>NW_023276806.1:169268952-169977045 GCF_003668045.3 Cricetulus griseus
TAACTTTCCTTTCCCTATTTATGGCACAACAGAAAAATCTGACTTCAGCTTCAGAAAGGATTGTGTATATTCCTATGATGGAGTTCACTGACAGGGGTAATTGAGAGACTGTTCTCCAGGGTAGGGCCAGGCTTAGGGTCCATCTCCAAAGGCAACTTTTATTGCAAATGCTACAGGAACTCTGATCATGAATTTTCAAGAATGGATGATACCCCTGAGAGAAGACTTAGTTGATGAATTACCTAAGTATTATTCAAAAGAGATATTTAAGAATGAAACACTAATAATTATGAAGAGGCCATTTACAAACCATGTCCTGCTTCCTTACTTTACATATTATGGAGAAGAATCCACTTTGTTTTATTTTAATCTGCCTCAAGATAGATGAATTCATAAACAAAGCTAAGAACACAATGTAGGAAGCATCATGTTGCTGCAGGTGGCTTAAAAGCATGAGCTGTTATTGTATTTTAGTTTGGCAACACTTTTTACCTTCTAAGAGTCTTTTTATATACAATTTTATTCTAATTTTCACTACCAGTGGTCTCTTAAAAAAACAAAACAAAACAACAACAAAACCATGCATTTTTGAAATGCTAGAATCTCTCACCTCAAGAAAAGGTTAACAATTTTCATTAACAAAAACAAACTTCATTTATACCCAGAACACTTTGTGCCTCTGTTATAGATTGCCTCTCAGTCCATGCATACTTATGGTTCAGTGGTAGTTTATTTAGAACCCTGTCTCTTTTTTCTTGTCAGGGTGCTTTCCAAGGACATGTCAGGCTCCATTCAGCCTGAAACTAGTAAATGTGAGATACAGACTTTCAAAAGGAGTTTGATGAAGTAAAGAGAACTCTTCATCCAATAGGAAGGTATTTAGAAGACATTTAGAATACAAAATCTATCTTTGGGTTCTCCTTATTTGTATGGTGTTGCTGATTTGTTAAGAGATGGCTATGACGTGGAGAATATATCTGTCCACAGAGCAGTACTTCTGCCTACTGTTAACATATTACAAATCAGATCACATTTCATTTGTATAACTTCCTACATTCATGAGGTTAACAATTGTCACTTTGCAAAGCACATCAATTCATTTTTGTACTTTTATTAACTCCTTGCTATCAGACAATGCTATACTTATTATTTAAAGTTCAATTCAAAAGGGAAATTTGTAAATGAGAAATTATTAATTTGAAGGTTCCAGTTAAAAGCATTATCTGTTTATTTTGATTACGTATCAAGGATAATACAGTTTCTATGAAATTAATCTGCACAAAATAATGTCAAATTCAGACAGCATGCTAACATACATCCCTTCTGATAATATTAGAGCTAAATGAGTCATGTCATTGAATCTGTTTACATTCTTCTTCATAAATTAAGAAACCAACAAAAAGACTTAATTATATATACTAATAAAAATTAATAGAGCCATGAACATTCAATGGCCTTTTATAAACTTCACAAATTATGTCAACATAATTTCTGCAGTATACCCACTATGCATATAACAAAATATTAACATACAAACACTCCATAAAGTATGAGATACATGCCATACTAACACATTGATTTATCACCAATTATTCATTAACCATTAAAACATTTAGTTTCTGCTGGGTTGTGGTTGCACACACCTTTAATCACAGCAGTATAGAGGACATCTGTGAGTCTGAGGCCAGTCTGGTCTATAGAATGAGTTCCAGGACAAACTACAGAGAGAAACTATGTCTCAAAAAACTTTAAAAAATACTAAAAAGAAAATTTAGTTTCCTAAGCAGTTCTGAGTTGTAAAGTAGCTCTTACAACACAAATGTCCCAAGATAATGTAAGGTATCAACTGGAAGACCTTACTTTATATACTATAATTAACTAGTAATTAAAGGCACATTCTGCATGATTAGGTGTTCAGCAACACTGTATTGAGTTTTTGCTGTGTACCAGATACTAGGTTAATGTGAACAAACAAAAACTGTGCAGTTTATATTCTAACATGAGGGAGCAAAATTAGACTGTAATATAAATAGTGTAAAAATGTAACGTGTTGAAAACCCATATCTGGAGATCTAATGTGTGTGGTAGAGAGTGTATATCACATGAAAATTCAGTGTATGATGTCACATCAATTTAGCAGTTGTTATTTGCTTTCTTTTCTCTACAGACTTTACTTCTCTACAGACTTTAGGCCTCCTCCCTAGAACTCCTTTGCTTCAGGACTAATGTCAGTACATTCAGGGCTGCACTGAATGTATTAGTTTAAGACGAATTTAATGACACTTGCTAGTGACTATCATATGATAATCTATGAAGCAACAGACAGGCATGGAACATAGACAATCATAACTAAAAGATAATGAGAAACAATGCACTGGTACAACATAGGCAAATGTAACAAGAAACAGTGAACACTGGGCAGTCTAGCAATGGAAAAACATTATAGTGTCAGGTAAACACAACCCTAGCACAAAAATAAGTAGGGTATGAACATCAGTAATATTGGAACTTGATCTCTTTATGGTACACACAGAAAATATTAGAGCCTTGTTTGTTTGGTTTCAGGAGAGGAGCTCACTTTCAAGCCCCATCTTAGACTGAGTCCTCATTTTTATGTGTATGTCAAGTGGAACTTTCCTAAAGGCTGTGTCTAAAAGTAAATCTGTTGCTCACACACTCCCAATTCTCCACACCCTAGCTGATGTGCTTCCTTCTGTTCTTTTCAGTACTGACACCCTAAGCAGTAGAGAGATAATTACCTCCACCCCACACACATGTTAGGAGTTTTGCTTGCTAAAGCACATAGTTGACATTTATATAAGAACTTCCTTGACTCAAGTGAAGTGTCAAAATTATATTCCACCCCAAGAAGTAGTTTATATGTAATGAAATACCAATGCAGAGAAACAAAAGCTTCATCTGGTTCTCAAATCTTCATGCAGTTTCAAGTTGATGTCTTATACCTTTGTTCCTGATAATCATTAGTCAGTCAATCAGGTAAGGAAAGACCCAGTCATATTCATATTACCCTGCTTCTATCTTTCTTCCTTTAACAACCAAAGTAGTTATTCTCTACCAGTAAAACATCTGGGTGTACTGGCATATTGGATTCTATACTCTGTAGATTTTGACTAAAGAATTTCAGTGAACTGTTCTCTTAGGAAGCCATTGTGGAAGTAGAATTTGTTGTAGAATCACCAGCTGTGTAGCTGACAACGAGAATCCTGTCAAGGATGATATATAGACTACTGACAGTCCCTGAAAAATTGTAATGGCACAAGTGTTATGAATTTCACAGATGTAGAGGTGTCTAAGTGCTGAATGGATTAATATATTCAACAAGGAGTAGGGTATGATAAAACAAATAAATCAAGAGGAAGATAGCTGAAAGAAACCACAACTTGAGAATTAAGCATCTAGAGCAATCTCACCCAAAACATGGATTCTTTCTCAGATATGTGGCAATTTTTAGATGAGGAACTTAACAAGGTCTGGGGAGAGCTTAGATGGCTGAATTTAATATCTAGCCACCACATAAAAGCTGATATGGCAGATGTGTCTGTAATCCAGGAACAGGGGAGACAGTAGTATGCTTGTGACCTGAGAGTGAGGCAAGCTGAATCAGAAAGTTAGATTTAGCTAAAGTCACTGTTTCACAAAAAGGGAATGGAGAGTGATTTTGGATGTTGGCATTTAGCATGCGTACATATGCACATGTGTGAACGCGAGTGCGTGTGCGCGTACACACACACACACACACACACACACACACACACACACACACACATACACAATTTATGTTTTTAGGAATTGGGACACAGCAATACAGAACAAGCACTTAGCTCAGTGGGCAAAGAGAAATGACGGATAATCTTATGGATCATCTACTGTTTGAGTGTAGAACTGAAGATAAAGCCAGGCAGTAGTTGCAAATGCCTTTAATCCCAGGAATTGGGAGTCAGAGGCAGGTGGATCTCTGTGAGTTAGAGCCCAGCCTGATCTACAGAAGGAGTGCTGGGGCAGGTATCAAAGCTACACAGAGAAACCCTGTCTCAAAAAACAAAACAAAACAAAACAAACAATGAAGAATTGAAGAAAAATAGTAAATCTAATCAATGGTAGTATGTTATTATGTTTTCTTTCTCACAATAGTAACTATCACAGAAGTACAGGCCATGGAAGAAGGCTCAGACTATTAAACCAACCCTAGACAAGAGATAATAGAAAATATAATAGGCTGGGCAGTGATGGCCCATACTTTTAATCCCAGCACTTGGGAGACAAAGGCAGGTGGATCTCTATGAGTTTGAAACCAGCCTGCTCTACAGAGTGAGTGCCAGGACAAGCTCCAAAGCTACACAGAGAAAGCTCGTATTTAAAAAAAAAAAAGATATAATGGTATACCTGAAGATGCAAGAATGTATACCTCACTTGAAGTGCAAAGTGGTTCTATAAATATATACATATCTTCTTTGAATTCAGCAATTTTGATACTATTAAAACAGAAGACTCATATACAGCATAAGCAAACTATTACAAGTTTAGCTACAGAGTTAACTCTAACATGTGGAATCTAGGTGACAACAAATAAATAAAAATATCAAGTGTCTGGAACATGGCCATTGATTTGATTTTTTTCCACTTTTTAACATGAAGAAACAGAAGCATTCACAATCACCTAAGAAAGAAAACATACCATTCACATTTATAGTCTTGCCACAGACACTGCAAACTATCCTCTCTCATAAAATAGTTCAAAGAGATGTGGAATATCTGGGTACAGTGTAGAATAATATCACATTCATGAAATTCCATTATATTGCTAACATGTTTATAGGATCTGTTGGACAAGGAGCATTAAATAAATAAAAAGCCTTAGTAAATCATGCATTCCAAATGAAGAGTTACTCAGTGAAGAATTAGGGGTTTATATGTCAGTGGAGGATTAGAAATTCAACCAGCACTAGAATGCAGGAACCTCACCTTTAAGGTAAAAACGCATTGCAAGTGGAGTAAAACTATAGTTTTAGAGTGCTTCATTAGGTTTTATAGGATCTATGTTCTATAGAAACTGTGAACTTTCTGACATACCCTCATCATTATTGTGTTCAGTCACACTCCTCTCTGATTTGTTCTAGGAATGTTCTTATACCCACACCTTTGCTAATTCCTCTACTGTTTAGAAAGCTCCATTCCCACATAACTTATCACCAAATTTCTGGCTTTCTTTTAATATTTTCCAAGAAAAAAATTAATTGATTAGAACACTCCTTCTCCCACCATACTGTCATGCCAAATAACTCCAATCTAACTTTCCTTTTATTAATTATTTAAAATACCGTGTCTTATAATATGTGTAGTATTTTACTTAATTTAATTGTTTTGAATTGAGATATTTGTGTTTTTGTTCCTGAAAAAAAATGTAACATACTTCTCTTCTCATTTACTGATACTTCCAAAGGAGTCTTAGACAATTAGTGCCATATATTAGATGGTGAATGATTTTTACAAAAAAAATCATTTTTATTATTTGTGTGTTTGTTGGAGTTGTGTATGTGTGTGTGCGTGCAAACTCATGCATATTTGCATGCCTGTAGAGAACAAAATAAATGGTGGATCTCTAGAACTTGAATTTAAGGATTTTGTACACTCCCCTACATAGGTTCTGATATAGAAACTCCTTTCGGACAGAGGAGAAAATTCTCTTCTCTGTCAAGCCCTTCAGTAAATTTATGGGATGAAATGGAAGAATAAAATTGGTTTGTAATAATCTTAAATAAAAGTATTTTTAGGAAGTTTTGAAAGCACAGTTAAAATTTTATGTATATCTGAATAATAATTCCAAAGCATATATCATTACCCATAGCGACACAAGAATTCCAGAAGTGAGAGAAAAGAAATTGACATACTTGTAGGACAATATGTTAAATTAAAAAGTCCTTTGAGTACTCACTAAATATAATGGGTATCATCTTCATAACACAACATAAATATTATACATAGTAAGGACCTGACATTCATAAAGGAAATGCCATTGAAATACACTCCATATGTACTCAGTGTTTGAAGAAGCTGGTGCTTGTTTTCATTGTTCTCTTCTGTGCAATTCAAAACAGATTAACAGATGAAAGTATAAATGATTAATCTCTCACTTATTTAGAAAATATTCATATAACTTAGCTCTTTTGTCTATGACTCTAATTAAAAGAATATAAAATGTCACACAGTGAAGTCTCAATTATCAATGTGTAATTTTCCAGTTATTGCATTGTGTGACATGTGTTTTAAATCATGTGGTGTGCTGTGTTCAGAACATTTCTGAGTGTCAGATTCTGTTTCCATCCCTAAACTCTGTCTATCCAGGTGTTCCCACATGTGTACATTTACCACCTGCAGATTCTGAAATTGGCATGTCTAAAACTAATTCAGACTCAGCAGAATACAGGAGAGAGGTTCTTCCATGGCAATATCTGTACAAAACTACAGGTAAACTTTCCAAGGCGGCTGCGATGTGACCTCATCCTTTGGCTTGGGAGCAAAACTCCACGTAGGTAGCTCTTGGTACCAAGGAGGAACATAAAGTATCAGCTTGAAAAGCTCAACTTCTAGACGCCTTAGAGAATAATGTTACTGCTTTAAATGTTCTGTTTCCTGGTGTTTGACCAGACCAGAGATATTTATTTTATTTATCATAACTTCGCATTCTAAATGGAACAAAGTCAAACAAGAAGCAACCAAAAGATATACCTGAGAACATCAAGTAACATTCTTTACAGCTAAATGTTTGCTTTTTGGCAACTAGAGAGAGCTCTATGACTAAGGTACAAATGTTCTTTTGTTTTAATTCGTCCATGAAACCATTTTTTTTTTTTAATTTGACAGTCTACGTTTTTGAAAAGTTCTGCAGATTTCCTGTGCTTAATGAAACAGAGCCCCTTAAAGTGGTAGGGAAGTCTCTGGAATTTTTACTGGAAACAGTAAGGACATTTTGTGATATAAAAGACAAATTCATTGGAAGTTGTAGTGCACCTGCATTGGGGGTACTAATAATTAGAATTACCAAAAAACATGAATACCTGTGTCTTCATTCCCATGGCAACTCCTGCTCTCTTCCTACCCTCAAGACTAAGAAAAGAAAAAGGTTTTCACATGGTGATTCACTTACCGCATGGGAGCCTAAAATTTTTGAACTTTAATGTGGATTTTAGATATTAGATTTAGAATAAAGGATTACCAGCCTACAATCCACACTGCCAGAGAAGCTGGTATACAAGGAGGACCCTAAGAGAGACATACATGTTCCCCTGGAGAAGGGCCAAGATCCCCTGAGCAAATTGGGAGCACAGGAAGAGGGGGGAGGGAGCTAGGAGAATTGAGAAGGGGAGAAGAGGAGGGATGGAGAGGACATGAGGGAGCAGAAAGGCTGAGTCGGGCGAAGAATAGAAAATAACAAAAATGGAGATACCATAATAGAAGAGACATTTTAGGTTTAAGGAGAAATCAGACACTAGGGAAATGTCTGGAGATCTACAAGATGACACCAGCTAACAATCTAAGCAACAGAGGAGAGGCTACCTTAAATGCCCTCCCCTGATAATGAGATTGATGACTGACGTATATGCCACCCAATAGCCCTCATCCAGCAGCTGGTGGAAGTATAAGCCGACACCCACAATTTATCACCGAACTGAACTGGAATCCAGATGTAAAGAAGAACGAGTGAAGAACAAAGGGGTCCAGACCAGGCTGGTGAAAACCACAGAAATAGCTGACCTGAACATTGGGGAACTCTTGCTTCCCAGACTGATAGCTGGAATACCAGCATGGGACTGATCCAGACCCCAGGAACATGGGTTTCAGTGAGGAAACCTCAGAAATCTATGGGACCTCCTGTAGTAGTTCAGTACTTATCCCTAGCATAGGTGTGGACTTTGGGAGCCCATTCCACATAGAGCAATACTCCCTGAGCCAAGACACACAGGGGCGGGGCTAGGCCCCATCCCAAAGGATATAATAGACTCTGATGACACCCTATGGAAGGCCTCACCCTCCCTGGGGAGAAGAAAAGATATGTGATAGGTAGGGTTTTAGTTGGGGTGGGTGGGATCTTCAGAGTCCTTCATATATATCCTTTGGAGCAGGGCTTAGGCCCTCCCCAGTGTGTCCAGGCTGAGAGAGTATCCCTCTATGTGGAATGGGCTTCCAAAGTCCATTCATATGCTAGGGATAAATACTGATCTACTACTAGAGGCCCCATAGGTTGCTGAGGCCTCCTGACTGACATCCACTTTCATGGGGTCTGGATCAGACCTATGCTGGTTTCGCAGCTGTCAGTCTGGGGTCCATGAGCTCCCCCTTGTTCAGGTCAGCTGTTTCTGTGGGTTTCACCAGCCTGTTCTTGACCCCTTGACCCTGCTCATCACTACTCCTTCTCTGGAACTGGATTCCAGTTCAGTTCATTGTTTAGCTGTGGGTGTCTGCTTCTACTTCTATCAGCTGCTGGATGAAATCTCTAGGTTAGCATATAAGGTAGTTATCAATTTCAATCTCATTATCAGGGAAGGGCATTTAAGGTAGCCTCTCCACTATTTCTTAGATTGATGTCATCCTTGTATATCTCTTGACATTTCCCTAGTGCCAGATTTCTCTTTAAAACCATAGGTGCTTCCTCTATTATGGTATCTCTTATCTTGCTCCCCCTCTATTCTTCCCCTGACTTAACCTTCCTGTTCTCCCCTCCTCTTCTCTCCTTCTCCTTTGCCAAACTCTCTCTCCCCTCCCTCCCATGCTCCCAATTAGCTCAGAAGATCTTGTTCCTTTCCTCCTTTCTGGGGAAACATGAATGTCTCTCTTAGAGTCCTCCTTGTTTCCTAGCTTGTCTGCAGGTATAGATCATAGGCTGGTAATCCTTTGCTCTATGTCTAAAATCCATATTTGAGTGAGTACATACCATGTTTGTCTTTTTGTGACTGGGTTACCTTGCTCAGAATGGTTTCTTCTAGTTCCATCCATTTGCCTGCGAATTTCAAGATTCCATTGTTTTTTGCCCTGAATAGTACTGCATTGGTGGAGAGGTCTACTGGGGATGAGAACATGGAGAGGGATCTGCTGATAGCACCAAGGGAGATGGAAGAGAAACGATCTCAGGGACAGGGAAGAACAGTTAGAAAGCATCTAGGAAAATGCAGAATAAAGGAGAGACTCCAGTTTTGCAGCATGGGACTGACAGCTTACTAAAGATGACAAGATACCTGTGTCTGGTCTTTATCACTTTTGGGTTGCTAGGAATTTCCAAGTCCACGCTCTCCCTCTCAGGCCAGACCTCATGGCTTGTGTGGTTTGGGACTGAGACATACCGGGCCAAGACACCTGACTTTTTATTTGGATTATTTGGTGTTTTGGAAACTAGCTTCTTGAGTTCTTTGTAAATTTGGAGATCAGCCCTCTGTCAGATGTGGCAGGGGAGATACCATGATCAAGCTTTTCTTTTCTTAATATGACCATTTCAGCAATCACATCCAGTATGAGTTATGCAATTTTGCTATGCTTCTTCATAGATTAGAATTTGCTAAGCAGTTGTTCATACAGAAAATTGATAGCTAAGACTGAGTTGATTTTGAAATAGAAGTAATAAAAGGGTTTTGTTTTTGTTTTTTGTTTGTTTTTCCTTCAGGGAAAGATAGACAATGTATGGATAAAGAATGCAATTGATATTTCCTCTCTTTCAGTCTTTATGTTTTACATGTGTTGGTAGAAATTTAATGGACTTGAGTATTCCTTCTGATAACTTTAGAATAATTTACTGCCCTTTTCATACTTTAATTAAGGGCACATATGCAGAGCATGTGCAGAGTTATGGGGGAATGATTATGATTAAAATAATTAATCTAAACTTTAAAAAATACTATATTGCTTTAAAAAGATTGTGTCATTCATTAGACAACACAGCCTCCATGAGTTAAGTCATATGTTAAGGTTTACTAACTACATAGGCAATATAACTATGATCAGTATAATGGACTTCAAGCACATCCTCTTTTCTGCTTTGGACATTTATTGCTTCATTCAATGGGTTTGTTAATCATCATGTGTATTACATTAACCAAATATCAAACTATATAGAAATATATAAATTATTTTTGTATGTATTTTTAAAATTATGTATATGTTTGCATATATATTTGTGTTAATTTTCATGTTATATGAATAAATAGGAGTTATTTACCCCATTTTTGTGTGTTGAACCTGAAGTTTAAGTAATATAGTGGAGTTAATTCATGTTCTCTTTTCTTCATAACTCATGCCAAAACCCATTCAATTATACTGTATTTGTTTCCTGATTATTTTATTTTGATTCTCTTTGGTGTATATTCATTGGGGAAAGTGATGGATTTGCATATATACAGTATCAATGAATTTGACTCTACTCACTCCCTCTCCTTCTATTCCCTTATCTCCTATCATTCCCCCCCTTTTTTCCTTTTTTACTCATTACCTTATGCTTTAATTTAATAGATATCCATACCTGGTTTTCTGTTTATATAATCACATGCCTCCCCCCATATGAAAGAAATATCCAATATCTGTCTTTCATTACTTCATTTATCTTGTTTAATATTTTTTTCTCATTTTTATATAATTATTATTGTGATATGTCCTAAACTTAAGTTTCATAAAAATATCATAGTCTATAATTTATATGGGAATTCTTCTGTCTGGATGTGTACAACACATTGGTGGTTATTGTCTCCTTCAATACATACAGGAGAGATCAGAGTTCAGGTCCCTTGGCACTGGTTTAGAAGGCAATCATCTGGTTCTTAAGCAAATTTTTTCTTTATGTCCCAATTTCTTCCCAAAGACTACTTAGGAAGGCCATCACATTGAGGAGGTACTTAGCATGAGACATTTAAAGGGACACAACACCTTTTCCTATGAAAATTATTCAATAGAGCAATTTGCTTTTTTTATAGTTTTCCAGTAGCTCTGGGTTCTGTTACTTTGAAAGTTATTTTAAAAAGTAGTTATAGTTAAACATCTGTACACCAATACCACAAAACTTGTACTCACAATCATGGAAAAATTAATGCAGGGTATAAATTATAATGGACAATGTGTATTATCTTTTTGAATTACCTTTTTGTTTCCTGTATTCATAGCTCTGTATAAACATCTTTTCAAATATTTCAATGGAATTGAAACTTCAGACAATAGATATTATGAATATACGACAGAATATATATATATTATATATATATATATATATATATATATTTATGACTTTATCCATTGTTGTCAAATTGTTCTTTATAATTTTATGTTTTCAATTATTTAGACACAAATTCAAGTAAAAGAGGAAAGTAGTTACAGTAGCCAACCTATGAATAAGGAATAGGATTATTTATCTTTTCCATTACAGAAAATTGTTAGTGAATACATCAAGTACTCACCCAACCAAAGAGCTAGGTCATATTATTTAATGATATACATTCAAGATTCATTTTAAGCATGTTCAGTTTCACACAAAGTGACTGGATAATTCAACAGCCCACCTGCAGAAGGTCCCTGACCACATAAAACTTGCAGCCAAAGACTTATTTCCCATTCACTTTAGAAGCAATTTAAGAAATGATTTTACTGTTTAAAAGCAGCTTGAGTTCCAGATACACAGATGCCTAATTTTTATGTTTTATTTTTATAAGACTGCGGTTCAATTTTATAAGACTGTGGCTCCTGTGAACAAATTCTCGGTTTCATTTTTGCAGAAACAGACAGATAAAATTTGAGAGCCCAGGTGTATATGTTTTAAATAGTTCCTGGATACTTTGAATTCAGGTTCTGGTAAAATTCAGTTCTCATTATTGTTTGCCAATAAGTATATGATAGATACTGAAGTTGCTTTATGTGCTTAATATCTAAATCAGAATGCTTGCCTAGGAAAATGATCATGTTTCATCAGAGATTAATTTTACTTTTACTTTCAAATTATACACAGTATAATTATGACTATTAAATCACACTAAAATTTTTAGGAAAATCATATGTGCAATTAGTGAAACAATAAAAGGCTCAAGGTAAAACCTAATTTTAGAGGTAGGTAGAAATCCAGCAAAACTAAAAAATGGTCCTTCCACTAAAATTGACTGGCTTAATAATATTGATGACTTAATATTTCAAAGTAAATAAGACCACATTGTAAATAATTTACTCATGGCAATGTTCTCACTTGTCTCATTTTAGGCATTGAAAAGATAAATAAGACTCTAGTAGAATATTATTTTGGACATTGTTTAAAGGTAGAGATTATAAAATTTATTTAAAAAATAAAAAATGTTTGTACTATGTCTATATACGTTTATATACACTAAGTATTAGTATTCTGCTACAAACAATTACATTTTTAGCAGGGAAATATGTGTAATTAGAAAAGATCATACTCAGTAAGTTGATAAAGACCCAGAAAGACAAACATGGCAAACTTTTTCTAACCTGAGTTCCAAATTTTCATATGTCAGCACATGACCTGTAGTAACTACAGAAACTCGGAAAGCAAAAAGGAGCTCTTGTTGAGGTTAGCATTTTTCCGGGGTAGTCATATGGGAGTTTCTTTTTGCACTACCAGAGATATCTATATTTTCTCTTCTTGCCAGGAAATCTGGTGGTCCTCTTAATTTTAAAAAATGAAAGAAAATAATATTATTGACATTGGATAGAAATTCTATAATAATTATTCTTATTTCTAATTTACTTATGAAGACATTATCAAATTAGAAGATAATAGAATCACCTTATGATTTTTCTAATTGACTTCAGTCCATCAAACTTAACTAGCACCTAGTCGATGGGATTTAAAGGATGTTTTTCATGGCTGGATTACCTCACTCAGGATGGTTTCTTCTAGTTCCATCTATTTGCCTGCAAATTTCAAGATTCCTTTTTTTTTTTTTTTTTTTGCTTTTATTTTTTCCGCTGAGTAGTACTCCATTGTGTAAAGGTACCACACATTTTTTCCATTCATTCTTCAGTTGAAGGGCACCTAGGTTTCTTCCAGGTTCTGGCTATTACAAATAATGCTGTTGTGAACATGGTTGAACCGATGCCCTTGTTGTATGAATGTGCTTCTTTTGGGTATATGCTTAAGAGTGGAATTGCTGGTTCTTGTGGTAGACTGATTCCCATTTCCTGAGGAATTGCCATACTGATTTCCAAAGTTGTTGTTATAGATCCCCTGAATGCGGGTGTCAGTGAGGCGGCCTTAGCAATGTATTGGGCATCTGGTAGTAGATCAGTATTTATCCCTAGCAAAAGAATGGACTTTTGGAGCCCATTTCACATAGAATGATACTCTCTCAGTTTAGACACACAGGAGAGGACCTAGGATCTGACCCAAATGATATGACAGACTCTGAAGATCCCCCAAGGAAGGCCTCACCCTCCCTGGGGAGCAGAAAGGAGATAGGATAGGGCATCAGTGGGGGGGGAAGGGTAGAGGGGAGGCAGATGGAACGGGGATTGAAATGTAAAACAGTGTTGTTTCTAATTTAAATAAAAATAAAATAAAAATAAACAACTTGAAAAAAATAAAGTATATTTTTCATAATGTCCCACTAATGTCTCAAAGGGAGTGTGAAGTCTTTTCAAGCACCATAAAAGTCACATATATTTTAATATTATGCACTCCAGAACATAACACTTAAACAACACATTACTACTCAAATTATCTGAAAGAAACAATCCAAAAGAAGTTTTGTATCAATAGAGTTTTTATTCTTAGAAATAAAAGCAACACTTCATATCTAGGTTTGGTCTTACCCTCTGGAAGTAGAGGCAGAAGAATTAGGAGCTCAGGTTGTCTTCTTCTATATACCAAGATTGAGGTCAGCTGAACTACATGAAGTCTGATTTGAAACAAACAATAAACAAGTTATGGAACAATAATTATTAATGATATTCTTGAAGCATTATTTTCCTTTGTGTCTCTCATTTCCAAATAAACCAGAATGACTGATGAGTGAAAAGGCATCTAAGCAAAGATGTTATATGAAAGTCAAGAACGCCTCAAATGGACTTGAACCTCAAAGCTAATATAAACAGAAAATAATAGATAAAATATAGAGTATTATTTCTTCCTAAACACCTCCAATTTCCTCTCAGAATCCACTTAAATGCAAATGTCAAGTATGTTTAATCTGCTCTCTGTATCATTTGTTGCATTTGAATTTCTCTTATTTCCTTGATGATACAGTGAATCAACAATGGAGATTAAGTGTCTTTTGTTAGTAATGCGTACATATTATAGCCACAAGAAGAAGTTGGCCAACTCCTTTAAAGGTTCATGAAAAAAATCAATGCATAACAAATCGCAATATTTTCATTCATTCTTGGATTGGCTTCATTGGCTCTTTCTTGTTTCAATGTGGATTTTTCCCATGCATTTGCATGTTTCCATCATATTAAGAGTTTATAAAGTTATCGATGGGGATTGCATTGAGTCTAGAGATTGCTTTTGGCAAGATTGCCATTTTTACTGTGTTGATCCTACCTATCAAGAACTTGGGAGATCCTCCATTTTCTGGTATCTTCTTTAATTTATTTCTTTAAAAATTCAAAATTCTTACAATACAGGTCTTTCACTGTTTTGGTTAGCATTAACCCAAGGTATTTTATATTGTTTGTGGCAATTGTAAAGGGTGATGTTTCTCTGATTTCTTTCTCCACAAATGTATCATCTGTATATAGTAGGGTTACTGATTTTCTTGAGTTAATCTTGTATCCTGCCACTTTGTTGAAGGTGTTTATCAACTGTAGGAGTTCCCTGGTAGAATTTTCGGGTCACTTATGTAGACTATCATTTCATCTGTAAATAGTGAGAGTTTGACTACTTCTTTCCGATTTGTATCCCCTCAATCTCCTTTTGCTATCTTATTGCTCTAGCTAGAGATTCAAGGACAGTATTGAAGATGTATGGAGAAAGGTGGCAGCCTTGTCTTCTTCCTGATTTTAGGGGAATCACTTTGATTTTTCTCTCCATTTAGTTTGATGTTGGCTGTTGGTTTACTGTATATTGCTTTTATCATGTTTAGGTATGTTCCTGTTATCCCTGATCTCTCCAAGATCATGAAGGGGTGTTGGATTTTGTCAAAGGATTTTTCCAGCATCTAGTGAGATGATTTTGTGGTTTTTCTTTCTCTTTCTGTTTATATGGGGGATTACATTGATGGATTTTTGTATGTTGAACCATCCTTGCTTCCCTGGGATGAAGCCTACTTGATCATGGTGGATGATTTCTCTGATGTGTTCTTGAATTTGATTTGCCAGTATTTTATTGAATGTCTTTGCATCAATGTTCATGAGGGATATTGGTCTGTAGTTCTCTTTCTAAGTTGAGTCTTTGTGTGGTTTGGGTACCAAGGTTATTGAAGCCTCATAAAAAGAGTTTGGCAATGATCCTTCAGCTTCTATTGTGTGGAATACTTTGAGGAGAATTGGATTAGCTGTTCCTTGAATTTCTGGTAGAATTCTGCACTGGGCCTGTGGTATTTTTTTTTTTTTGTTTTTGTTTTTTTTTTTTTGGTTGGGATATTATTGATGACTTCTTCTATTTTATTAGAGGTTATAAGTCTATTTAAATTGCTTGTCTGTTCTTAACTTAATTTTGGTAAGTGAAATCTTTCCAGAAAATTGTACATTTCCTTTACATTTTCAAATTTTGAGAGTATAGGTTTTCAAAGTATGACTTGATGATTCTCTGGATTTCCTCAGTGTCCGTTGTTATGTCCCCCTTTTCATTTCTGATTTAATTAATTGTCAGGTTCACTCTCTGCCATTCTTGACTTTCCAAGTACCCTTAGTTAAAACAGTGATGTGCCAGATTTTTGGGGTCCTAATTCTAGACACTGTTTTATTGTGCATTTTATCAAAATAATTTTATTCAAAATAAGAAAGAATTATATAGACAGGGAAATAGTTAGAAAATTGTTGGATGTTCACATCATAGAGCAGTTAAAGGATATTCTAATCCAATATTACCTCTCAAGTACTTCTAGATTCATACATAAATAGAACCATGAGTCATCCTTTTCTATATTCTCCATGACTTTAGACTTGATTTATGTCTGTTTGTTTGTTTCATACATACTCTATCATACATTGCTAGCAGGTCTTCCTGCTATGTAATGATGTTCAAAACCATTAAAATATAATAGTTATTTGAAACACCAACAGAAAACTAAGCTACTTAAGGCATCATTTTGACACAAAGTTAAAAAATGGGTTCTATCATGAGGGATGGAATGGCATTCCATCTGGGTTTGTGGCTGCAGAAGTGTATGGATTGTCCAAAACATGGTCACCCAAGAATGAAACTGGAAGCAGGGCATGATTATGGTTTATTGTAAACAAGATAATGATTGCTTTTTATTTCTATTCAATACATACCCACGAACCTAAGTAGAACACTTATGCAAGAGAATAATGTAAATGCTGTACAATCAGGTATGGAGGATGAGTAATAAAATTGTCTCTATAAATAGTAAGTTTTTCCATAGATGCCTGTGTATATATGTATGAATGTAGATAATCACCATAGAACATATTAAAATGCTGTTGTTTATGTTGATTAATTAATTCACTAAACCTGCAATATATAATTAATTGTGTAAAAACAATGAATTCTTTAAAAAAATAAAAGTATCCTTTTGCCAGTAGAGTCAAAATGATCCTGAAGTAGAAAATGAAATATCTGTAAAATAAAAATTATGATACAGTGATGGAAGAAATGAAAGCATATATAAATTAATGAAAAAATAGCAAATGCGGAGAATTGACATTTTTAAATGTCCATATTACCTTTAAGAAACCTTATATTTCCATGTTATTGTCCCATAAATGGAAAAACAAGATTAGTATAGAAATAAAAATAGAAGATTAAAAAGTAAAAGATTAAACTGTTAAAAAATTGAGTGAAGTGACAGGGAAAACATGACATTACTTGATTTTTTTTAATATTATATAAATGTGTAGATCAAGAGTGTTGTACTACAATGAAAAGAGAATATAATGAAAGAGAAGACAAGGCTTATAAATGAAGTCATGTCTTACCCATTTTGGTGTTTGACAAGGTTGCTAAGAGAAGGGATAAATGGAGCTGGGAAAATCAGACATTCATTTGTTAGTAAATCAATTAGACCTTTATCCTATAGCAAATAGAAAAAATTAACTCAGCATTGATTAAAGGCTTAAGTTACAGAAAAAAAATCTATAAAATTATCAGTGGAAATTTAGGAAAGATTTGTTTTTTACCTTGATCTGCAGAATTGAATTTTGGATATGCACCCATGACCACAAATGCAAACTGGCATACTCATTCTGGAAAAATACTGTAGTGAATACTCAGAAAAATAAAAAATAAAGTAAAAATCATTTCAGTGTCTTAAAGTGATATCTGCAGCTACAAGTGTTTTAGTGCACAGCAACAGTATCCACAGTGCTCCAAATGGGAGAATTCTGTGTGATGTAGTAGAAATATTAAGGACAGTGTTTTTTAAATAATTTTACCATGGAAAGTTTGGTTATTATCATGAAGTCCATACAATTTTCCTCAATTTGATTTGAGAGTGTATGATAATTTCAATGCTAATATACTCATAATGTTTACAAAGATTAATTTACTTCTAAAATTATATAAAATGTTTATAAAAAGCCTTTCCCTGGAAACACAAATTTTTAATATTTCATATTAATTATTTAAATATAACTATCTTTAAAGTCTTGTTGAAGCTTGTTTATCAGGCAGCCATTTAATATATTTAAAGAGTTAATTAAATGAGTCTATATAAATTTAAGTATTTTCTCTGGTTCAAATTAATAAAATATAACTTGTTACAAAATTATGAAATACGCATTAGAATTCATTAAAGCCTAGGCTCTGGTTTCGTTATGTAATGCTGTTAAACTTTTAAAAGCAGATTGCCATATTGGTAGCCAAATTCCTTTATAACCCATTAAATTAAAAAGCCAAACAAGTTATACCCTAGAAGCAAGCAAGGCACATAAAAGTTTTCTCTCAACCAAAATATTACTCTGCAAATCTTATTTCTTGAAGTTTTTAGAATGCAGCAGGTGGTCTCTGTATCTTCTGTGGGTTCTTGAATCCACAGAATATTCTCAAGAAAAGTCGGGAGTGTTTAACCTTCCGCATGTATCAGGCACTATTGTAGTTAGTATCAGTTTCTAAGTTTAGTTGAATCATTAAAGTAGTACAATTAAGTTATTTATCCGTGTTTATATTAGACTCAAGTCATCAAAACACAGAGTATTAATAATAAACAAGCCTTAATTGCAAATAAGGTTACTGCTTTATATGCTTCTGCCATTAAAAGTAGGTGCTTGAAAGGAATATTTCAGTTAGATATGTATCATAAATTTAACACATCATGGTGTCTAAAATAAGCAAACAATCCTGTACTAGAAAATTGCTGGAAACTAATTTTAAGTGGCCTTCAACCCAGAATAGAATATCTATGAAAGATAGCATATAGTTTTGATCATATTATCTTGGCTGCACATTTTCCTCTCTAATGACAACCCAAAAGATACCACTTTCCTTTTTGATAAGAATTATCTAGTTTGTGTATACTGGAAACTAATTCAAAGCTATAAAATGATTAATGAAAATTTAATTAGCATCTGCTGAGTTTCTTCTAGACTCTTTAACAAGCTATTTCACCAGATTCTGAAGGAGATTTGTTGACTTGCCCTTTGCACAATTTTGTGTTGTATGCCATTAGTGTATTCACTATTATTTGTAAATTTGAAGTGCAAACAAAATGAATGATTATTAATAATTGATTTCTAGGCAGTAGGCTATATATTTGCATAATTTATGCTATGTCTTTTCCCAGTAGTCTGCAAGTAGAATTGCAATTGTTATTATAATTATTTAGTAGAGAAACAAATTGAAATTTAATAAGGTTATGTGAATTTTTTAGTCATATAGGTAGAAAAATGGAACAGTGAGCTAAGCCTATGTTTCTCTAAGCAAATAACATAGCCAGTGGATCCATTTGCCTGGGAGACCTTACAGCTTCATGTCCTTATTAACAGTGTACATTTAATTATATAAACTCAAATTAAAGTCCAGAGTTGCCTAATGTTTTTTAGCATAAAGATGCCATTTTTATAATAATGAGAACAGAAACAATTCCTCCCAAAGGGTACTGGGGAATTTAAGTGAGTATTTACTTTACATAAAACATTTAGCAATTGATCATTATAATACATGAAGAATAAAAGAGCCAATAAAAGCTTTTTCTATCCTTGCAAACCAAAATATCAAATTTATTCTCTCAAACATTGCTACAATTTTACATCTAAGTATATGTCCATAGAGCTAGGCAACTGGTTGGAGGGTATATGAGCAAATGGAAAGAAAAAAATGAAAGAATAATAAAAGAAATCTAACCTATATCAAACATGTAAATCATATTGTTTCTTATGAAATAGCACAGGATTAGTTCCTTTCTAGCTTCGATAACAAAATAGTGGAGAAATGCATATTTAAGGAATGTTAATTTTGGCTCACATATCAAGGATACAGTCATCATGGCAGCCAAGTCATCACAGCAGATGCAGCCATTCACATTGCTTCAATACCCAAAAAGCATAAGGATGAATTGCAGGAGATTATGTTGCTTTCTTGATATTCAACCCTAGCATTCCAGTCAATAAAGCAGATGAGTGTCCCTATATGGGAATCTAGAAACAGATATACCAAGAGGTTTGTATTCTAGGTGAGTCTACATTCTGTCTAGTTGAAAATCAATTAGAAACAAGGTTGTTTCACACATCAATCCCAGTTCCATCTCCCTCCCCTCCAACTAAAACCCTACCTATCACATATCCTTTCTGCTCCCCCAGGATGGTGAGACCTTCCATAGGGAATGGGCTCTCAAAGTCCACTTGTGATCTAGGTATAAACACTGGCTCCACTGTTAGAGGTCCCATAGACTTTCTTGGCCTCCTAGCTGGCACCCACATTCAGAGGGCTTAGTTATGTCCAATGCTGCTTTCCCAGCTTTATGACTAGTGTCTCCGTGATTTCACTAGGTCAGGTCAGCTGTTTCTGCAGGTTTCTCCAGCAAGGTCTTGGCTCCTTTGCTCATCCCTCCTCCCTCTCTGCAACTAGATTCCAGGAGTATGGTTCAGTGCTTAGCTGGTGGTGCCTGTTTCTGCTCCATCAGCTACTAGATGAAGACTCTAGGAATGTTAACCAAGTTAGTCATCTTCTCATTATAGAGGAAGGGCATCAAAGGCAGCCTCTTCACCATTGCTTAAATTCTTAGGTGGGGTGCTCCCAATTTGGTCAGGGGTTCTTGCCCCTCTCCCCTTCCCTGAGGGACTATTAAGTCTTCTCTGAGGGTCCTCCTTGTTTCCTAGCTCTTCTGGCAGTGTGGATTATGGACTGGTAATCCTTTGCTCTATCTCTAAAAATAATATATGAGTGAGTACATACCATATTTGTCTTTTTGTGACTGGGTTACCTCACTCAGGATAGTTTCTTCTAATTCCATCCATTGGCCTGGGAATTTTAAGATTCCATTGTTTTTTTTTTCTGCTGAGTAATACTCCATTGTGTAAATGTACCACATTTTCTCTATCCATTCTTCAGTTGAGGGGTTCTGGCTATTACAAATAATGCTACTATGAACATAGTTAACAGATGTCCTTATTGTATGAATGTGCATTCTTTGGGCATATGCCTAAGAGAGGAATTGCTGGATCTTGAGGTAGACTGATTACCATTTTCCTGAGAAACTCACCATACCAATTTCCAAAGTGGTTACCCAAGTCTGTACTCCCACCAGCAATGGAGGAATGTTCCTCTTTCTCCACATCCTCTCCAGCATAGACTGTCATTGGTGTTTTTTATTTTAGCCATCCTAACAGGAGTAAGATGGTATCTCAGAGTTATTTTGAGTTGCATTTCCCTGATGGCTAAGGAATTTGAGCACTTGCTTAAGTGTCTTTCAGCCATTTTAGATTCCTCTGTTGAGAATTCTCTATTTAGTTCTGCAATCCACTTTTTAATTGCATTGTTTTGTGTTTCCAACAGCCAACATCAAACTAAATGGGGAGGAACTCAACGTGATTCCTCAAAAATCAAGAAAAATAGAAGGCTGTCTGCTCTTTCCATATCTCTTCAATACTGTACTTGAAGTTCTAGCTAGGGCAATAAGACAACAAAAGGAGATCAAGGGGATACAAATTGTAAAAGAAGAAGTCAAATTCTATTTGCAGATCATATGTTAGTTTACATAAGTGATGTGAAAAGCTCTACCAGGGAACTCCTGCAGTTGATAAATACCATCAGCAAAGTGGCAGGGTAGAATATTAACTCAAAAAGTCAGTAGCCCTACTATATGCAGATGATAAATGCACTGAGAAAGAAGTCAGAGAAATATCAACCTTTACAATAGCAACAAACAACAAAAAATATCTTGGGGTAACACTAAGCAAACATGTGAACGACCTGTATAGTAAGAATTTTGAGTCTTTAAAGAAGGAAATTAAAGAAGATATCAGAAAATGGAAAGATCTCCCATGCTCTTGGATAGGTATGATCAACATAGTAAAAATGGCCATCTTGCCAAAAGCAATCTACAGCTTCAATGCAATTCCCGTCAAAATCTCAACACAATTCTTCATAGACCTTGAAAGAACACTACTCAACTTCATATGGAAAATGAATTTTAATCATCGCATTTACCAAGGAATGTATCCCCACTAATGATATTACTGCATTTGAAATTAAGAAAAGTAGTTTTAAATTTATTTATGTAACTTTGCATGTTTCTTGGAACTGCCAGAAATTTATTAACACAAAAAATAATTGCACAGTATAAGCTGTCTATATAAAGTAATTGACCAGATTATGTATATCTACATTGAAAGAAGAAATAGAGTAGGAATCAATTATTGAGCCATTTATGGAGTACTATATTGCACATTGCTTAACATTGAAGAATTGTTAAAACTGGAAAATACAAGTTGATATAAATAATACTCAAGATCAAACTTAGCTCATTTCAAATAACTAAATATTTAATAGTGTTACCTTTTTGCTAAGCAATTAAGACATCTTTTCTGAAAATGAGAACTGTAAACTGTGAAAGAGTTGTCACAGATTTCAACAATATTATTCTTTGAGAGCATTTTAACATTTATTGATTCAAATTAGTTTTATGCTGATTTGCCTTTGATAATATATTACAATTTAATTGAATTATTGGAATCACAATTTGTATCAGTAAAGACTTTAATTAAATATATTATTATCAAAACTGCTGAAGCATAAGTTTTTGTCCAATCCCAGGAAGTGAGGAGCTATTTCTAAAGTTTGTTTCATTGTTTCTAGATTATGTTATTTATTTGGCTGCAAAGTATGAGATATGATGTCACGAAACACTAGGCTAGGTTGAAAGGGAGGAAAGAACTAGATCATTACAATTCTTCCATATTAAAGTTAAGATTTGGAAATAACTGTACCATGAACATATTAACCACCAGACAGAATAAACTACAATATCCATACTTTCATATGCTTTTCAGTGCTGTGTTGATATTGACAAGGTCACTCTGAGATAGCATAAGATAATGTAAAGTATACGTGATAGTGTAAAATTTCAACCATTCAATCCTTAGTTCAGATTATTAAAAATATCAAATTATCTGCATGATTCAGTTTATTTGTCTGTCCTTAGCTCATAAAATTATTATGGAGAATTGGATGTTCTTGAGTTGCTATAGAATATTTAACATAAAACTATCTTTTAAAACAACTTGTTTTGACAGCTGTCAGATAAAGTGATCTTAGCGCAACGATATGACTCTTTAATTGCATTTAAATCATTGTAAAATTATGTCAGTTGGTGAATTTGTAATCAACTACTTTCCATCTACTTATTTTGACACCTGTCATCTCCCAGGGTCCATAATTTGTTTCTTTCTTTTCCATTTCCTTTCTATGCCTTCAGTATAAACTTCACTTTCAAGAGCAGCAAGAATTCTTAACTGCCAAGCCATGCCTCCATCTCCACAGCTAACTGAGATACAGAATATAATGACCTAACATTTCCCTTTTATAGACTCACTCCCACTAAGCTTCAGTATATTTTCATCACATTCCAAAATAATATTATAATCCATTTATCACTGTCTCCCATTTATACCTTCATCTCTCACCAACTTTCTCAAGCGCAGTATGCTAGCACTTCATAATTGCAGATTTTCCTAATCATCTTTTTATTTTTCCATGTGTACATGTGATGTTCTTGTGCACATGTGTGCATGCCTGTTAGTGTGAAATGATATATTTGTATGTATGTGTGTCCATACATGTGTGTAAGCATTTATATGCAGGGCAGGCTTAATATGAAAATGTGTCACTATTGTCTTAGACATTATTCTTTGAGGCAATGGCTATAAAACAGAGAATTCCTCATATGGACAGTTTGTCCATACTTACTTTGGAGAACCTCTCACTCCTTTTCAGGAATAGGATTATTTCTTTAATACCATTTTTTTATTTTAGAAGCACTCTTATTTACAAATCAATCCCCCCATTCCCTCATCTTCCCATCCTCCTATACTCCCCACTGACCCCCAACCCACTCCGCATCCACTCCCCAGGGATAGTGAGGTCCTCCATGGGGGATAATCAAAGTCCATCACATCATTTGAGGGAGAGCCCAGGCCCCCCTTCCCATATCTGGGCTGCTATAGTATCCATCCATAGGGTATGGGCTCCCAAAGTCCATTTGTGCTCTGGGGATAAACACTGGCTGCACTGTCAGAGGTCCCATAGATGGCCCTGGCCTCCTAGCTGACACTGGCATTCAGAGGGCTTGGTTTTGTCTAATGTAGGTTCCAAACATTACATCTAGGGTCTCCCTGCTCTCATTAGGTCAGGCCAGCTGTTTCTGTGGGTTTCTCCAGCACAGTCTTAGCTCATTTGTTCATCCCTCCTCCCCTGCGGCAACTGGATTCCAGGAGTATGTATGGCTCAGTGTTTAGCTGTGGGTGCTTGTTTCCACTTCTATCAGCTACTGGATAAAGGCTCTAGGAATGGCAACCATGGGAGTCACCAATCCCATTATAGGGGAAGGGCATCAAAGGCAGCCTCTCTGCCACTGCCTAGATTCTTATTTGGGGTCATCCCTGTGGATCTCCTAACATTTCCCCTGTGCCAGACCTCTCTCTAAACTGTACTGTCTCCCTCTATCAAGGCATCTCCTTTCTTGCCCTCCCTTGATCCTCCCTGTGTCAGTCCTCCTGTTCCCATTCCCCCTCTCCCCTTCCCACTTCCTTCCTCTCTCCCAATTTGCTCAGGAGTTCTTACTGCCCTCCCCTTCTTTGGGGGATCATGCAGTCTTCTCTTGGGGTCCTCCATGTTTCCACGGCTAGGGTTATAGTTGGTCATCATACCCAGATTACATTTATGTTGGTTTTGGAAATCAACTCCAGTTCTTGCTTGTCTGGTAAATATTTTAACCAAATAGGAATCTCTCTAGCAACCTGGTGATTTACAATGCGGCAACTCTTTCTCTCAGTGTTTCCTTCTCCTTTTCAGACATAACGTTTGTAAACATACCACTGCTTCAGGTATCATTTCTTGTTACTATTACCAGCTCAAGACACCTTACCTCATCTTGATAAATAGCAGTCTTCTCACTCTTATGATTAAACTACATGTTTATTTAATGTTCTTAATCATATACAAAGTAACCTTGTGTCTGGTTTCTTTCAATTATATTAGTATGTTTTTAAACATATCCACGTTAACATAGGCCTAGTCATTCATTACATGGTTCAATAATGTTCCCCTGAAGGTGTATTATACCTTATGCTTTTTCTTCTAATTGATATATTAGTTTCTTGTCTCTTTCTACTCTGAATAGTGGTGCTATGAGTACACACCACTGGTCCTTGAGAATATATTCAATTGCTTTGAATCTATGCTAAGTTGAAGTACTTATAGATCACATCAAACAATAACACATTTATCATTCTGAAGAACTGCCATACTGTTTCCACATTGCTGTATAATAATATGTTCTTGTCATCAAGACATACTAAGTGTAATTTTTCCTCACTGAATTATGCCTCTTCCCATATAAATATTACTAGTATAGTCACCATCATTTGTTTAAATTAGAACTTAATCTTAATTGTAAACTTTAATTTTGACTGACACACAATGGTGCTTCTTTATAATCTTAACATGTACATAATGGTTAAAAAAGGTTTTCCATCAAATTAGAAAAGCAGGAAAAAGTGATTATTTTTGCCATTTCATCTCAACTTTTTCAAGAGTTCACAGCACTTTCATGGATATAAGTGAGAGGAAAAATGAATAAAGATCCAAAGAAAAATTCAGTACCAGTTTCAACTTGATATGTTTCTTTCTATAGAGAACACTAATAAAACTGCACAAACATTAGAACTAATTAAAACTTAGGAAGCTTTGCCTGCCACAAAACCAATTAGTTTCCATGATGCCCTCCTCTTCTCTCTCTCTTCCATCAGTTCTAATACCTCTGGCTGATCCTCAGCTCTGTGGCAAAACACCTTTGTCAGCCTTCCCTGCTGCCATGCTCCATGTCCTGTGAATGCCACAGATTTTCCCTTTCTCACCTTCCCCCTCCCACAAGTTGTTGCTTTGTCCCAGATCCCAATCTCAGCTGATGGCCTTTTCTAACCTAAGGGCCATTCCTCCCAGGGCAACAAGTAGACTAAAGGCAGTCCCCCACCTCTCCTACTACTCCTGAGATCAAATACCCCCAGTTTCATCCCCAGTTCTGAAGCTGGAAATCTGTTATGGTCTCTCATTCATTTCTAGCCCTATCTGCAAGGGATCACAAAGACCTCTTCCAACTTCAGTTGCCCCAACTCATCATATATCCTAGCCTCCAACACCATCAGACATCCCAGTGAACATGCCACCCAAGCAGCCCAGGGAAACAGGCATTGCTCAGCTATCACACTCTCCAAAAATTCAGGACAGAAACAGAAACCAAGGAAAAAATACACACTCAACAAAGACAGTTCCAGAAATCGTCACCTGAAGGTATAGTCATCCCCCACCCAGATGCATAGACACCAGCATAAGAACACAATCCACAACAGCCAGAGGAATCTGTCTCCACTAGAGCACAGATAGCCTACCACAGCAGGCCCTCAATATTCCAACAAAGTTGAACAGAAGAAGATGATGTTAAAACCAACCATATGAAGATGATAGAGGTCCCAAAAAAGAAATCAATGAAACCCTTAAAGGAATTCTGAAACACACACACACACACACACACACACACACACACACACACACACACACACACACACACACACTACCCATTGGAGGAAATAAAGTAATCTGAGAAAAATATGAACAATTGAAGGAAGTGAATGAAAGAAACCAGAAAATGGAAAAAGAATAAAGAAAACACAAACTGCAGTATTTCTGGAAATAAAAATAAAGGTAGGAAAATAAGAATGGCAGATGAAAGTTTTACCAACCAAATATAAGAGATGGAGTAGAGAATCTCAGGAAGTGGTGGCATGATAGAAGAAATGAATGTATAGGAAAAAGAAAATGTTAAATCCAAAAAACTCTGGAAAAAAACAGTCAGGAAATCATGGAAAACCCCATAAATTCCAACATAATTCTTTACAGACCTTAAAAGGACATTTCTGAACATTAGATGAAAAACAAAAACCCAGGATAGCTAAACAATTCTGAACAATAAAGGAACTCTCTGGAGATCTCACAGTTTCTGATTTTAAGTTGTACTACAGAGATATAGTCATAAAAATTGCATGGTATTGACATAAAATAGACAGGAGTGAATGTACTTCAAGTACATTTATGAGATTCTCGAATTTCTCAGAATATTACTTAAAATCAAACAAGAAAAAACAGAACTTGCACACACACACACACACACACACACACACACACACACACACACACACACACACATTTCCTTAGAAACATTTCATTCTTTGCTAATTTTAAGTATTTTTGTTAAATTCTAAATTATTAACATTTTGCAATATGAAAATTAAAGATATTCCCTTTGCTATATAGTGATTCTATGAGATTGCTAATAGTCATCTACCTCTATCTTATTAAATAAATTCATATTTCAATGAGGTTTGTTAATTTTCTTTACAATTCATATACATTGTTATATGAATTCTTGCAGACATTTCACATGTTAAGATTATTTTGGTTCCATGTTTTAGTCATATTTATATCTCTAACTGGTCCCTCTGAAAATGTAATCCATCTGCATTATTGACTTGCCTTTGACAGAATACAAGTAGTTGCCAAATGGTCTGTAGAATTGTACTCATTCCAATCTGGTTTTGGAAAATATTAATGGAAAATAAAGCACTAATGAACCCTTTGCCTAGAATAATATTTTAGGTTTCTGTAGCTTCTCCCATTAAAAGACATCAAATATTCTAAAAGAGAAAATCTAATAAACCCTCAAAATATCAAGGAGAGGTCATGCATTTCTCCTACAATATCAAACATTCTACATCCTACCTTTCTGTGAAATGAGGTCAGGCTTCTACATAGGAATGAGTACAAGAAAGGAAGAAATGTGTTCAGTCTGCAGAAAATTGTTTCATTTGGAACTGCACAGACATTAAATTCAAATGAAGTTTTATAGGATTATTTAGAACATGACATGCATAAAGACAGGCATTAATGATTCAATTCTTTGAAATGTGTTGTAAATTGATTAAATCAAAACTTGCTCTGTTATTGTTGAATAATTTAAGTCAAGTGTGCTATGATTCCTTAAGTATTTCTCAAACTAATTTTCATGAATGGTAATTTTATTCACACATTGATTTAAAAGAATTTACAAATAAAAATCTAAGACAAAACATTATCTTTGAATTTGATTTCTCTATTCATGACACTTACTGAGAAGTCAGTTTCTGGATTTCCTTCCTTTATTCTTGTGGCCTGAAACCAGTCCTCCAGTTCTATACTTCCTCAGTATTACAGTGAGTATGTGTGTGTTTTCATGACCAGCATCTGTATCTCCTGCTCACTTATTTTCAATGGACTTATAGTTGATCTCCCAGGAGTCTACAGGTGCAACACCAGGTTATACTCATAGAAATAGAGGTTAAGTAGCCTTAACAGGCCATCTCCTGTAACCAGATTGATGTCTGGTCCAGTTGTCATCAGAGAGGCAATATCCAGAAACTGATGGAGGCAGATACAGAGACCCACATCCAAATATTAGGTTGAGTTTGGGAATACTGAGGAGTATACTCTTACAGGAGCCAGAGGGGTCAATGACACCAAAGGAAGGCGCTGTTGTTGTTGTAGTATGTGTGTTTGCTTTTACTCTTTGATTTTTGGGGGCCTGTCACCCAGCTCTCCAATAAATACCCTGAGACTTATTCTTATTCTTATTTATGAATGCTCTCCTTAGCTTGGCTTAATTCTAGTCAGTTTTTCTAACTGGCCGTGTAGCTTAGTTACTGGCCCCTGACATCCTCCACTTCTCCTTTTCTCACTCCTCCTTTCTTCTTCCATGTATTCTATCTACATGCCAGCCCTACCTATCCTCTCTTTCTGGTCTAGCTGTTGGCTATTCAAGTCTTCATTAGACCAATCAGTTGTTATAGATGGACAAAGTTACAGTTTTACATAGTTAAACAAATATAACTAAAAGAATGCAACATATCTTTGCATCATTAAACAAATATTCCAAGCATAGACAAATATAACACATCTTAAAATAATATTTCACAACAGAAAGGCCCACAAAATCAACAAATTTGGGCTCGTAGACCACGCAGAGACTGAACTGACAACTAGAGAGCCTGCATAGAACTGAAGTAAGGCATCTCTATATATGTGACACTTGTGTAGCCTGGTCCTCATCTGGGATTTCTAACTGCAAGAAGAGGAGATATTTGCTACTCTTTTGCTGGCTTTCTGGACCCTATGAATATGGGACCATCATTGCCCATGCATAATACATAGGGAGGTGCTTAGTTTTACTGAAGCTTCATATGCCAAGTTTTTCTGATACTTATGGGAGACCTGCCTTTTCTTGGATGGCAATGGAAGAGGAGTGGATTGGGGAGTAGGAGCAGGTGAGAGATTGGAAAAGGAGGTTTTAGTGGGATGTTGCAGATAGAATATATAACAAATAGATGAATAAAAAATTAAAAATAATAATCAAAGAAAATTGATAAATCGATAGAATACTGATAGATAGTAGTAGACTAGTATCATCTGTTCAAGGATGACTTTAACAATCATAGTATAAGAATTAAATGTCTTTTTAAAAGAATACAAGTACAGGCATATACATGCCCAGAATAATGGGTAGAATTTGGAGTACCAGAAAACACATATAAAACAGTTATGATATATTGAAGAATTTTTTGTGTATCAACCATAAAAAGAAATGACATCTACATAGTGAACAATGGATGCATATGAGTTGCAGAAGAGTACAAGGATGTCTCATTACATGTAGAGTAATGCATGCAAAATGCACATGTGTCCATGAATTGTAACAAATGAGACTTGTGGATATCAAAGATGGCAATAACAATCCATGAGTTATCAGTCCTAACCAGAACTTGTATATTGTCCCTGTAATGCTCAGTGAGCATCATGGAGGATAAGGTGGAAAGAGTGCTAGAACCAACTAATAGGCCATAGAGTTGAAAAGACTGCATTTTAGGCAGGATGTAATCATCTCAGCCATGACCTCACAATAGCTATTGTTGCTGTTAAAGTCACAGCAGCTCATATACTCACAAGATAAGTCCTACCAACAATTAGTAATGGATGAGGGCAGTGCTCATTGAGTCCAACATCTTATTACTAAACTATTGGCTACTGGCATTGTCTGGGAAAGAAGTGAAAATCATTTTCTTTAGTTATGGTCTCAAAAATACTTCTGACCACAAACCTAGAATATATATATGTGTGTGTGTGCATGCGTGTGTGCATGCGTGTGTGCGCATGTGCCATAACTGTATGCATGAGAACTTAATGCCAGATTTCTCTTTAAAACTACAATGTCTCCCTCTATCACAAGATCCAACAATTCCACTCCTAGGCATATACCCAAAGGTATATACAATAATATACAATAAGGACATCTGTTCAGCTATGTTCAAAGAAGCAACCTAGATGCCCCTCAACTGAAGAATGGATAGAGAAAATGTGGTATATTTACACAATAGAGTACTACTCAGCAGAAAAAATATAATCTTGAAATTTGTAGGCAAATGGATGACACTAGATGAAACCATCCTGAGTGATATAACCCAGTCATAAAAAGACAAACATGGTATGTACTCACTCATATATGTATTTTAGACTTGGAACAGGGCATTGCCATTCTACAATCCATACCTCCAGACGAGCTAGGAAACAAGGAGGATCCTAAGAGAGACATGAATTGTATCCCAGAGAAGGGGAATCTCCTGAGCAAATTGGGAGCATGGAGGGAGGAGAGAGGGAGCTAGGAGAAAGAGAGAGGGAGAAGAGGAGAGGATAAAAGGACATGCAGGAGCAGGAAGGTTGAGTCAGGTTAAGAATAGAGGAGAGCCTTATTATTTTTTAAATAATTTTATGTTTTGAATTTATACTATAATAAATACCCTTTCCTTTCCTCCATTCAAACCCTTCCATTCTCTCATCTTTGACATTTTCTCCTTTGAATTATCTGTATGCATATATTGTGTATATATACATACACACGTGTGTGTGTGTGTATGTGTGCGTAAAGGTACAATGGTACATATGTGTACATGATCGCAGATACTAGACAATCAACTGTGTAATCCAGTTGGTCCTTAGAAAAGACCACTACCCTAGCTCTCAGGATATCCAGTTTCCCATAGTTCTTTGTCCAGAGTTGAGACCCTCCCAACTTTCTCCCATCAATTTTAACATGTTCACTAGTGTCTACTAGTTTACTATTGTCCAAATCTTTTCCTGTGAGCCATGAAGATGAGTCTTCAACAGTGAGTGTCTCTGACATTTCAAGTAGATACAATCTCACCACAAATTTCTTGTTCCATTGGTTCTTATATAGTTTAATAGAATGAAGTTGTTTCTCAGAAATTCATGACCTCACCAGATCCAAGAAGTTGTTTAGGTTTCCAACATGAGGCCTGGTTTCTTCCAGTTGAGCAGGTCTTAATTCCAGTTAGAGTTATATTCTCTACTGTCAATGTATGTGTGCTACTAATATACCCTTAAGATCATCATGTGATGTGAGCCATTGCTTTATTTCCCAGGTATCACACCTGTGTGTAAAGATTGTTTCTCTCCCTTTGAAGACTCCCTTAGAATGGAGTCTTCCAATGCCAAGCCTTTCAGAAAAAAATCAGGTCTCCGGTCCTCTGAGAATCTTGAATTCAAATTCATTTCCTTAGCACCCATCACTAACAGGTAATGATAGTTCTTGTTATACAATCTATGTCTCTTGGGGAGAGAATGGTCAGCCCAGATGAGAATGTTTCAGTTAAACTATATATGTATATGTATAATAGTCCTATGTGTATCATATGTAATTCCAGGTACACAGACATTAATATGATGACCTGGTCATTTTCAGACCTCCCTAACATTATTTTGCTCTCCTTCTTCTCTACTTATCTCTCTAATTATTGTTTCCTAGAAATATCAGAGAAGATACACGCATGAAGTCTCACCAACATGATTGTTTAACATGACCTAAGCAAGGAACATATATATGGGCATTCAAACATAATAATGGGAAATGTCAATAGGCGTCAACCCTACCTAAATAATTACAGTCATTAAGGAATGCTGATAGTGGGAGGAATAGTTCTTCCTAAGGAAAACACACCAGTTGTTTATCCATGACCAAATGACCATTTCTGAAAATATATATGTACAAGTAACATATGTACTGAGCAAGCTATGTTTTTATATTAGGAATACACCCTCACACACCCTCACTCTCCCCACATCCTTACATGTAACAACGAAGAAAAAGAGGACATGAACTTGAAAAAGAGGGCTGGGACCTCAGGAGGATTGGGAGAAAAGAACAGGAACAGGAAATTATATAATTACATTTTAATCCAAAATTAAAATAAATACATTCTACTTGAACTCCTCAAATTGCATTTAGAAGTACTGCATTAGAAAAGATATAAATATTTTTAGAAAGCTTCAAATATAGGTGTTTCTATGAGAAGGTAATGTGAAAAAGCACCCATAATGAATATAACATACCTTCTGAAATCCTCAGAGTGATTATCTCTTTATGTACTTGTCAATGCCTTATTAATTAAAGGAATTTTAAAGCATAGGCTTTTCTAGGACGTCTTACTATAGTAATTTTTTTTTGCTTTGTTAGTAAATATTGGTCAATAGAAAAAAGTGAATTAAATGGGAGTGTTGAATTTTGAAATTTCATGTTAATTCCTTAAGGGAATAAAGACATTATACATAGCAGTAGTGACATTGAATAATGATAAGTTCATTAAATTGGGAAATCTTAAGCACACTTACAGTTGTGCTTCTAATACATCATTCCAGCTGTAATCTTATCAAAAAGTATGTATCAGGAGTATTTTCATTTTCAATTGAAATCACCTGGGAGAATAGCTGCACAAAGACATTTGTTATAACTTTAAAGATTACCTAGAAAAGCTCTTAAAATATAGAATTCTGGTCTGCAAAACCTGTCTGATTATATCTGGTTCATGCATATATATTTTTAAGAACTAATGTCTAATGTTGATGTCAAGATTACTGTATCATCCAGTATGAGGAACAAGAATACATTACTTTTTTAATTAGTGACTTGTATGAATCAGTTACTCACACATGCTATAAATTCCGTATATCTTAGAGGGAAGATAGTTGATCTTGATCAGACCATATTGATCACATATTAAGTATATTTCTATTTCTTATCTATTGCAACCACTCTGTAATCTTTCTGAAATATTATTTCATTACTAAAAGAGACACATTTGGATTGTTAGGGTCTGGTATAATGTCATAATGTATGTTGATGTATACTAAATTATATATATGAAAGGACAGACACACACACACACACACACACACACACACACACACACACACACACACACACACACCACAACATTGAGTACCAAATAGAGGAAATGCCAGAAAGAGTTACAATGAAAACCATTAACTATGGAATACAAGTAGTTGCATCTTGAACCATGAAATCATTCTTTTTATTTAGAAACATACTACTTAAATACTTAAATTTTCTTTGTGTATGTATTATGGATTTCAGGTTTTTTTTTTTCTTCTGGTATGTGATTCCTGAGTGTGTTTCATAAATTTCATATGTCTTTTCTTGGTCTCTTTTCTGTTTGCTTGTTTGTCCTACTCTAATTTTTTATCTTAATATGTAATATTTTTTATTATTATCTCTTATGTACCTGGGTTTTATTTTTTTGGAGAGACAGAAAAGGGGTGGATTTGGATGGAAGGAAGGTCAGAAGGAACTAAGAGGGAGGAGATACTGTAATCAACATATTGTATGACAACAATGATTTTCAATAAGAGAAAAAACTTTAAAAAAAATTAAAGAATTTATATTTGGTTTCCAAATCTTAATATCAAAGTACAAGTAAATCGGTGTTCATTGACTGTCTTATAAAAATAAATGAGATAATTAATCATTTTACTAAACAATTATATTTCATATTTAAAATTTAGAAAACTATGAATATATTCTATATAGTAAAATATATATGTATTTAAATCAGCACGTGGAAATGATTAAAAGATCATTTCCCTTGGCTTGTGTTTTAAGTTCATATGATATATTAAAATGCTTTAGTGATTCATATTTATTTTTCATCCTATTTTGGGTGATCAAGTTAGGATTTCTGAGAATGAAGGATTCTGTTATATGCTAAAGAAATAAAATTTTGTCACCACTTACAAATACAAAAAAAAGCAAGTTCAGTCTCTGTATAGGGCTATCTTTACAAAGTAAAATTTATTGATTTCTTCCATGTTTTTCTCATGAATGTGTTTTATCATAAAAATGATTCATGGTAATAATTTTATTTCACACACTTATTTAAAAAATTATAAGGATTACCTCACAACTGTCTATCATAACTTGTAAATCATATTTTACAGATGCCCTTGTGGAATTACCTTTAATGCTTCTACTGATACACAAAAGAAGAGAAAATTAATTTTAATTGTTCTCAGTCTTGGAAAAAGGTAAATGAAACTGAATTTTCAATCTATGTAATTGGAACAATTTACTCAAAATAATATGGAGAAAAGGAAAAAGGAACAACATAAATCATTAATTCAAGGAGTCATAGAAAACAAATGTACAGTAATGATTTATGAGACTATACTGACCAAGGACACACCCAGCCACTGTTGATAGGGAAAATAAATAGCCCAATCTACTGTACAGTGAATTCCTGCCTGTTCTCAGCAGGGACCATGGCTCTGTTTTGACGATTAAATAGCAAATAGTCACATCTGGAAATCTGAAGGTCAAATGTCATTTTACTCATAAAACCTCACTAGTATGATTCATAATAACCCATATCTGACCCTTGAATGAATTGAAGGCTGCTGCTGATATTGCCGTATAAATATATTAAACACAATTTTATGCTCTGTTGTGATTTTATTTTGGTGGTGTGTTTTGCTTAAACAAGTGGTATAGAATTTACAAAAAACCCCACAAATGCTAAACCCATATGTTCAAGCTGAAAAGTATCTATTTTTGCTGAAATTCATTCCATCCTACATATGTTATAAAAAAAACTTGGCACACAAAGTTTGTTAAGTAAACTGTTTCCATATTCAACACTTGCATGGTAGTTTTTGCTTTCCTCCTTTATTGGTAGTAGAATATATTATATTTACATTTGCACAATTCATGCTTCAAGCAGTATTTAAAATAGAATTCTGAGCCACCTCCTCTTCCCTCTCTTATCTCACAGCCTACTCTTTCACAAGTCCTTGATCTTCAAAAAAGGTGACACTAGGTAGCTCAGGATGGCCTCTTACTCACTGTGTTCCCCTGACTGACTTTATTGGACTTGTTTTCCTGCCTCAGCTTTCCAGGCTCTACGATGACAGGTACATTTTCATCATCTATTGCAAAGAAATGGACATTTTGCCTGTACGTCAAATTTGTATGTGGAAACCTTGACTAATGCAGTTATATTTGGAGGTGGGGCTTACAGCAGAATTATTTAAGGGTATATGAGGCCAAAAGGGTTGGGGCCATGTTCCATAGGGTTGCTGAACTTAGAATTAGTAACACATGAAGGCTCTCAGGTTCTCACCACATAATTGATGTATATATAGCAAGCAAAAAAAGCCTTTCTTGTCCAAAAACTGGTAAAGCTGGTGTCCCTAGTTTAGATTTTCACAATACACTGCCAGTGGTGAAATTATTTATACCACATAGCCAATAGTGATTTTGGGGAGCCCCAGAGGGTAATAGTTTCAAAATTATGCTTCCAAAGCAGCATTTCACTGGGTATGGGCACAGGTGTGGGCGTACTTGTTGGGGAGCAGGTTGGAGGACAGATTCAGGAATTCACTGCTCACAACTGTACAGTGATGACATTTATAGATCTTATCCTTCCTTTTTTATTATTTGGAATTACACAAGACTAAGCTCATTTCTAAATAGTAAATACAAATAGTAAATAGTAAATAGTAAAAATAGTCTAAATAGTAAAAATAGTCTAAAATGAAATCTCTAGGGTTAATGTATGTAGCACAGTGGTAAAGTGTATGTGTGAGTTCTGGATATAATCTGTAAAACTAGAGTCAACAAATTAAAAATGAATACCAATTGTTGGAAGAAGATTAATAAAAGTAACAAGTGTTGTTACATACATTCTTCCTTCAGAGATTGTTGTTTGAGTTTTGTTGCTGAAAAGGCTGAAAGTGTTCTACAATTAGATGATGGTTTTCTTTAGTATATATCAGTTTCTTATTGATTAACGAGTAGCAGTGGTCTATCATAGTCTGTGAAAAAATGTCCCTAGGTTTTGTTTATATATTTTGGTTTTTGTATTTTGGTTTTGTGTTTGTTGTTCTTTGTTTTGGGAAAACAATGGGCAATGACCAGTAAGAAAACACTGTGTCATACTGGCTTTGGCATGTTAAAGAAAAATATCTAGTTTCTTTAAATAATATAACAGAGCCCCAAATGTGAGAGGAACTTGGGTTCAACCTGGAGTAGAGACATTTACAAATGAGATTTAAGGTTGATAATACATAACAAAGCCGAAGGTGTTATGAGGTATCTCAAGTATTGTAGTACTTTCTCAGTATGTATTGTCCTCAGGACTGCATAAGCACAGAAGGCTAAAATATCAGAAATAAAATAATATTTTAATAATATTATCATTCAAGTCAGAATGCTTAGGGTGAAACATATATACTTTGTGATGCTTTATGATTTACATTTATACAATATTATATTGAATGTATTATGTTAAAACTACATATTTTACTTAAACTATTAATTCTCTATTCAAATAGAAAAAGAATAAGGTAAAAACAAAAAACATATAGTATCTATAGGACTATAGTTATATTGAGAGAAGAGTGAATAGCTATTGGTACTTTTCCTCTCTCTCTTTCTCTCACCCTCTCTGTATATGTCTCTCTTTCTCCCCATCTTTCTCTCTCATCTGTCTCCCGTCTCTCTCCTTCTATAGTGAAGGAGTGATACAGGGATAATTTTTCTTGATATCTCATTATTCATTTGCTTTAGAACATGACAAATGATACAAATGATTGTGTGTGTGTGTGTGTGTGTGTGTGTGTGTGTGTGTGTGTGTGTGTGTGTGTGTGTTAAATCAGCTTTCTAAATTCTAAGTAGGCAAGACTGGATTAGAAACATGACCTGAAAATTTAGACTTTGCATATTGTCTAACTTTTGAAAAATGGGATTAGCATCTTCATGTTTCTTCTGTCCATTTTTCTTTCTATTTTTCTGTTTACAACTTTCTGAGATTGTTGAATTTTCATTTAACTTTTAATCTGCATTTTGTACTCAACTGCATCAATGAATCACTGGAACATTCATTCCCTTCAAATTGCTAAATTTACTCCATGCACTGGAATAGTTATCATAAATATCAAAACTATTTAGAAGAAAAATTTCTTTGTTTTCTATATATGTATTTCCCCTTTCATATATATTAGAATATGTATAATATAAATATTCTGGTATATCTGATATATGTATTAGAATTCTTGCCTAATAATGTTGGAGACCCAGAATTCAATTTTGTGCTTGATTTTTTATGTAGTATAAATCCAGAGTAAAATCACACTTTTATGTTCTTTAAATAATAAAACTTACTGCACAGAGCCTGCTGTTTCATCTTGAGTTTACCAAATACAATTGTAATATTATCTCAGTGTTAAGAATGTATTTCCTGGTTAAGCTTATACAAAGAAAGGAGTTTCTAGAGGTAAAGTTGGAAAGAATGAGGGTTGCTTAATATAATTTTAGAATTAAAATATATAGTGCTTCAGATAATCTTGAAATTGTGGGAATAGAGAGAATAGGAATATTAATGAAATCCAGAGTTTTGTTGCTTTTCCTGTGCAGAGAGTTAAGCTTCTCTGGGAGACTCAGGCGAAGAGTTTTGCTTTTCTTATGTTCCCCTAGGATTAGTGGAAAAGCCATATAGTTGAGTAGTCATGAAGTGATCACAGCAGACCTGCATATTTTCTGTTATTTGCCTACTTCTGTGCACAAGTACCTGTGACCACCTGACAACTGCTGCACACACATAGAAATTAGCAGTAAATAAATAGAAGCAGGGTCCTTCCAAGTGCTAATCATCCATTACTCATTTATTTTATGGGCCTCTAATTCTATCTGTTAAATTATTCTTCAAAGATGTATGATGATTTCTGATTTACTGACACTACAGTGACTCCTTTGTTCCCATTTACATAAAAGAATTCTGTTGGATATAATATCAAAAGACATACATTTCAAAATTCTTCAATAATTCTATCTTGTGGGATGGGTAGGAGCAATTAATTATTTAAAATGTTACTTTTCATCAAATATTTTTACATTTTCTGACATCCATGAATTTATATGTTGCTATTATTTTATGGTCAGAATAAAGAAATATATGAACAACATGTAGGAAATATTGATAGTTACTTAATTTACTGATAATACACCTGGCACTTATAAGGCAATCTTCTGGGTACCAGACACACAGCTTCTGCTGCTCTCTAAGCAATGACAAAAACAGAATCACAAAGAATAGCAAGGGCATAAAGAAGGACAAGTGTTTAGCTGAATTCTTGAAGAATTGACAGCTGAGTCTTGTCAATAGCTAGAAAATATATCAAAATGTTGTCAGGTGTTAATTTGTTTGACACATTGATTTAAAAATATGGAGTGAGGTTGGCATAGGTATATCAAATGGAAAAGCAAAAGCATTTAACGATGCAGCATGATGTCTGAAATGACATAATCTTTGACTTCATGAGTAATTTTAAATGTAGATTCAGTGTGACTTGATTTTGTTCTGAGATTCAACATTTAAAGCCATTCTTTAACTTGTGTGTGCTAATTGGTCAAGTTGGGTACGTAGTCAGCAATGAGACCAGGTGACCTCTCAGAACTACTTCACGATGAGTTGAGATTAAAGATTTGAAAGCTAGCACTAGGGTGCTTTCTGGGCTGCCCATGGAGTGTCCTCCTAAATATTTCCTGTATGGAAGACTTGGTCAGCAGCTGGTAAATACAGTCATTGAAAGGCACTGAGGTCACACTATAAGTTCAGACAAGTTGGGGAAGTATGCCACTAAAGGAATACCTTTGAAGAATGTGTCTGTTGTATGTATGCCCTTTAAGTTCATCTCTGTGTCTGCTTTCTGGCTCTTGTGATAATCAGCCTAAGATGCATACCACTGCTGCCTTTAGTTTCTGGATTAAAGCCATGGATTAAATAGACCTTATTCCAAAACCTTTCTCCTTTAAACAGCTATCTCTAAGTATCTAACACACTATGGTATCACAGTAGAAATAAGGGGAATAATGGTCCCCAAAACAAAAACCTTTAAAAAGTACTTTAAGGAGAAAACTAAAAATCTAAAAGCATTCATATGAGAAAGAAAGTAAATAATGTTAATTCTATTTTTGTGGTCGATAATAACAAAGTAAATAATTGTGTAATGCTCTGTAATGTTTCCAGGAAGTTTCTTCATATCTCATCTCTTCAAATTTTCACAAAACTGTAAAAAGCATTTTTATTCATTGCTTTTTATGAGGGGATCAAAGAATAGTTAAGTGCATATAATAATGGGTGCCAGGTCACACAGCTACATAAAAATATGATTAGAAAAGGAAGATGTTTATCCACGAGACTGGGTTGTTTTGCAACAATAAAAGGATGCTTCGTTTTACTTTATTGTATTAATCATAAATATTTATATTGTCTTCTTTCCTATCATATTGCTAAAATGTCAAATAACCCAGAATCCATAAGGATGGTATTGTAGCTTTACTCACATAGCATAATTCTTTGAAGAAAAATATTAATTTATCAACCTATTCTAAAATGTCCATATTTAACTAGTTGGAAATACCCTCCCAAATTCATATGTACTATGACACTACACATATTCCTAATAATTTAGTATTTGTGAAGATATTTGATCAAGGGATGGCTACAGACCGATCATTGAGGTAAAATTTTTCCCTAAAATTTACACAAAATAGGGTCCATCAATAAATGTATTTGTATACAGAGTAGAATACAATACTTACTAAAGTGTATAAATGTGTAGAGATGAGTCGACAATGTGTGCTTCCTATTTGTTAGTCAGTGCAACATATGTATAACTCTTTTAATATTTATAATTATAAGAACTATATTCCTAGTATAGCAAATTACAATAATTTTTGAATTTTATTTTTAAATTATTTCTTTTATTTTAGATATAATAACCACATTATTTCCCCTTCATTTTCCTGCCTCCAAACATCCAAATTGTCCCATATGGCCCACTTGCTCTCTTTCTAGGCAATGGCCTGAGTTTTATATATATATATATATAATATATATATATATATATATATATGTGTGTGTGTGTGTGTGTGTGTGTGTGTGTGTGTGTGTGTGTGTGTGTGTGTGTGTGTGTGTTGACATGAATACACTTATATATCCTGAAATACATAACTGCAGCCTTACCAGTGGATATATTAGTTTTATGCATGTTTTCAGGACTAACCATCTGGTATTGGATAACTAACTGGCGTGCTCTTCCTAGGAAACATCTTTCTCCTGCTCTCAATAGGCCTTGATTGCCTGTGATTCTTCATGTAAGGTTTAAGTCTTGTGGGCTTTCCCCATCCATGTTTTCATGTTTGTTGCTCTTATCCAGCACATGTTATTGAGATTATATGAGTATAGCAGTCTGGCATGTTCTTTGATGTTATCCTTATTCTGTTCCTATTTGGACAGTCACATTGATGAGAATTTTATAGGTATAGATTCTGATGTTTCTGGGATAGATAACCTCATAGGAGACTCTATGATCTGTGGTTCTTACAGTCTTTCCTTGCCCACTCCAGTGATATTCCCTGAATCTTAGGTACAGGAGTTGTGCTGTAGATGTGTGATTTGAGTCTCTACTCCACAACTCTGCACATTGTTGTGTAATGGTCTCAGTCTGTTACAGATGAGAACGTTCTTGGATAAGGGGAGGCAACTACTTTATCTGTGGCTCACATCATACAATGGGTAAACTGCAGAGTCAAATTCAAAGCTGCTGTTTGTTAGTGTCCATATTCTTAAGGACTGATCATTGGTTTCTTTCTGTGTTGATGAAGTGATATGTTGATCCTATTAGTACAGAATATAGCAATTTGTTTCAATAACTGTACTGATATTTACAAAATACAACAAAATATTTCATATATATGGAAATATGCATGAGAACTTATCCTATGGCATGATAGGAATAATTAGTGCACTACAGAAGAAAATTGGACTTGTATTATTTTTTATTAGTTCCAATTAGAAACAAGCTTGGTTCACATGTCAATCCCTTCTCCATCTCCCTCCCCTCACCCTGAGCCCAACCAACCCCCTACCTCACCCCCCCTCTGCTCCTCAGAGAGGGTAAGGCCCTCCACAGGGGTCCCTAAAGTCTGTTATATCATCCTGGGAAGGGCCTAGGCCCTCCCCCATGTGTCCAGGCTGAGAAAGCATCCCATCATGTGGGATGGGCTCTCAAAATCACTTCTTACTCCAGGGGTAAATACTGATCCACTATCATGGGGCTCCATAGAGTGCCAAGGCCTCCTCATTGACATCCACATTCAGGAGTCTGTTTCAGTCCCGTGATGGCCTCCCAGACAGCAGTTTGGGTCCATGTGCTCCCCCTTGTCCAGGTCAGCTGTTTCAGTAGGTTTCACCAGCCTGATCCCAACCCCTTTGTTCTTCATTCTTCCCTCTCTACAACTGGATTCCAGAGTTCAGTTTTGTGTATAGCTGTGGGTGTCTTCTTCTGCTTCCACAAACCACTTGATGAGGGCTTTATGATGGCATATAAGGCAGTCATCAGTCTCATTATAGGGGAAGGGCATTTAGGGTAGCCTCTCCACCATTACCTAGATTGTCAGTTGGTGTCATCCTTGTAGATCTTTGGAAATCTCCCTAGTGCCAGATCTCTCCTCGGACCTATAATGGCTCCCTCTGTTATATCTCTCATCCTGTTCTCCTATATTCTTCCCCTCTATTCTTTTTGCTCCTCCATTTCCTCCTCTTCCCTCCTCTTCTCCCCATCTCATTCTGCCAGCTCCCTCTTCCCTACCCTCATGCTCCCAATTAGCTCAGGAGATTCTGCCCCTTCCCTTTCTGTGGGTTCCATGAATTTTTCTCTTAGAGTCCTTTTTGTTTCCTAGTTCCTTTGGTGATATGGATTGTAGGCTGGTAATCCTTTGTTCTATGTCTAAAATTCATATATGAGTGAGTACATACCATGTTTGTTTTTGTGTGTGTGTGTGACTGGGTTACTTCACTCAGTATGGTTTCTTCTAGTTCAATCCATTTGCCTGTGAATTTCAAGATTCTATTGCTTTTTTTCCACTGATTAGTACTCCATTGTGTAAATGTACCACATTTTCTCTATCCATTCTTCACTTGAGATATTTGTTACATTGTTTACTATGCCTTAAGAATATAATGAGTCTGAAAGATATCTCATTTGGGAAAGTTCTTATTGCCTAAGATGAGGGCCTAAAATGAATGCCCCTGTCCACCTAAAGAACTGCCATAGTGTAAACACTTGTGCTCCAAATGTGAAAGAAGCTATGCCATGCAGATCATTGGCTTATTGGCCAGCAAGCAAAGCATCATCAGATCCATAATAGACCACATCTCGATAAACAAGTGGAAGATGGTTACTCTAAAAGAACATGCATGTAATACACAGACACCTTACACCTCCCATTATACACCCACATATAAAAATGATAATACAATTAACTGTACTACCAGTTTTAAAAATACATTTCTTGTGCATTCATCAATCAACTTGAGCTCTGCCTTGATGTATTTTGGTGTCTCAGAGTCTTCAGTCATTTGTTTCTGAAGGCACTTGTTTGTAAACTTGAAAATTTCCTTGACATTTCTTTTGTCTCTTTCCTTGTTATTGTTCATAGAAATTGTGAATACATTTTGTTGTATGACCTTAAGAATTGTATCATCTAGCTTGCCTGTTTCTTATATATTCATTACTTTTTCTAAAGTGATACACACACACACGCACACACACACACACACACACACACACACACACACACACACACATATATATATATATATATAATTATATTTACTTCCTATAAAACTCATAAACATTGAAATGAAAACACAGTAAAAAATGTCAATGATATGAAAATCAATGGCCTGTGATTCCAAGTTGATACATGAGGTTGCCAAAAAATACATAGAGCTATTTATAAAGAAGGTTCAAATACCACAGCACAGTATTCTCCAATACAATAAGTACATGATATATATTTGGCGAATAAGAGAAACTGAGAAAAATTAACTATCATTCTTATCTTTTTTTCCTATTTTTAATTTATTTCTGAGAACAGTATATATTTTACTTATGGAGTAAAACCTGAGGAAAAACTATATCAGAACAACATTTTAAAATAGTTATAGTATAAATTAGCAAAAAACTTTAAGCCTTAAATACTATTGGATTTATCCCTTTCAGTTTTCACAACATTTTGTTGGGTGGGTGTTATTGTTTTCTGCATAAATAGATTTCTGTGGGTACAGAAAACAAAGGAAGAGTACAGATATTATTTGGTTTCTTTTTGAAAAGCTAACTGTTCCAAAAAGAAACATTATTAGATTTTCTAGGTTTCCTTCCTGAAATAAAAATCAGTAATTGCATCTAGCAATATCCCAGTGATCCTGAGACAATGACCACTGGACTATTCACTCAGCTCTTTATCTAAGTAGAAGGAGGCTATGACGCTCTAAGTCCTCAAATGAGAACAGGGATGCCTAGTATTCTTTGGGGGAAAATGTCTTAGAAAAGAGAAAATGTCTTTCCCAACTTTTCTTCTAACTGCAGATACTGTAACTATATACACATATAGAAAAACTGTTCAACTTTCAGAACATTCTTAACATGTTGACATTTTATAAAGATTTAATCATGATTCCTGTTACATTTGTTTCACCTGTATATTAAATAAGCTTTTATAAATATGTCCCTTATGAATACATGGTACACAATTATTTCGTATTTTTAGCATGTAACATGAATTTTTGTGGTTTTCTGTTTTTTTTTTTTTTTTTGATACAGAGTTTCTGTTTCTCTCAGTGACAGCTTTGGCTCTCCTAAAACTCATTCTGTAGACCAGCCTGTCCTTGAAATCACAGAAATCTACCTGCCCCTGCTTCTTGAGTGCTAGGTGCACCAACTTGCCCAGCACATAACATGTAATCTTTATTCCACAGTTTTCTTCATATTTTGTAAACTGCTGTAGATCATATATCAGATAACAACCAAAATACTTTTGCTTTTTTTTTGTCTTTTGGAAAGAGCATTTCTTTGTTCCATTTAGCTTTCTACACCTATTTGAGAACATGAATCATGTATATTCACTCTTAGGAATTGTTCTGCCTCATCCTTCCATATTCCTTTTCAGTTACACTCTTTTCTTATTTATTTATAGATTTGTTTGTTTGTTTAGTGTGTGGTGTTCAAATGCTACAGCATTCCTTTAGGAATCAGAGGACAGTTGTTGAGAGTTTTGAGGAATCACACTAAAGTCTCCAGCCTTGGAGCCAGCTCCATTTCCCATTAAGCCATTTCATTGGCCTGGTTCCATGTTTTCATATAAGTCAACTGCTTGTACTTGTAATGTATGGTAGTTTTATTTCTTTCACATCTGTGCCTTTTTCCTAACTGCTAGGGCCAGAAATATGTACATGTGTCCTCATTTTATTGTTTTACTGATAGCATGAGTTAAGATTTTCTACTTAATCATAGTGTTTTTACCCCAGAATAAGCTTAAGCTATTGGCAATGCTTGAGTTTCCATTTCTTATTGGTGGATTTATTTAATATTAACCCTATTGGTCATTCCTCCTGTGCTTTTTCCCTGTTGTTCCTAGCCCTGTCATCTATGCCTTAGTGGTCACTCCCATTCATACATTTAATATACTATTTTTTAAAAATTCTTATATCTCTACTCTTGCTCTCTTTCCATTGTTCCTAATTTTCTTTTCAAAAGAGAGGGCATGGTGTTTCGCACTATATTAGGATATTTGATAATGTCCTCTATTTTCTGATATAAGGCTGTACATTTAACTTTTTTATTTCAAGGCAATAAACAGCAACAACAGAACTAAAGAAAAACAAAATGAAACAACTAATTCTTTCAGAATTGCCTTTAGTAGGAAAAGCAATCAAGAAAGGAAATGGCTTCATGTTTAAAAGTTACTTATATAAGCAATTGTATTATAAGATTCTTCAGTATGTCACCATTTTGGTAAAAATGCAGATATTCTCAAAAGACACATCCATCTCATAAGTTAACTACTTAAACAGTGGACCCCACTCCGATATTCAATTTCCACAGGCATCTCAGTCTGGAAGAAGGGACAATCTGGGATCATGAGGGTAGCTTTTCTTCCAGAAAAATGTTCTCGAACACAGTTCTGACAACTTGTCAGAACACCTTGGAGGAGAGAATAGGACAGATTAATGATGCAGGGGACCACACAGGAGGATGGCTTAGCTATGGATCATCTTCATCTCAGGACTCCAGTAGATGGAAGACAGGCTTGAGAGATGACAGGACCTCTTAACTTATTCCTATTCTTAATGTGACCTCTTGAAAAAAGTCTTTTTGCTATCCTCTACTGTTACTTGTATACTTGATTGACCTATTGTTAAGATTGGTATTGCACCAAACTGATCAGGTAACAATTGCCACAAACAACATAAAATAACTTGGGCTATCACTTACCAAAGGTGAAAGACCTGTATACCAAGAACTTTGTATCTTTAAAGAAAGAAATCATAAAATATATCAGAAAAATGGACAGATCTTCCAACCTCTTGGATATGTAGGATCAGCATAGATAAATGGCAATCTTGCAAAAAGCAATCTCAGATAAAACGCAATCCCCATCAAAATCCCAGTACAATTCTTCACAGACATTTTAAACAGCAATACACAACTGTATATGGAAGACAAAAAACACAGGATATCCAATACAACTCTGTATAATAAAGGGGGACAATTGTGATCAGGAAGACTGAGACAGGGGAGGAACAGAGGAGAGCAACAAAAGAGATATCTATAGAGGGAGCCAGTATAGGTTTAAAGAGAAATCTGGCACTAGGGAATTGTTCAGAGATCCACAAAGATGACCCAAACTAAGAATCTAGGTAGTAGTGGAGAGGCCATTTCAATGGCCATTTTGATGACCTTCCCCTATAATGAGACTCATGACTACCTTAAATGCCATCCTAGAGCCTTCATCCAGTAGGTGATGGAAGCAGAGGCAGGTACCCACAGCTAAGCACTGAGCCATACTCCTGCATTCCTGTTGTAGATAGGGAGGAGGGATGAGCAAAGGAATCAAGAAAGTGCTGGGGATACCTGCAGAAACAGCTGACATGATTTAATGAGATCACACAGATGCAAGTCATAAAGCTGGTGAACCAGCAAACTGAACCACACCCTCTCACTGTGGGTGCCAGTTAGGAGGCCAGGGCTGTTTATGGGATCTTAACAGTGGAACCAGTATTTATCCCTAGTGCACAAATGGATTTTGGGTGCCCATTCCCTAAGGAGGGTTACTATTTCAGCCCAGTTATGTAGAGGAGGGCCTAGGTCTTCCCCAAAATGATGTGACAGAATATGATGATCTCCCACATAAAGCCTCACAATTCTTGGGGAGCAAGTGGGGGGTGTGTTGAGGGTCATTGGTCAGGGGAATGGGAGGGTGGGAGGGGGAGGGAACAAGGAGGTTGATATATATTGATTGTTTCTAAAAAAAAGAAAGGAAAAAAGAAAAAAACAAAAATAAGTTATGAAGAATTCAAAAAGAGAGTAGAGCAGGATTGAAATATATGTGTATATATTTCTTTTATTAACTTTAAAATTAGCCTTAAAAGTACTTAGCATATAATTTTAAAGACAGAATTTAAATTTAGAACCATGTATATAATGGGAAAATTGATTTCCCATATTTCTGCCAACAGAAATAATGTGAATCTATCAAAATTGGCAAAAGAATTGTCTCATGTGTCCAATAATGACACAAGATCATAGCAGTGTGGAAATCCGATGAAATACGATGTACACTGAGAATCCCTAGCATCTGCTCCATTTTTTAAAAAATCAAAATTTTCACTGAAACAAAATCTGTCCAAAAGTTGAAAAATTTAGAAATACTGAGCAGCAGAAAATTCTTTAATATATAAGTTAGGATACAGGAGATTTCATTACTGAGTTATCAAGAATGACCTTAAATAAATGCAATATTCTTGAAGGATATTTTTTTGCTAGATTTTGAAAGGTAAAACATTATTCAGCTACTCAGCTGACTCTCTTTGTGGCATCCTGCATCTTGGGAACATTTCTGGAAGAGTGTGGACAGTAGAAAGTTTTAAGTAGTTTAATTATTACCAAGGAATGTTGAGGAACCATCTTTTCTGTAGGTGTTTATAAATAGGATTATCTCAAATGTAATCCAATCAGGAGACACATTGATGGATGAGATGCCTTCTTAAATTTGTCCATTCTGATAAATTTAACATTACAGAAGCAAGTTGCTGTCCTGAATAAAATAATTGAGCATGGGAAAATGATGAATCACAGGAATGGATGACATAGATGGAGCAGGTACTGTATTTGAAGCCATTAATGTGATGAAAAACCTGCACCATGTCTGTTGACACGTATTTATGTCCATTTCACAATGTCAGAACTCAATTTACTCAATGATACATTTGTTAAAATATTAAATGGTGATAATTAATATGCCTTGCTAAATGATAAATGCTAGTATATTTTAAAGTGCTAGCTTGTGTAAGAGAACTTTCAAGGTTTAAAATTGAGTGTCTCCAATATTTGCATCCCCTCAAAAAATCAGTATATCTCTGATAATAACAATTTCAGCTAATGTTATCTTTTATTTATAAAAATCAAGGGAAAAGAGACTAATATTGTAGATGATTTATTCAGAATTGAATATATTCTACATTCAGAGAATTTTTTAAAATGGCTGCACCAATCTTGTTTTGTTATTTATTTTTCCTTCTCATCCATCAATTTGATTATTTTAATGTTTATAATATATAACATCTTCTTTACTCCTACCATCCAAGAAAGACTCTTTCCATTTTAATAGGTGACTGATTACTGAAGAAATTTGAGAGTAATCAATATAGATAATGTTAATTTCCTGTCCAGTTCCTTCATTTGTGTATATTGTGATTTTTTTTTTAGTGCAAAATGTTCCCATGGGCTTGGACTCATGAATTTGAATATTTGGCCTCCAGTTGGAGGCGGGGTATGTGGTGGTAGTGCATCTTTGTTTAAGACAATATACCCCTGGGATCAGGATTGAAAGTATAGTCTTGCTCCACTTCTATTTCTCACTTTGCTTCCCGTTTGCAGTTGAAGGTGCCATACCTTCAGTGCCTATACCTGTCATTAGGCCTGCTGCTTATTGCCAACCCTTGATGATTTGATATACTCTTAACATTTTGGAACCATACCATACCATACCATACCATACCATACCATACCATACCATACCAAAGTAAACTTGTTTTCTCATATGTCACTACCTGCCCTGGTGTTTTATCACAGCAATGTGAAAATCACTAATATATATGTTAATCCAGAAATGCATCAAAAATAGTTTCTTTTCCTTAGTATTATGTGATAAAAAGTCTTTCCATTTGTTTATTGTGGAATATTCATTTACACTGTGTGGATATTTGTCACTGTTATTGGTTTAATACATAAGCTGACTGGCCAATAGCTGAACAGAATAAGGTTAGGCAGGTAAGCCAAACTGAGAATTCTGGGAAAGGGAAGGCTGCAGTAAGAAGTTGCCAGCCAGATAGAGAACAAGTCAGACACACAAAATGGGAGAGAGGTAAAAGCCATGAGCCTCGGGGGCAATACATGGATTAATAGAAATGGGTTAGAGATGAAAGATAAAATTTGGTGATTGATATGGAAATAATTATACTGGGGAGGCGATAAGAAGGAGTATAAAAGGCAGAAAAGAGTGCATATTTGTGATGATGAATTATCCTGCATCTTTATTTAATGGTGTACAAATCCACACATGCTATATATATACATGAACATGGCTAATAGTTCAGTCCTTCCTATCACTTATGAACTGTACTCTAATTTTCCCTCCTGAATCAAGGCTAGGATGTTTGCAACTTTTAAGAGTGTGGCCATCATATACCCAAAAGAAGCACATTCATATAACAAGGACATCTGTTCAACCATGTTCATAGCAGCATTGTTTGTAATAGCCAGAAACTGGAAGCAGCCTAGATGCCCCTCAACTGAAGAATGGGTACAGAAAATGTGGTACATTTACACAATGAGGTACTACTCAGCATAAAAAAAAATAATGTGCTTTATCAGAGCTGTTTTTAATGATGTTGATCAGAATGGTTTCCTTCCAGATGATGATTGAGAAGCTAATTTAAAAAAATGGTGCCAGGTACCACAAGAGTAACAGAACTATGCTGTTTTTCTGGGTTTTGTTTTTTACTTTTTTTTTAAATGGAGTGTGCTGGATGTCTCTACAATTTTGTTCAAATGACTGCAGAACCTGGAAAGCTGTTGCTGCTATTGATGCATAACATACTGCCATTATTGATATATATGTGTGTATGTATGTATGTATGTATATATGAACTTTAGCTGTGCTGTCAACTTTGGAAAAAAGTATCCCAGTTTACCGTGTTGAGTTGGCATTGTACAAAAATTAACAGCCATATTGGTCTAGAAATGTTGAACTTAATTTTTTTCCATTTGTACAGGGGTAACGCACTGTATTAAATATGTAAGGTCTTAAAAAAAGGGGGGATTTTGAGAGCCCATCCCTTGTGAAGGGATGCTCTCTTGACATGGACAAATGGGGAAGGGCCTAGGCCTGGCCCAGGATGATGTGGTAGACTTTGGGGAGCCCCTTTTGAGGGCCCTACCCTGCCTGGAGAGTGGAGGGGGGATGGCTAGGGGCAGGTGGAATGTTGGCGGGGCGGGGAGGGGTATCGAGAAGTGATTGACATCTGAAGCAAGCTTGCTCCTAATTTGAACTAATAAAATAATAATAATAAAAAAGAGTGTGGCCATGTAACAAAAATCTCAACAGTAGGCTTACGAAACCTTCTTTGGAGCATTAACCATTGGGTCGAGTTCTCCAAGAAACCCCAGAACATTACAAGAAATTGTTTTCTATTAGTTTTCACCCACACTCTGTCCCTGCCCCCGGGAGGTGAACAGTAGATCCTTATTATGAAGGATAACATTCACTTCAGATACAGGATACAGAGGCTACTGAGCTGGAACTTAAATAAAGCCTTCTCACTGAGGATTAGCTTTCACTTTACCAGAAAGCAATATGCAAGATTCCAAAGGAAAGAATCTATTAACAGTCCTATCCAACTATGATGTGTAACGTGAGGGTGGTTTTTCTGCGCAGTTCCACAGCCACCTCAGATCCCCAAATAAACCCTCATATATCGTATTACTTATGAATACTGTTGGCCTTTGGCTAACGTTTCTTATTTGCTAGCTCAGTCTTAATTATTAACCCATTTCTAATAATGTAAATATTTCCATGTGGCCTTATCTTACTGGAGATAATGTCCAGGCCTCTTACTCCATTGGGGTCAACATGGCATCTGCTCAGCATCTCCACAGAGAAGAGAGCAATTTCCTGTTTGTTCTTGCTTATATACTGTTACTGCCTGCTACGTCACTTCCTGCCTGGATCACATGGTGACTTTTCTTTACTACATTTTCCATAGTTCTCCTTGTCTCCTAGTCCCCCTATCTTGCTTCCCTATTGGCCAACAGTGTTTTATTCATCAACCAATGAAAGAAACATATATACAGAAGACTTCCCCCGTCAATGATGTCTGTGAACCATAATGATATACAGGATACCATGTTAACTATAAGTGTGTGGTAATGGCATTTGTACCAACATTAGCAGTAACCAACATCTCTGTAATCTAATATAAGACCTGATCACCAAGATGAAAATCATGCTGTTATTGAGAATCTTGGCAACTCAACAGGGCTATAGAAGGTATATAATTCAGACGAGAACCTACCAGTACCACTTTACTGAACCAGTATAATATCTAAGTACATTATAAATATCATACCCACAGATAAATGTAGTCCTCATCCCTAATCAAGGAAACTTTCCTTTGAAAAATGAGGATGATTGCATGAAACTACACCAAATAAAAACACAAGAGTTGTTGAGTCCAGTCCAAAGGATACATCTACAAATAAGCTCCCATACCTAATTATTAGAGATTGTTGTAAAAGAAGGAACAGAAAGATTATGTGATAGCAAGAGGAACATATAAGAATGTGCCACTTAATAAAGCTAGAAACTACATCCATGAAGTCTCAATAACATGACTGCCTAACCGTGAGCTGAACAAGGACTACAACAAAAAAATGCTAATGTTGATGAGGAGGTCCATGAGACCTCAACCCTACACAAACTAGAGGCAACTAAGAAAAGCTGGCAGTGGGAGAGATGGTCTTCTCCAGTGTTGAGCACACCAACTGGTTGCCAAGTGATGAAAGGCTGCCCTGAAACAATACATACAATTATTATACAAAATGAGAATGTTGTATGTATGCATGTATGTACATATGCATTTAGCATGTAGTAACAGTGAGAAAAGAGGCCATGAATTTGAAAGAGAGCAAGGATTGCTGTGTATTTGGAAGTCTTGTGAGGGAGCCAAGTTAAGAAAATTGTATAATTGTATTATAATCACAAAAATTAAAAAATAAAAATAGAGATTCTCAAAATATGCCAAGAAGATATTGAGGTTCTTGTTGTGGCATCAAAGGGGATTAGTTCGGTTCTGTGGCTCTGGATCCAGAATTGACTAACAATTCTGGTAAACTTGAGCTGAATATATTACTTTAGAAAAAAAATATATTTGGAAAATTAAATGAAGAATACAAATATTTTCTCTGTACTACCTTAGCAACTATTTTGCATCTATGTGTATTTCCAAAAAAAGTGATGAAAACAATCATACTCATAGATGAAAAATAAACATGGACATATATATTCACATTCCAATATAGAATTTGGTGGCAAAAAGTTGATGCCTCAGGATCAAGTATTAGGTGGGATTCAAAGGTACATCTGGCTTCTTTGATGTCTCACAGTTACTAAATTGCAGAAAAGAACATGTTGGAGGGGTTTGTTTGTTCATCTGTGTGTATACAACACAGCTCTGTCTACCTTCTACCAGCTGTCATCACAAGCAGCCATTTATTAAGGTATAGGCCAGCTGGGCAGAAGCATAGCATAAGTCCACAAGCATGATAAGCCATCTCTAGAACACATTAAAATATGAAACCAGTTAATTTAGTTTCATATAAGCACTTATTACCATAACTGGTAGGAAGCAATTTTTTCTGCTAAGATTAAAGCAGCAACTTAAAACTTGGTGAGGACTGATATATCTCTAGGTATTTTTGAATCTGTGTCTGCATGTTGCATATTATAACCAAAGGCATATCACTGATGCAAAAGAAAGCCTAATTATGGAATGATCTTGGCAGCCATCAGCAAGTGAAATTGAGAAAATGAGTCTGAAATGCATAGCATAGTGAAGTCTATTGTGGATGTCTGATTTATTTTACAAAATCTAAATTTAATTCAAATTAATATTCTGAGAGTGCTTACAAGTTCAGAAAGCTTAAATTAAAAAGAAAGAAGTAATAACCAAAGAATAGAAAATGTCCTCTCAAATTCACAATACAACATGATTGAGATGTGTTTTGTTCTTTTATATTCAAGATCATAATGATCTCTGCATATACTTACATAATTCTATATGAATAAAAATTATTTCTACACATAGGTATACCTTAAAAATAAACCTTAATATAGCTTTTAAAAATTATTGTATTTGCATGTATTGCTTGTAAATAATGTACTATTAATAATAATAATAATAATAATAATAATAATAATAATAATAATGGATTGATGACATTTGTATTCTTTTATTTAATTTCTTTTGCTCATAATCAATTACCATTCCTCATATCCCATACCACTCCAAGGAATTAGTCCTTGTGCTTTCTCTTCTTGTGTGTGACTCAATGAGTCTCATTAGAATCACACACATGGGTATGGCTACTCTACACCATGTAAGACAGCCTGTCTCTCCTAAGTCAATAAATAATTACATGCCAGTCTTCAGGAAATGGTGTGAATCCTTGGTTCTCAATACCATGTCCCCCAAAATGGGCCCAATGCTTTCCAGACAACAATACCTGCTTTGAGTTCAATAAAATAGCAAAGTCATGCCAAGAAAACAGTATTCCTCAATATCCTGACCATACCACCACTTCCTACACCTCTTATGAAGGTATTATTTATTTATTTATATAGCAACAATTTTGCTCATGTTATTGTGTGTGTGTGTGTGTGTGTGCGCGTGCGTGCGTGCGTGCGTGCGTGCGTGCGTGCGTGCGTGCGTGCGTGTGTGTGTGTGTGTGTAATGAAACTATAACAAATACATGCTCAAAGGTACTTATTAAGAGAAGTGAAACCAGAAATACAATCAGGCAAAGAGCAAATTAAATGAGTGTAATTTTCTTACTATAATACAATTAAAGTTAAGATTTGTTTTTATCATTTTCATTACTGAGTATTTGTGTTTGTGTGTATATGCATGTGAGGTTAGATGTCTTTGGATCCCAGGAAATGGCATAGGATCCTTTGGAGATGGAATTAGGGACAATTGTGAGGCTATTGTGAGCCACCCCACAGGGGTAATGGGCAACAAACTCAGGTCCTCTTGAAGACCCACAAGCACTCTTAATTATTAAGCTTTCTCTCTACCTCTACTTATTTTTAATTGTTAAACCCATATTGTCTGATTGTGTTCTCTTAGCTTTTATTACATATCATAAGTCAACAAATGAAAATGTGAAACTGAACTTGTGAATTAGATCTCGATTCTTTAGTCAATGTGTGAGTAAACCATTTTAAAGTAAGAAATGTTTATTACATCAAAGGTTTCAGTGTCTTCTTGGTCATGTGACTGTATTCTTTGCTCAATAACATGGGTTGTATTGGTACATCAAAATGGGTTTATTTGGCACATCAGAACACCTTGCCTCATGTAGCCAGATGGGCAAAGAGAAAACACTACAAAGCTGGGGAGCAGTCTCCTCCTCTCCCACTATATCCCAATAGCCCACAAGATTGTAAACCTATTAGTGGATTAAGCTACTAATTGGGTCAGAATTTTAATAATGTAATAATTTCCTCCAGACTCTATCACTGCACAATGATCCTATGTGGTTAAATTTCTTAACATATGAGTCTTTATGGGACATTTTGGAAGCTAACAAATATACAAAGTTAGTCTCTTATATGTAAATTTTACATAGCCATTCATATAGAATTCATGGAGTGGATTTTGAATTTATGTATAAAATCAGTATACACTCTGGGCTGTAATTCTATGTAGACTTTTTAAAAATGCATATCTAGATAAAATTACATGTTATTCCAAGCTTCTATCATCTCAATCAAAAACTAAATTTCTATATGTCCTGTGGGATGTCTACAAAATTTATACCACTGTATGTAGTCCATTGCAAAAATGCCAGGTTATTTTTTTCCCCAAAAAATGTTGTATGTTGAACTTTTCCTAAAGTGGAACACATAAATAATTAGATCCATGGTGGCTTGGATTTAAGCCAGTCTTCAAATCCACTTAACTCCAAATGTAATTTAAAAATTGATTCTAATCTCCATTTGTAACTACTTTTTATGGGAAAAAGGAATTAATATATCATTCTCACTGATAGAAAACTAGTTACTAGTTTTAGAGCCTTTTGGCTTTTGAGTAGGGTTGCAAAAAGTGTTGTTGAACTGGTATATTTCATTGTGTTTCAGCCTGTACTCAGTTTAATCTACATACCATAATCCCTACAAAAACTGATACCTTCATGCCATTGAGAGTAATATTTGGTATCTAAGAATGGGGGGAATATACACTTCCTTATGTGACTTTGGGTTTGCCTTTAAAACCAACCTTCATGAGCAGAGACAGTCTACACAGAACCTCTTAATGTGCTTGAATTTCTGGGTGATTACCATAGTTATAGGATGATATAACTTGATTAAACCTCTGTCACTCCACTTATGGCCTCTGAATGAAACTTGTGAAGTTGACTGTACATAGACAACCCTTATATACATGAGCTAAAACACATTATTAATAAAAATTGTCACCAATATTCTAAGATTGTTGTATGAAGCTTGTCAAAATCCAACCATTTGCATATCTAAAGCTCAATTTTATAAAAAGAAAATTTTTGTAAGATATTTGCAAGATTGAAGTTAAAGATATGACATTCTATATGCAACAAAGATACCATTTTAAATATTTTTAGAATAAGTCTTAATGTACTCACTCATATATAAATTTAGACAAAGAGCAAAGGATTACTAGCCTAAAAGCCACATCACCAAAGGATCTAGGAAACAAGGAGGACCCCAAGAGAAGAATGCATGGCCAACTGGAGAAGGCGAAGGGGTCAGGAACTCCTGAGCTAATTGGGAGCATGGGGGTAGGGAAGATGGGGCTGGAAGAAAGAGAAAAGGAGAAGAGGAGGGAAGAGGAGGACATGGGGGAGCAGGAAGGTTGAATTGGGGGAAAAATAGAGGAAAGCAGAATGAGAGATACCATTCTAGAGGGAGCCATTATAGGTTCCAGAAAAAATCTACAAGGATGATACCAACTGGCAAGCTAAGCAATAATGGAGAGCCTACCCTAAATGCCCTTCCCCTATAATGAGACTGATGACTACCTTATATACCATCCTAGAGCCTTCATTCAGTGGCTGATGGAAACAGAGGCAGGCAACCACTGAACTGAAAACTCTGGAACCCAGTTGCAGAGAGGAAGGAGTGATGAGAAAAGAGGTCAAGATCGGGCTCATGAAACCCACAGAAACAGTTGACCTGAACAAGAGAGAGTTCGTGGACCCCAGACTGATGTCTGGGAGGCCAGCATGGACTGATCTAGATCCCTGAGTGTGGATGTCAGTGAAGAGGCCTAGGCACTATATGGGGCCTCTCATATTAGATCAGTATCTATCCCTGGCTTAAGAAAGGACTTTGGGATTCCATTCCATGTAGAGGGATGTTCTCTCAGCCTATACACATGGGGGAGAGCCTAGACTCTGTCCAGGATGATATGACAGACTTTTGGGATCCCCCATGGAGGGCCTTAACCCTCCCTGAGAAGCAGAGGGGGAATGGGGTGGTGGCTTCGTGGGGGGTGAGGGAGGGAGAGGGAGAGGGAGCAGGGATTGACATGTGAAGCAGGCTTATTTCTAATTTGAGCTAATAAAAATAATTTCTTGGAACAAATTTCAGATTATATTTACCTCAAAAATGTAGTATATTACAGAGACAAAGCATTGAAGTTATAGGAAGTAATTTAACATTCATAAACCCTTGTGATAATTTATTTTTAATAAAACTAAGAGAAGGAGAATTATGAATTATGATAATTTGAAATGTTGACCAATGATAATAAAATTAAAGAAAGATAACATGGGCAATATTCATATATAGATCAATAGAGAAATGAGATTTCTGGTTTTTTTGGAACTGTAAAACCCTATCTTTAAATTATTTTTAATTACTCATATTTACATATCCATACCCCCATTCCTTACCCTCCCCTCCCCCCATGTTTTCCACCCCCCAACTCCTCTCCAGGGATAGTGAGGCCCTCTACCAAGGACCTTCAAAGTCTGTCATACAGTTTGGGGGAGGGTCTAGACCCTCCTTGCTGTATCTGGGCTGCAATAGTATCCCTCCATAGGGAATGGGCTCCCAAAGTCAATTTGTGCTCTAGGGATAAAGACTGGCTCCACTGTTGGTGGAGCCATAGACTGTCTTGGGCTCCTAGCTGGTACCATATTCAGAGGGTTTGGTTTGGTCCAATGCTGTTTCCCCAGCTTTATGACTAGGGTCTCCATTCTATCAGTAGGTCAAGTCCACTGTTTCTAAAGGTCACTCCAGCCCCATCTTGGTTCCTTTGCTCACCCTCCTCCCTCTCCACAACTGAATTCCAGTAGTATGATTCAGTGCTTAGCTGTGGGTGTCTGTTTCAGCTTTGAACAGCAACTGGATGAAGAATCTCCTTCCTTTCCCTGCCCCTGGGCTGCAATTTGGTCAGAGGTTCTTGTCCCCAACCCCTTCTTCAAGGGACTATGCAATCCCATACATGACTCTTTGCTCTTTTTAAAATTTATTTCTTTTATCATTGTAAATAACAGCAAATATACATATACATATATATATATATATATATATATATATATATATCCTAAAAACAGAGACACAATCAGTCTCAATCTGTCTAATTTTATTCGTGTGAATGTTTTCAGGGTTGACTATTTAGTACTGCATAACCAATTAGTGTGTTCTTCTATGGGAAAGACTATTTCTCTGATTCCTACCATTCCTTAATTCTTTGTGTAGGGTTGAAACCTTGAGGGCTTAACCATGTCCAGTTTAGTACACCAATGGATGTCCTTGTTCCAATCATGTGATGACAATCATGTTGTTTCATGTTGAGTTATATATTTTTTTCTTATTCTTTATTCTAGCTTATGTGAGAAGACTAAAAATCTGCTTAGCATGATCAGTGGGGAAAAATAGAATGTGAACACAGATCAAATTTCCCTAAAAGTTTATTATTCAAATGATGTGATTTTTTTAAAAGAAGAAAACATCAATGACAGAATGTAAACCCATGACTCAGCTCAATATGTGTATTATTAACATATGTTCTATACTACAAGAAAAGGAATGCAATGAGACATGGAAATTGATTAATGTTCTAGTAATATAATGCTCATAATTTCAGGAATGAAATTAACTTGGAGAGTATGGGACCTAATATAATATAATATCAACCTTTTCATTTTTATCACTTTTTTTTCAATGACAGAAATTTACAGTTTAACATTATTATCTTAATAATTCGGAATAAAATTTCCATTGTAAAATCTGTTGATAATTTACTTTTTGACAACTTTTTTTTTAATTTCATACATTTTGTATACTGCCTTACATCTATTCATTTGTAATAATTTTGTGATTCTTTGAGAAAGTATTTTTGTATATAAATTCTTATCAGTATTTGGCACTATAGTTTTTTCTTTACATCATGATGGCTGAGGCTTCTTTGGTATATAATTTGAAATTTTTAAACATAATTTGCAGAACTGACAGTTTTTTTCTGTGTACAGCAGCTAGCTGATTGGTTCCCCCCCCAAAAAAATGGGTTTTCCAGACTTACTTTCTGCCCACATCTTGCAAAATAGCTCCCTGCTACCACCAAGGGCTACTTTAGCAGATCCAGGAAGCAATTTTGCTGCCATTAGCTTCCCTATGCTGGGTCAGAGATGCTCCATAAACCTTTGCATGGTCATTTTAATTTTATAGTTTTTATTGAGAGAGGGTCATAAAGCAGTCTAAACCATAAAAAAAATCAAAGACTAGCATTCCTGAACTTTACAAAGGCATAGTTTCCATTACTTGAATATTTAAAGATCTGAATACATTTATTGAATATGTTATAACCTGTTAAATTTCAGGATTATTAAAACAAGGCAAGAGCAATGAAAAACGGTCCCTGAAACTGCACAGAGAATTACCCCTGCAAACTGTAAAGAAATACTATTTTAAGTAATATCTTTATATTTAATTTATCATATTAAAATAATATTTGTAAGTTGCTTCCTAAAGAGTATAACAATAATATGTGATTTATTTTTTAAACTGAACAACAGTTTTTTGTTTTACCAATTAAGTGTTCTATTCCATAATCAAGAAAGAATAAGAGCTAGAATAGAATACAATCAAAGTATAAGCCCTTTCCAGTAATGTAAGAAATCACATCTTCTTGTACATTTACATAATCTTCATCCTCCATGCTCTATATAAAATTAGAAGGGTATCTATGTGGTTTGCATTGATGGTACACTATAAGGGTACAACCTTGTAATCCAATAGATTCACATAATGATATGAAATATATTTTCCTTTATGAAAATATACCTTAAATCCAATATTTCAAATACCTTATAGGATACACTGTTACAAAATAAATCATCAATAGTTGTAAATTGATCAAGAAGCACATAATGGAGTTTATGGGCACTTTACATAATGTGATCACTTTTTGTTATCATCACTTTTTTAATGACTTAAAATTAATAGTATAACATTATAGATTTTGTCTTTATAATTCAAAATAAAGTTTCTATAGCATAAACACTTAGTAACCTACTTTTTGAGAACATTAAACAAATTATACATTCTGTATACTACCTTCCAAGAGTTACATCTATTCATTCTTAGCAAATTGGTAATTCTTTGGGTAAGTCTTTTTTTCATACGACTTCCGACAGTTTGTAAGGAGCTTCCTTTCTTTCAAAAAGGGCTTTGTATTTGTTAAATTTTTCTATGAACTTATTTAATTTGAATTATCTTGTTCCTATTGTTCTCCATTTCTATTACTTTGGCATATCTTACTTTTCCTCCAAAGTAAATGTATACAGAAGGTCATTATTTTTGTTTTAAATATATGCATCAAATACTAAACAAATATCTATGAATTATTTTATTTTAACTTATAAAATTTGATTCCACATGATTAATATTATATAGTTTCTCTCTACCTATAAGTTAGATGTGATATCTTGATGTCTTTTGTGTATTTTTTATTGCTTGACAATTTTCTATATGTTTATGGTAAATTTTAGTCATTTCTCCATTAACCCTTCCTCTTCCCTCTCTTTCTCCCACTGAAGATCTTACTCCATTTCAAGGTACTCCTTTCCCCTGCCTTGCTGTGCAACTGAGAAGTCAACTATTTTTGAGTTCTGAGAAGACTAACTGATTTTTAGAGATACTACTGAATTTTTATCTATGATACTAAGTTTTCCATAGGTAGACCTCTTAGAATTTATAGAGTCTTCATGCAACAGCATTATGAGGAGGCAACACAATTACCTTTGAGTTCATGATTCTCTACTAGAATATAAAACCACTGACTTTATTTAGAGGAAAGGATTTAGCTAATCTAAAATCTAAAAGATTTTGACCTGATCCTTCAAGACAGATGTTGAAGATTTGAAGATAAAGATACTATCATCAGTGTGCAGGATGGAAAGGTGAACTGGCATGGAAGGGAGCATGCATTGGGATTGCCATTCCATCTTGCAGAAGTCCTTCTGCAGATGGATTCACCTGTTTGACTTTCCAACTTGAAGTACTCTAATTAGACTTGCCACTTTAATTTCCATTTATTTAATCCTTTAAAACAAAAAGTGAGTGGACAGTACTTAGGTAATGGAGCATGGGTGAATTAGATTCAAACTTAGTGTTGTGTTTTCTGTATGTGATTAATTCTGTTTGACTTATTTTCTATAATTTTGGATTTTCACACACATATTTGCTGAGTTATTTATATTTATTTTAAGAAGTGATTCCATGTTGTTAGTAATTTTTAATTAAATACTTATGTTGTATAACCCACTGAACTCAAATTAAACACCTCATATCACATTCTGTTTTGGTATCTTGTATCATGCTATTTACAGTTAATTTTCACAGCTAATTTCATAAAAAGAATTCATTGAAATTTACTTGTCACATTTTCTAAACATGACAAATGATTAGAAACAGCAACCTGGAAATCTCTGTATTTATGAAGGACACTAGAGAAGAAAGTCTATTCTCTTCTTGTTCCCAGGGGAAGGTAGGTAATTTGCTCTAAACTGAATAGTTTTTCAGTCTAACACAGGAAAAATCTCATCATCATGATGCCTTTCCGAAGATGTAGGAAATAATCCTGAGCTCTCATATTTAATATTACTGGATATTTTAAATGTAAATACTACTAATTGGGATAAAAAGCATAGTTCATATGTCAAAGTCTTGGTATATAAAAATTGATAAAACATTTACTGCACAAGCATAAGGAATTTAGTACATTTTGTTGTATACACATCAAATGCCGGACATGAAAGCACATCCATCCCATACTAACAGATGAGCCCTATGTTCTACTAAGTGATCCTGTTTCAAAAACCAAAGTGGATGATTCCTAAGGATCTATACTTGAATTTGCCTCTGGCTTCTATATGCATCCAAAGACAAGCATGCACAGACATGCACCTACACATATATTCACCTGAAAACACACCACATTTTCTACTCTTTTTGAAGCTGTGAATACACAAATATTGCAAAGGGGTATTACTCTTTCTTCAAAGAACTCAAAACTGTTTTTAATGCAGTGTTATTTCGCAAGGAAACAAAAAACAATTAGTTAGGAACACATTATTCTTTTATATGCATGACTCTCCTTGGAATTTTTTTACAATTCTGAAATAGCAAGAAAAATAATATTCAATGTACATGTGGTTGAGGTTGCATGCTCATTTATTTAAATCATTCTTGAATTCTAATTCTGTTCTCTTTGCACTATAAAGAATGCCATGTTATTAGCAGGATTTCTCAGTGAATAATTGGGGATGTTTCAAGGCAGTTGACAATAAAAATGCATAGCACACATTCAAATTTGCTCAAAATACTAAATGAAAATATAGTTGACATTGAGTTTCTCCATGAGAGCGTGGCATATACCCTTAGTAAAGACCAACATCAATCATAATAAACATCTCACTCATAAACCCACGCTCTGCCTGCTGTAATTTGTTACATAGAACAAGGTACCCAAAGCTCATAGAAATGTTTCTTTTAAAATATCTCCACTAAGAAAAATTCATTGTCATCAACCTTTATTTGAGAGCAATTACTTTCAACTAGGAAATTTAAAAACACCATTGTTGAGGTTTAATTTATATATGTGTGTATATGTATACACTTACATATTTGTATATATTTACTATGCATAGCTTGATGAATTTGGATATGTACAAATAGCCTTTTAACTATGACAAATACAAGGCAACAAAGGTCTTGATCACCTTTTAATGGTTCTTTTGTCCCTTTGTTTTTTGAGTGTTTTATTTCTGACAACACTTAACCCAAGATCTAGCTTTCACTAAAATTTGAGATATTGTATTGCTAATTATCACAACAGATCTGCAAGCATATTAAACAATTTTAAAAGTTCTTTACAGCTTACATGTTTGGGATAAGTGTAGTTTTGTACCCTCTGAACAACTATTCTCCAAGTCTCCAGTCTTGGCAAAATACAATGCTTGTATTCTGTAAGGCTATTATAGATACCTTACAGAATGGTATCATACAGCAACTGCCTGTTTCTTCATGTTGACTACATTTAGCACAATATATTCCAAATCTTTCAAGTCATCACAAATAAGACATTTCCTTATTCTTTTTCATAAGGGAGAAAAATATTTCAATGAATGTGTGTTAAGTTGTCAAAAGATAAACACTGTTTCCATGTTCTATCAATCATAAATAATATTACAGTGAATTTTCTTAGTGCAAATCTCTCTTTCACATGTTTGCTTCACATAGAATTTTGGGTTTGACAGAAATTTTGTGTCATATGATAATTCTTTTTTAGATTTCTAAAGAAATCTCTATCTTGAAAACCTCAGATTCAAGATTTTTACATTCCAAGGAACAAGATTCAAAATTTATTAATTTATAAATGTTTCACACCATCAAAACTTATCTTTTCTATTGTATATACATAAACATAGATGTAACATATATTTTGTGTGTATTATAATAGAAGTGAATGGTATTTCATTTTATGCCTGATTTTCACATCTCTCATTCTTTATTTCTCTAATAGCCATTCAAATACTTTCCTTAGAAAATATTGTTCTGAAACTTTGTCTAGTTTTTACTGAGACCACAGTTTTTCCTATGTGTCAAGGTGACTGGTCTTTTTAGGATGTTGTTTTCTCTACAGCTGTAAATTCACATGTCTTCTGCTAGTCCTTCAGGAGATTTTTTTCCTTCTGATTGATTTTCTGTTTTACAGAAGCCTTTTCTATCACACTTGTCAATTTCTGTCCTTGGTGATATGTTCAAAAAATCATCACTAAAACCATTATAAAGAAAATTTTCTTGTAGGTTCTATTCTAAGAATGCTATGATTTCAAGTACATTTTCTTTGTTATGTCTTCTTTGCATCATTATACTTGGTTCATTTGCTTCTGCTACAGACACACACACAGACACACACACACACACACAGAGAAATGAGTTAATTTCTGACTTAACCCATTCCACATATATGCTAAATTATCCTGATTTAACTACTATTGTTTTAAACTGTGATAGCTTTGCTTTTAGGGTTCATGTGAATTTGGGGATATTTTCTCCCTATCTGTGTCAAATATACCATTTAAAATTTCCTTTTTAAAATTATAGTTACATAATTTTCCCATTCACTTTCCTCCTTCCAAATGCTATCATAAAACTCTCACTGCTCTCTTTCAATTTCATGCCCTCTTTTTTATTCATTGTTTTTATATGCATAATGTATATGATTATGCATACATATTCCTAAATACATAAAATGAACATGCTTAATCTGTATGTTAACCTATATGCATGTTTTCAGGGATGACTCTTTAGTTTGGAATATCAGCTGCTATGTTTTCCCTGAGGAATTCTATATATCAGAATTCTTCTTCTACTACAATGGGTGTTGCAATGTACAGGGAAATTAATCTAATTTTTCTAAAAGAGCAGCCTATGGTTTTAGTTTTTTGTATTTTTTTTTTCAGGAGAGAGCATGTATGGAGCTATCTCTTCAGGAATGCCACTTTTGCATTTTAAAATATTTTCAACAAGTTTACCACTGACATACCAAAGATTTTATTACTCAATCAAATGAAAATACTTGAGGGTATTGTATACATATATTGAGATTATGAAAGTAAAATCTAAAAAATTCACTATCTAGAATTAGAAGATTAATATTGTTTACATGTCTATAACATCCAGGTGATTACTCACTCAGTACTACTAATTAATATTAAAATATCACCAAATGACTACCTGACCATGAGCTGAACAAAGACAACAATAGACATGCTATTATGGACAGGAGAAAGCCTAGGAGACTTCAGCCCTATAGACTTTAACCCCACACAACACCCAACCATATATAAGTCCAATCCAGTGGATCCAATATCCTATTTTCCAACCTCTGTGATCACCGGGTATGTATGTGGTATGCAAACATGCATTAAGCTAATCACTTATATGGTAAGTTAAACTACAGTAATTTAATATTTTATAAAATACAGAAAGAAGAGAGATGTCAGTTGATTTTAAAAAAAGACATCATTCCTAACATCCCTTGTGGATACAGTCACTGTAGATACTGGCTGTCTTGGGATCAAGGCTAGAATGTACAGTTATCTGTCAATTGATACGTACAAAAAGTACATTGTTATACTTAGCCCTTATGGAAGACAGTCAACATAAGATGCTTCTCCACATTTGTCAAAACAAGCTGTATACCACACTGCAATCACACCAAACTACATATGGTTCCTGAATTTCCTTCCAGCTCATGCTGGGCCTGCTGCCTAGAATCACATTCTCTCCACTCCCACCCACAACACATATGACATAATTTGGTATATCTTGTAAATAGAGATTCTTCTTTGTATATTGTTTACTTCATATAAGATGCTTACTTTAAACTCTTTCCTTAGCAAGAAATTGCAAGTTTATAATGAATGAACAGCAAATAAACGAATAAATGAAATATGGGCAATATATAGGATACTTAAGATTTACTTCCCTTGAAAATAATTTTGGGATTTCATAACACATAAAATTGAAGTAATGAGAGAGCAAGAATGCTTTCAAATTTATACACTTTATGAGAATATATTTTGATCTGCTTTGAACAGAATCTGTTTTGATCTGTTAAGAAAGTCTACATAATGCATATGTATATGACAGAGAAACAGATATAAGTGCACAAAAAAATCACAGAATGCTAGCATATATTCATACCACAAAGAATGATCTTCTAGCATTGATAAGATTATATGGCATTTGTTGGCATAATCAAAAGATGATTGCAATTTGAGAAGGCACAGCATAAAGCATAAATGAATAGATGTCAAATATTTCAATAAACTTGCATTCTGAAAAAAATATTTTTAAAATGATGTCAAGAATTTAAACCTGTGCCTATAGATATGGATAACCTAAACCAAAAACTGAAATAGCTGAACTAACATAGGGTTTTCAAGGCAGGGATTCCCACATCAACCTGCACTGTTAAGCCAACCTAAGTTGAGGGGATTTGATTGGATCTATACTTGTGTGACCTGCATTGAATCCCAAATACAACTGTGCACAAAGAAGATTAGATAAGATTTACATTCACACAAATATTAGTTTATATATTGGTAGTTCTAGTTTTTTAAAATGGATCATTAAATACACATCTTCATAAAGTATTCTACTTAAAAATATACGTATTTCAGAAAGCAAGCTTACTGATTCACCACCCAGTACTTGTGGGTTTAGGGACTAATTTAGCAAGTAATTAAAAACATTTAAAATGTAAGTGCATCTGTTTCTATTCACAGTTCAAATAAAGTAATGTCTCCACATATCCACTCTTGTTTAGCAATATTTTCTTTTCTTTTTTCTCAATTTTTATTTAAATTAGAGACAAGATTGTTTTACATGTCAATCCCAGTTCCCTCTTCCTCCCTTCCCTGCCCCCCACTAACACCCTACCTATCCCATACCATTTTTGCTGCCCAGGGAGGGTGAGGCCTTCTATGATGGGTCTTCAGAGTCTATCATATCCTTTGGGATAGGACCTAGGCCCTCCACCATGTGTCAAGGATGAGGGAGTATACCTCTATGTGGGATGGGCTCCCAAAGTCCATCCCTATACTAGGGATAAGTACTGATCTACTACAAAAGGCCCCTTAGATTTCTGAGGCCTCCTCACTGATACCCACATTCATGGGTTCTGAATCAGTTCCATGCTGGTTTCCCAGCTATCTGTATGGGGATTAAGAGCTCCCCCTTATTCAGGTCAGTTGTTTCTGTGGGTTTCACCAGCCTGGTCTTGACTCTTTTAGGAATATTTTCTTAACACTATTATTTCTTAGTGGAAATGTGAACAGTTTACCTCTTATCCTTTGCTGTTCCTTCTTCATGTAGAATTATAAAGGGAAAATAAATCAGGCAAATAAGATAATAAATATCTACATATTAACACAAAAGTAGTATTTTAATTTACTTAGAAGCCCTCAAAGAAATATTACATTGTAGGATTGAAATAAGGCCAGAGTTTTTCAGGTTATATGTGGTGGAGTTGAGGAGCTTGAGAAAAATGATAGAAATAAGATGAAGCATAACCTTTCACATTAAAGTTGAACAATACAACAGGAGGGAAAAAGTTCCACAGCTGGCAAAAAAATGTCAGAGACTCATTTGTTTTCATAGTCAGGATTCCCATAAAATATACTAAGTTAGTAGATATAATATAAACACAGAAGACCCAATATAGACCCATGTAGGCCCCAAGCTTGTTGTTTCACTTTGTTTGAGCTCATATGTCTTTGCTTAGTGAATTTAGAATGCCATATGTTCTAGGTTTCACCCAATTGAGTTGTTGGCCAAGAAGGTTCCATGGAATTTCTCAAACAAGCCAGGCTGATGCTAAGACAAATGATTGCTCACTGCAAACTGAGAGTTGGGCCCCATATTCTTGGTAAGCATCCATATAAATTATTGAACATGGAACAGTTGAGGTAGTACCTATATGAACCCTTCTCCCCAATGTTCGAGTTGCCTTTGTGTGAGAAGGTATTCTGCAGGCTAACAAAAAAAAAAATATGGACAGCAAGCCAGCCACAAAACCTTTGACCTACAATCTGTCCTGCCTGCAAAATATGTTAGGGCAATGGTGGCATGAATATCTGATTTGATGTAAGGTCCATGCCACCAGAAGGAACCCATACCCAACACTACTTCGGTAACCAAAAACCAGAGACTAGACCAGATAACCCAGAGACCCAAGGTAAAACCAAACATGACTAGTCTAAAAAAATGGGGAAGCCAATAAAATGATCCCTAATGATATTATGCCATACTCATAGATCAGTGATTTAACCAGCAACAAGAGAGGCTTCCTCTGGCAGAAGATGGGAATAAATGCAGAAACCACATAGCCAGACATTTCCGGAAAAGATGGATTTAATGCAGACATTGGAGGTCTGCATCAAATCTCTCCTAGAGTTCAAGGAATCCCATGGAAGATGGGACAAAGACTGTTAAGAATCAGAGGGGATGGAGGACACTCAGGTTTGCATTCTTTCAATGCTATATTATCCTGAAACACCAGTAGTTGTATCTGCTTATATCTTCTCACCATTTCATTCTAACCCTATATATGGTTAGAATATAGATGTATATATTAGAATATATTCTTTATTGAATATATTATTTGGAAGTTTCACATCATGCATCCCAATTCTGTTCACCTTCCCCTAGCAAAGCAGAGTCCTTACACTCAGGGGACCTGAGCTGAGCTGTAACAACTTTGCTGGGGAAGCCCTTGCCTGCTGGATCAGAGCTGTTACACTGGGGAATCCTTTTCCTAGGGCAGGAAACTCTTACCTGTGGCATTCCTTAGCTCTGGAGTGCCAGAATACTGTCCCATTTGATCTGTAACACTCAGTATTCTGTGGCTCTAAAGTGGCAGAATACATTTACCTCTGAGCCAAAATGATTCCAGTGGTCTGGGAAGCCTCCTTGATCAGTGTTTGGGACCATGATTTACAATGCCACTGGGGCCATACCTATTGGAGAGGCCTTTGCTGCTACCTGGGACTATGGTGACAATCAGGCCTAGGCTACTGCCTAGGAACATGTGTGATTCTGTGGTTCTACCACAGCTGAGATCTATGTTGATGCCAATGTCCCATGGTGCCAAAAAAGTCTCATGAAGTCTGGGATCTTTGGCCTTGTTGGTATCCAGGGGCCATACTGCTAACAGAACCATGCTTATCTAAGTTGTTAAGGCTACTTCTTGGAACTAGGACATTGACCAGGCCGAGCTGCTGCCTAAGGACAAGTTTGTGTCTGTGGCCAAGTTACAGCTGGGGACAGTTGAAGTCTGTAGTCCAGGTTGTCTCTAGGGCCAACACAAAGGACCAGGAGCTGGGCTAGAGCCTGAGACTTGGTTGGAGTCTGAGGGTTACTGTTTCATTTTTTATCCCCTCTTTTGCATTTCCCAAATATTTTGTGGAAATCTCTCTGATGAGATTTTTTTCTCGAATATATTTTTACAATTATGTCATGCCTTTCCATCACACCATATTTAAGTTCTAATTATTTACTCTTCTCACTTCATCCTTTATTATTTATGTGTCTTGATTTGTTAAAAGCATATTAGCTCATAATCTCTATGCAATGCTGAGCTTCTTATATTCCATTAGAACAGTTTTATTCCTTTGGATTAATGACACATTGTCTAAGATTTTAGATAGGTTTTGAAACTTGGCTGTTTATTTTGCTTTTAGCTATTACAATATTTGTAAATGTTCATATATTTAAAAAAAGAAATGAAGCTTCCTCCTGGGGATTTTCAGAAGCAATTAAGCATATTATGTTTGCATATCAAACAGTCCATTTTCAGCACACCCTCTGTCCCCCACATCCCAGATCTTCTCCTCCCTGTCCTAGAATGGTCCAATAGCATAATGCTCCAAATGAGAAACTTCAGTTTCTTTAAGAGCAAACAGAAATTCTTTTGAAATAGAGCATGGGTCTACTTATTCATCTGTACCAATACTAGATTGGCTTTCCATTTTATTCTAATGTCTATAATTACTTTCCAGGTGCCCTGTGACCTCACTGGACTCATATACTAATATCTTTAATTTTCTCTTGATGAAGCCTTGCAGTTTGTCATCGAGAATAATAATTCTCAGAGGCTTTACCTATTGTTTCCATATGTTGAAAATGTCATTGTGTTGTATAGCTCATATTTGGTTCCTTACTTCTATAAAGTTCATTCATATATGAGAATATAAAACCTTCCCTGGACACTGAATATGAAATAGTACTCTTCTGTAAGATGACATATATCACATAGTTACTTATAAATATATATTTCCATCTAAGTACATATGTTTGTGCTTTATACATGTCCCTACTCAGGTTTAAAAAAATCATATTAAATGACAAAAGCCCTTGAATGGCGTATATAAAGCCTTGCGTTCAAGTTCCACTATCATTACTACAAAAAAAAGTTAAAACAAAAAGGAAAAAAAACTTTTAAATTTTAAAATAGAGGAGAGAGAGTGGCCTCCAAGAGATGCTGCTGAAAGAGTAATATCATGATGGATTACTGGTAAGCCACAGCCTCATGGCAATTAATATAAATAGGTTATAATTAAGACAGAGCTAGTCAATAAGAAGAACAAACCATTGGCCAAACAGTTTGATAATTAATATAGCATCCATGTGTTTATTTGGGGCTAAATGGCTGCAGGATCAGGCAGAACAGAAACTTTCGTCTACCCTGTCATAAACTACCACATATTTTCTTGTTGGTAGGATAGGGCCACTATTACTATGATTTAGATTATTATAAAGATTTAGGTTATTCTAAATTTATGAAACTTTTAAAAATTAAGTCATAAAAATATACTGAAATTATGAAGAGAAGACTGTAAAGAAGAGGTGTTGTTCGCATTTGAAATTCTAGCATTGTTGACAAAGACTCTTTTCTACATAAAGTAAAGGTACTGTCAGACCAGGTGGAAGAAATTTGGAGTCCGGGAATTATGCACACAGAAAAAAGCATAAGAATTCTGAAGAAATGTACAATAAACAACTCAACTACAGTGGGCCAAACACACTCAAAAAAGGAAGACTGTTTATTGACCTCCTGTTTCAAAGCACATTGACTATATTAGTACCCTTTGTATTCTAGCTATAATTGAGTTGACCAGTTTGCACATTCATTGTATCATAGATTTTCATATTATATAAACTCTTGAGTAAGAGAGGGGCTAGAGTCAAACTTCTCTGCAATGTAGCTTCCTGTTAAGTTCAGGTAAGGTACATTAAAGGGAGGTTATGAACCTAGAAGACAGAAAGAATTTGCTGCTAGCAATTTTACTGGCTGATGCTTCTAACCACAAACTTAATCAACGCAGTTCATTTTTGACAAAGCAGTGCCAGCCCTCAGTTTCCAGCATGATTCCCAGAGCAAGAACACTGAGTTACCAATGAGGTACTGATGGTCTAGAACAAAATCTCTTCCCAGAACTCCTGGTAAGAAAATAAAAACTATTTCAGTAAACATGCCACAAATGTAATGAGTAAATATTAATTTACTATCTCTTGCTATACAGTACAATCTAAGTTCCAGGATTACCAGGATAAAAAGCCTTTGCTTTTGTTGTTTTGATTTAGTTTTATTTCCTCATCCTTAAAGTCCAGAGCGAACCTACAAGTGAGCACAAAAATGCCAGGATTGTTGATTTAGAGTGTCATGTTGACTGTTTCCAGAGATGCCAAGAGAACTGGTCATTCACCTGGGCGTAAATTGAAAAGGATAGAGATAACCCACCCCCAGACTTTGGGTCAGCATGAGTCACAATCAGTCAGGAGCCTTCTTGGCTCCTTTGGCACCAAGTAATCAATTATAATCATACCAAATACTTAGGTCTTCGAGGTCATGCGAGAAAAGAAAGACAACAATTCTGCCATTCCTTGTGGCTTGGGCAGGCATTCTGCAACCAAGTACCACCTTTGCCCCAACCAAGATCCCTGGTGCTGGGCAGTTGGGCACCATTGTGGTAAAAGAGTAAAAGTTGGAGAGGTGGAACAGAGAAAGAGGTTTAGTGGCTTGTGGGTTGGTGTTATAGGCAGATCTGGAGAGGTGAGGGTGGGGGACTCTTAAAATTTGATTTTGTAACTAAATACTGACATATAATGACATTTTATTATATAATATGTCATTTATGTATTTATACATTTAAATATATTATATATAAGTGAATAAACATAATCAACAGAAGCAACTTTCAAAGATAATGCCAACTGTAATCAAACAAACGTATATCAGATTAGTAACCTTTGATGCCACGATGATTAAAATAGCTGGCAGAAAAATATAAAGAAGTAAGGGCTTATTTTGATTCATGTTTTCACAGGTGCCAGCCCATCATGGTGTAGAAAGCAAGAGACGATAGTTCACATCATGGTAGCTCACAAGGGACAGAAAGGGCCTATGCAGGAAATGGCAGAACAGGATATGCTCGCCAAGGATGTGTCTCACAGACACCTACTTTTTCTAACTGTGTCCTATCATGCATGTACTTTTCATTACCTCTAATAATGCCATTCTATCCCGAATCCATTGAGAAACTGAGCCATCTATTAGTCTGTGCTCTCATGATCTATTTCTGGATGCACCATCATGGACATCTCAAATAGAGTGCATTATTTATCTCTTAGGTCTTTCTCAATTCACTCAAATTAACAGTAAATATTAGACATTAGAATGATTTTATGTTAATCAGATATGAACTGTGATTGATTACCATTGCATGCTATGAAGAACTGCTGACTATTTGATGAGAAATGAGACACCTAACCCTATAATAGTTCTTCATGAAGTATGTATGTATCAATTCCAAAGTAACATTTATTCTCTTTGGGGAAACTGGTATCATTTTAAACAGCACATCAAAGCTACTGTTATCCTCAGCAAAACAAATACTTATCATGATTATCAATATGTTCTAACATAAAAAAAATCACTGTATTTTGACTCCTACCCATGGTCCCAATTGAGAGACAGTTGATTTATAAAAAAATGAGGTCAGAAAGAGGAATCAAAAGGTCAAAGTGCTTAGTGTGCCAGCCTGATACCCTGAGCTACATTCCCAAATCACAGAGTGGAAGCAGAAACCCAGCTCCCAATCTTGTCTTCTGGGGCTCATGCATGTGCTGTGGCATGTACAATATTATCCACATCCATGCACATGTACAAACACATATCTACACTTAAACAGGAGACTTGATGGCATTAAAACCAAAATTAAACAACTAAACAGGATTTTAAAAATCCAAAATAGATTCATAAAGTGAAACTAAAAGTTTCTAAGCTAAAGAACAATAAATAGTCTTATAATTAATTGAAATATTAACTTAGATATTGTTCAGAGGCTGATAAACAAAGGTTGATAATATATTTTGACTATAAAAAATCAATAATAAACAAGTATAAGCATTCAGAAAATTATTTCAGTATGTTCTCATATTATTGTCCTGAAACTGAGCCTATGACCTCATTCATTCTAAACAATCATTCTGTCAAAGAGCAGTATCTCCAGCCAGGTACATGGGAAATAACTTCTTTAGTATTTAGGAATTATGTCACACAGGGGTTCCAACTTTCCTTTGGGTATTTCAAAACCTTAACATGCACATCTCCACGTACAGTTAGAAGAATAGAACAATGATACAGTTATATTCTATTACATCTATTTTTACATATGAATAAACAAATATAACTTTATGTAGATGTAATTATGTATTATAATCTTTCTTCATATATTTATTCACGTGTTACATATAGTACATATTTGTATTTATGTAGGTATAGGTAGCTATAAGAATATCTACAAAACTACATAGAGACAGAGAAATGGGGATTAATGAAGGAAAGCAAAATGAGAAAGAGGATAGACCAAACTTAACTAGTGAATCTAGACTAAAGATGTGTGAAACTTTCTCTCTGCCCTCTCACACCTCCTCTTTCTAGCTCTCTTCCCTCCCTCCGTATTTTGAGAAAGTGTCTCATTATATAGCTCAGCCTGGCATTTATCTCTTGATCATCCTGACACTAAATTCTTAGTGCTAGGATTGATGATACGGATCACTATGTCCAGCTTTATTTTCTATTTTATAAACCATTTATAAATTGAAATAATATTTTTCAAATAAACTATTCTAGACTTTTCTTTTGATTTAAGCTTAGTTTAGGGAATATGCTTATGCAAACAGAGGATGAATTTAACTTTACTGATTCTGTTTTATATCCTTACTATAATTATTAGTAATAAATCTTCAGGTAGGTCAGTTGATGAAAATGAATTTATTTACAGGCAAATGGATCACTGTATATAATTTTGAATTAATATTGTTTTTATTCTTTCATCATACTATTACAAAATTCATGCAATTAAAAAATAATTTCTTCCTTCCAGCACAAACCACTCACAAGAAGAAATTTAAAAAGAATCGAGTAAATGCTAAAGTAGACAAGTGAGGCATGTCAGCTTGACTGGGAACGATGGTAATATTTCAGCTTCTAAATTGCTAACATTCATGGCCTTTGATTCTTGGATTTCATATTCATCAATCCCAATACACTGCTCAAAAGAGACATGGATCTTAGGAAATTGTTTTCATAATTAATCACAAATTATTCTTGATGCTCTAGAAGCAATGATCTGTAAAATTTTAATTAAGAAATGAATAGTACCAACTCTCAATTCTGATTCAGTGGATCTTTGGTTCATTTGTTCTATTGTATTTACTGAAATAAGAATCTTGATGATAAAATGAAATTATAACCACAGTGGCTGCCTCCAATATTTAACTCTCTCAGTCATTTAGAATCATTTAGGATTAGGTAATATCATATAAATATCAGTATTGTCCTTTATTAAATTTGGGTTTCACTAAATTCTCAGCATGGAAAGAAAATCACCATATTTCTCCATCAACTGCAGACTTTAAGAAGGACTATGTAGTAATTAGTTTATAATATAATATTTGAGGAATGCATCGAAATGTGAACTATGAGTGAACGTTCAAGATGCTTATCCTCATATACTTTATTGGCACACTTACCACATGATGCACAAAAGCACCTCTCTGAAGAATAATTATGAATATTTGGGGTAAAGTAAAAATGTTAGAGAATGTATCGATTACTCCCTCCTCCTAAATTTCTATTCAATAAGGATTCATGTATCCTTGTTTAACCCCTTTCCTTATATTACTCAGAATGTGAAAGTTCATCTGATGGTGAAGCACTATCAATAACTTGTTTTGAAAGGTCTGAAGGAAAATAACCTTAAGTAAATGGCATGAATGATGTAATGAGAAGAATATTTTAGCTTGAAATGTGTCAGATAAAGTACCTTAATCTGTTTTCTTTTGCCATATTTATGACCTTTGTGTGGTAATTCATAGAGAAAAGTTTGATGCTAGGAGTTGGTTGCACATGACTTTGGAGGCAGTGGCAGGTAGATCTCTGTAATGCTTTCATTTTGCTCTTTACCCTTTGGGCTTTTTGAGTGGCCCACCACCCAGTTCTTTATTAGTACCATCAGGTGTTTTAGATAGGCAAAGAATCACAGCTTCACAGAGTTAAACAAATTCAGCATAAACAAAAAATCACACTCCTTAAAATAATATTCCCCAACAGATATCTATGAGTTCGAGGCCAGCCTGGTCTACAGAGTGAGTTACACAACAGCCAAAACTACACAGAGAATTTCTGCCTTGAAAACAAAAATGGGGTTGGGTGATTTCAACTCTTGAGACTGAAAAGCAAAGGTTAAGTCTGCACAGGGACTCATAACTCGGCCATAAAGGAGAAAGGAGGCATGGATGCATGTAAGAAGTGAAAACAAGACAAAGTAGCTAAACTGCTCCATAGAAAGTTGTTCCTGAAAGAAGGAAGCCTACTGTAATCAGTAGGATAACTAACCTGGTATTAGCAGAAAGATATGAGTCACTAATATCTATTCATTTTCTTGGACTGTTACACCAACGACCAAATTTGAACATGGGTTTTTGTTAAGAGAAACTAAAGATAAGGTATAAAATACACTGAGAAGAGAATATTAGAATGCTTATGAGTAGAAATAGGAAAAATAAAAGCATGGAAATGAGTGAATAATTTATTCAAAAAATGTAACAACATGCAAAAGTATATATAATAAAACACTAGATACTAACAGATGAAAACAGAAAAAAAATACATTGTATTTTACAGTTTACTGTAAAAGAAAAAGAAGCAAGTAACAGTTTCTAAGAAAGGAATGGCAATAATTGATTTGTATTTAAAAAGTAATATGATTAAAATTGGGTAAATGAGACAAGAGGATAAGAGAGGTCTGAGGACTTATATTAATATGTAGAGGGAGTGTACAATATGTGATGGTTTCTCACTTAAAGAGGTATTAAGAAGAAAAATGGATGATTCTGAGAAAAAATTCAACATAATCTTTGCTTTAATGAGTAAATGAAATGATTATCTGTCACTTATACTCTACTTAAAATGCTTGAGTTTCTTGACAATTGTTGTATGCAAATATTGATAAAAATAAAACAGCTAAACAGATAATTGTACAAACTAGACTAAGTACAGTTTAACAAACAGTTGCTTTTTAAAGTCATGTGTATATCACTAATAACTGACTTTCATAAAAATTTACAAGAATTATTGTTTGCAACTCATTAATTCACATCACAAGACATAAAATTTAAATTAAGCATGCAACAAAGTAAAAGATAGAGATCCTGTCATTCAAAACAGATCATATGCTATGAATTACAATAACTTATTCAGCCACGTGAAATACACAAACCATTAGGATAATTCAAAAGAAGTTAACTTCAAATCTTTAGACATATTTCTCTTTCACACCCTTGGTAGGTTGGCATTATTAAAAATACTCAAAAGTGGTTCTCAACCTACGGGTTACAACCTTTTAGGGGGCAGGACACTTTTGCAGAGGTCATATTAGATACCCTGCATATCTGATATTTACATTATAATTCAGAACAGTAACAACATTACAGTTATGAATTAGCAACAAAAATAATTTTATGGTTGGTGTTCACCACAATATGAGAAACTATATTTAAGGATCATAGCTTTAGGATTGTTGGGAACTACTGCTGAAAACTTGGCCTCAACTCTATTTAGAATTTTCAAACTATAGTAGGAGTATTGGCTAAGCTGAAATGATTGATTTTTTCACAAAGTTATGTTTGATCTTGTACTATTAGACTGACTTTAAATACAAATATAAAGCCTTCAATTTTTAAATATAGGCATAGATTCCTTACCAAAATATTTGAGAATTTAAATATCTCATGATTAAAATATGCCCAAATTAGTAAAATGTAAAGGAATGTCACTTGGTCTTATTGCCTTTAAAAGAAAAACTGAGACAAAGACTTAAGTTGAAGTATTATAGTTAGGAGGCTTAGAAACACCTTTCTGAAGACTGGAAGGTAAGCAGGAAAAGAGAGGTAACAGACAGAAACAACAAATAATGGGCACTGTGTAAAGGTGATTACAATTGATCAAAGATTGAAATGGGAAAATGATTTTTAAAATTCTGTATAAAATGATAGAAAAATCTAGAACTTGGAAAGATCATTTCAAACTTATTTTTGAAACTGTACACACTATAGTAGAAAAGATAGTATTTTGATACTCATAAAAATATGGATCAAAGGTAGTAAACCCAAACAAACTTAGGAAGAGGCCTGGTGATGTGTTCAGTAGGTAAAATGTTTCTTATGTTAATCTGGATAACCAGAGTTTGATCCCCGGGACCCACATGGTGACAGGCAAGAACCAAGTCCTTTGATCTCTAAACACAACTCAACAGGTGTGCACATACCCAACTACAACTATGTAGGACTACATGTATGCAAACACACAGACACAGACAGAGTGAGAGTGAGAGAGAGAGAGAGAGAGAGAGAGAGAGAGAGAGAGAGAGAGAGAGAAAAGGTAAATAATGTTTAAAAGTAAATGTGAATAATTTACACAACAGCTGGTAGATAACTGATATCTTTGCTATTCAGAAGCATTTAAATGCCAAAAGATTAAAATTATTTCAAGACAAAAGTATATAAAATAACAATTGAATGCTCAGCTACTTTGACTAACAAATGCTGAAAGTAGATGATATTCAGTCCTACTGTTGCAATCAAAGTTATTTTCAGAAGAAATTAAAGTAGTGTTCAATTGGAAACATTACTATTGTCTCCAGTATTCTACTATTCCAGTTCATAATTACCCAACTCATAAAAATCAAAGCAAAAACATATGAAACACAAGTTGCTGCAGAATTGCTCTTCAACTAAAATTAGTCACAAAATTAATAATAATCAAAGATTAAATAAATCAAAATAAAAATGAATAAAATGCTATAAAAATAAACTGAAGAAAATGCCCATAAATAAGGGGCCCACTAGAAAATGGAATGTTAGAAAATCATTAATAATTTGGAATAATCATATTTAAAGCATAATTTACATATGTCACTTTATGGAAAAATGCCATATTAGACTACCCTGTTATTTGAGCAACATAATCCATTACTTACTTACTCAAAACCATCATGCTGAATTTTTCTACACATGTGTGGGTATGTTTGTGAAAGAAGGGTTTCATAGCACAACATGGAGAAAGCACAGGAAGCAGCCTAATTAATAGCTAACTTACTTTCCCCTTTGCTTAGCATGGGACGCTTAAACTAAGAAAGCAGACAAGCAATATTTTTTAAACTGTCAATTGTAAAAGCTGAACAGTTACAAAGGGGTTTGTGTCAACATGGGCATGGAGATCCACTATTATATTGTTAACTAAAAAAACCTTGTTTGAGTTCTAGTGGATTTTTAACTAACTTATCACATAAGACCAAATCAGATTTGTCCTCAATTGCTCATTACACAGTTTCTTAGAGGCTGGGAAAACTCCTAAATATATTCTCATTTTTAATTTTCTCACAGTTTTCAAGAATGCTGACCAGTTGTTTTTGAAGAATGTCTTAGTTACTTGACTATTACTATAAGGAAACACCATGACCAATTGAACTGGGGACTTGTTTGCAACTTCAGATGCTTAGTCCTTGATCGTCATGGTGGGAAGCATGGCAAGAGGCAGGCAGACATGACACTAGAGCAAAACCTGAGAACTTACATATGAACTGCATATTAGCAGAGAGAGAGAGAGAGAGAGAGAGAGAGAGAGAGAGAGAGAGAGAGAGAGAGAGAGATTCATCCTGTCTTGGTCTTTAAAACTTCAAGCACTATACACAGTGACACACTTCCTCCAGCAAGGCTGTACCTCCTAATCCTTCATAAACAATCAACCAACTGTGAAACCGTCAAACGGATAATGTATGAGCCTGTGGAGGCATCTTCAGTCAAACCAGCATACAGAATAAATCTTAACTTGGATTATCTGATACTTTCTTCTGAATGGCTTGTTATGCACTTTTGACAAAAATGCTACAGGAACAAAGATGTTTTGTATGTGCCCCACATGATCAACGGCTCCATCTGATAGAGAAGCAGTAGATTTTTATACATATGTTCATTTTCTTGATATGTTCTTCTGTATTCTAATAACTCCTGTGAATAGATTATCTGAAAACTTAATGACATTATGCCTTAGGGTGCCTAGGTAATTAACTTATTCAAATAAAGTTTAGGTTTTAGTTTTGCTGATTTTATTTGTAGTTTTATATAAATAATACATGAAATGTGATAATATAGTATTTGTTATAAATTTGTACAGGCAAATGAATCATTTCTTATTTTAGACCTTCAAAATCAGCATAACACAATTTCTATTTCCTAAAGAGAAAAATAGTAATATAAAAACATGATGCAGTATGATTATCTTGTTTTCATAGGGAAACAGTTCTTGGTTTGTTACCATAGTTAATGGGGTCAGTAAGAATTCTCTGTATTCATTTCAGCTTTAGAGTATAATGATGAAAGAATTTTGGATCCACATCTTAAAAAAAAAATCCCAAATACACTTTGTAAAAAAATCAAGAAGTGTTTAGTGACCAATCTGACACTATTTTTTTTGATTTGAGACAATTCATTAAAATATCAGATGCTGGCCAATTTTTTTCTAGTGTTAAATGTGTTATACATCTCAGCTTTATGTCAAAGCTCTATTGCATAAATATTCCAGTAATCAACTGTGAAGGTCCCAGGTGCATTGTACATGAGAAAGAGAAGCCTTTTATCAAAAGCCAGTTTCTGCTTCCTGAACAATGATACAGTTCCTACAGTTTCTCTCTAGGGAATCTAATTTAGTTAGTATTCATGGAATGAGAAAAAATGAAACTTTAAAATACATGTCTACACAAATACCCATATGTAGTATATATGTGTGTGTTTTCCAAATGCTTTAAAACATACTTTTTTTACATTTATGTTGATTCCTATGATTTATGTGCATTTGAATTTGATTTAAAGCAAAGTGTTCTCTTGTTTATGTTTTTTCTTTGCAAAAAGATTTTGCCTTCTACTATCCATCTGATACTGAGCACAAAGTTAGTAATAACAACAAGATGTCATGCTCATTTAACCATGCCATCTTTAGTCCCTCACTCGAATTAGTACAAATTGTGTCTCAAAGACTATGAAAAGTTACATCATTCATTTTGTCACAATAAAATTAGTTCTGTAATTTTCATGTTAAGGGTCTTATCTTGAAACAATTAATTGACTTTTATCATGCCAAGAAGAAAATCCAGACTACTATCTAATCATTGAAATCCTTCAGCAGAACTTTAAAGTTACTTCTCAAAATTTATCGATTTGTTTTCAAAGTTTTCATTTGACAAATTTGCCATTGTATTATATCATAATATAACTCTATTAAGAATATTCTTCCTTCTTAAAAACAGTCTATCATGCCACACCATTGGGATGGATATGTTTCATTCTCAGCTCTCCTGGGCATCAAAGAAAGCTTTTGGTACCCATATATGTGTGTTCTCCCTAAGAAAGATTTCATTTTGCTTTCATGCTTGTTCAGTGAGTGTAGTCCCACCTTGGGGATGAACTAGCTTCGCACTTCTCTATTGCAGTGCCATAAAACCAAAAGCTCACATTATATTAGATATAATAGTACCCACGAAATGTACTTTGAGGATCTGACCTTTGTTTCAAGTGTTGGTATGGAAGTGTTCTTGAGTTTGTGATGTGTAAAAAAAACAAGGGAACAAGAAATGTGTTTCCTGACCTCTTGGAGAGTCTTGAAGTTGGCATCACAACATCTTAAGAAGAGAACCTGTTTTAGTCTATGAGCACTTTTATGTTGTATTCAAGGAAGGTACAATCTTGGGCACAATGGCTTCTGGAAAATGACAGATTAAATGTTGTGAACAATCTACATGGGCTGATCTGGAAACACTACTATTATCATGTTTATCATTATTATATTTTATCATTAATGTGATTATAAACATAAGCATGCAAAAACACACTCATCACAAATACAATCATGTACTACAAATATACATACATACAATCACACACACTCACATACCTCACACCATTCACTAACAGAAAACAAATTCTTTCCCTCATACACACACTCACACACACACACACACACACACACACACACACACACACAAGAGAGAGAGAGAGAGAGAGAGAGAGAGAGAGAGAGAGAGAGAGAGAGAGAGAAATTTATGTTTCCTTCACATTCACAAGTAAATTAAGTTGGTATGTTATGAACAGTTTACTGAAGTTCCTAAAAAGTAGTACAGTAATTTATTTTAATAAGAGAGTAAAGGAACATTCAAGGATCTACTTACATTTTGCAACTGATAAAATATTTGAATAAGTTGTATAAAGATGATAACTAATCCTAAATTTCTGTGTAAACATAAATTTAATATCCAAAATAGTTCTGAAATTCATGAAAAAATCTAAGAAATAAATTCAATGAAGAATGACATGGAGAAACAAGTTTAGTAATGGCTGAAAATGGATTACACAATTTCATTAGATATATTGTGTCCTGTTAGAAAAAAAAATCACAGAGTTCAGTGAAAAGTGAATCAGAGTCAATATAGGACTTAACATATTATGAAAGTGACAGAACCAATCACTGAAAATGAATAATTCACTCCTACAAGGAAAGTCCGTAGGCTCACAGCAGATTGTCAACTTTCCCTCTGTTCCCAATTCAATTCCCAGTCTCATCTCCAGCTCTGCAGTAGACCAGCTGCTCGGGCCTCCCTGGAAATAACATAAAACAAAAATGAAAAAAAAATGAATATTTACATTATATGAGACACTGAATAAATAAAGCAATTCCATCATTTATCTGGTAAAACACTGAATTACAAGTTAACATAGACATTCACTCATTATAGTCCTCTAAGGTGAAACTATATATTCATAATAAACAGAATGTGGTAACTAATCATGTTGATGAACTTGATCAGTCTCAAAACATCTAGAAGATACAACTGTGGGCTTGTCTCTAAGCATTTGGAGAGGATTGATGGAGAAAAAGCTACTCCCAGAAAGAGTGGGTAGTATCTTCCAAAGAGAAGAGAGTTCTTATTTTCTTGCCTGTGGGGGACCAAATATCTCTGTTATAGAATTTTTTGGGTCCCAGTCTCTGGCTGCTGTAAACAGTGGTGGCACCAGGAAGCTCTGGGTCACCATTGTATTGTTAATTGCCATTAGGCTACTAGTGTTTACCATAGCCTCAGGGTAATATGCCTCTTATTTGCATCTGTGTGTGCCTAAGCATCTGGATAGGACCTCACCTGGACAGAGGAACTAGAGGTGTGAGTAACTTGTGAGGAAAAAAAGTTAGGAGTTAAGAGGCAAGCGGGCAGAGCAGCAAGGGAACAAAGAAAGAGGATGATGCCCTCATGGTATTGGCAGGATGGTTAAGAAACAACAGAAAAGATGGCTAATAAAGAAATGACTCTAGTTCCACAACATGTAACTGAGAGCTCTCTGAAGATGACAAGATGCCTGTGTTTGGTCTTTATCGCCATTGGGTTGCTAGGAGCTTCCAGGTCCACACACCCCCACTCAGGTAGAACCTCATGGACTAAGGCAGAGACATCGTGGGTCACAACACTTGCCTTCATTTCCATTTAAGCAAGTGCTCTATAGTGCTGCAGCCACTTCTGCTGACATCAACACAGCCATAACTGCCAATGTCCTCTACTGGCCTCAGATGCCACTTTCCTCAGGCTTCCTGTGTTAAATAAATAACAGCAAATGTGCAAAAATCCTCTGAGCCTTCACAGAATGATTGTACTTAGGCATTCAGCCTCATGAACTAAAAAATTACCTGATTCTGGGCTTGCAGATAGCCATTGCTGGACTTCTTAGCCTGAATCTAGTAAGCAAATCTAACAATGCCCTTTTAATAAAGTATAATAATATGTGAATGTGCACTTTTGAGAAGATGCACAACTGTATTTCTGCCAGTTATGGTCTTCTAGAGTACCCTGCCTAATAAGTAGTTCAGGATTTAATGACAACAAAGACAATTTTTTTGTCTTTTTTATTTATTTTAATTTCATTTTATATTTCAATCACAGTTTTCCCTCCTATCCCCCTATTCCCACTCCCTCCTCACCTCCCCCTAAGTCCACTTTTAGCTTTGTCTATCTGAGGGGCCACTGATGGTAGAATCAAGATCTATTCTTGGTACATGAGGTAGTTTATAGGAGGCCATTCCCTATTGTGGGATGCCTTGCTCAGCCTTAATTCAGTGGAAAGGGGCTTCATGCTGCCTCAAAATAATGGGCCAGGTGTGGTTGAAAACAAAACAGTGTAAAGTGAACAGCTAGCTTTTAGGGGAGGCAAGCTAAAGGAAGAATTTGGCATTGAGGAACCAGGAAACATTTAGATATCTGTGACAATTTGAATGACTCTTGTACTTGCAGTGATTGTTTGCTTTTGTTGTGTTTCTTTGTTTGAGACAAGATGCTGTTATATATACAAATGATCTCAGCATAGCTGCAACCCTAGTTGTCTTAGTTAGGGTTTCTATTGCTGTGAAGAGACCAATTAGACCAATCATGTGTTTTAGGCATGCAAAGCAACATAGCTTCACAGAGTTAAACAAATGCAACTTAAAAGAATGCAACACATCTTTACATCATTACCCAAATATTCCACAGAAAAAATGAATGTAACCCATCTGAAAATAATATTCCACAATGATCTGTCTTACTGGGTGTAGCTTGAGCACAAGACAACTCAAAGCCTACACCACAGTGAAACACTTCCTCCAGCAAGGCAACATCTACTCCAACAAAGACATACCCCCTAATATTGCCACTTCCTAAAATACGTAAGTACAACTGAATCAGTCTGTATAATGTTACTTGTGCACCTGTTTTCAGGCTGGGTCCATGATCTCCTGCTTGTTCAGGTCAGCTGTCTCTGTGGATTTCTCCAGCCTGGTCTTGGCCCCTTTGTTCATCACTCCTCCTTCTCTGAAACTTGGGTATGTGCTCACTCATATATGGATTTTAGACATAGAGCAAAGGATTACCTGCCTGGATTCCACACCTCCAGACAAGCTAGTAAACAAGGAGGACTGTAAAAGTGACATACATGGTCTTCCAGAGAAGGGGAAAGGGACAAGATCTCCTGAGCTAATTGGGAGCATGGGGGAGGGCAGAGGGAGTTAGGAGAAAGAAGAGGAGAAGAGGAAAAGAGGAGGGAAGAGGAGGACATGAGGGAGCAGGAAGATTGAGTCCTGGGAAGAATAGAGGCGAGCAAGAAAAGAGATACCATAATAGAGGGAGCCATTATAGGTTTAAAGAGAAATCTGGCACTAGGGTTATATCTAGAGATGTACAAGGATGACAACAACTAAATAACTATGTAGATCTTATATTCCAAACTCAAAGAATAAGGAGAAAGATTTTGTAATAAGTACCTTTGGAAAATGGACAAAAAATGATGACACTTATGGCCTAAAAGGAATGACTCCAAGTTAGTCTAAGAAGTAGAAAAGAATCTCAATTGTCTTTCAAGCCTTAAGACAAGGCAGCCTGGCCTCCTTTCCTGGCCATGTTCTGAAGACAGAAAAAAGATGCTTGTTTAGGTAAGTGTATGTCTTGAATGCACACTCATTCAAAGATAACCATTCACAGCCACAATCCGACCTGGCCTTTATTCTCATCAAGCCTTATTGACTTATTTTCAGAATTGTATTATTGTGAAGATCACACATAAAACTTCACAGGCTAGGAGGTGGGAGAACCATTAAGAAAAGGAGCTAAGATTTTTAGGTCACTGGAAAATGCCCTCTTAAGGAAACTGAGAACCTATTTCCCATTTTTCTTTTCAAAATGTCTCACCCACTCAGTTAAGTAATTTGCCCAGCATTCCTGCCGTGCTATGCTGCACACAACATGCTCCCCCCAAATGGCTTATAAGCCAAAATAAATTTTCTCTTCCTCTCCCAACAGAGTCTCACTCTGTAGCATAAGATGACCTCTAGCTTCTGATACCCTGAACTCAGTATCCCTCATACTGGCACTGTCATTTGGGTATATAGTACCAGTCTTAGCATATTACCTATTCATATTTTATTATCAGAGGTATTCATTACAGTAAAAAAAAGTAAATAGAGGTAACCATATATCCATTGACCTTGGTTCCAGGCAATTTATGAATAAATAAATGATAAAAAGGAATAGTTATTGAAGAGGTTAAACAACATTGATCATACAAAGCAATATAATCTATCCTAGTAGGCTTTAAAGAATGAGTTCAAAATGAAACAATCCTGGATGATTATAATGTACTCCAATGACTCATAAGAAAAAGAAATAAACTAAATAAAGCTAATAAAATGAATGAACATAATAAATTTCATAAAGTATTTTAAAAGAAAAAACAATTATTCTAGAAAGTATTTGACTTTTATATTAAAACGAGAAGGAAAAGTTTAGTTATTGTAAATACTGACATTTGTAACTGTTTTTGAAAACTATTTTTACTCATGTTCTTTGATTTTCTGTGGGTGATAGAAATCATATTATCAGATTTCATAACCCAAGTTTCTCTCCCTTGAAACTTCAGTTGCAATTGTACTATCCACTAATAAATAGTAAAACATTTAAGTTTCCACAGTTTCTGAAAACTAGTTTGAAAATAAATGTGAAATCTTAAGAAAAATTTTTGTGGAGTGAAGTGAATCCACAGAAAGGTCAATGCACTCTCTGGGAACCAGAGCTGAGCATTGTGCTTTCATTAGTTCTGACAAGGTTCAGAAAACATACAAGCTCACAATCTCCACCCAAATCAAAAAAAGGCCAGAATTCGGACATTTTCACAGTACTCTTAATAATTTCAACATCTGTTTTTACAATTACCCCTGTGTGTAAATATGGATGAATCATATGTGATTACTTAGTTTTGTAACTATTCCTATTATTGCTATTGATCAACTATTCAGTTACTTATAATTTATATGCTTTAACTTTCAAATGGAGTGCTTCATAGAATGGAAATTTATATTCCCAGTTCCATGGTTTTCTTAGATATCAACTTCAATAATATCTTTTAAGTTAAAATATTAAATAGTAGCATTTTGAGAATTTCATAAATGCATATAATGTGTTTTGATCAAATCCACCCCTCAGATCCCTTATTTCCTCTCCTGTCTCCTAAGTCTTTTCTTCTCAGTTTTTAACCCTTAAAAAGCAGTCAGTTTTGTGCAGCTCCAATGTGCAGGAGGTCAAGATCATCCACATGTGCAGGTGGCATCTTTAGAAGCATCATCCCTAAAAAAATTGACACACTTACACATTTATTTGCGGGTATGTATCTGTGAATGCAGGAGCCCATAGAGGTCTAAAACCATCAAATTTCTTTGAGCTTGAGTTTCAAGTAGTTGTGAGCCTCTGATGTGGGAGCTGAGAATGAACTCACTCTTCTCCAAGAATAGTAACACACTTACCCACTGATCCATGGATGTCTCCTGCCCTTTGAAATGGCTAGCTTTCTAAAAACGTCTGAGTAAAGAAGTTTTTAAATTGGAGTTTTGTGCTATAAAAGTAGTTTGATATACAATATAAGAGTAAGTCACCTAAAAGTAAAAAGCATAAAACAAAGCAATGATCTGCTAGAAAAAAAAGTATGCCTTAATATCTAAATATGGCAAATGCGCTGTGAAGATAAAGGCTGAAAAGGTGACACATACATTTAATTTTTAAATTAACTGAGAAAAATTAACTTTTCACTAAAATTGTCTTTTCCTTTTTATTCAGTTTATTGTTGTTTTGGCTCTCACTTTGAGGCATAGTGTTATTATGTAGACATGCTAACTCTGATCTTATAGTATTATCCTCTGCCTATAAATTGCTAGGATTTAATTGTGACCACTCACACAGAACTCGAAAATAGGCCTTCAAATGATATACAATATATACAAAATAGGTTAGGTACATTAACCAAATTAGTTATGAATATAGTACGCATTTTTATAATGAAGTTTTAAAGTGAAGATACACTGTTTTAAGACATCATAGTTTCCAAGTCAGGGCATTTGGAGTAATCAGTAATCTTTATTTGTGATTGTTTACATTTAGGCCTTCATGAATGATTGAATTAACTAGGAATGATTTTTGAAGCTTTGTTATAAATTTTAATTTACATGGATTAACTCTCATTCTAGAAACTACTTAAGATAAAGCATAGCTTATTTCGAATTATACTTTAAATTATATAGAAAAAAATTTTCTTAAAGTTTAAATGAGAAGTAGTTGATTTTTGCTTTTAACCGGTGATGAAATTTTTTGTTTCTGTGTTAGCATTATAATTTGTTTTTTAATTTCTCAGTAATGTGCACATCAAAGGAGAGGAGAAAAAGATACTAGAGATGTGAAACTAATTTCAATATTTCCTGTTAATAAAGATATAGTAAAGTTATAATATATAGTAGCATTTGTTTCTGTTTTCTCATTGGTTGTCTTAGGACTTCCCCTTCATTACCAGTCCTTGGGTTAGAGATTGCTATAAATTGACCTGATTGTCAAGCCTACAGACTGTCTGAATTCAAACTGGTGTTGGGCTTATAAAAGAAAGCTACAGGATGCCTTAGTTTGCAGAGCTGTGGAAATAAATCTCCAAAATAAATGATTCACAAAAGAAAGAGAGGTAGATAATGGAGAAAGGAAAGGCTGATTGTTTGAAAGATATATGAATGGTAGATTACACATAGATTATAAATATGATGGTAGCTGACAGATGGCTATATAGATATATGATAGATAAATGGATTTTGGATCTGATTTTTTTCTCTGAAGAATGTTAATACAGATATATAGATTAACTGTGAACATAAGTATATATTTCTTTACCACACTGCTCACAAAATCAAGATATACAGAAGAATGGAGATGGTGCTTCAGTGTGTTACATGAACTGGTTAAATATGCCTCCTCTATGCTGCTTTATTCTTAACAGCAGGCCAAAACCTGTAAACTCAAAAGCCTGCTGGCACCAAATATAAATTCTTACATATACAGTGTTTTAACCAGAGCCAAAATAAGCAGATTTTTACTCATTTAGAGCCTGCTTACTTTGAGCACACTGTGAAGCTATATCCAACATCTGCTACCCATAGATAAAATAAACCACAGGCTTATAAAGGCTCAAAGTCACTGCTGCTATTCCAAGCATTCTGAGACAGAGACTCCAACCACACTGCTGAGTGACATAGCGATGTGTTTAATTTCTCTTTCTCGGGCTCCTCTTGCCCTCAACTCTAGTGGATAATAGATGTGCTGCCATTTGCACGAGTACTCACACAGATCACTTTGCTGAAGTCTCTCCCTTCAAGATGTTATTATCTAGAGAAGGAAGTCCAACTTTGAGAAGTTAGTGGGAAGGCCCTTAGGTCATTGTGGGTGTTACCATGGACAAGGTTATAATGCATGGCTGGTCCCCTCTCTCATCTTTCTGGTTTATGAGATGAATGGTTTGATGCTGTTCTCCACCATTGCTTTTATACACCAGAATCTGAGTATATCAGAGAAGGAACCAATCTTAGACTGAAAGGTATGCTAGCCACACACCCTTTTATCTTTGTACGTCCATTGCTTTGGATATTTTGGCCTGGTAATACTAAACTTAGTAATATAATGCCACAATCTAGTGTCTAGAAGATTTCATAATTGCAGATACTCCTTTTGCCCTATAAAACCTGTGAATGCATGATCCAAAAAACACATTGCATTTGTCATGATCTGACATCCTTCTTTTTCCTGCTTAGTACAAAAATTTCTTAGACACACTCAAATGTACAATATAGTTTCTCCTCAGCATGAATAAAAGAAGCAAACTTGCAATAATAGTGTATATATTCCATTGACATACAAAATGGAACTGTTAGGATTAATTCTATAGGATTAATGATATATATGTATATGCGTGTGTATGTATGTATGTATGTATGTATGTATGTATGTATGTATGTAATTGTTCCCATTGGGATGGTTCGCTCAATACAACTTCATTGAATTTCAATGAATATGACATGAATGCCTGTTAATTCCACTGGTTTTAATTCCAACCTACCTTGTTGGCAAGTAACTTATTGTGGCTTAATTAAATTTTATTCTCTCTGCTCAGTTGAATTATATTACAAAGCTTATGAATTTGACTTGCCATAGTAAATTCAATTTCATGTTGAAAGGGGAATTTCTTTATAAAAAATCTATCAAGTTGAATTCATAGAGATAGTTATAGAATGTAGCAGAGGAGGATTTGATAAAGAAAATTGTAATAAATATGTGGACATTTACATTTTACATGATATCCTTGTTAATATTAATTTATTAAGGCTATTGTTGAAGTGGCCATATTGCTTCTGATAAATTATTTTGGTGGCTTCTGAAAACTGTCATCCTTGTTTAGGTTGCTAAAAATGCAATAGCCGACAAGGAACCTCATATATAATGAGGCATCATCTCTTCTGGGTGAAATATGCCACTTTAAGTACATATGGTTAAGCTTTTTAAATTGATATGAGGAATATCAGCTAAGATTAAACAAAAGTATAGCAATAAAAGGGTGACCAATAAGAATATGTCAAAGCACTAGCCATGTATTAAACTGTTATACATGGCATTGGGTATCAGAGAAGACTATTATAGCCATAGCAGTCAAATTCTCCACTGGGATAAAAAGTTTCTACAGTAATAGAATTATTTCTCTCCTTGTTCATATTTGATGTAAAAGTAGATCAAATTTTCCCTTAATAATTTGAAATTTGTTTTCTTAGGTAACTGTTATTTGTCATTTCCTATGTCAACATGACCTATTTCTAACAAATCTAAGTTCTAAATAAAAAAACATAAATAATATTTTCCTGTTACTAGTGCATCTTTTTAAACTACACTTTGCTGATTCATCTATTAAATTACATGGATTTCCACATCTTTGAAGTTGTATTGCATAAATCACATTTATGTCTCAGTGTAATATAAACAAAGAAATATTCTGATGCTCTAATTTACCTTTGTGTATTATAATGGTTTCTTGAAATAAGGTATCAATGCTTGATAAGTATGATTTGCAAAGGAAAAATGTAAAAGGTTCTTTCATCAATTTTCATATTGCAAACAACAAAAAATAGAAATCTAACATAACATAAAATGAAGAATTTTTAAACAAAGTGCATCTGAAAATGGAAACTTACTAATGCATTTTCTCTAATTTTGTGTCACGTTACAGCATATTAACCACAAAGATCCAAGAATATGTTGCCTAACTATGAGTTTGACATACTATTTCACTTAGGGATAGTTTGTAATTATTATTAACAGAGTATTATTCTGTTTTCAGGGGAGACAGGGATAGAACATTACAGCATTAAATTCCTGAAAGCCCTTTCTCCTTTCATGTTGTTCTGAATCTATATATTATGGACTCTAACCACTGTTGAGAGGAGCAACCTGAAACCATAGAACAAGACATAAAAGAAATGTATTGAAATTAAAAATAAATTAGAACACTCCATAACTTTGTCAGAGTTATGTTCTTTTTTTTGGAGTTGAAAAATAAGACTTCATTTAATGTTGAAACAATAAGATATAAATATTTAACTTTGAAATAAATGTGTTTAAGTTACTTTATTATTGAAATTAAAACAAAATAATTGAGATTTAACTAAAAGTAATTTAGAATTTGTAAGTGAAAATTGATTATCTTTGTCAGACCAGCAAATTTTTGAGTCTTCAAAATCATCAATGCCTAAATGTAGAATTTCCTTTTCAATGATTACTAAGTGATGATTGCTTTACACACGGAAAACAGCTTGTACATATATCTTACAATTGAGTGTGCATACAGTGTAATATCTCATAATTTTATAGTAAGGCATGTCAAGGAAAATAATGAAGATATGTTATTAACTTTAAATTATTAGAAAAATGTATGTTAATTACAACTATAGCCTTACTTAAATAATGGGAATGAGGGAAAGACAATAAATTAGGAAAACATTAATGTTTGTAACATAGCCTGTGATTCATCAAAGCAATTTATTGTAATCAATAATAGAAATTGCCATTTAGTGTTTATTCCACTCACATCTGATACATGACTTCTACCATGTTACAGCAAAGATGTAAAACATAACATCAAATATATTTAGAATGTGTGCATCAAATTCATCAACATTTTAGTCCATCTTTGCCACCACATTGGCTGAGCAAGAATTCACCTCAATTCAAGGGAAATAACAAAATATTTAATGAAAAATTAAAGTTAGATGGTAAAATTAAAGTTAGTCTGTGCTATGGTAATTTAGAAGAAGATTTTCTTGAAATGTCCCTCTACTCTGAAGGATATTGACACAATAAACCCCTATTAACAAAACATGATTTTGAATTTTGCTTTATGTATGTATCTACAGACAGGTATGCATATTTGAGCCAAACATAAAATAATTTTAAAAGGTTGGACACTGATCATAATTTGATCTCTCACTTCTACTTTAGAATTGCCATTGGTGTCACCCAGTGAGATCTCTAATTTCAGAATTAACTAACATGCCAAATATTTGAAATTAAATTCCAATCAAATGAAATGTCAACAAAATAAAGCAAAACAAAACCCAACCAGCCAACCAATCAATGTGTAAGACGTCAACAAGTGTGTTAACTCAGAAGCTTAGTTCATTATTTCTAATTTCCATGTGAAGCAACCTAGGGTAGAACACAGAATCCGACTTGAAGCCCAAATCGGAACTATGGCCTGTGTCATCAAATATTAGGCAGGAAATAACAATGTCAAGTATAAAGTAACTCATCCAATTTTAAGTGGTATCTTCAAAGTTATGTTCTTATTTATCACGACATAGAAATGATACGTTGTACTTTACAAAAGTAATCACCCACTTACACATTACCACCTTTGTTATCATTTCAATGCATGAATGAGGCAGTGTAAGGTTAAGAATCATAACACCTACATGAAAGATAATGAGTGTTATGAAATTGATTTTGCCATTACAGATGGGAAAATTTTACATTCACTATCTAAATTTCTGAACTCATTCAACCTAATTTTATTCACATGTGATATAGATATAACATTTTTCTACACCATTAGATTTATTTTTTAAAAAAACATCTTTAAGAATTTAGCATTAGGATCAAACAATAGATGCCTACATTTATTAAAATTTAGGCTATCCTTTTTTTGTTCTTCATAAGCATTTTAACTATGAAATTTTAAAAAATCTGTAATTCTGTACATTGGAGATATAATAAAAATATCTAACATTAGCTCAAAGATAGCCATATCATTGATTCCACTTGAAAATTAACCCAGAAATATTCCTTGAAAAGAATTCTGTTCTGAAACCAGAATTTACAATTTGTGATGACATTTGTGATGTGTTCTTCAATATTGTTTGTTACAATGATTATCATTTTCAAATGTAGTTGAATTGTAGTAGAATTGTAGTTGGTCAGAAATATGCTGTGTTGTCCCTTTGTCCACTGATTTTGTGTTTGTATTCACTGGTGTCAAAGTAGACACTTAATAACTGTCGTTTTAATCTAAGTGAAGTTTACTATTCTATAGCCTTAATTAGAATAGAAACATAATCACAAAATTTAAATCATTTCTATCTTGGTTTTATACTTTATTTATTTATAGCTTAAGTTATCTATAATGTAAATTTAACCCTTCCTGTATTGTATCAATCTGTGTCATGTTCTATTAATTTTCTAATAAAATTGAATATTATAGAATGTAGATAGAAATAATAATGTGTTCAAGCCTTGGTACTATAAACTGTACTCAACCAGAATAAACCATATACACTGAGAGTGGAATGTACCCACTTAACATGAAAACTCAGGATATTTCCCTAGTGACAGATATCTCTTTAAACCTATAATGGTTCCCTCTATTAGGGATGACCCCCCCCCATGGAAGGCCTACCCTTTCTATGGAGCAGAAGAGGGATGGGGGTCAGTGGGGGACATGGGAGGATGGGAGGAAGAGAGAACTGGAATTGACATGTAAAATATGATCGTTTCTAATTTAAATAAAACAATTTGGCTCTTAAATCACTTGACTTCTATCTTAGAAGGTAGTTGACATCCTTGAGCCTTCCTAGATTCAGTACCATGCATGCTCTTAGAGAAGCCAGGAAACAAGGAGGACCCTAAGAGATACATGAATGGTCCCCAGAGAAGGTGAAAGGGACAAGATCTCCTGAGATAATTAGGAACATGAGGGGAGGGGAGATGGAGCTAGGAGACAGAGGAGGGGAGAGAAGGACATGAGGGAGCAATAAAATTGAGTCAATTAAAGAACAGAGGAAAGCAAGAAAAGAGATACCATAATAGAGGGAGCCATTATAATTTAAAAAAAAAATCTGGCACTAGGGAAATGTCCATAGATCTACAAGGATGACCCCAAATAACAATCTAAGCAATAGTGAAGAGGCTACCTTAAATGCCCTTCTCTGATAATGAGATTAATGACTACCTTATATGCCATCCTAGAACCTCCATCCAGTAGCTGATGGAAGCAGAAGCAGACACCCACAGCTGAGCTGAACCCTGGAATCCAGTTGCAGAGAGGGAGGAATGATGAGCATAGAGGTCAAGACTAGGCTGGAGAACACAGAATCAGCTGACCTGAACAAGGGGGACCTCATGGCCCCCAGACTGATGGCTGGGAAACCAGCATAGTTCTGTTCTGTTCCAGACCCCCTGAATGAGGATATCAATTTGGAGGTCTGGTAGTGGGGCCTCTGGTGGTGGATCAGTATTTATCCCTAACACACAAATGGAGTTTGGGATCCCACTTCACATAGATGGATACCCTTTCAGACTAGACACACGTGGGAGGGTCTAGGCCCTGCTCCAAATGATATGACAGACTTTGAAGATTCCAAACCTGGGAAGACAGTGGTTTGTTGTTATAGTTATTGCCTATGGGTCAAGAATTTAATTTATGCTACAACTAAGAGTCACAAGGAAAAAAATCAAACATATAAACAAAATGCCCAACAATTCTTGAACTTGAACATGAATATGTTTTGGACCATTTGGACATTTTCTGAATTTACCCTAACTAACTGAAACAATAAATTTATGTATTTCAGAAAGAAGTTCCTGCACATCCCAAACACTCTAAATCTTCTAGCCCCCAAACATGAACCATCCATGATATGTATCTCTGGTAATGGAAACATCTTTAGAACAAAACTACTCTTATTAAATAAATTCACAACTATATCTTTAAGTTTGGGGCATGCATCTTACTTTGTGTTCAAGCAATTTACCATCAGTTCTTTTTCTGAATCTGAATAGAATGAATAGAAAATAAACTCCAGGTTTCATTTCCATTGTTGGGATGAAAGAAGAAAAATAATTTTTGCATTCTAAATTTTTTACCTACATCTTAAAAAAGTAACTCTGAAGAAATGAGAAGAATTTGGCATATAAAACAAAGAGTAGTTAAACAAGCAAAAACATTTGACAGGCACCTAGAGTCTTTGACATTAAATAATCAATAACAAATTTTCACAGAAGCCAATATCAAATAAAGCAAATAATTAATCCTCTCAAATGCATATAATTAGAAAGCAAAAACAAAAAAGAAAGAAATAGAAGGAATTTACAAGAAAGTAAGAAGTGGAAAATGTTTGTGATACTATTAGAGTTCTAGAAGCAGAAGAGACGAGAGATGCAACAACGTATTCAGAATTTGAGTGGAGTGATATTTTCAAGTCATGGAAAGCACATAGATATATGTATTTTGTAAGTCAATGGAATGAGCATAACAAAAGTAAAAACACAATTTGAGAATGCATAAAGGACATCTTTATTGTTTTATTTTCTTTGTATTTCCCAAAGGACACATACATGTGATTAGCAGGTGAGTGAAAATTTATTCAATGTCCATCATCATTAGAAATTTAAATCTCTACTGTGAGGTAGTACTTCATACACATTAGAGTTAAATGATTGTGAAGGTGTGGAGAAACGGGAAAAGATGAATGCTATCTATAAGGGTGTAATTTGGTATAATTTTATAGTAAATAGTATACAAATCCTACCCAAACTCAAAGTAGAAATCCAATGGCCCAGCAATCATTTCCATGGAAAGTAGCCAAAGAATATAAACATCCATGCTTCATTCTCATGTTCACAGCAACAGAGTTCATAATAACAAATACTTGGAAATCAAATAAGTGTATGTAGTGGTGACTTTTTGTCAAACACACACACACACACACACACACACACACACACACACACACACACACACACACACACACACAAATACCTGAAATAAATAACTTGGGAAGAAACTGTTTATTTTGACTCATGGTTTCAGTGAGTGAGTCCCATCTGCTGTGCCAGGTAGTGGAGAGCAGAGCAAAGCAGAGATGTTCATGTAACAGTGAGTCAGAAAGTGAAGAAAAGGGGAAATATTGTGGAAGCAGTTATCTCCTTCCACGTTTTGTACTTTTCTGGCACTGTGTCCTTAGGTTGATGCAGCTCACATTTATTATCGGTCTTCCTCTCACAGCTAATTCCGTCTGTGAGACAAAATGCCCATATAGACATGCTCACAGGAACGGCTCACCAGCCTCCTAGGGAACTCTACATCTTGGTGACAGTGAAGATTAATCATCACAGTATGGATGGTTAAAAGATGGAGGCTAAAAGCCCAATACATGAAAAGGGGAATACTTCTTTTCAATTTGGCTGAATCCAAAGGACACTGTGCTTAATGAAGCCCAATGCTGAAATGAAATAGTGCATAATTTCCCTTGAATTTATAATCTAAACAAGGTTGAACACAGGTAAGTAGAACAAAACAATAATTCCTAGGAACAGGGAGGTAAATACAATGAAGCCATGTAGGTTATGGATACGATCTTGCAATTTCATAAGATAACTAAGTAGAGAAATGAAATTACTGCAGGAAGATAATGATTTAGTAATATATGCTGCAATATCTTTGAGTACAGGTATTTTTACCACATGTATGACAAAAATGTAACTTTGGAAGGTAATTACATTTTAATTTACTTACCTAAAGTAAACATTACACAATGCATACATCAAAACTGCATTTCCTATATCTTAAAATTCACTACAGGGGAGATTATAGTACAGTGACTTAGAAATTAAGTCCTACAGTCATTCTGAAATTCTTTGTATTCATCCATCTGCTAGTGTCAATTATGTTGTTATGTGACTTATGTTGATAAACATTTGTTATACCTGTTACTTTAATATTTGACAGTTAAGAAATTAATATATCCTATCATTAAGAAATAATTTGCATTCATAATCCAAGCTTTGTTAGTTAAATATGACTTCTTTCAAATGAACAATGTTAAATTTGTTCAACCAGATGATGAACAAACAATTCTACTGTTAACAACAGACCTTCTAGAGAACCCAAGTTCACTCTCCAACACCAACATTTGGCTGCATACCACAGCCCATAACCAGGTTCAGTGTATCCACCAACTTCTTCTGTCTTCTACTGGTCCCTATACACACATGACTTATGAAGAGAGGGAGGGAGAAGGGAAGAGTTGGGGGAGAGAGGGTGAGAGGGAGGGGAGAGAAATGGCAAGAGATATATCATCACACTTCATCTTTGTGGATAATGTTAGTTTATATAGAAGCCATATTTTAATATTATTTCATTGACATATAATTTTCTGCTTTATCACCTTTTGTGTGCTTACTGTTTAATATATTTCAATTAAGAATATGCCTTTGGCACCATGGCCTTTAAAGAAGCTGTATTTTTATATAAGGTCAAAGCAGAATAGGAAGTCATAAAATATTCATCAAAAACTGAAATTAACTTGGGATTATAGTGTGGAAATACAGATTTCAAAACAAGAGTAAATATCCTTGGCTATAGATGCCACAGATGAGATGTTTAAAGTACAAGGTCAAGTACATGAGTAACAAAGGTATAATACTTCCTTTAAAGTTCATAATATGGCTTATTTAATGGACAGCTTCTTCATTTCCTTAGCAACCTAGGCACGAGCATGTCAGCTTTCCAAACTGCAGTCTCTTTGTATATAGAATAAATATACAATATAATGGCATAATTCTAGCAACACCATTTTTTTGTGTCTGTCCACCCCATTCCCTTACAATATTCATTCCTCGTAATGGAGCCCTCCTCTCAAAGCCTTTTAGAAGACAGTCCCAGAAAATGAATATTTTTAAAAAATTTGCCTCCTATCCTATAATCTAGAAAAAGAAAAGTACAGAAATCAATAGAGAGCATGCCCTGAACACTTTTAAGATCTACTATATGTTATACATTCTGCTAGATAGTGAAACTCTAAATAAACAGTGAAACTACAAACTAAAATGATAGACACAAGTAAATATTAGCTCACCAGTGATGAAGCTTATCACTAGCACTTTATAATATTTCTTGGAGGATCAAACCACTGAAGTTACATGCAGGATTACAAGGAAGATATTAGTTTATTCAATGGTAGGATGATATTAAAGTTACTCTTTACAGTATATTTCTTGACTAAGTAAATATTATGCATATGTATATACATACATTATGCTGTCTCTGTATTTAAATCTCTCCTTCTCCCCCTTTCTCTTCTATCTTTCATTCTCTCTCTCTCTCTCTCTCTCTCTCTCTATCTCTCTCTCTCTCTCTCTCCACACACACACACACACACACACACACACACACACACACACACGAATATAGTTCAGGTAAAAAGGTTAGGAATTAATTTAACAAGCGCATATAAAATATTAAAGTACAAATAATCTTATCAAGTACAGAAAAATGATACTTCTCTTGAAGATATCTATTAACATTTTATCTCTTCAAGTAATTGTATGACTCTATTACTTGCCTTATTGAAAAACTGTCTTGATTTTTATTTGATAGAAATTTTCCCTCTTGAACATGCTCCTAAAATCCACTCCATTGTATTAATTTCCAAATTGATAGAAACTGTCTTTCCTTTCCACATAACCCACTCTCCTCATTTATTTTCTCACCACAAGCAGATGGAATTCAATTCCTAGTTTATCAGTTGCATAACAGAAACCTGGGGACGATGATTAGGTCTCATGAACATCTGTTAATTAATAATTTGAAGTTACTGTCTACAAAATTTGTCATGCAACATGAAGCATAGTAGACACACCACTTACTCAGTCAATTATAGGAATGCAATGAGAAACTCCTGGTCTTCTTTCCCTTTGATGATGATAAACATTCTTGGTTCTCACAAAATAGTCAATCACTTCTAATTGATTCTAAGTTGTGTTGAGCATAAAGTCTTACTAAGATTTTGGTGTTCCAAATGATATTATATGGGAAAAATATGAAATTTGATAGTCTAATAATGTATTCTTCCAAAATTTTATATATTAACCCTAGAGTAGAGTTCACCTTTAGAAATTAAGTCACAATTTTAATATCATGAATATTATTCTCAAGTTTTATCATCAAAAATTGTTGGGCTGGGTATTGTGGCACATGCCTCTGTCCCAAGCATTCTGAAGGCAGAGAAAGGTAGATTTCTGTGAGTTTGAGGCCAGCCTGGCTTGCAAAGAGTTGAAAAAACATCAAAGTGATACAGAGAGACTCTCTAAGAGGAGACTGTTAGGAAAAAATGTACATAACATTAACTAATTTAAATTGAAATTTTTTGAGGGTCGGAAGGATACCAAATAAATCTTTACCATATCATCTCATTTCCCCCTTTAATGTTATTTTTCTCTCTTGTTCAATTTTTACTTAGCCAAGACAGCTTCCTAGCTTCTGTACCAAAACATATTAAAGTACTTTGCACAGATATAGTCAGCAATCTTACATCCTTCCAAGAATAAAAAAAATCATTCAGTATGTGAGTGACACATACCAAAATTTGTAATTTATCTAACCACCCATTTCCTTTGTATCATTTTGCATGTATGCTGCAGAAAACATCTTTTGCAGGAAAGAAAGGAGAAATGGCTTTTCTAAAAATGGGTTTGATTATTATGAGAAAATAAACCCAGCAGAGCTTGTAGTAATTAATGGGGCTCAATGTAGAACATGCCTTCCTGATCTGACAGTGAGATCAGGGTATTTTTTCCTGAGACATGATCAGGTTACATACTGAGTAAAGATAACAGTGCTGCTTTATAGCAATCTAATTTTATAATTCATGTAAAGACTATCAAGTTTTATCACAATACTTTAAAAATAGTCCCAACCCAGTTTGATGTAAGAATAGTTGTACTAGGATTTGAAGTGGTCTCAAAAGAATATCATTTTCCAAAACATGTTTTATGGACCTCCTTTGGCTGTACCTTATTAGCATTTTAATATATTGACTGTATTATTCTCTAAGACTAACAATGGACTCCACTGCTCCTTACAACACTCCTGTGTTTATATTTATTCTGCTGTAATCCACAGTCCCTAAGGATTCAAAGCATCCTTGTAATTTAAACACTGTTTACTGTCCAGTTATTTGAAAAGGTTATTGAGGTTATTATACTGAAGAGAAGCACTTGAAAATAGGCATTTAAAGGATTTGTAGTATTATAAAAAACAACAATTGCAGTTACACTGTTCAGAGAATCATGCTCATCTTAGAAGCCATAGGTTGCCAAATAAAGAGACTCGTGCAAGGTTAAGGGTTACAGAGCCTCATGCAAGGTTAAGGGTTACTTCCACTTGAGTTGTTGATTCAGGGTGCCCTGAAGATCCCAAGAAAAATATAAATATTGTTTATAATAAACAATTGTGTTTTCGTCTTATTGTCTATCAATACTTGTTAAGACCATTTTGCTAAAGACACCATATACCTTGGTCAAAGAACATGAAGAACCAATTTGCTGCTGAACAGAGAGCTTCCCCCTGTTGCCTGCTTTCATAGTAAAAGAACTTGCTATGCATGCTGCTGGGGTTTGAAATTCATCAACAGTCATATGGAGTTGTGAATCCCAAAAGCTACGAAAACTAACAGCTTGGGAAAATATGACTTTGGGTTAATAATGGTACAAATATTACGGGGATTGCTATGATGAAATTTAAGGTACCTCCACATGAAAAACACATTCATGATGCTATAGACCAGTCTAAGAGCCCATAGTTGTAGAGTTCATAAGTCCCCAAAGTAAACCTATTTCTATTAATTGGTTAAATGGACATAATCTTAAACTGCCTTTTAAATTAATGTCCTTTATAACCATAGACTGATGCTAGCAGATGAGAATATAGACCATAGACTGATATATGTCACTAGGGAAGTGTGTGTGTGTGTGTGTGTGTGTGTGTGTGTGTGTGTGTGTGTGTGGACAACTGATAATGCAAATGCTCACGGCTGGACAAAGTGCAAAGAGTAAGTGTCTGTGAAATTTGCAGTCACAAATGGGTTATTGATATCAAACCCTTGTACCCAAAATCTCAAGGATCTTTGCAGAAGATTGAGGTAGAAAGCTATGAGGAGCCAGAAGTCTAGGAATAATGGAATAAAATGGTGTTTTCTGGAAATGTAAAGATTGCTGAAATCATTAATTCATAGCACAAGATCAAGCCAGTCATCAGAGGCTTATAGCCATACATTACTTAGAGAAAGAAAGAGACATTGAAACACACAGCTCTAAATAGTATCTCTCCACCAAATCCCCCCGATCTGAGCTCAGAAAACCACATAGAAGAGGAAGCCAAAAGAGTAATAACTAGATTGGATAGAGGACATCAGGAGAAGGAGGCTTTCTAAATCAATTGAATAAAGCTTTATATTCTCACAGAGACTGAAGCAGCATGCACAAAACTGCACACATCTGCATCAGGTATGTATGTAAATATAACATATCTTTCAGTTTAATATTTTTATAGGACTCCTGAGTGTATGATGGAGTAGGTCTCTATTTCCTGTGCCTTCTCTCATGCTTATTTTCTTCTCTTGGGTTGCCTTGTCCAGATTTTGTGTGATGGTTTTTATTTTAACTTATTATGTTTTAGTTTGCTATGTGTTGTTACTATCTTTTAGAATCCTGTTCTTTTCTAATGAAAGGAGAAAAGGAGTAGATCAAGATGAGAGGGAGTTAGGGAGCAACTGTGGGGAGTAGTGATGGGGGATGTCCTTCTGAATGTTAGAAATATATGTTTCTCTTATTGGTTGGTGAATATGCTGATTGGCCATTGGCCAGCCAAAGAGTATAGGCAGGGCTATACTTCCCAGACTAGGAGAATGCTGGGAAGCAGAATACAGTGAGTTACCAGAAGAGATGCTATGTAGCCACCAAAGGAGTTACATACCAGAGTATTACAGGTAAGCCACAGCCTCTTTACAATACATAGTTTAATAGAAATGTGTTAATAATTAAGAGAGATCTAGCCAATAAGAAGCCTGAGCCATCAGCCAAATAGTTTATAATTAAAATAAACATCCATGTGTTTATTTGGTGCTAAGCAGCTGTGGAACTGGGTGAAACAGAAATTTCCATCTAAAGAGCAGAAGGAGGCAAAACTGTAATAAGGATATATTTTATGAGAATGGAATCTATTTCCAATAGAAGGGAGAAATGTGACAATAATAGTACATGTTACCATAAATCTTTCTGCTAAAAGCCGCCGAGCCCTACCACCACGTGGGCGCTATCTACCAGCCGCCCACCTGAGTTAGGACCCAAATGAATACACATAGAGACTTGTATTAGGTTCAAAGTTGCTTGGCCAATGACTAGGATTCTCATCTGCTAGCTCAGTCTTAATTATCATAAATCTATATATTTTATAAGACTTAACTTATCGGACGCCTTATTGGCATCCCTCCTTGCTGGTGGATCACATTGTGCTGCTGGAGGAGCAAGGGGAAAAGGGACCCTTCCTGTTTCTCCGTCGCTTAAATATGAGTCTCCTTGCTATGTCACTTCCTGCCTGGATCACTACTTCTCTACTACATTTCCCAGAATCCTCTTTGACTCCTAGTCCCCTCTATCTTGCTGTCTTATTGGCCAAACAGTATTTTACTTAAGAATCAATAAGATAAACATACATAGTAGTACATTGCCCATCATCTCCTCTTTTCTGTCTAAATAAAAAGGATAACTTATCTTTTATAATAACTCAAGAAAATTATAACCATAACTATCTGTCTTCAACTCTATCAAAGACCACAGAAGGATAATATATAAACTCTAGAACTGACAGGACATCCGCTACCTGGACAGACACCCAAAGTTCCTCTGTAATGTTGGGGCATCCATCTTCAGCCTATAGGCTACAGTGTATCTAGCACACTTTTCCATTTTAACAGGAACCCTTCAGTACTGTCTTGTTTTGTAAGTTCAGCAGTCATTTTCTTGTGGGTCCTGCATGTCCAGTTTATTCAGCAACAAACAGTCCAGGCAAGATCAGTTTCTTGCCCAAATGGCTAATCTTGCCATGTTGAAAGCAAATTCCATAATGAGTTTCTTCAATGCCTATCCTTCTTTCTGATGTAATTGGTGTGGCAGGAGCAGTTGTGTCTTACTGCCAAGAAAAACCCTATACCATTTAAATGCCATAATTCTGTAGGTCTTTGAAAGGTTTGAAGAATACCTAACTATCTAAAATACATCTCTATATGTAGAAAACCTAACTAGCCTAATTATAAGTTCAGATTATTATAGGTAAAAGATCTGTATAAACATAATACCTAAACAAGAGGAGACATATACATATCACAAAATTGACCTTAAAGTTATATCAATAAATGAAAATCTATAGCAATGCAAAATATTCATTCCTATATCCTATTCCCCTTTTTTTCTTAAAAAAAAAAAAACTGACTGTGCTCATTATCATTTATAACCAACCCCATTTAAATGAAAACAAACATTTATAAACAATATTTGGGAATATGGTCTTTGTTCTTTCTAAACTGCTTCCTGCTGACTGGGGGCAATGTTCAAACCATTAGGATCATGATAAAACATAGAAACCTGACCAAATCCTTGTTTTTGAAGTCTGTAAGGCTGTATCATCTCAGCTTCAGGGGGTCTTGCTTGATCAAACCATATTAGTCTGGAAGGAATCAACAGCTTTTGATTTTCTGTGGAAATACAAGTAAAATCATTATTTTTAAGTAGCCTGTCCTTAGACTTAAATTCTGAAGTCAAAGCATTTTTAAAATATAGAAGTTGGATTAATTTAGCAGCATTTATAATAAAATGTATTTTAGCAGCAGTAATTCTTTCTTTGGCAATCAAACAATTTAAAGACAACAGTATGGCATTTAGTATCCAGATTCTCTGTGTATTTTTCATCTCTAGGTGGCTTTTTTACTATTCTACTTTTACTTCCTTTTGTTTCTTTTTTCTGAGACAGGGTTTCTCTGTGGAAATCTGCCTGCCTCTGCTTCCTTCAGCAAATCCTACTGGCATTGGCCACCACAACCGGCTACTCTATTTCCTCCTGTTACTTTTTCTCTCACAAGCTTACATATATTTTTAAATGTAGTGTAAACCTTTAGAGGTTTCTCTTTATCTGGATCTGTCTTTATCATCTCAGAATTGCCGAGTACAATGCCCAAGAGCACCGGGATGGCGCGAGCATATGGAAGCTGCTCCAATGCCTCTCAGCGGCCCGATAAGGTTTCCAGAATTCACATACAAAGGCATGCATGTCGAAGCTACAAGTCGACCTTAGCTGTCATCTTTAATCAATCTCTAATATATGCTTTGAGGCAGGGCACTCACTTAAACCCAGCTCAAACAAATCTAATATAGACAGCTTACTTGTTCTTGGGATCCCCATGCTGCCCTTACATGTGGGCTGCCACATATACTGGACATTCATAAAGGTTCTGGAGAGTAAATCTTTGGTCTTTTTGCTTGCACAGCAAGTGTTTTTCATCAGCTATGGGGCCTCCTCAGCCCCCATACTAGAGTATTGATTGTTCATTAGAAAATATCTTTGCTCTGTATCCTCACTAAAAATCACATTTTCCCTTGTTATCATGTTGGAGATAATATTATAGATAGTGTCACGGAGTAGACCTATCATGCATATGCCAAGTGCAATAATTTTGGACTCTCAAGTTATTCAGATATTCTCTTTGATTAAATAATTTATCCTTTAGATAACCTCTCCTTATATTGATAACTGGTTTAAATATTGATACAAATCTACCCTTGGTTTAATATATTTGTTGAAAATATCCTTTATCCTCTTGTGCTTTCATTTTGTAGCCTGTTAGCTTCTCCTTAGTGAGTAACGCTTGCAACATTGATAATGCCTAGTTCATGTATTCTAATCTTGCTAATGAAGGAAAGACTACCATTGTAGATCATAAATTAATGTTTCTGAGCAGACAATTCCTAAACAGGATAATTTGGGACCCATTGGAATTTCTATCAAAGGATCATTTTGTTTGTTTTTTAATTTGTGTTTTTCTTTATTTTGGGGCATGGGGAGCTAAAAAGCTAATTATTTTGTTCATTAGAAAACAAAAGGGGACAGAGGCATCTGAGGCAAGCATCCTGCCTGCCAGACCCAGTGCGGCAGCAGCGGTGGATTCCGAACACTGAAAACCCAGAGGCAGCCCAGCCTCAATCCACCAGCCCAGGTAGGACAGGGGGTGTTTCTGGCTCCTGCTCATTGTCGCTGCTCAGAGTCATCTGATACAATTGACCATATAGAGTTCGGCGGTAGGAACTGACACTCTAAGGCCCGGTGACAGCTCTGGCTCCAACTGCCTGTCCAGCGGGAGCTGGCACGCCTGGACATTGCCAACACCCGGGTAACAGTGACACATCCATCCACGAGAAGAGGACCGACATCAGAGTATTGGATCTGTTTGCATCTACCAGAAGGGAACAGTGGTCCCACACCCACCAGGAGAACAAGAAACACTTGTTATACCCACCAGAAGAAAGGATGAGAAGAGGACAAGGTAAAAGCACATCCAACAACAGAAAACCCAATATGACACCACCTGAGACTAGGAACCATACAACAGTAAGACCTCAGCATCACTATGCAGATGATCCAGACAAGAATGACCTTAAGAATATCTTCAGGAAAATGATAAGAGTACCTCAAAGAGGACATGAGAAAATCCCTTAAAGAAATTGAAGACAAAACAAACCAAAAAATACAAGAAACAGTTCAAGACCTAAAAACAGAAATAGAGACAATAAAGAAACACAATCTGAGGCAATGCTGGAAATAGAAAAGCAGGGTAAATATTCAGGAACTACAGATGTAAGCATAAGCAACAGAATACAAGTGATGGAAGAGAGAATCTCAGGAGTTGAAGACACACTGGTGGAAATAGATTCATCAACCAAAGAAAATCTTAAGTCCAACAAATCCCTAAAACAAAATATCCAGGAAATATGGTATACTGTGAAAAGAACAAACCTAAGAATAATAGGTATAGAAGAAGGTGAAGAAATCCAACTCAGAGGTGCAGAAAACATATTCAACAAAATCATAAAAGAAAATTTTCCCAACCTAAAGAAAGACATGCCAATGAAAATACAAGAAGCCTACAGAACACCAAATAGACTGGACCAAAAAAAAAGGTTACCATGCCACATAATAATCAAAACACTAAGCACACCAAGCATACACAACAAAGAGAAAATATTAAGAGCAGCAAAGGAAAAAGGTCAAGTAACCTATAAAGGCAAACCTATCAGAATGACACCTGACTTTTCCTTGGAAACTCTGAAAGCCAGAAGGTCCTGTATCGATATTCTACCTACACTAAAAGACCATGGATGCCAGCCCAGACTACTATACCCAGAAAAGCTTTCAATCATTATAGATGGAGAAAAAAGATATTCCATGATAAAACCAGATTCAAACAATACATATCCACCAATCCAGCACTACAGAAAGTACTGGAAGGTAAACTGAAACCCAGGGAAGTTAAATACAACCAGAAAAACATAGGCAATAGATAATCCCAACTTACCAACATTCAAAAGAAAAAAAGGGATAGAATCCCACACATGATCTTGCCACCATCACCAAATCAAAAACAAACAAGAATGAACAATAATCAATGCTCATTAATATCCATCAACATTAATGGTATTAACTCCTCTATGAAAAGACACAGATTAGAAGAGTAGATAGTAAGACAGAATCCTTCCTTCTGCTGCATACAAGAAACTCACCTCAATCTCAAAGACAGATGGTACCTAAGAATTAAAGGTTGGGGAAAGATTTTCCAATCAAATGGATCCAAGAAACAAGTGGGAGTGGCAATCCTAATATCCAACAAATTGGACTTTAGACTAAAATCAGTCAAAAGAGATGAAGAAGATCATTTCCTACTCATCACAGGAAAAATCCATCAGGATGAAGTCTCAATTCTGAACATTTATGCCCCAAATACAAAGGCATCCACGTTTGTAAAAGAAACTTTACTAAAACTCAAATCACACATAAAACCGCACACACTTATAGTGGGAGATTTCAACACCCCACTCTCACCACTGGACAGGAACACCAGACAGAAACTGAACAAAGAAACAAAAGAACTAATAGAAGTTATAGCACAACTGGACTTAACAGATATCTATAGAACATTCCACCCAAATACAAAACAATTTACATTCTTCGCAGTGCCACATGGAATTTTCTCTAAAATTGACCACATACTTGGCAACATAGCAAACCTCAACAAGTACAAAAAAATTTAAATAACCCCTGTGTCTTATCAGACCACCATGCTTTAAAAGTAGAATTCAACAACAACAAGAACAACAGAAAACCTACAAACTCATGGAAATTAAGTAACACCCAATTGCACAATTCAGGGGTCCAGGAAGAATAAAAAAAGAAATTAAAGATTTCCTAGAATTCAATGAGAATGAGGACACAATATATCCAAACCTATGGGATAGTCAGAAAGCAGTGCTAAGAGGAAAGTTCATAGTGCTAAATGCCCACATGAAGAAACAGGAGAATAATCACACTAGAGAATTAACAGCACAACAGAAAGCTTTAGAAAACAAAGAAGCCAATACACCCCAGAGGAACAGATGCCCGGAAATAATCAAATTGAGGGTTGAAATCAATAAAATAGAAACTAGGAGAACAATACAAAGAATCAATATAACAAAAAGTTGGTTCTTTGAGAAAATCAACAAGATAGACAAACCTTTATTCAAACTTACCAAACAACAAAGAGTGAACATGCAAATTAATAAAGTCAGGAATCAAAAGGGGCACATAACAACAGACATAGAGGAAATCCAGAGACTCATCAGGTCATACTTTGAAAAACTATATTCCTCAAAATTTGAAAATCTAAAGGAAATGGACAATTTTCTGGACAGATTTTATTTTCCAAATATAAATCAAGAACAGATAAGCAACTTAAATAGACCTATAACCTCTAATGAAATTGAAGCAGACATTAGAAGTCTCCCAACCAAAAAGGCCCAGGGCCAGATGGCTTCAGTGTAGAATTCTACCAGAAATTCAAAGTACAGTTAATACCAATTCTCCTCAAACTATTCCACACAATAGAAGCAGAAGGATCATTACCAAACTCTTTCTATGAGGCCACAATAACCTTGATACCCAAGCCACACAAAGACACAACTAAGAAAGAGAACTACAGACCAATATCCCTCATGAACATTGACACAGAAATTCTCAATAAAATATCGGCAAATCGAAACCAAGAACACATCAGAGAAATCATCCATCCCGATCAAGTAGGCTTCATCCCAGGGATGCAAGGATGGTTCAACATAAGAAAATCCATCAATGTAATCCATGTAAACAGACTGAGGGAAAAAAATCACATGATCATCTCACTAGATGCCGAAAAAGCCTTTGACAAAATCCAACATCTCTTCATGATAAAGGTCCTGGAGAAATCAAGGATAACAGGAGCATACCTCAATATAATAAAAGCAATACACAGCAAGCCAACAGCCAACATCAAATTAAATGGAGAGAAACTCGATGCAATTCCTCTAAAATCAGGTACAAGACAAGGCTGTCCACTCTCTCCATACCTCTTCCATATTGTCTTTGAAGTTCTAGCTAGAACAATAAGACAACAAAAAGAGATCAACAGAGTACAAATCAGAAAGGAAGAAGTCAAACTCTCACTATTTGCAGATGATATGATAGTCTACATAAGTGACCCAAAAAAACTCAACCAGCAAACTCCGACAGCTGATAAACACCTTCAGGAAAGTGGCAGGATACAAAATTAACTCAAAAAAATCTGTAGCCCTACTATATACGGATGACACATTGGTGGAGAAAGAAATCAGACAAGCATTACCCTTTACAATTGCCACAAACAACATAAAATAACTTGGAGTAATACTAACTTAAAAAGTGAAAGACCTGTACGGTAAGAATTTTGAGTCACTAAAGAAAGAAATTAAAGAAGATACCAGAAAATGGAAATATCTCCCATGCTCTTGGATAGGTAGGATCCACATAGTAAAATGGCAATCTTGCCAAAAGCAATCTACAGATTCAATGCAATCCCCATCAAAATCCCACCACAATTCTTCACAGACCTTGAAAGAACAATTCTCAACTTTATATGGAGAAATAAAAGACCCCGGATAGCCAAAACATCTCTATACAATAAAGGAACTTCTGGAAGCATCACCATCCCTGACTTCAAGCTCTGTTACAGAGCTATAGTCCTGAAAACAGCTTGGTATTGGCACAAAAATAGACTGGTAGACCAATGGAATAGAATTGAAAACCCTGATATTACCCCATGCACCTATGAACACCTGATTTTTGATAAACAATCAAATTTATACGATGGAACAAAGAGAACATCTTCAACAAATGGTGTTGGCATAACTTGTTGCAGACATGTAGAAGACTGCAGTTAGATCCAAGCCTATCACCTTGCACAAAAATTAAGTCAAAATGGATCAAAGATCTCAACATAAATCCAGCTACACTGAACCTATTAGAAGACAAATTGGGAAATACCCTTGAATTAATCAGTACAGGAGACCACTTACTGAACATTACACCAGTAGCACAGACACTGAGGTCAACAATTGATAAATGGGACCTCCTGAAACTGAGAAGCTTCTGTAAGGCAAAGGAGACAGTCAGGAAGACAAAACAGCAGAACAAAGACTGGGAAAAGATATTCATCAACCCCACATCTGACAGAGGGCTGATGTCCAAAATATACAAAGAACTCTAGAAGCTAGTCCCCTAAACACCAAACAGCCCAATTAAAATTGGGGTACAGAACTAAATAGACAATTCTCAATAGAGGAATCTAAAATGGCTGAAAGACAAATGAGAAAGTGTTCAATATCCTTAGTCATCAGGGAAATACAAATCAAAACAACTCTGAGATACCATCTTACTCCTGTCAGAATGGCTAAAATCAAAAATACCAATGACAGTTTATGCTGGAGAGGATTCGGAGAAAGAGGAACACTCCTATACTGCTGGTGGGAGTGCCAACTTGTACAGCCACTTTATAAATCAGTATGGCGACTCCTCAAGAAAATGGGAATGAGTCTACCACAAGATCCAGCAATTCCACTCCTAGGCATATACCCAAAAGAAGCACATTCATATAACAAGGACATATGTTCAACCATGTTCATAGCAGCATTATTTGTAATAGCCAGAAACTGGAAGCAGCCTAGATGCCTATCAACCAAAGAATGGATAGAGAAATTGTGGTATATTTACACAATGGAGTACTACTCAGCAGAAAAAAACAATGGAATCTTGAAATTTGCAGGAAAATGGATGGAACTCAAAGAAACCATTCTGAGTGAGGTAACCCAATCACAAAAAGAGAAACATGATATGTACTCACTCATATGTGGACCTGCTTTATGATATATAGTAGTGACCATGCTTTATCAGGGCTGTTTTTAATGATGTTGCTCAGAATGGTTTCTTCCCAGATGATGACTGAGAAGCTAATTAAAAAAAAAATAGTGCCAAGTACCACAAGAGTAACAGAACTGTGGTGTTTTCTGGGACTTTGTTTTTTACTTTGTTGTTGTTGTTGTTTGTTTTGGGTTTTTGTTGTTATTTTTTTTTAAATGGAGTGTGCTGGATGTCTCTACAATTTTGTTCAAATGACTGCAGACCCTGGAAAACCTGTTGCTGCTATTCATGCATAATATATTGCCATTATTGCTCTTTTTATATAAGTATATATAAGCTAATTGAAATACAAATATATCATGAATCCCAGGTGTTTCGGTGAGTGCTCAACTGTGCACGCAAATTTGATTTCATCTTTAGTAATTAGTAAAGTTATATGCTTGCAAAAATTAAGTGACACACTGTCAGACAAATATCACACAATTTCAATTTTATGTGTAACCTAGAAATGATGAACTTATGGAAACAGAGAGCAGAATTGTGGCTATTAGGCCTCAATGTTGGTCTTTTAACAATGGGGAAATGATTGGTTTAAAGATATAAAACTGCAGTTGGACAAGAGGCATGAACTCTGTGATGTCTTGAGGTCTACTGAGAGCATGATAAATATGATTGATAACAATATGCTATATTTTAAAAGTTGTGAGATAGTATACTTTAAGTGTTCTCAAAACAAAAATGATGAATATGTGTGATATAACATGTTAATTGGTTTAATTTAGCCATGCCATTGTGAACATAATGTATGCTGTGTCATAATTGTGCATGACTTTATTTATAAGCTAAATAAATGAATGGAAAAAAGAAAACAAAAGGGATGAAGAAAAGTCAAGACATATATTATAGAAGAACAAAACTGAAGATGCACACTTCCAATTTCCCTAATATACCAGAGCAATGCAGCAGTCAGGACAATGGTACTGGTATGATGACAGATACTTTGCCTAGCAGAGGACAACTGATGGTCAGAAGCTGCCTTCACTTTAAGGTTTTTGTTGTTGTTGTTTTGAAATGCAACCAAAATAATAACTCAAACTTAAAATAAATTTAATTAAAATTTTCAACATTAAAACTATGCTTTATTTTAATAATAACAATACAATTTACATGTTAAATAACACCATAGTAGAGTTATTTAATATCGTTTTAAATGGAATCCAGAAAAGGAAAGTTTCAAATGAAAAAAAAAAAAACCCTTCTCAGAGAAGATTTTTAAAATCTCTTTTTAAATGGGTCAATGCAGCAAATGTGACTAACCATGTTGAATTCTTTTTCAATAACAGACATTGGAATAAAAAGGAAATCTCAATTTTCAAAAATCACTGCTTAAAGAAAAACCACTTTGGTTCCCTTTGGGACTTGAAAATAGTTTCTGCTATTTTAAGACACAAAAGGTTGAATTCTCATATCTACCACAGGAAGTAAAATCTTTAGAAAAGAAATTGTGGTGGAAATGGAGTTGAAACTAGGCAAAAATAGCATTATATACTCATAATTCATGTGTCTTTTGCATACATTCTATCCTTCCTTATAACTTAGTGTGTTTATAATGAGGGACTTACATAAATAACAACAGGTGTCATTTCATTAACAATAGAAGTCAAGGACTTTCTTCAATTTTAATATTGATGGAAATTGATTTTAAATTACCAGATTATTAATTAAAATAACTTCCAGATTTATTGATCCAGGATTAAACCATGAAGCTAAATGCTAAAGAAAATTACATTCTCTGAAAAAGAATGATTTAAAACAAAGCAAATAAATAAAAAATCACAATGGAATTATACCCGGAAATTATATTAACAGACACTTCTCATTTCTGATTTTATATCCCTTGTTTACTTCAAAACAAATCATTAAAGGAATGCAAGAATTACCAATGGGATTTACTACAAATTTACTCCATTTGACCTCAGTGTTTCTCCTTTGTTGAAATAAATACTGGTGAATATATGTGCAGCCTCCTTGTAAAACATTGTTAGCTGTCTGCAGTGAGCTGAAGTGATAACACATGGAGTTAATACTAAAAAGAAGCTCTAATTTCAGTGGCGTTTGCTATGTCAGAGTAGCAGAATGAGAGGGGTCGCATTTAAACAGCACATAGGCACATGAGGAAATATGCCAGTACCAAAACAATGGGCATCAGCCAAGGGTTTCAAATCAGAGTCCATTCACTCTTAGAGGTCTGAAGTAGTGAACAAATGATTGTGTTCTCTCAAATAATGAGAAGCTAGATACTGAGCACTTATTTGATTTTAAAATTATCCTATTTTAATTGCTATGATAGAAACTCAGTTGCTGCCACTATTCCCACATCTAGTCTAATGAGATTCTCAAAGGAAATGGAGACCAGTGACACTTGAGACAGAAGACCTGTAACACCACACAAATTATGATAAAATAAAGACTTTTTCAATGACCCTGCAGGATTATTTTCCACTAGCTTTAATTTACTCCAATCGAAGAAAATACAGAAGCCTACTATTAGGGAAATCAGAGTGATGTATACTAAACTCTAAATTAATAAATATTGTTTCAAGCAATTGTAAAATGACAGTGAGTCTTATGTGTCCTATACCCCTAATGCTTAGCTTAACAGATATTTTCAAGAGTTGGTCATATCAAGATGTTGACTTTGTATTATTTGTTGTTTCGAAAAGAAGGGACAATTGGAGTTCACCAAGATGATTCACACATTGTCAAATAACAAAAGCAACAGTGTATCCTCAGGGAAGTGAATAAATCAGTATACTCTTCAATCATAGAAAGTTATGGGCTTGAAAAATGTCAACACATTATTATCAAATGACTATACTTCTTGAAATTAATTAACAGACTTTCTGTAGCTATTATTCCAGGTTGTCTAAAAAGTGAATGTAAACACTCACATTCTGTCATTGTCTTCTTATTTGTAAGAAGTGTGTTGTGGTAGTTTGATGAGTTTTATGAATTAATTGGTATAGAAAAGTCTAAGGTCCTTTCATTTGCCATGTGTACAGGCTGTTTTTTATGTCAACTGGACACAAGCTAGAGTAAAGAGAGGAGGGAGCCTCAATTGAGAAATTGCCTCCATAAGGTCCACAATGCCGAAGTACATGATAGAACTCCTAGGACTGAGCATAGTATGCAGATGTGCTAAGATACCCCATTTATTAAGTGATTGATTTCAGTATTGAGGGAGCTTGTGTCAAGAGAGTACTCAGAGGTAGGCCAAGCAGTGGATTATGCCAACTGGCAGATAATTACCATTCTGTTATACAGCAGAGCCACTGACATGGAGATTGTGAATGGAGGCACCTCTACCAGACACTTTATAAATTGTATACAACTTCATTAGTTTGTTGAATACAGGCCCTTCTGATGATGACTGTCTTATTTTGTGAATTATGCTTTGACAATGAGTTCACTCATTCCTGGGGGAGGGGCAATCCAGGAATTGAGACAAGGTTGGCTTTTCTCTGTGCTGCTCTGCTTCATCTGGAACTTCCTATGTAGAGCAGCCTGCCACCTCTGCCTCTGCCTCCACATCCTCCTCACACTAGGATTAAAATCATACGATGATATGCCCAGAACATACATACCAGAGGAGAGCATGAACACAGTTCCCCACTACCACAAATTACTGGTTCACACTTCCTACACTTGAGGGAAATGCAAGGGTGCGGCGTCCACCCTTGACCAGCAAGAAAGACGCCACACCGAGGAATCTTCTTCAACACAGTTTAATCGGGAACCTCTTTGCTTTGTACAGTGTATAATGGCAGCGGCGGCGGCGGCGGCGGCCCCGGGCCGAGGGAGACGGGGCCTGATATAGTCTACATCTACCAATCACCTAACCCTACGTGGCGCGCCAGGATAGGTTGTCTCCAAGCAGAATTAAGAGGATACATGACCTTTACCATATTTGGAGTTGTTTACCACAGAGAGCGCTCGCCGGCTGGCGGAGGGCGGAAACCGGCGCCATCTTTTGGGTGCAGTTTTCTGCAGCTCCCTACACAAGGGAAAGCACATTTCGAGTCCAATTGATAAACTTTCCCCTAGAAAACCTTGTTCCTGCTCATGGTATCTTTCTTCTGCTAGGTAATGAGAGTTTGCTTTAGGCAACCAAGAGCTTTTTTATTTTTCTCAGTGATATCTGATATAGAACATTGTAAAATTAAATATATGCAGCAGCAATTCATATTCAAAAAGAAAGTTGTGGGCTTATCAAATGCTATTTTGTTTTATAGAATAACTTTGAGGTAGTGGAGAAGACACATGTTAATTGTGAGAGTCCTTGATATGAAGGAGGGCTATGTTTAAAATGCATGATGGACCTTCTTCAGCATGGAACCATGTACACTAAGAAGTTACTTAAGATCAATTCTCAGATGATACTTAATCCTGGATTACAGATAAATATTTAAGTCTTGTTTATATTTACTGGAAATGTATATCAGCCCATCCATCACAGTCCTGTGGAAGGACAGATATGAGAGAGGTAAACGGAAAACTGCCCATGTCTGCTATATTATTAAGCCTAGATAACTACTTAGCTTGGAAAATGAAACATATAAAAATCAATTGAAAGTAATTTACAATCAATGGATAATAATTAGGTAAAGTTATCAAAACTTTAGAAGGAAAACCAAACAAGATTTATTGACAACCAGCTCTGGGATAGAGGACTGTGCATGGGATTTGGGTTACATATGAAATTCTACCAAAGGCAACATTTGCCCCAGGGTCTTTCAATAATCCAGCAAGTACTGTTAACCTCACCATCTGTTATCCCTCTTCTTGCATAATGGAATCTCAAAAAGGTATGGTAAAATGATTATTATTTGAGTCAACAAAACTTGCATCTACCAGAGGTATTATTTTGCTCATTGTTAAAATGATCTATAATTGTATTCTCCAGTGATTATGATTATAACATATTTGCTTCACAGGCTTTTCAATAAATTTGCATATATAAATTAACACCTTTTTAAAAACTGAAATCTTACCAGATTTACAATTTTATTAAGAGTGCTTGAAATAATATTTTATTTACATAATATATTATTTAAATATATTTTATTCATTGTCATATTACTGAGTTAATTACTGAATTCAATACATATCATTTAAAGCTCCATGACCAAATTTTCACAAATGCTGTCATTAATTCCAATGATGATCTGATGTAGCTATTGCTGAGTGAACTAGGAAACAATGAAGCCTAATACTGAGCCAAGTTTAGATACTATTTGCATAGGGAATCAACTAGTGAGCTAGAAGGACAATTAGATTACATTGGAATCCTTACACTATGGACAAATGAGTAATTAACTCTTCCTAAAAATAAAAAGGCTCTTTTGTAAATGGAATTTCCTTTCTTAGCCTCAATGGAGCTTCCAGTAGCACCATCTCTCTATCATGAAAATCCTTCCCATAATCACCATTACAGAAACACCTACAAGACTCTTTTGAACATGGGATTGATTTTTAGGCAAAATATTTAGCAATTATTTCAATTCTCTTTGTGAAATAAATTCTTTTCGACCTCCAGAGGACTCTGAGCTAAATACAGTATGAAATAACATAGTAGAAGTCATTATGACAAAATGAAGACTATTGTCATAATGACTAAAATGTAGTTCTATAAAAAGTGCTATATTACTTGAATCAGTAACCAATATGTTAAGTAATTAGCAAACTCTGGTCATGGATCAAAACTGACCCAATTCCTGCTTTCATAAGTTAGGTTTCAGAGTAACACATTCTTTTGTTTAATATCCTCTCTGATGCTTTACTATTTCATCACAGTTGAATAGCTTCAATAGAAAACACATTACCCATAAAGAATAAAAATGCTTAAAGAAAACAACTGTCAAACCCTGCACTGAATTAACCACAATTTGACTCATAGGAAATAAGCAACCAAAGTAGTAGAGGCCATTGTCACCATCATTAGTGTAAGAACACCATGACGATGGCTCAGCTCATTATTCCTATCCCTGCAAATTAAGACCCTTCCATATCACAGGTCCAGGTTTCAAAGACAAAATTGCTTTCAACAGAAAACTAAATCTTGTTTCAGTTGATTCCACTCAAATTTATTTATTGGTATTAGCATCTCTTACTAATGAATGAAAAGTTAGATAAAAGGGTCACAGGGATACTAGATTCAACTGAAGAAAATGGATTGTTGAAAGTGAATGTGAAGACATATCTACTCAGCATGAATGGACAACTCTCAATTTGCTATATTCAATAATACATGTGAAAATGACTCTCCCTCCCCTCAGGAGGGGGGAGGAAGAGGGAACTGGGATTGACATGTAAAACAAACTTTTTTCTAATTTAAAATAAAAAATATTTTAAAAATGTGAAAATAACTGAGTAGCATAATAAAAACAGGATTCATACAGACTGAGATATTTTGAATTATTTTAGTCAATTGCATTTTGTGTATCATGTATTCAGGTAAATTCCACAGGATTATGGTTATTACAGATTATGATAGTATGACAGAATTGATGATGGAAGAAAAAGTAATCAATAATGACCCTGTAATCTGGTGATCCTTACAGAATGTAAAACCATCAACTGGAAAATTACTTTTCTATTTTTCTATTTTTCTATTCACTGATTTCCTGTATTTTTCCTCCTTTCTTCTCTGTGTGTCTGTCTATCTGTCCCCACATATGCCACTCCATGCATGTGGAAGTCAGCCAACAACTTGGAGGAATCAGTTCTCCCTGTATATCATGTATGTTCCAGGGATGGAGCTGAGACAAGTTTTTGTTGTTGTTTTGTTTGACCCAAGGAGCCATCTCTTGTTCCTAAATTAACTACCACTTCTGCTTCACAGGGTATTTTCACAGACTTTTTTGCATAAAGAACACTTACATCATGGAATACCAGACAATTGCATTTCTGCCATGTTAGCAGAGGATAATGGAAAATGAGCTGAAATAAGAACAAGTTAACTCTGCCTGACCTAAAAATCACTGTGCAGATTTAATTCACAGAGATCCACTTTTATCTGCTCCCAATTCTGAAATTAAACCATGTACTATCATGTTCATGCCTTTTGTTTTGTTTAATTTAATCTTATTTTTAATTTGTTAAGGACTTTTAATATATATTGGTTAAAACATAATGGCTACTTTTCCCATTCCTTTTCCTCCCTCAAGTCCTTCCCATGTACCCTCTCTCTAACACCTCTCATGCCACTCATTCTCAAGTTGATATCCTCTTTTCTTTGTTTATTATTATTATTTGCAGACATGTCTATGAAAAAATACAAAACTCTATCTTGGTGTGTGTGTTTTTGTTGTTTGTGTGTATATAGCTTCAGAGCTAAGTACTTTCTACTGGATGATCAATAAAGAGGCTCATTTCTGGGAGAGGCCAGTTTCCCTTTCCCAAAACCCACACAATTTGGGAGGCCAGGGCACCTCTGGCAGGGTAACCAGCATTTATCCCTAGTGCAGGGACTTTGGGATCCCATTACCAATGGAGGGATACCAATGGGGGAGGGCCCAGGCCCTGCCACAAATGATGTGACAGACTTTGATAATCCCCCATGGGTGGTGTCATCCTTCCTGGAGAGTGGATGGGGGGAGGGATGGGAGTTGATGTGAAGCATGGGAGGACAGGAGGGAGAGGGAACTGGGATTGGTACGTAAAATAAGGTTGTTTTTAAATAAAAAGAAAAATGTCAAGTATATTTGGAAATTATGATTAATAATAATAATTTAAAATATCTACAAAAGTTTATTTTCTTAACAATAGTATATCCATACTATGGGAATTATCATCAAATCATAGATTAAACTCATCATTGAACAATATTTGGTGGAAATAAAGTAATTTGTTTGGTTGGTGGGTATGTGTTCAAGAAATGATATAGAAAACTAAAAGTATGAAATGAGATTGAGCCTTTATGCATGAGCAAATGGATTTTATGAATTATAAAGCACTATGACAATACAGTGTTATTCTTTTAATTATGACAGTGCATTTACACAGAGCAAATTTAAGCCTTATTTCTTAAGATAGATGGGTTCTGAGCTATTAGTTCCAACCCACAGAAAGGAAATTGAATGATTTTGGCATCTTTCCCATCTCATTGTGCACAAAAGGACTAAAAATGCATGGCAGTGTCAGGAAGGGCAGGAGGCTAACACAAAACATAAGCTTATCCTACTGTGAAATGATGGTGAGGCCCCTTCTGCAACATCCTGCAGTGTGATTGCTAGTGAAATGAAAGATATAATGGAGATGGAAAAACTCAGGAAACTGAAATGAAATGGCCAAGATGATGAGTTCCTCCACAAGAAAAGGAATATTAAGGTTTTTAGAGTGAAAATGAATATGGAGAGAGTAATGATTAAAATGTATACTGCATTTCTGAGGCAGCTTCCAACTTTGAAAGTATCGGGAAGGAAATGGATCAATATGAGTGATAGCTCCCATGGAGTGAATGCTAACAATTTCTCTGATTTTGATTTGAGGGCTTTATCTATGCTTATTTATTTAGTCCTTAAAATTGCTTGAACCTGGTATGATTATTTTCCCTAGAGTGCAGACCAGAAAGCTGAGGCAGACTCAATTCTTGTATATAAGACCATGCTTAGAAACTGCGTTAGCAGTTCACTTCTTCCAAGATACACAATGAACTGGTTTCTAAATTGCAGCATGTCTAAAATTCTTTAGGTTGGCCTCCTTCCAGGCTTCTGTAATTTAGTACAATGGGAGTAAAACACAGAAACAGTCATTTTACAAACACTTTAAAATCTAATGCAAGAATATCCATGGCTGGAAATTAATGAAATAAATTGATTAAATGAATAACTGGGAATGCATAACCTTTTGACAAATCATCTTTATTTTCTAATCCACTTTCCTAACATGTAAAAAATGTTCAATAATAAAACTGTTGATATCAATAATCTTTGAAAGTTTAAATGCTTTAAATCTCCAACTACATTTTATGGAATTATTTACATGTGAGCTGTTGTTTTAAACAAAATTTACTTGACCGTAGGACAGCCATGCTTATTATATTGTGGAAAACTGTTGCTTCTCACATAAATTATGCAGAAAGTTAACTATATTAATAATTTTTGCATTTTCCAAGTTCAATTTGTACCTACAAAACTCAAGTGCACTAATAATTCCTTGATTTTCTTGCTGCTTGTTTTTATTTGGGTAATATCTCACTCTTAATGTTACTTCATTCAGGCTCCTTTCTTTTGTGAGAGATTACTTTTGACTAGGCCTTCTAGCAATAATCACATACTGTTAAGAATAATCATATATATGTGAATCTATTGCATAGAATTTATGCACTCCATATTATGCCATGTTTATGTTTGTTAATGTGGTGAATATTATTGTATAAGACTTATACAAAAGTCAGATTACCTAAAGGAAAGATAGTAAATTAAAGAGCCAGAGGTGCAATTAAGTATTGTCTGTACACCCCAAGGTCTTGCCCTACACTTGCTGCACACCTTACTATAAGTCTTCAGACATAGATATTCTCTGGTAATATTGTTGAAGGGTTCCCATGTCTTTTAACAATTTTAGGAATGTTTAAATTTTATGGATAAAACAAAGAAAGTGATAATTTGTATAAATTACAGTTAATCCTCAGAGCCATGAAAACGAAAGTTTTCATTGCCTAAAACTCTAAAGCAAAAATGATAATAGTTATAGATATGATTATTTATTATATTTGACATTAAGGTCTACTTTCCCTCTATGATCATTTAGTAATTTATTTCAATATTTATTTTCTGGGATTATTAAAAAGGCTGGATCTTACAGATACTTTAAAATGCAAACCAAAGTGACTCATTACTAATGGAAGTAAAGTTATTTATGAAAATTCCTCTCATCACCTTTAGTTCATTTTGAGTTCCCTGGAGTAGACACCCAATGATAGACAGCAGGAACAAAGGAAAAGTCTCTCAGAGATGCTCAAACCATATTTACTACATTATTGTGTTGAGTTTTGGTGGTGTTTAACCCCAGTGATTATAATACACAAGTTTTTGCAATATATGTATCAATTTAGAATTAGCTTTACTTAATCCCAGAGCTTCAAGAAGAAGGAACAGCACACTGTTCTCATGATTACTGTTTCTTCATACTAGCAAAATACTTAGTCCATATTTTTATAATAGATCACCTTTTCTGCTGTTTAGAATGAGATTTGACTGAGGGGTAAATTTTATTTCACATTTCTGATATAGTAATAATTGATGCTTAATAAATAAAAGGAGTAGACAAACTTGCATTGAATAAAGAGGAAAATTTGATTAATGTTATGAACTCATAGTCTTCTCCAAAGAAATGCATAAGACTATGAAAATGAATCAATATATATTGAGTAATCACAAATGTAGAAGCATACCCCATTCAAATTCCATATAGTGAGGTGTCTTTAAGTACTTTTAAGTTTCAAATGTGACAGAAAAATATTCACTTTGCCTCTATAAACCTTTGATTTTCTGTACTTTCTAGATTGTTTTCTAGACTAAGGATGCTAATGTGTAATGGCATGAGGATCTACTATAAAGTAACAACGTACAATTTTCATTCAATTATTAATACATTTTACATAAAACAATCTAATATAATGATTTAGAAAAAGAAATCTCTCATCAGAATTACAAAATTAAATTCAATCTCTACTGATTTATACAAATGTGACCTTGGATGTGTTTCTTGACAAATTTAGACCTCAGTGTTGTCAAATGGAAAATAAAAATACTACTCATTATGCCTGATTAATGTATGAAAATGCTATGGCACCTAAATGAGGAAGTACATATAGAATTACTGAATGTGTAGTCTTGAAGCTGTCTAACACCAGTGTTTAGAAAACACTAGATGATGTACATTGCATGTCCAATGAGAAACCATCTTCACTATACCCAATTTTCAGTGGTATAAATTCATAAAATAATTCAATATAGTCTTTATTTTTGTAAGAGTAGAAAAAAGTACAATCTACATTATGGTCTTAATTCATTCTACAGTAATGATTTTAAAAACACTACAATTTTTTTCTTGTTCCTTTAATTTTTTTAACTTGTAAGCATGTCAATGGCTTAAGGTTTTTAACTTACAATCTCTAATGACATATGATTATTTTATAGTTACTCTTTCTGAGTAACTCTATTGGCTTTTTTCAGTTACTTTTAAGTATTATCAGATCCATTAAAATATAGAAATGATCGTTAATCTAAATTAAAACTTATTTTATATTTTATTGAACTACAAATCTAAAAATGAAAGTAAATATTGCTTTAGATTTATTCACATTTGGTAATTTGAGCAACAATGTAATCTAGTCTTTGGATTCAGTGTTTTTCTCACTTCTAAGTATGCCAGGCCATGCAAAATCTGCATTTGGTTTCCTTTTGCACATCTTGAATGTATTTTGTGTATTCCATTTTAAATGTTTTCTTATGATCTATTTTCTCACCAACCTCCATATGCCTCCATGAAGACATAAAAAAAACTATTCCATATGTTTTGTGTAAGATATATTGAATGCAGAAAATTGAGCATGAAACTGTCTACTTAGAAAAAAATGAGCAGAATAATTTCATGATTTTCCCATCCAAATGACAGGTTTAATTGGTCTTTTTACTTTAAATTTCTAAATTCATAATTCTGGGAATTCACAGTATAGGACACAATTACAAATATGTACAATTGGCCCTTTACTAAAGTTTTATAAAGGTAAATATATGTTACTACAGGTGAACTTCCTATAATCACATTCACAGCCTTGTGATGGGTTATGAAGGATGACAAAAGAGACAAGAGCAAGGTTTTATTTTTGTCATTAGCTTATAATGTGTGAGCTTAATAGCTCTCTCCAAGAATTTGAAACAACTTCATTGTGTAAGTTTTACTGGGTGTGTGCAAAAGAACTAAGCCACATACTGATATATCTGTTAGTACACAAGTTCTCAACCTGTGGGTTGTGACTCTTTCGGAATTACATATCAGATATCCTACATATTGATGTTTATAATACAATTTAATTCATAACAGTATCAAAATTACAGTTATGAAGTAGCAATGAAATCATTTTATAATTGGAAGCAAATACATCATGAGGATTTGCATTAAAGTGCCATGGTGCTAGGAAGATTGAGAATCACTGTGTTAGCACAATTAATGGTTCAGGATTAATTTGAGGTCTTAATCTTTTCATATGACTCAACTTAAAGAATTTAAAAATAATTTAACATATATTGTTGTTTATGGTGTTTTAGTATTTGGCTAAGTAGCCATTTCTCAATTGACTCAATGACAAAAACAGAGTTACAAAAGTCAGGATAGTTACCTTTGTTCAGAGATAACTTATTTATCTCCTTATAAACCCATATCATTATACTAACCGAGTTTGTGTGTCTGTGTATATGTATGAGTGTATAGATTGATTTGTGTCTGTGTGTGAAAAGGAGAAAGAAACAAAAAGACTAATATGAGTGTTCCTATGCATGTATCACTTGTGTCAATTTGTTCTTTCCTGAACTTTAATTTAAGTGTTATTATAATATGCTCTATAATATCAATGAATTCAAGTATATTGATTGATTATATATAAAATTACTTTAAAGGGTTTTGTTCACTGAATCAGTATTTCCTGTCATAAATGGTATTATCCTCAGTACAACTTCTATTTTAAAGAAAAAATGCAGAAAGTTGATGCATTTTTCTATACATTCTTGGCTTTGACTTTCGGGGAAACTTCAAACATCTCAAAAATAAAGCATCTGAAACAGCTATGAAAAAATCTAGGGACCATTTTCAGTAAATTCTTAAATGACATTTTTGCATATCAAATGATTCAGACCGGAGTTTCTGCTCATTATCATAAATGGACACCAAATATCACCAACTGGAAGCTAGAAAAACATATAGTCATAAATCATAAAGGAGGCAGTAAATTACAAGACATCAAACATATGTAGCAACCAAATCCAGGGGTAATTCTGGGTTTCTTGCCAAATTTTACAAATAAATATCAACTATCATTTATTATTTAGTATATATTATATATTTAGGCATAAGATGATACCAGTGAATTAAATGACTTGTCTTCTTTTGTTTTCATACAGCATATAATTGTTCCTGTAAGCCTCAGCAATCTACTACATTTGTAGGTGGAAAAATTAAAGTCAGATGTGCCCTATGTCTCTGCCTTTGAAAGTATTTCATGCACTTGATACTTGAGCATGATAGGTGCAAAGATGATGTCTACAAGACAATCCATTTCTTATAGAGTGGTTTGTGGCATCTCTCAAAACTACTGAAAAATGAAGATAAAGCTGAAGTATAGGCCATGACATAGACTTTGTAAGGTGCTGATCCTCAAATAATATTTGTGATACAGGTCAGAAAGGGCATGACGTGACATACATCAGGATGAGAACAGGAGGTAGAGTCTGAAGACCTTGCTGTTAACTCTTACATGAGAAAAAAATCTAGGAATTGTATTCCAGTTGCTCAAATGTTATCATGTTTCTATGTGATGAATAATCAGAGGTTGTTCTATGGCAAGATGATTTCACAGACACTGACTGGCATTGGGGAACTATTTTCTTTGAATATTTTGTAAAGGAAATAAGCTGTCTAAAGATTGGTCGATGTTTACATTTGTCTTCTAAAGTGTGAAGCAACTGAAGGAAAATGTGAAAGTATCCCCCTGATTTCTCCAGTGTATTGCTTCATTTCATTGGTATATAGAAGGCTAAGAGGCATTTACTTACACAGAGCAGAAAACCTTTTCTCTGCTTCAGTGACCATATTTGTTTTAAATCTTATAGTTAGTGTTTTACGAAAAATCCCTCAGCCTTTCCAGAGATGCATGAATTAGGCTCATCCAACAAACAGAGAAGTAGAATTGGCATAACAATAGTTTTGGATTCTTGGTTCTTTTAAAGTTAGTTTGCCCTCTTTTCATTTGGGAAGGCTATCATAAAAAGTTGATTATAATTCAGTAATGTGTTTTCTCTTGCTTGAACAATGAATATATATCACATAGGGGCATGAGTAACAGTCCACCACCAGACATTCAATAACTAATATAAAAGTAATTGTGTTCATCTCAATGGTTGCTGAAAGCATGGAGAAAACCTGTGTATGACCAAGCCTGAACACATTCTAATGTGGAGATGGGAGCTGGGCACAAATCCACCCCCACCCCAGTAGAGAAGGTCAAATATTAGCTTCTGGAAAACGAAGGATCACATTTCTCTATAAGTGTAACTCCTGATAAATTCAAAATACATATGGAAGGCCACACATGCAAGAATATTTTGGCAGCACAAATTGGTCTTGATGGGAAAACAAAAGGACACAAAGTTAGGTGAGAAGGAGAAGGAATCAAACTGAAAATAGTGGTGGGAGGTGAATATAATCAAAGTACAAGGTACAAGATTCTAAAAGAACTAAGTTTTTTTGTTTTGTTTTTACATCCCACCAAATGTTTCCCCCTCCTTTATGTCTGACCACCCCCTTATCACCTTTCCTCTCCTAACCCCCTTCCAGTCCTCCTCCTATGTTTCTCTTCAGAAAAGGGCCGCTTCTTTTTTGTTGTTGTTTTCTTTTTTGGTTTTTTTGAATCTTTTGTGTGAATTAGAAACAAGATTGTTTTACATGTCAATTCCAATTCCCTCTCTCTACCCTCTTCCCCTGCTCCCCCAACTAACACCCTTCCTTTACCATATCATTGCTCCCCAGATAGGGTGAGGCCTTCCGTAGGGGGGTCTAGTGAGTCTGTCATATCCTTTGGTATAGGTCCTAGGCCCTTCCTGTGTGTCTAGGCTCAGGGAGTATCTGTCTATGTGGGAAGGGCTCCCAAAGTAAAAGGGCTGCTTCTTATGGGTATCAGCCAGCCATGGTATATCAAGATGCAGTAAAACTAGGCACCTTCTCTTCTATTAAGTCTGGACAAGGCAACCCAGTATGAAGAAAGTGTCCTAAAGCCAGACAATGGTGTCAGACAGCAACTGCTGAGAATTTTTTATTTAAATTATTTAATTACTACTCATATTTACATATCCATTCCCCCCATTACCTCACCCTCCCATCCTCTCCTGTTCTCCACCAATCCCCCAACCCATTCCCCAACTCCTCCCCAGGAATAGTGAGGCCCTCCACAGGGGACCTTCAAGTCCATCATATCATTCGGGGGAGGGCCTAGGCCCTTCTTGTTGTATCTGAGCTGCAATAGTATCCCTCCATAGGGAATGGGTTCCCAAAGTCCATGTGTGCTCTGTGAATAAACAGTGGCTCCATTGTGAGAGGTCCCATAGACTGCTTTGGCCTCCTGGCTGGCACCTACATTCAGAGGGCCAGGTTCGATTCAATGCTTTTTCACTAGTTTTATGACTAGGGTCTCCATGCTCTCAGTTGGTCAGGTCAAATGTTTCTGTGGGTTTCTCTAGCACCTTCTTAGCTCCTTTGTTCATCCCTCCTCCCTCTCCATAAATGGATTCCAGGATTATGGAACAGTGCTTAGCTGTGGGTGCCTGTCTCTACTTGGAACAGCTAAGGGATGAAGGCTCTAGGAATGGTAACCAAGATAGACATCAATCTCATTATAGGGGAAGGGCATCAATGGTATCCTCTCCACCAATTCTTGGATTCTTAGTTGGGGTTATCCTTGTGGATCCCCTAACATGTCCCCTGTGCCAGACCACTCTCCAAACTTGTACTGTCTCCCTCTCTCAAGGCATAATTAACTTGTTTTATTTAAATGTTTATACAAGATATTTTGATCATTTTGTCAGCCCTAACTCATCTGAAATCTCCCCTCCTCCATACCTTACTTCATGTTCTCTTTCTCTGAACAAAACAAATATGAAAACAAAAACAAAAACAAACTGTATAATGTTATACTATTTACTAAAATATAAAAAGAATGCAAAAAAACATAAAATGCATAAAAATAAGCAGTCCATTTTGTGTTGGTCAACTACTTCTAGGCATGAGGTCTGATAGAGAGTGTGGTTGATATGGTGGTGACACTCAGTTGGAGAGAATTGACACTCCATTTCCCAGCAGGTATAGAATGCAAATAGCTCTTGACAATGGTGCATCTTTGTTTCTATTTTCCCTTCTCATTATTAGGATTTTGCTAATTGAATCATTCTTTAATGCTTAATTCTTTATGTAACCTCAAAAAATTACAATATTTTTAAAGTAGCTTTCTGTATCAGACACATTGCTAAGCTCTTTGGAAGTAATGGTGAATTTCATAGACATTATCACTAAAAATCACTTAGCACTCTTTTAGTGCGTAGAGTGACTTTAAAACATGTAAATGAACAATATAGTTCTCATAAACATGATGAAGAAAACATTATTAAATGTGATAAAACAGACTATAACTGAGAATATTAAACATATCCTTTAGTATATGGTCCCAATAATATTCCTTGGAGGTTATATTTACTTAGGAGGAGAAAGAAAAAGGAGGTTCTTGGGTAATAGCAGAATTTGGAGAAGGAAATTCTGTCATGTCATGCAGTCATGGGAAAGTTCTATGTTCACAAAGAGGCAGCAATTACTTGTGGAAAGATATTTTTTTTTCTACAGACCTTTTGTACTGGCAGTTTTCAACATCTCAGACATTTCCTATCTAATCCCTCAGGCAAAGTCAGTTCTCACAATGCCTCATCTCCAATCAGCTACCAATTCAGTGTATAACAGCTATCAAACAATTCTTCCAAAAGTACCAGGGAACAAAATATCCATAAATGCAGTTTTTAAATATTAAGGAGTGACCTGATCATGAGTCATCTGATAGAAGAGAGTTTGTGGTAGGTCATTCCACCCTACAGATATACCCTAGACTCATAAATATTTCCCCATCAGAGTTTTATTGTTTTCTAGTTGGGATTTATTTCATGTGAAAGAAAACAGATTACTGTTTATTATTGATTTTTTAAAAGTACTTTTAAATTCTAAAATTCTAAGCTACAGAATATTGTGACAATCTTACATCAAGACGGTCACCAAATTGCTAAGGAAATGAGAACAGCATTAAAGATGCAAATTTGTGGCTATTTAAGTAAAAAACAAACAAACAAAAAAAACAAATATAGCTACACATGTATATACACATATGACCCCACACAGAGATCAGTGTACTCTTAAAAGGAAGTCATATTTTTGGAATCAGTTTCTTTCCCTTTTGAATACTTAATGCTAAATCTGCTATTATTATTCAGCTACAGACATAGAAGTTGTTTTTTTCTTTTTTAAAAAAATATAATTAGAAACAAGCTTCTTTTACATGCCAATCCCAGTTCCTTCTCCCTCCCCTCCTCCCCTGCCCACCACAGACCGCATATCCCATCCTCCTTCTGCTCCCCAGGGAGGGTAAGGCCTTCCATAGGGGATCTTCAAAGTCTGTCATACCATTTGGAGCAGGAAGTAGACCCTCCCCCATGTGTCTAGGCTGAGAGATCATCCCTCTATGTGGACTGGGGTCCCAAAGTCCATTCATATACTAGGGATAAATACTGATCCACTACCAGAGGCCCCATAGATTAACCACACCTCCAAACTGAATTCCTCATTCAGGGGGTCTAGAACAGAACTAAGCTGGTTTCCCAGCTATTAGTCTGGGGTCCATGAGCAACACCTTGTTCAGATCAGCTGCTTCTGTGGGTTTCTCCAGCCTGGTCTTGACCCCTTTGCTCATCACTCCTCCCTCTCTGAAACTGGATCCCAGAGTTCAGCTCAGTGTTTAACTGTGGGTGTCTGCTTCTGTTTCTATCAGCTACTAGATGAAGGCTCTAGGATGGCATATAAGGTAGTCATCAATCTCATTATCAAGGAAGGGTATTTAAGGTAGCCTCTCAACTATTGCTTAGATTGCTGACTGCTGTCATCCTTGTAAATCTCTGGAAATCTACCTAGTGCCAGATTTCTCTTTAAACCTATAATGAATGGCTCCCCCTATTACGGAATCTCTTTTATTGCTCTCCTCTATTCTTCCCCTGACTCAATCTTCCTGCTTCACCATGTACTTCTCTCCCCTCCTCTTCTCCCCTTCTCTTTCTACTTGTCCCTCTCCCCTTCCCTCATGCTCCCAAATTGTTCTGGGAAATCTGGAAATCTTGTCCCTTTTCCCTTCTCTAAGGGACCATGTATGTCTCTCTTAGGGTCCTCTTTGTTTCCTAGCTTCTCTGGTGGTATGGATTGTAGGCTGCTACTTGTTTGCTTGAGCTCTAAAATCCATATATGAGTGAGTAAATACCATTTTGGGTTTTTTTCTTTTTTTGTGACTGGCTTACCTCACTCTGGATGGTTTCTTCTAGTTCCATCCATTGCCTTTGAATTTCAAGATTCCATTGTTTTTTTTTCCCCCTCTGAGTAATACTCCATTGTGTAAATGTACCACATTTTCTCCATCCATTCTTCAGTTGAGGAGCATCTAGGTTGCTTCCAGTTTCTGGCTATTACAAATAATGCTGCTATGAACATGGTTGAACAGATGTGTTTGTTGTATGAATGTACTTCTTTGGGGTATATGCCTAAGAGTGGGATTGCTGGGTCTTGTTGTAGACTGATTCCCATTTTCCTGAGGAACTGCCATACATTTGGAAATCAGTATAGAAGTTATTGTTTTTCCAAAATGAGATATTTTTATGGAAAAAAAACTAAGTGTGAATATTTTCTTACCTCTTTGTTTACAGAACACATAGCTCTCTCAACACTTAATCCTGGCTAAGTTATCAAAGAGCTTATAACATTCTGATTACTTTGACACATTTTTCAATAACCATTAAATTTTCACCAATATCATTTTACTTATAAGTCTGAAAAGAAAAAGGTTTTAGAAGTGTGACTACTCAGTAGCATTCTGCTTCAGTAACATATTTTAAAACTATTTTTCAAACACTGAGGGTTTGGCAAAATGCACAACATCTTGGGGAAGCATTCTTCCTCTGAATTTTCAAACTCAATACATTTCAAGAGAAATTTAATTCATATGTTTCCAGTAAGTTTACACTTTATGAATTTAAATGGTGTTTTCTAAGGGCTCTGAGGGTCTAAGTAGTCAAAATAACCAGTTTATAACATGTTTTAAATTTCCTTTAAATTGAAATAGGAGGGTAAATTTTATTTTAAATGATAAAAATAAACTGGGGTGTTTACTTTAAAATATGACATGAGGGCTAGATGTACAGCTCAGTGGTAGAGTACTTCCCTGGCACACATGAGGCTCTACACTAACTTCTCAGCTTACACATGTGCACTAACAGAAAGATAGACATACACTGGAGATGGTGAGAAAGTGAGAGATGAAATAATATTCACTACATTCAAATCATGTAAAATTATACACTATTTTTGAACAGTTTTCAATAATCTTGTCAGCCAAGCATCCTCTTTATGGGCTATGCTTGAACATAACCACAGGCTCCAGTCTTGGACATTGCAGGGTGTGAAAATATTGGCCCATGGCTTGATGACCAAACAAACTACCAAAATAAAACATTTGAACCCTTTCTGGAGTGACTAGATCTGTTGAGCGGTGTGGTGGCTGTAGTTTTGGGCAAAAACACTCTTGTTGTCCTTATTCCTCTTACTGTCTTTGCATCTTCTAAAGCAGATGATATGGTAGAATTAACTTTGTAGGTTAGAATGAGAGTAAGTTGACATGGTCATGGATTTAAGGCAATCAAGGTGGGTCTGCACAGAGCAAGTGCTAAATAATAAAAATGATAGGCATGCAGAATGACTCATGCCTATAATCCAGCACTTGGAAAGCAGCAGTAGGAGTGTCTCCACCCATTTGAATGCAGCCTCATTCACTGAGCTTCAAGCCAAGTAGAGATGCTGTGCAATGTTTTACTCTTTTGAATCTTGGGGGCCCACCAATCAAATCCCAAATAAATCACACACAGAGGGTTTGTTCATAGAAAAAAAAAAAAAACTAAAGTTAGTAAGTAAGAGAGTTCTAGTATTTGTTTAGCATTTGGTGACAAGCACCCTAGACTAGGCAAAGTAGATCATTAGGAGCCTGTGAACTACTGAGCGGGAACTGGAGGCAGAAAAATGCATCCAGCATCCTTGCAATTCCTATCTTGCTCTTGCACCCTCCGGGATAGAGAAGAGGGCCTTGAACACATGCTCAACAGGAGAGAGAGAGAGAGAGACCCCATCTGTACCCACTGGAAGAAGAGATGGGAAGGCAACAGTATAAGAACACATTCAACAACAGAAAGATTTATATGACACCACCAGAGTCAAGGGATTCTACATGAGCAAGAACGGAACATCCCAACACATATGACTAAGACAAGAATTGCCTTTAAAACAACTATATGAAAATGATAGAGGCCCTCAAAGAGGAAATGAGAAAAATTCCTTAAAGAAATGGAACAAAACAAAACCAAAAAAATGGAAGAAATAGAAGAAAAGACAAATCAAAAAATGCAAAAAGTCAACAAATCATTAAAGAAAGCAAGGAAACCCAGGAAAAATTCATATAGATGAAGGAAACAATTCAAAAATATAAAGACCTGAAAAACAAAATAGAGATAATAAAGAAAACACAAACTGTGGGAATGATGGAAATAGAAACACTGGGTAAATGATTGGGAACTATATATGCATGCATAACCAACAGAATACAACAGATGGAAGAGAGAATCTCAGATGTTGAAGATAAAGTAGAGGAAATTGATTCAACCACCAAAGAAAACATTAAGTCCAACAGACCCTTAAAACAAAATATCCAGGACATATGGGACACTGTGAAAAGACCAAACCTAAGAATATTAGGTATAGAAGAAGGTGAAAAAAAAAAAAACCCCAACTCAAAGGTGCAGAAAACATATTCAACAAAATCATAGAAGAAAACCTTCCCAATGTGAAGAAGGACATGACTATGAATGTACATGAAACTTACTAAACACTAAATAGACTGATCAAAAACAAACAAACAAACAAGTCCCCTCGTCACATAATAATCAAAACACCAAACTTACAGAATGAAGAAAGAGTATTAAGAACAGTTATGGAAAAAGGCCAAATAAGATATTCAAGCAGACCTATCAGAATTGCACCTGACTTCTCAAAGAAAAGTCTGAAAGCCAGAAGGTCCTGGATAGATGTTCTACAAATACTAAAAGACAACAGATTCAAGCCCAGACTACCAAATCCATCAAATAACTCTATCGGTATAAATGGAGAATACAAGATATTCCATGACAAATCCAGATTTACACTATACATATCCAAAAACCATGCAGTACAGAAAGTACTAAAAGGAAAACTCCAACTCAAGGCCATTAACTACACTCACAAAAACATAGGCAATAGATAATCCCAATTTACCAAAAGCCAGAAAAAGGGGGAAAATTCACACACAATACCACCACCACCAAATCCAAAAGAAACAAGAATCAATAATAAATGGAAATTATCATCCCTCAATATCAATGGTCTTAACTGGCTCATAAAAAGACCCAGGCTAACAGAATGGATATGAAGACAGAACCCATCCTTCTGCTATAAACAAGAAATACACCTCAACTTCAAAGACAGAGACTACCTTAGAATAAAGATTGGGAAAAGATTTTCCAATCAAATGGCCCTAAGAAGCAAGCTAGTGTAGCTATCCTAATATTTAACAAATTAGACATCAAACTAAAATTAATCAAAAGAGATGAAGAATGTCATTTCATTTTCATCACATGAAAAACCCATCAAGATGAAGTCTCAATTCTAAACATCAATGACCCAAATACAAAGGCAGCCACATTCATAAAAGAAATATTAAAACACTCAAATCACACATTGAACCCCACAAACTTATAGTGAGAGATTTAACACCCCACTCTCACCACTGGACAGGACTACCAGACAGAAACTTAACAAAGAAAGAAACGAACTAACAGAAGTCATGAACCAATTGGGTTTAACAGACTTCGATAGAACATTCCATCCAAACAAAAAAGAATATACCTTCTCAGCGGCACATGGAACCTTCTCTAAAATCGACCACATACACAGCAATAAAGCAACCTCAAAAGATAAGGAAATAATGGAATAACCCCTTGTATATTATCTGATCACCATGTCTAAAATTAGAATTCAGCAACAACACAAATTGCAGAAACCTTACAAACTCATGGAAATTGAACAATTTCTGGGTAAAAGAAGAAATAAAGAAAGAAAACAAAGACTTCCTAGGATGCAATGAAAATTAAGGCACAACATACCAAACCTATGGTATATTCTGAAAGTAGTGTTAGAGGAAAGTTCATAGCACTAAGAGCTCACATGAAGAAACTGGAGAATAACCATACTAAAAAATTAACAGCACACCCAAAAGATCTAAAATAAAAAGAAGCAAACTCACCCAGGAGGAGTAGATGCCATGAAATAATCAAACTAAGGGCAGCAATCAATAAAGCAGAAACAAAGAAAACAATACAAGGAATCAATGAAACAAAGAGTTTGTTCTTCAGAAAATCAACAACATAGACAAACCATTGTCCAAACTAACCAAAAGGCAGAGAGTAATTGCAAATTAACAAAATCAGAAATGAAAAGGGGGCATAACACCAGACACTGAGGAAATCTAGAGAATTATCAGGTCATACTTTGAAAACCTGTACTTCACAAAATTGGAAAATTTAAAAGAAATGGACAATTTGGGGGATATATATCACTTACAAAAATTAAATTCAGAACAGATAACCAATTTAAATATACGTATAACTCCTAACATAATAGAAGCAGTCATTAAAAGTCTCCCAACCAAAAAAATCCCAGGGCCAGATAGTTTCAATGCAGAAAAAGAAGAGATAATACCAATACTCCTCAAATTGTCACACACAATAGGAGCAGAAGGTTCCTTGCCAAACTCTTTTTACGAGGCTACAATTATCTTGGTACCTATATCACACAAAGAAGCAACTAATATAGGGAATTACAGACAAATCTCCCTCATTAACATCGATGCAAAAATACTAGCAAATTGAATCCAAGAATACAACAGAAAAATCATCCACCATGATCAAGTAGGCTTCATCCCAGAGGTGCAGAGATGGTTCAATATGAAAATCCATCAATGTAATCCACCATATAACAAAATGAAAAAGGAAATCCATATGATTATCTCACCTGAGGATGAAAAAGCCTTCAACAAAATCCAACACCCCTTCATGATAAAGGTCTTAGAGAGATCAGGGATAAAAGGAACATAGCTAAACATAATAAAGACAATATACAACAAACCAACAGCCAACATCAAACTAAATGAAGAGAAACTCAATGTCATTCCTCTAAAATCAGGAACAAGACAAGGCTGTCCACTCTCTCTATACCTCTTCAGTATTGTCCATGAAGTTCTAGCTAGAGCAATAAGACAACAAAATGAGATCAAGGGGATACAAAGAGGAAAAGAAGAAGTCAAACTTTCCCTATTTGCAGAAGATATGATACTTTATATTAGAGACCCAAAGAATTCTACCTTTGAACTCCTACAGCTGATAAACACCTTCAGCAGGGTGGCAGGATACAAGATTAACTCAAAAAAAAGATCAGTAGCCCTACTATATATAGACAATAAAGAGGCCAAGAAAGAAATCAGAGAAACATCACCCTTTACAATCGCCACAAACAGCATAAAATATCTTGTGGTAACTCTAACCAAACAGGTGAAAGACTGGTATGACAAGAACTTTGAGTCATTAAAGAAAGAAATCAAAGAGAGCAAGAAAAGTGATAGTATAATAGAGGGAGACATAATAAGTTCAAAGAGAAATCAGGCACTATGGAAATGTCTGGAGATCTACAAAGATGACACCAACTAACAATCTATTCAACAGAGAAGAGGCTACCTTAAATGCCCTCCCTTGATAATGAGATTAATGACTGCCTTATATGCCACCCTCATCCAACAGCTGGTGGAAGTAGAAGCAGACACCCACAACTAATAACTGAACTGAACTGGACTTCAGTTGCAGAAAAGGATGAGTGAAGAGCAAAGGGCTGGTGAAACCCACATTAACAGCTGATCTGAATAAAGGAAAAATTCTTGGTCCCCAGACTGATAGCTGGGAAACCAGTATGGGACTGATCCAGACCCCTGAATGTAGGTGTAAGTGAGGAGACCTTGGAAATCTATGGGGCCTCTTGTAGTGGATCAGTACTTATTGATACTTTTGGAATGGACATTGGAGCCCATCCCACATGGAGGGATACCCCCTGAGCCTAGACACAAAGGGGTTGACCTAGGCCCTATCCCAAAGAATATGACAGACTTTGAAGGCCCCCTATGGAAGGCCTCACCTTCTCTGGGGAGCAGAAAGGGTATGGAATGGGTAGGGCATTAGTGGGCAGAGGTCAGGGGAGGAAAAGAGGGAGAGGGATCTGGGATTGACATGTAAAATTATTTTCTTTCTAATAAAACAAAGGGGGGAAGAAAGAAATTAAAGAAGATAACAGAAAATGGAAAGATGTCCCATGTTCTTGGATAGGTAGAATCAACATAGTAAACATGGCAATCTTACCAAAAGCAATATACGCATTCAAAGAAATCCCCATCAAAATCCCAGCGCAATTCTTCACAAACCTTGAAAGAAATATATTCAAACTTACAAAAATAAAAAAAGACCCAGGATAACAAAAACAACCCTATACAACAAAGGAACCTCTGGAGGGATCACCATCTCTGACTTCAACCTCTACTATAGAGCTATAGTAATGAAAACATCTTGGTATTGGCACAAAAACTGATAGGTAGACCAATTGATTCAATTTGAAGACCCTGATATCAACCCACAGACCTATAAATATCTGAATTTGACAAAGAAACTAAAATCATACAATGGAAGAAAGAAAGCATCTTCCACAAATTGTGCTGGTATAAATGGATGCTGGCATGTAGAAGATTGCAGATAGATCCATATCTATCACCATGCACAAAATTTCAGTGCAAATGGATCAAAGACAGAAATCAACAGAAATCCAGACACACTGAACCTCTTACAAGAGAAAGTGGGAGGTTCCCCTGAATGAATTGGCACAGGAGACTGCTTATGAACATAATACCAGTAGCACAGACACTGAGATCAGCAATTAATAAATGGAATCTCCTGAAACTGGGAAGCTTCTAAAAGGCAAAAGACACAGTCTTCAAGACAAAATGGCAGCCAACAGAGTGGAAAAGATCTTCACCAACTCCTCATCTGACAGAGGGCTGATTTTGAAAATAAAGAACTGAAGAAGCTAGTCACTAAAACACCAAATAATTCAATTAAAAAATGGGGTACAGAACTAAACATAGAATTCTCAATAGAGGAGTCTAAAATGGCTGAAAGAAACTTAAGAAAGCAGTCAACATCCTCAGCAATCAGGGAAATGCAAATCAAAACTACACTGAGATACCATCTTTCTCCTGCCAGAATGGCTAAGATCAAAAACACCAATGGCAGTCTCTGCTGGAGAGGATGTGAAGAAAGGGGAACATTTCTCCATTGCTGATAGGAGTGCAAACTTGTGCAGCCACTTTGGAAAACAATATGGCAATTTCTCAGGAAAATGGAAATCAGTCCACCTCAATATCCAGCAATTCCACTCTTGGGCAAATACCCAAAGAATGCACATTCATATAACAAGAACATATGTTCAATTATGTTCATGGCAGGGTTGTTTGTAATATCCAGAACCTGGAAGCAACCTAGATACTCCTCAACTGAAAATGGATAAAGAAAATGTGGTACATTTACACAATGGAGTCTTATTCAGTGGGGAAAAAATAATGGAATCTCGCAATTCACAGGCAAATGGATTGAACTGGAAGAAACCATCCTGAGTGAGGTAACCCAGTCATACAAAGACAAGCATGGTATGTATTCACTCATATATGGATATTACACATAGAGAAAATGACCTCCAGCCTACAATTGACACTTCCAAAGAAACTAGGAAACAAGTAGGAACTTAAGATAGAAATACATGGTCTCCTGAAGAAGTGGAAAGGGACAAGAATTCCTGAGCAAATTGGGAGCATGGGGAGAGAGGGGAGGGAGTTAGGAAAATGAGAAGGGGAGGAGGGTCAATGAGAACAAGAGGGATCAGGAAGACTGAACCAGGAGAGCAAGAAATAGATAACTTAAGTGAGGGAGTCAATACAGGTTTAAAGAAAAATCTGGTACTGGGGAAATGCTCAGAGATCAACAAAGATGACTCCAACTAAGAATCTAGGCAGTAGTGGAGAGCCTGCCTTTGATGCCCTTCCCCTATAATGAGATTGATGACTACATTAATTGCCCTCCTAGAGCCTTCATCCAGTAGCTGATGATGGAAGGAGAAGCAGGCACTCACAGCTAAGCACTGAGCCATACTCCCAGAATCCAGTGAGGTGAGCAAGGAGTCAAGAATGTGCTGCAGAAACCTATAGAACCAGCTGACCTGACCTAGTGAAAGCACAGGGACCCAAGTTGTAAAGCTGGGGAACAAACATTGAACTGAACCAAACCCTCTGAATGTGGGTGCCAGTTAAATGGCCTGGACAGTCTATGGAACCTCTAACAGTGAAAACAGTATTTTTCCCTGGTGCACAAATAGATACTTTTTCAGCCCAGATACATGGAGGACTGCCTAGGTCCTCCCCCAAATGATGTAACAGACTCAGATGATCCCCCGGGAAGGCCTCACTATCCTTGAGGAGTGGGTGGGGAGTGGTTTGGGGGCTTGGTGGGTGGTATGTGAGAATGGGAGGAAGTGGGAATGGGGGATTGGTCACACAATAGATGCCTACTTTTATTACAATTTTGGCTATTGTTTTTTTTTGTTCTTCATAAATATTTTGCCCATCAAATTTTAAAAATTTGTAATTCTGTACATAAGAGATATAATTACAATACTAATATAATAAGAAAAACATCAGCTCAAAGATAGCCATATCATGAATTCCACTTGAAAATTAACCCAGAAATGTTCCTTGAAAAGAATTTTGTTCTCAACTAGAATTTACCATTTGTGATGAGTTCATAATTTTGTTATAATGACTGAAAGCAGAAGTGTAGTTGGTCAGAAATATGCTATGTTGTCCACTGATTTTGTGTTTGTATTCACTTATGACAGAGTATACACTTAATAACTGTATTTTGAAATTACAAATGAATCTAAGTGAAGTTTGTTCTACTTTAGCCTTAATTAGAATAGATACATAATCACAAAATTTAAACCATTTCTATCTTGGTTTTATACTTTAATTAATTTATTTATAGCTTAAGTAATAAATAATGTTATCTTAGCACTTTCTGTATTATACAGATATTAGGCCTTACCCTCCTTGGGGATGGGGGATGGGATGGGAGGTTGGTGGGGAGCATGGGAGGACAGGAGGGAGTAGGAACTGGAATTCATATGTAAAATAAGATTGTTTCTAATTTAAATAAAATGTATTTTTAAAAGAGTCTGTGAACTATCATCTGCAAGACTATTGAAATTGACTTCGCCTTTCTTCATTACTCATTCAGCTACAAAATAATGTGACAATCTTATATCAAGACAGTCACAAAATGGCTAAGGAAATGAGAACAGCAAGCAAAGACCCACATTTGTGGCTAAATAATTTCTCCCTTATTCCAGAAACTTCTATATTTTATCTCAAGATTTTCTTCCTTGTGGTTGGTCTTCATCTTTCTTGAACTACAGCCAAGATAAATAAACAAGTGGATAATGTCAGCCAGAGTGACTGAGCTATACATTTGGATATTCTCAGAATTTATATAAAAGCACAAATGCCCATGTTCTCTTCTAAAGCACTCTCTTGCATTTTCCACTTTGAACAATGCATTCAGATTAATAAAATAATGAGAACCTAATGCATATAATGCAGTTTCCTACTGTGCCACAGTTAAAATAGACTTAGTTGCTGCCACCTTTAAATAGGTGCATAGCTCATAAATGTATACACATGGTGATAATTCAAATGCTTAAAATATATCAATTTATTACAATATTTGTCATATGTTTTGACATATAGTCATTTTATCTATAAAATAATGAAAAATTTTAAACAATTCTAAGAATTCAATATGTTCATATGAATCCTAAAATTCCCATAAAATGTATAAACCTTCCAAATATATGATAGAGAGAGGCTTAGATATTCTTGATTAATGTTAAACCCTCACTAAGAACATTTTTAAAGCAAATACAAAATTTGCACTGCAAAATAAAATCATACTAAATTTGGAGAGAAAATATAGATTCAGTTTTGTAGAACATTTTAATGCCAAACTTAATAATCTACATATCTGTACAACTATTAATTTTAAGTTGTCTGAGGATTTTGTTTTATTTGCTTATATATTTTAATTTATTTGTTTTGGGCACTGTTGTAGATTGAACCAAAAATTAAATTAAGATTTTTTTCTCTTATGTTTATGTGTACACCCATGTGATTGGATGTCATAGGTGTTCAGGTGTGCACACAGTCCGTAAGATAGTATTGGGCCCCCTGGAACAAAGCAGGAAGTATACTTGTAAGCTGTCTGGTATGTGCTGGTAACCAAATGTGGGTCCCTTTCTAGAAAAAGAAGCACTCTCACCACTGACCCTCCTCTTCAGCCCACAAACCAATGTTTTATGATTCTTGGTTGACACTCTTATTATAAACCTATTTATCTCTAACTCCACTTTAGGAATTTGAAAAGTTAAGTTCATCTTTTACATCTACACATTTTAAAAAGTTAACTTGTCTCAATTTCATTAATGAATTAATCACTGGAAGGGAATGACAATCATAATATTCAGTTTCAATTACCAAAGTTTCTATAATGCTCTAAAGAATTGTCTTTGACAGATTCATTAATTTTTCATTATTCTTGAAATGTTAGCTTTGGTTAATTATACAACAGTGTAATATGTGCTCAAAAATCCATAATGAGCATGCACATGATGTTCTAGGACAATGGAGGTATAAATTCATTCCCACTTCTAGAACAGGGATTCTTTCATGACCATGCTGTCACAGAGAATCACACTGTGCATTTAAAAAAAGACAGATAATATCAATTATATATTTAGGAATGTCAAATATGTCCATACATTTTCCCACTTGGTTGCCTTTAAATATTCTCAGTGACTATTTTCTTGTCTGACCTATACTTTATTCCATACATGAGAAAGATTAATACAATATTTCACACCACGTCTTTTGTATGCTAGCCATTCTACTTTTAATTCTTTTATTAAAAGAGTCTCCAAACTAATCTTAAAATGCATGGCTTTAGAAAGATCTAGGTGAGAAATATGCAGGCTGTCCATGGACTTCCACCAAAAAATAGAAATAATCGTGACTCATATCAGAAAATAATTTTCTTCTCTCCTACAGATATAAAGATATGAAATTTAATCTGTATGCTGTTGTTTTCTCCAAGTTTTAGTGATCAGGGGTAGTTTGCATGAATTGTGGAGGCTTTGTTTATAAATCAAAATTAATTTAAATAAAACTGCAATTCATTGACTGTTACTGAAAACTATGATGTATCTGAGAGGGTGTTATGCAGTATAGCAAAAGGAATTATAAACACTAAACTCAATAAACTTGAAATTAATCATCAGAAAATAAAATAGAAGTAACAAACATTCTTTCTCCTTACAAAGGCTTCATGTCCTTGAAACCACCAAATTTAACACTAAAGCCAGGTTTTTGTTATCTCTAAACCAAGAAGTGTTCTGTTAAGGTGATATTCCCTCTGTTTTCTGTCATCCTATTATTTTCTATTCTTACATCCAGAGCCTTTTAAGTTTTAAGAAGTGAATCACATTTGGGGTAATAAGTATAAAAAAAATAGGAGTGTAAATGCAATTCTACTCTCTGCTTCCATGCATATAAACAAGATCATGGGTGCATATTTTCCCTTGCCTGAATTGTTAAACTTGATGTAATCTAATTTGGGTTTATATTATAACAAGTGGCAAGATTTATTTCTTTTTTAAGGTTGTGGTTATCAAAATCTATTGGGTAGGTAATATGAGATGTTAGTCAAAGAAAACAAAGATTCAATTAGAAGGTATAGGCTCCTAAGATGTATTGCATAACTTGATAATTATGGTAAATTATATGCTGCATAATTTAAAACTGCTGAGTACATTATAAGTGTTCTCGCTACAAAATGTGTCATATAAAATTAATTAATATGTTTTATAAAAAAGTAAATCTAACTTTTTTGACTTTCCTAGAACTCACAATGTAGAACAGACTGGTGTTGAACTCACAGTGCCTCCTGAGTGTTGAGAATTAAGGTGTGCACATCATGCCTGGCCTTCTTTGGTATCTTTAAATATGTTTAGCCTTACTCTTAACTAGAAAGAGGCAAATTTATAAGGGAATTATATGTCTTCTAATTTTTTAAAAATTTTAAAGTACACAGTGTTAAGAATATGGCCAATCGGGAACTCTATTGAACTCTTACCCGGGGGTGGAGGGGTTGGGGGTAGGTGGGGAGGTAGGGAAGGGGGATGGGGGTAGGCATGGGGGGACACGGCACCTGATGAAACTATTTTAATTATAATTTATCAATAGTGAAAAAATTAAAAAGATACACTAACTTTTAAAACTTGATTTCAATTAGGAGTATCATTTATAGCAGTTGTATCTAGATAGGTGTCAAAGATGCTTATTGAAATACTATTTATAATGAAAATACAAAATTCAAAACCAAATCCCCAAACAGACTTCAATGTTACCAACATATAAATGGATGAAACAGAGATTAGTTACCCACAGAAAGTAGTAATATATAGGAATTAAAATACACAAAACGGGAATTGCAGCAAAGCCAGTAAAAGCACTTGCCACCCAGCCTGATGACCTGGGTTCAATCACAAGGATACAGATGGTAGGAGAGAACCAACTTAGACAGGTTTCCACTTACATCCACACATTTGCCATGGAACCCACACATACAGACAAAAGCATATGCATACTAAATAAATAAAATAAGAAAAATTTGTTGAAGATGCTATCTTTCTTTCATAGTATAGATTTAGCATCTTTGTCAAAAATAAGGTGTTCATAGTTGTGTGGTTTAATATCAGGGTTTTCAATTCTATTCCATTGGTCTATCTGTCTATTTTTGTGCCAATACTAAGCTGTTTTCAGAACTATGGCTCTATAATAGAGCTTGAAGTCAGTGATGGTGATGCCTCCAGAAGACCCTTTATTGTACAGAGTTGTTTTGGCTATCCTGGGTTTTTTGTTTTTCCATATAAAGTTGAGTGTTGTTATTTCAAGGTCTCTGAAGAACTGTGTTGGGATTTTGATGGGGATTGCGTTGAAACTATAAGATAACTTTTGGCAAGAATGCCATTTTTACTATGTTAATTCTACCTATCCAAGATCATGAGAGATCTTTACATTTTCTGGTACCTTCTTTAATTTCTTTCTTTAAAGACTCAAAGTTCTTACTGTTCAGGTCTTTCACTTTTTTCCCTAGTCCTACCCCAAGATATTTCATGTTGCTTCTGGATATTGTGAGGGATGATGTTTCTCTGATTTCTTTCTCAGTGAATTTATCATCTATATATAGTAGGGCTACTGATTTTTTTGAGTTAATTTTGTATCCTGCTAGTTTGCTGAAGGTTTTTATCAGCTGCAGGAGTTCCCTGGTAGTTTTTCAGATCGCTTATGTAGACTATCATATCGTCTGCAAATAGTGAAAATTTGACTTCTTCCTTTCCAATTTGTATTCCTTTGATCTCCTTTTCAAGTACAATATTGCAGAGATATGGAGCGAGTGGACAGCCTTGTCTTGTTCCTGATTTTAGAGGAATCACTTTGAGTTTCTCTCCATTTAGTTTGATGTTGGATGTTGGTTTGGTGTATGTTGCTTTTATCATGTTTAGATATGTTCCTGTTATTCCTGTTCTCTCCAAGATCTTTATCATGAAGGGATGTTGGATTTTGTCAAGGCTTTTTTAACATCTAGTGAGATGATCATGTATTTTTTTGTTTTGTTTTTCAGTTTGTTTATATACATTGACAGATTTTCATATGTTGAACCATCCTTACATCCCTGGGATAAATCATACTTGATCATAGTGGATGATTTTTCTGATGTGTTCTTGGATTCAGTTTGCCAATATTTTGTTGAGTATTTTTGCATCTATCTTCATGAGGGATATTGCTCTGTAGCTCTCTTTTTTAGTTGTATCTTTGTGTGGTTGGGGTATCAAAGTGATTGTAGCCTCCTAAAAAGAGTTTGGCAATGTCCCTTCTGCTTCCATTATGTAGAACAATTTGAGGAGTACTGGTATTAGCTCTTGTTTGAATTTCTAGTAGAATTCTGCAGTGAAGTCATCTGGCCCTGGGCTTTTCCAGCACAGGACTGATCCAGACCCCTGAACATGGATGTCAATTAGGAGGCCTCAGTACTCTAGGAACCCTGGTAGTAAATCAGTATTTTTCCCTGGTGTAAGAAGGGACTCTGAGAGCCCATCCCACGTGAAGGGATGCACTCTTGGCCTGGACACATGGGGGAGGGTCTAGGCCCAGACCAGGATGATGTGGTGGACTTGGGGAGTCCCCATCAAGGCCCCTACCCTGCCTGGGGAATGGAGGGTGGATGGGGTGGGGGGGTAGGTAAGGGTAGGGAGTGTGGGGGAGGGGAATGGGAGAGAGAGGGAGAATGGATTGACATGTGAAGCAAGCTTGTTCCTAATTTGAACCAATAAAAAATTACAAAAATAAGAAAAAACTGAAAATAAATAGAACTAGAGATACACACATTAACTTGAAATAAATGAGAAGTTGGTTAAGATGAAAAATAAGTTATAGAGTACTCTGAATATCCTATCACACATGGTGAATTAAAAAAGTCTGCTTATTTGCTATTCTTTATTTAGAATAAACTCATCACTAGATTATATATATATATATATATATATATATATATATATATATATATATCAAATATAATTCTCAAGATTGTGATTAAAACTTAAATGGAAGAACTGGCAAAGAAATTGACAGTGGTCAGATGTAGTGGTTTATGTGTGAATTCAGCATTTGAGAAGCTTAGGTAGGAGGATAGCTATGAGTTCAAAGTGAGGGTAGTTTATGGAATGACACCCTATCTAGAACAAACAAAAACAATGAAATGAAATGAAACACAAAATAAAAATTAATTAGAAAGTGGGTTTTCTATGGTGCTTGATTCATTCCAAAATATTTTCTATAGAGTATACAAAAGAATTTAGATTTACTAAAGAAGTGTAAATGATAAATTATTATTCATGCTATGTCTATTATAATTTTATTTCTATCAGAAATTGTTTGAAACTTTATTAAAGTTCAGAAAACAATACCCAACGTATTCTTGAAATAGATTCTACTATTAGAAAATATTCCACCTCTATCTCATAGGAAGGATATTATTTTATATCCATTTACATATCACTCTGTTGCAAGGCTTACTTTGCCCAATGCAATATGCATAGATATGACTGGTTTTCATGAAAGGATGTAAGAAGTATGGAAAGTGTTGGTACTTCATTCCAGATATTCTCATGAAAACTTGACATCCTAGATGTATGCCTCACACTTATCCTAGAAGACATACTGGGAAAGAACTACAATTCACATTACACTTAAAACATCAGCATCTAATATACAGTTCCTAACATAAAATGTGACTGAGAAATAAATATGCAATTTTGTAAGCCACTCAAATGCAGCAACCGTTAGGACTTCCTTTCACCACATCTATCATAGTGCAATACAATGTACTATTTATTGCTTTACTTAAAATATGAAACTGCTTAAAAAGGGAAGAAAAAGAATTGGTTTAAATTGACACTGTGAGATTTTTTTTTTTTAGGATTTCAAGATATTTTCTATCAGCCAAATCCCAACCATATTTTTCACAGAGTTGGTGATCTACACCTAATTCATAAAGAAATATCTTCTAAAATCTAGGAATTTTTTTCAAAGTAACAATGAGAAATTTCTAAGTAAGGATGTTAACGTACAATTTTTCTGTGTCATTCCTCAAACAAAAGACTGTCAGAAATTCTTTGTTCTCTCAGGTGAAGCCAGGAGAAGAGAAGAAATATAGCTAAGAGACTACATTATATTAAAACCCTATATCCAAACACTGTAGAGATTGATCCATACCAAACCTTATTCTTCAATAAGATATTGATGGTATAAAACTTTGTAATCTTACTTTGGGTAGCCATTGGCCATCATACTAAAAATAGGCTCTCTCATAAAAGTAATTAAAACTGGAAATATTTTTAAAGTTTCAGAAAATGGCTGAAATTCGAGCAATAAATAAACCAAAATTTGAAGCACAATATTTAAGATTTAACTCCTTAATCACATCATTTATTCATTTCAATTATTTAGTGTTATATTCCAATTTCTGGAATTTTTTTCCATTTGCCTAAAAGTCATTACCTGTCTTATTATAAATTTTATTTTTATTTGCAGATTAAGTTGGAAATTATTAGAAATTATTATACTGAATAAAGTAATTCATGTTCAAAAAATGTCACACATCACATTTCACAAGTAGATCACAGGTTCAGAATTTTAGATTTAAGTTCCTAATGTTGACAGAGACTAGAAAGATGGACATAGAAAAAGAGGCTTGTAATAGAACATATGTGAAATGAAATTTAAGGAAAGGAATGGCAGGCTGCAAGATGTTTAAAAGGAGAAAGAGAAGAAAAGGGTGGATGAGCAGAAGGGTTGTGATAGAGATTAGCAAAATCTAAGAGTATATGAGGTTATGTGGAAACCTACTGCTTCATAAGCTATTTTCTAATTGTTTGTTTGTTAGCTTCTTCAACATAAGAGTTTGAAGAGCAATTCTTACATTGGTAAATAATCATGTTCCTAGAATCCACAGGTTTTACATGAAAATTCTACTACCGAAACACCTCTATAGGATCTGTTGGTTTGAAAGGCTACAGAAGTTTCTTAAAACAATATAAGACATTATCATTGTTCTTGGTTACTAATTAGTTAACAAAATTAGAACATATTGCAAGAGATGACACCCAGTTTTCTTGAAATAAAGCAGAAACTGAGCCAGAAATTTTTTTAGTACTTAAAGGTGTTAATGCTCATAGCTAGAGGAGAAGTTGATAGCAGTCTTAAATAGCAGTGGACCTTCCCTGCTATGTTCCTAATTAGCCAGGTAAGATGTTCCTCATTGTGCAACAGTAGCATGACTATTATGGATACAACTAATAATCAATTGCTTTCAGAGGCCATATCCATTGGACAGCAGCAGCTATGCTTGGTGCCATGAACAAAGATCAACAGCTTGGGAATTCATAGTCCCTAGGGGTGCATCTATTGTTGGGCATATTTTCAAATGGCTTACTAAATACTATTCCCACAGACTAATGCTCTTCTCAACCTTGGTCAGAGAATCTTTTTTTTTTTTTTTTTTTTTTTTTTTTGCAGGAATGGTAGTCAATGCAGAGACTTCATGGAAGGTAAAAATGCTGAGTAGTTTTAAATTACTCAGGCATAAGTGAGACATTTTTATCACCTTCTCCAAAGCTTAGGGTTTATTGTGGAAGCAGGAACAGGGAAAGAATGTAAAAGCTGCATGATAATGACAAGTAGAAGTTTGAAATGGTGTTTTGTGGGTATAAATTCAAAGCAGCTGTGATTGCCTCTACAGGGCCAGAACAAGAGTGGGCACATCAGCATTCAGTAATGGATAGGGGACTGGCTCAGGAGGACTTACTCTTCCCAGGAAAACTGTTGGCATTGATAGTGGCTAAGAGAGGTAGAGTTACTGTCTTCAGTTGTGTGGCCTCTGGTGAATTGTCCATATTCCAGCATACATGTCCTACTCATTCCCATCGACACGGACTTAGTTATAGACTCATAGGGGTTGTCTAAGACCCTAGGAAAATACAATTATTTACATTATAATTTATAACAGTACTAAAATTATAACAATCATGTAATGATGAAAATAACTTTATGGTTGTGGTCACCACAACATAAGGAATAATATTAAAGGGTTTCAGTATTAGATAATTTGAGAACAACTAGCCTAAGAGATTTCTTTTTGATCTTAATAGGCAAGGTTTCTGTCATATGTTCAACCCTCTTGAGTCATTAGAAAATCATTGACAATGAAATAGTCTTGCTAGCATAAGATTAAAGCAATTATGACAAGTGAATTTATATTAAGAAATTAAACCCAGAACACATCACAACACACATTTAGTAGTTTCCTAAACTGAGGTAATTGAAATTCCAAGGGAAGAGATTATATATTCATTATTTACTTTGAGTTTTTATTTCATGGAGCCCTCTCCATTCTTATTTTTCCAAGTGGAAAAAAAGAAAAGACAACAAACAAACAACAAAGCAAAAATAAAACAAAAAGCACCCCAAAAAGCATGGAGTTCATTTTGTGTTGGCTAATTACAATTGGCCATGTGGTCTTCATTCCATTGTGGCTGGTAAACCCAGTGTCACTCCACTGAACAAAAGTGACCTTCCCTTTGTGAGCCGCAATCAATTCTAAAATATTTATCTTTGTTAAGAAAGAGAGAGAGGGAGAGAGAGAGATAGAGAGAGAGAGAGAGGATGAGAGAGAGAGAGAGAGAGAGAGGACGAGAGAGAGAGAGAGAGAGAGAGAGAGAGAGAGAGAGAGAGAGCATGAAGTTGAGTTGGTAGGGAGGTAAGGAGGTTCTGGAAGAAATTGGAGTAAAAGGATGTGATCAAATATATTTTAGGAAAAATAACATTTTAAGTAATAGTTATGAAGTAGATACGTGTAAAATTATTTCATTTTATTCCATCATTTGAATGTCCCTAATCCATTACCACAGTGTAAGAACAAAAATATACAGAGTTTTGCTTTTCATTCAGTATTTGTGATTGAATCTTTCAAAGAAATGAGTATTTATGTACAATAAAAACTTACAGTGTAAAGTTTAGCCATGAAAAAATTGGAAAGGAAAACTTTTAAAATAATGAGCGTATTCATTTCACATCTTATTTGACCAGCTTTCACAGGCATTACTTCCACCGAGGCAGGAAGGTAAACAGGGAAAGTCTGATGAGCCCACTGAGACCAGGCTCTTCTTTTCCTCAATCATATCAGCACCTTTTCCAAACTTTTTTCAGGTTCATGACAGTTTTGGACACCTTCCATTCTAAATTAAAATATCCTCTTGGTGGCTCAAACCTTGCACAGTCTTCCAAGTGCATATTGAATTTTTGGTTCAATTCCAGTCGTTAACTCTACTTGCTTCCTTCCTTATGTCTGAGATCGGCTGAATATACTCCTGGAAACTGGCATGTTTCCTCAGCCACATGAAGGTTTTCTGATCTAGCACTGCCAGGCCACACTCTGCTCATCTCTTGTATGCCTCTTCTACATTAGCATCTTCATTGATTCTAGGAACTCTGTGGCTCTAGCATACTATGATAAGATCTGTCACTATCCTGCATCATAGAAATGAAAGCTGAATTGTACATAGGAAGAAATAACTGCTTGTGTGATACAGAGGATTGTATCTATTGACATATTGTTGTAGCTGAGGAGGCAAACTGAGTGAAAATCAGATAACAAATCCCTACTGGCCTTCTAGGTAGCTATAAACCCAATCATCACTTCAAGAATCTGCTCCAGATCTGCAATACTGGCACAACCCTACCTAAAATAAATTCTTACAAATAGGGACATTTACAGATCCAATGAGGGAAAAGATACGATAAATTCAAAATACGCCTAAAATACAAGACATATACAAGCTATATAGCTAACATAGGTCTTTTTAGAATGAGAATATTGAATATTCTTAATAATAGCCAATATCTGCAAACCACATACATGTCCATCAGTGAACAAATAAAAGACATGTGAAAATGTGATATACATGAATAGTATTAAGCATGAAAACTGAGAAAACTCAACTGTTTACTATAGCAAAGAAAATCCTGGAATATTTTGTACTGTATTAAATAAGTCAGATGGAGAAGGTATTGGCTGATTTCACATTAAAAACATAAAATATTTGATAAAATAGACTCAAATAGTTGAAAATGAAAGTGTGATCACCACAGCTACAACTGGGGAAAAGGACACATTGTATCAATTTTATGGCATATATATGTCACATATATAATTATATTTTACTTTTTTACATGTATTTATTCTTTTATTTATTTATTTGGAGAGTATGCCACAATGCATGTGTGTATGTCAGAAGGCAACTTGTTGGAGTCAGTTCTTGTCTTCTACTGTGTTGATCAAGTAGACCCAACTCAGGTCACCGGGCTTGACAGCAAGTGTACCTTCCTGAATAACTGATCTATTTGTGTGCATCTTTTAATTTCAATATGGTTTCTCTCAGAGGTCCAGAAAAAATAGCTTTATTTTAGTTCTATGAAGTAAAAGCTTGATGAAAATTGGTTGTAACATAACCCTAGTTTTAAAAAATAATTTCTAATTGTTTGAGATTGCGACAATGTGCTTTGGATCCTATGTACCCCTTTCTTTCACAGATCCAATCCTGCTTACCTACACAACTAAGTTTTTGTCTTTTTGTTACTAAAACCTTCCATATCAATTTGGACTGCCCAAATATTCTTGGATGTGTTGTCTTCTAATGGAGCATGGTCAATTTATGAGAGACTGCACTCTTAAAGAAGACTGACTCTCCCTCTCTCAGCTGCTAAAAACTGCTTATAATTCCTGACATAAGAGTGGGATTGTGTGTCCACCTCCCTTTCTATGGGGGGATTTGGTCTGGCTTGGGATTCTCAGGTTTAGAGCATGCTGTTACAACAGCTGTGTGTTAACATGTGCAGCTATCTTGCTGTGTACAGAATACAGTATTTACTTGCAGTCATCTGTGGTCATGACCTCTGGCTCTTATTGTCTCTGCTCACAATAATTCCTGATCTTCAGGTGCTGGGTGCATTATGAAATCTACTATTAAAATATGGACAATTCTTTTTGTCTAAAAAGTCATGTTTGTTATCCATAGAAGCACATTCATTTCATGTGTCCATCTTGACTAATTCTTCAAATGTGTTCCATACCATTCATTTCATTGATGTCTTCTCCTGGGAACCAAATGTGTTTGAACCATTTTTAGTAAGTTTTCATGTTTGGAAACTTTGCTACAGTGTCAAATTCCTTATTGATAACAAAGTAATATTTATCTTATCTGATCACAGTAACTCAGTTATATGACCATGTTATTCAAATTGTATTTCTTCTTTCTTTTCTCAGTAGTTTTGTTTCTCTTTTAGTACAAAGATGTATTCACTGGTCCTGTCATCAGTAGACTCTCACTCCATCCCTAAACTGACTGTCAGCTGAATAATCTAAAACACTGATGTTATGTGTACTTCTATGTACTCAAGATACAATTTGAACACCGTATGTATATCTATAAAAGCCATTCTCTGTCTAAATCTACACAGACTCTTTCCATCAGTTTTATCCATGTGTTGTTGCTTGAAATCATCTATTCACCTCTTTGCTTATTTCTGGAGCTCATTTGTTTTACATGTGTAAATGCATCACCATATCACTTCATCGAATATCAGATTTTCAAAAAGGGAACCCCAGGTTGATTATGGTTATACCCTCTACTTTAGCAAATAAAGCTTGTATGAAGATCAGGGTGCAGAGTTAGCCACATTAGTTAGCCATAGAGGCCAGTCAGTGGTGACATGCTTTTTTAATTGCAGCACTCAGGAGATGGAGGCAGAAGGATCTCTGTGAGTTCAAGGCCACCCTGGGCTACACAGGATTGATTTGGTCTAAAAGATAAGCATAGCTCACATCTTTGATCTCAGCACTTGGTTTTAGGAGTATGGTGTGAGATGAATTGTTGGGTGGTGGCACTGTGTAATAGGTGAGGGTCAGCGGTCCTGCTGGGGGTCAGGGGTTATAGGCAGATGGGAAAACTAGCCCTACATTCCTGACTTATCAGGAAAATTTTATTGAGGGGGAAGTAAGAAAATAAGGGAAGGAAAGAGAAAAGAGATAAAGAGGCACAGCGACACTGAGACAGAGAGAGCTGCCACTGCAGAGAGAGGACCTAAGAAAAGAGAAGAGAATGGGTGTAGTGATATATTACTTATGATTTATTAAAGTCAACTAGAAGATCAAGGAAACAAAGCAGCCAAATTACCAGAGAGCTCTTACCTCTAAAATGATCGGGGTGTTTCTTTTCTCAATTGGCTGGCAAATGAACACTCATACTGAGCCTTCCTATTTTTAGTGTCCTTGGAGAATGAATACCTCATACTGAGACCTTGCTCCTGTCTTATATACCAATCATGAATCCTGGGATTAAAGGTGTATGAGCTATAACTCCTTTTACACTGATTCAATCTCATGTGGACTTGAGTGGCCTCAGTCTCAGAGATCTCTCTACCTCTTAATTCTGAGTCCTGGGATTAAAGGTGTGTACCACCACCTCCTAACTTCTAACTGTTGGAATTAAAGGTGTGTGCCTGGCTTCTATGGGTTGTGGCTGACTTTGCTTTCTGAACCCTCAGGCAAACTTTAATAAATCATAAATAATATATCACTACAAGTGGGTGGTGTTTTCCTCTTAAAGGCCATGCAGTATGACTGCCATGTGTGCAGAAGGATGGCCAGGGTCCCAAAGACTGGAATAAGGTTTGCTTGAATTATGACACTTGGGATGACATGCCTTTAATACCAGCACTACGGAGGTAGGGACTGGAGTGATATAGCTGGACAGAGAGTGGAGTATAAGGCAGGACAAAACAGGAGCTCAGAGCATTCAGTCTGAGGATTCATAGGGGCAGGATTGTCGTTTGGTCTGAGGATTCAGTAGAGGTAAGAATTAGTGGCTGGCTACTCTGCTTCTCTGATCTTTCAGCATTAACACCTGTATCTGACTAAGGGCTTTTATTATTTAGACCAATTAGAATTTGTGCTATAGTTGATATTTTCTCTCAGTGATTATTTTTAAATTAATTTTTTTATTTATTGTACATACCAACCACAGTTCCCCCTCCCTCCTCTTCTCCCATTCCTTCCCCCATCTCCTTTCTACCCCCAACCCCATCCACTCCACAGAAAGGGTAAGGCCTCTCATGGACATAAACAATGCCTGGCAAATTCAGTTAAGGCAGCATCAAGATCCGCCCCCTCCATCAAGGCTGAGAGAGGCAACCCACCAAAGGGAAAAGGTTCCAAAAAGCCAGCTCAGGCACCAGGGACAGATCCTGGTCCCACTGTTAGGGATCCCAGAAACAGACCAAGCTACAAAACTGTCACTCAGATGCATAGGGCCTAGGTTGGTCCCATGCAGACTCCCTAGCCTTTGGTTCAGAATCCTGGCCATGATCTTGACCACCCAAGCTACCACCACCTGAGCCCTTGTCATACAGTCCTTCCTTCCTTTCTCCCACTGAACTCCTGGATCTCAGGGCTGGTGCTTGGTTGTGGATCCCTGCATCTGCTTCAGTGATTACATTTTTATTCTGGATGAAAGTGGGTTTTATTTCACCTACTCTAAACCTTTAAAACTCCACATTATGCTTAATATATACAGCAAGTAGGAAGGCAGTACTCTTGAAGGATTGTTATAAATCCCGCAAGCAATTTTTCATTATTCATACTGACCTGGCTCTGTGATTCAATACAAAATGAGAAAGCCAAGAGGCAACAAGTGAATTTAATGAACAACTACAGAAATTTTGAAACCATATACACTTGGGATGCTTTTACTTTACTTATCTTCTAGGAACATTTCTCCAACTACTTAGTGTCCTTGAAAATAAAATAACTGAACCACTTTACAAGAATAGAATAATAAGTAATAATGTCATCTCAGCTTGAATAATTCAACTTTCCCCACTCCATTATTGATGGATGAACAATGTTTACAAGTTTCCCCTTGTCCTTTCATGTTAAAACTCACTCTTACAGTCATGGGATTTCCCAAAGCTACCTCAGCTGAACTTTTATCTCTGCCTTCCTTAGAAACTTTGGAGGAATTTTTCCTGTATTCTATTGTTAAGAATGATGTCGCCGGGCATTAGTGGCACATGCCTTTAATCCTAGCACTCGGGAGGCAGAGGCAGGCAGATCTCTGTGAGTTCAAGGCCAGCCTGGTCTCCAGAGCGAGTGCCAGGATAGGCTCCAAAGCTACACAGAGAAACCCTGTCTTGAAAAAAAACAAAAAACAAAACAAAACAAAACAAAAAAAAAACAAATAAAGAATGATGTCAAAATTGCCTAGCTCTCTAAGCCTGAAGCTGAGTTAACCCTACAGCACACATCCCTTTTCTCTTTCCCACAATCAAAAAAAGCTCTATTAACTCTATATCATTGAAGTCTTTCATATCCGTGTTTCTTCTTTACCCATGGCTATGGATTTGTATCTTTATATGACAATAGCATTTGCACTTTTCTAAAGTATCATTCCTTCATTAGTTACCAAAATACTTCCATAAAGAAATAAGAAAGTAGCTGAACATAGTGGCTTATGCCTTTAATCCTAGCACTTGGAACTCACTGTCAGAGTGAGTGGGAGTCCAGCCTGGTCTATGTAGTGAGTTCCTAAACACAGTGAAACTTTGTCTCAAAAGAAAACCACAAATAAACAAAACCAAAAGAAAGAAAAAAGAAACAAGAACACAAATATCACTAAGTTTAATGTTACTATCTTTTGTAATCCTCTGATTACCTAAATACCAATTTTTAAACATGACAGTTAAATTTCTTTTCATCACAGTTTTCCAAGCCAACCTGTTTAGCAACATGATTTTTATATTCTACAATGATATATTCTTACATTATTTTGCATATATTGATATTGCACTTACATGTAGCTATTTTATTTATTCTGTTCCTCTTAAGACATCTAAGAAATATCTGATTAACAAGTCTTAGCTTGACATAAGCTAATATGTGGTGAGTGGTTTGCCAAAGCAATTATATGAGTTAGATAATTATAAAAGTTCAGTTTATTTCATGATGAGTTGCTTCAGATGCATTGTGCTGGTGATATAGGACTATAAAAATTGTTTGTTAAATAAATAAAGTCTAAATACGACTTTAATTTTGCAGAGATCTCTGTAAGAACACATCTAAAATTATAATTGGGTAACTTGAGGAGTTTAATGTAACACCAAGCAAAATGGTGTGATATGTAGACATATTCCCTGAACAATGACACTGTGCATCACATAAAAGACAATACAAGTGGCAGGTTTGGGAAGGTAAAGATTAAGGACTTGATGACTTTCAAAGGCAATGACAACAATGACTCTCTCTTTTGGTTGATTTTTTTTTCAATTAGAGGAGTATTGTACGATAAGTTTTTCCACCAAGCCAACCTAGCCCCATTGCCACATGGGTGCCCAAAATAACACACAGAGACTTATACTAGGTACAATGCTGCTGGCCAATGATTAGTGTGTCTTAATCTATATATTTTATAAAGACTTATATTATCGAGAATGCTGGTGGTACGTGTCCTCTTTCTGGGATCACATGAGAAGAGAGGAGGAGGAAAAGAGAGATTTCCTGCTTGTCCCTGCTTATATTCTGAGACTGCCTGCTATGTCACTTCCTAACTGGATCAAAACACTTTTCTTTACTACTTTTCCCAGAATTCTCATTGGCTCCTAGTCCTGCCTAACTTTCTTCCCTCTTGGCCAACAGTACTTTGTCAACCTGTAAGACAAAAATATACACAGAAGACTTTCCCCATCAGAGTATAATAAAGTTTCACACACTTGTATCAGGTTTCCTATGTCTTTAAATACATGATAGTTGAGACATTTATTTGAGTCAGTGTGGTATGAAAAGCATCTTGGGGAAGGGATATCTCAGGCCTTTAGAAGAGAAATGAAACAGCTATTAAAATTCAATTTCTTTGGTGTAGATTTAATTCTACCTTGGATATCAATGAATCAGTCATTTGTTTTACTAATGATTTGAATATGTAATCAAATCATTTACTAAAGTATTCAGTGTATCTTTTTCTTTTAAAAGATTGTGCTGACTGAGGCATCTTACTTGCCTAAGGGTAATAAGTCATCATATAATATGATCTCTATAAGTAGGTACCCAAATCAGAAGAGATGAATTTCTAACTCTATAGAACAAAAATGGTTGTGTTATTTTAAATTGCTTGCCACATTACATTTATATGAATAGACAAATTGATATAAGGAATTATTCACACCTAAAACTACAATCTAAATATTGGAGATCAAGTAAAATGAAGCATCATGTCAAATTCCCCAGTTCCTAAATTTAAAAGCCTAAGAATTTTACACACATCATTGTGCCCTAATAAACCCAATCACATTTATTCAGGTACTACTCCAGAAAAATAAATGCAAGCCATTAGATGCAATATATTCTCATTTTAAGACTATGGATTGGCATGCTCAATTAAGGCCTCCCATCTAAATGTTTTCCTCTATACAAAAGGTACCAGGAAAACACTGCACTAGAAATATTGGCTTTGGAAACTCACTTCATGATTTATAAAATAATTATCATGTTTAATTTATGTTTGATTATTGAGTCTTTAGAATACACAAGAAATAAATAAGGCATAGCTGCTCAACTAAAATAGCTTAGTTCCCCTGCATAAAAATAAAAATCACATTCCCAATTACAACTATCTACTAAGAAAAAAAATCACAACATAACATCATTTACCATATTGCTGATGAATCATAAAACTTAAACTGTCATATGAAATATGAGATTACCTGTAGAGCATATAACTTCAACTTATTTAAAATTGTACCATTAAAAAGAAAGCATCCCTATGTGAGGACAGTGAAAGATATGGATTGAGGATTAATTAAAGCACCTAGTTCACTCAAAAACAAAGCATCAAAAAGAAAACATTTTGTAGTCTGAAAATCCTTTACTCTATGTCTAAAATCCACATGTGACTAAGTACATACCATATTTGTCTTTTTGGGACTGGTTTACCTTGCTCATTTATTAATTGTTGATCTCAGTGTCTGCACTACTGGTGTTATGTTCAGGAAGCAGTCTCCTGTATCAATGTTTTCAAGGATATTTCTTACTTTCTCTTCTAACAAGTTCAGTGTGCCTGGATTTATGTTGAGGTCTTTGATCCATTTGGACTTAAGTTTTGTGCATGGGATTAGACATGGATCTAGCTGCAGTCTTCTTCCTGCCAGCATCCAGTAATGCCAGCACCATTTGTTGAAGATGCTTTCTTTATTCAATTGTATAGCTTTAGCTTCTTTGACAAATTCAAGTGTTTGCACACTGCCAGAGAAGCTAGTAAACAAGGAGAACCATAAGAGAGACTTGCATGGTCCCTGGAAAAGGGGAAAGGGACAAGATCTCCTGAGCAAATTGGGAGCATGGAGGGAGGAGAGAGGGAATTCTGAGAATGAGAAGGGGAGAAGAAAAGGGGTGAGGATGACATGATGGGGTAGGGAGGTTGAGTTGTGAGAAGAACAGAACAGAGCAAGATAAGAGATAATATAATAGAGGGAGACATTGTAGGTTTAAAGAGAAATCAGGCACTAGCAGAATGTCAGGAGACCTACAAAGATGACACCAACTAATAATCTAAGCAACAGAGGAGAGGCTACCTTAAATGCCCTCTTCTGATAATGAGATTGATGACTAATTCATATGCCATCATTCATCCAGCAGCTGGTAGAAGTAAAAGTAGACACACACAGTTAAACCTTGAACTGAACTGAAACCCAGTTGCAGAGGAGGACAGATGAGCAAAGGGGTCCATGCCAGGATGATGAAACCCATAGAAACAGCTGACCTGAACAAGGGAGAGCTCTTGGTCCCCAGACTGATAGCTGGGAAACCAGCATGGGACTGATCCAGACCCTCATAATGTGGGTGTCAGTGAGGAGACTTTGGAAATCTATGGGGCCCCTTGTAGTGGATCAGTACTTATCCCTAACATAGGAATGGACTCTGGGAGCCCATCCCACATTGAGGGATACTCCCTGAGCCTAGACACAAGGGGGAGGGCCTAGGCCCTATCCCAAAGTATATGACAGACTCTGAACTCACCCCCTAGGAAAGGCCTCAACTTACCTGGGGTGCAAAAAGGGTGTGGGATATTAGTGTATTATTTGGGGGATCAGGGGAGGAGGGGAGGGAGAGGGACCTTGGATTAACATGTAAAATATTATTCTTTCTTATTAAAATAAAATTATGCACATACAAAACAGAAAAGAAAAAGGACAAGATTTGAGAAAAGCTTTTTGTTTGTTATTTTAGTCTTTGTTTTTTTGGTATGGTAAATTACAGGGTAGCTTTGTCTAATCTATCATCACAATAGAGACCATTTTAAAATTTTGTTCAGATTTTCATTTTTATGTCCATTTGAATTTGTGTATATGCCCATGGCACAAATAATACCTTCCTGTAACACAGACACTAGAATGTATTTGTGAAGGCTCTATGTAAACTTCTACCTGTTCAATGAGTCAAGTAGATATCATCTTCAGCAATAGGCCATTCTAATTAGTTTGCAAAAAATAACCTATAATATTAGCAACAGCCGAATGTTCAACAGCTAAGGATGTCAAACTTTTTAAATGTTTCTTAGCCCTTTGCATTTCATCTTTTGAGCTTCTCTGTTTAGATATGTACCACATTTATCTGTTTTCTTGATATCAGTGTTTTGTTTTGTTTCAATTTTTTTTATGTTTTGGATAATAGACCTCTACCAGATGTGTGGTTGATAGAAATCTTTTGTCATTCTATAGGCTACCTGTTTGTTTAGTGCTCTTTGTAATGATGTAGTTTTTCAGTTTCATGAAGTCCCATATATTAATTGTTGATCTTAATGCTAGGGCTAATGGTATCTGTTCAGAAAGTCTTTTCCTGTGCCTGTTAGTTTAAAGCTATTTCCCCACTTTCTTCTCTATGATGCTCAGTGGATCTGGTTTTATTTTAAAGTCTTTCAACCATTTGGAGTTGAGTTCTTGCAAGGTGACCAATATGTACATCTTTGGAATCTACTATATACAGACATCTTGTTTGACCAGCACCATTTATTGACGATGTCTTTTTTTCCAGTATGTATTTTTGACTTCTTTATCACAAATCAGTTTTCCATAGATGTGTGGATGTATGTTTGGGTTTCAATTCCACTGATCACCAATGTATGTTTTGTATTATTGTCATGTTGTTTTTATTACTATACCTCTATAATACAATTTTACATCAGGATTGGTGATAATTTACACAGTTCTTGTATTATTCAGGATTGTTTTACATATCGTGTGTGTGTGTGTGTGTGTGTGTGTGTGTGTGTGTGTGTGTGTTTGCATGTGTGTATGTGTATGTTTTCCCTATGAAGACAAAAATTCTCCTTTCAAGATTTGTGAAGAATTGTGTTGGAATTTGGATGGAGAATGCATTGAATCTCTAGACTGCCTTTCGGGTATTTTTACTATATTAATCCTACCAGTTCATGTGAGTGGGAGATCAGTATTTCAATATTCTGATATTATCTTCAATTTCTTTCTTTGGTATCTTAATTTTCATGCAAGACTGACACTTGCAAGGGTTCAATTAGCACAAAATGTTTCCATGATTTCATTGTCCATTCATTTGTCATTTGTATATAGGAGAGCTAATGATTATTTTCCATTGGATTTTTATCCTACTTTGCAGGAAGTGTTTATCAACTGCAGCAGTTACCAAGTGGGAATTTTACCTATATTCTTACATTATCTACAGGATACTTTGATTCATTCCCTTTCAAATTTTATCTCCTTGATTTCCTTCAGTTTTCTTTTTGTTCTAATTAGGTCTTCAAGTACTATATTGAAGTGATAGGTACAGAGTGGACAACTTTGTCTTATTCTTGCATGTAATGTACTTTCTTTGAGTTTCTCTCCATTTAAAATTATGCTTGTCATGGGCATACTTTAAACTGCCTTTATTATGTTGAGGTATGTTCTTTGTATCCCTAAGGTCTCCATATTTTTATTATGAAGGGGTTTTGTCAAAGGCCTTTTCTACATTTAAGGAGATGATCATATGGTCTTTGTCTTTCAACTTGGTTATAAGTTGAACTCCACTTATCAATTTGTATAAGCTGAGCCATCTCTAAAATGAAGCCTATTGATCATGTGGATATATTTTTGGACTCAGTTTGCAAATGTTTTATTGAGAATATTTGCATCTATGTTTATTAAGAAAAAACAGTCTTCAGTTCTCGTTCTTTCTTGGTTTTTATGTGATTAAGATAGTGGGTTAACTGAACTCTTAAATGAATTGTGCAATGTTCCTTCTGTTTATACTTCATGGAATATCTGAGAACCTATCATATTCCTAATGAGTATTTTTAGGCCCTTCTATTGTGCCTCACTGTGTGACATTTCTCATGACCTACTGTTGTAGGGTTGCTGGGCTCTAGTGCAGATATTATCCTGACTGCTATTGATTGTATTTTTATACTCACAAGAAGGCATCTGACTTTGGGAAGCTTGTACTTCTAGGTGCTGATATCTGTTAGTATCTTTGTTGGGTGGGTGTCTTTGCATTGGTTCCTGTTGTCTTCTCTGGTTCTAAAGAGAGTGTAGTATCTGTCTTTTACCTGGTAGGGAGTGCTTTTATAGGGATCTGGTCAGGTGTGGCCACTAGGATTTTATGGTACAAAATGTTTCTAGGTATTGGGAGCTGACACATAAAAATAGGGATGGACTAGAAGGGGATGGGGGATCAAGGTTCACAGTAGGGAGGAAAGCAGAGTGTTCCACCAAGATATGAACAGTCTCATAATGGGGGCAGAGTTGAGGAGAGAAGCCAAGTAGGTTGGTCTGCTACAGAGTTTGAGATGAGACTAGAGGATTGGATTTGGAGAAGAGGAGAGACAGTGAAGATCTATCTACCTCTCTCCCTGATCAGTATTGTCTATGGGTTTTCATGGAGTCTAAAGGAATTCTTTACACCCAAAAATGAAGTGAGTATGAGAAAATGTACAACAAAAAATATCATGGCAAAATCTAGTTCCTAAACCACTGTGATTGCTATAACTTAATGAATCTGCAGAGAACACATACTCACATGGGCTAAAGTGAGTGTAAAATACTGTAGTAGGAATAAAAATGCTATGTTAAGCTGTTATTTAGTATAAAATGTGTTTCTGGAATAAAGAGGAAAATGAATATAGTGTTTCATTTTTAAAATTACTCTATTTGTAAATAAAATGAATTCATTTTGGATAAGTGTATTTTAAAGAATATTTTCTTTTCAATTTATGTGGGTACTATTACCTTCTAGCTAAATAGAGTGGACTATAAAAATATATTTACATTGATCTGCTTCCAAAACCCAATAAATGCCATTAAAGGATACTTTTAAATGTATTAACTCATGCAGAGTAATGTTATACAAGATATAATTTAAAAAACAAATGAAAGCACAAACCAGAAATTGGATCAATGTGATTTAAGAAGACTGGAAAAACCAAAGCTGTGCTATAGACACATAGGTCAGAGTGGCTGAAATGAAAAACTTTAATAATAGCAACCTTAATCAGGAATTGGAGGTACTGGATTCATTCACTGTTATCAGCCATGTGGAGTTATTCAAGCAATTTTGAAAACTGGCACTAAATAGTGCCTATCCCATAACAAACATTCTTACTCCTAGGGTATTTACAAATCCTTATAAGGTTGTCCCAACTTGAAACACTAATCTTTTTATGAATTGCATAAGAGATAATTGAACTATGGTTATTATATATAATAAGATATTACAGTTGATCAAAAATAATTTACTATAGTAGATTTGTCTTTTTTCAGTTTTTTTAATTTAAATTACAAACAAGCTTGTTTTACATGTCAATCCACTCCCACATGCTCCCAAATTGCTCAGGATATTTTGTCCCTTTCCCCTTCTCTGTGGGACCCTGTAAGTTTCTCTTAGGGTCCTCCTTGTTTCCTAGCTTCTCTGGTGGTCTGGATTGAAATACTCTGATAAAAAGTAGTTGAAACTAGATGGGTTCATTTTAATTCACAGTTTCAGGTTTCTGAACACAGTATATCAGGGACATCATGGTGGCAGTAACTTAGACCACCTAATTACATGTTGCATCACATCTGCAGTCAAGATCAAAAAGAAAAGAGCAAGAATATTCATTGTTTACTTTTGTTTTATCTCAGTTTCTCCACTCATGTATAGATCAGGACTCCTGCTTAGGGAATAATGCTACCTAGAGTGTGCCAGGTCTTCCAAAATCAACTAATGAAGACAAGATCCCATTAAAATGTCCATAGGATGACAAAATGTAGAAAATACCACATTGGCATTCCCTACCCAGGTGATTCTGGGTTATATAAAGATGGAAAATTATCACACTACACTGGTTGTGAACCTAACACTCAAACACATTAACTTTTAAACCATAGCCTTCTCTCTCTTGTCCCCAGAGCTTCATGTTTATTTCATGAGATATAATACAAGTTTAAATTCCTGAATTATCTTTTAAAACTTCCAAGTCTCTTAACTATAGATTCCTATAAAATTAAAAGCAATTTATATAATTGCAACACATCATAGGGCAGGTTAGTTCTCTATTCTGAAAGAGAAGAATCTATGTTTTAAATGAAGCAGATCAAAACAAAAACAAATCTACCAATTTAAGTATGGAATCCTGTATCTTGTCTTCTGGGCTCCAGAGGACTTGCTACCCATCCTTCAGTCAGTACATATGGTATCTGTCTTGGACTTGGACTCAAATCATAGTATAAAAAAAGCCTACTAGGTACTGAAAAATTAAAACAAAATCAAATAAAGAAAAAGAAAAAATATGATCAGGAAATAAAGTTGTTTGTAAGATTGCTGCCTTTTGCTTCATCTGTGTTGGGGTAGTCAGGTCTTGCTGGTGTAGAGTCCCTAGACTCTGGTGGTGCCATATTGGTTTTCCTGTTGCTGGGTGTGTTCTTATATCGTCGTCTTCCCATCTCTTCTTCCAGTGGGTGCAGGTGATGTATCTTTCTTTCCTGGTGTATGGGTCCAATGTTCTCTTCCAGTGGGTGCAGGTCGGAGTTCCCAGAGTGGGCAAGAGGAAGTTCGGCCCAAGGCAGGGGCCGAAGCAGCTCACATCTGCCCTACCTCTGTCCTGTGTGGGGGTGGGAGTAGCCTAGCAATCTCAGCAGAGTCAGGGTCACTTGGTCCTCAGGGGCAGATTCAATCTGCCTGCAAACCCCAGGTGGGGAGTCTAGAATGGGACTGATCCAGACCCCCGATTGTGGGTATCAGTGAGGAGACCTTGGAAATCTATGAGGCCCCTTGTAGTATATCAGTACTTATCTCTAGCATAGGGATGAACTCTGGGATCCCATCCCACATGGAGGGATACTCCCTGAGCCTAGACACAAAGGGGTTGTCCTAGGCCCTATCTCAAAGTATATAACAGATTCTGATGACCCCCTACAGAAGGCCTCACCATCCCTGGGGAGCAGAAAGGGTGTGAGATAGGTAGGGTTTTAGTTGGGTGGTCAGGGGAGGAGGGAAGGGAGATGGACCTGGGATTAACATGTAAAATAATCTTTCTAATTAAGATAAGAAATAAAAGGAAATATGTAGGGGAAGCTGGAGCCATGACTACTTAGGGGCTGGCTACAGGTGTGCCTGACCATGCTTGCGAGGGCATGGTCAGGGTGATGTAGACTGACTTCGTTTTCTCTTTCAGTTTCACTTTTGTACTTGCTGGACAGACTGCTGCCATGCCGGCTGGCTAGGTCACTCTGTAAGTAAGGCTTTTCCTTATTAAATACCCTTGTATTTCTACCTGACTCTGTATTGGTAATTTCCCACTATAGAAATAAGAGTTCATGTAGAGGTAATAGGGATTGTGAGTTCAAGAGGAAACAATAGAGTATCATACTTAATGATAGGCTGCAGAAGCTCCTGGACTCCCAAGCCTTTAGGTATTCTTACTCCTCTGTGTTCTTGAGTTAGCTTCCTTTGCCCTTGGTGTTATAGTAAAATAAATCTGATACTAAAGATAACCTATAATTTTTATTAAGATTAGGAAAATTAATAATTGAATTGGCTTTGAACAATTTCTGAATCATTATAAATGGTCAATAACTATTACAAAGAAAAATGAAGGATCAGACTATCTGGTTTGGAGATGTGAATAATGCCATAGGAAAATGTGCCAAAGCTGACCCCAAGTGCATTGTTTGGTTAATTAGAATGAGGGTACTACTAGCAAATTAGACAGGGAATAAAAGTGAAGCAGATTTAATAGATAATACATTCAATGTTCAACGTGTTGATTTTTAATTGCCTGAGGGACATCTTATTAAGTGTGTTCATTTAGCAAGCAATCAGGAGTTCAATGAGGAAGTCCATACTGAAGGTAAATATTTGTGAATCTTGTCATTGTAGGAGAAGATGAAACCATTGACTGCAGATGCTACTGTTTAGGGAGAGAGATTATTTAGAAGAAACAGAGGTTCACATAATCCAAATAGAACACTGCCATAACAGAGGACCCAAGAAGGCATAATCATACTTAAAGAAGAAAAACACTCTTTTTTGAAGAAAGAAAAGGTTCATGTAAAAAGAGAAAATATTTTAAGTTTATTATTCATGGATGACAAGTCAATATTATCAAACTCTGCTATATCAAATGGGACAAAAATATATATCATTAATTACTTCTGAGTCCTTGCTAGTAGAGTTGTTATCCTCTATATTTCAGTTAATATTGTATGCTCAGTTAAAGTTATTTTTTAATCTTATATGGTAAAATTTTTCTAACTTCTGCACATTGGGCCATCTCAAATTCACTGATATGTTTTTAGGTTAGTGGGCATGGCTGTACTCCATTTCTATAAGACAAATCTGTACTTATCCTTCTTTTTATATGTAGAATTACCCTGCTTTTTTATTTTTTGGCTATGTGTCTTTTCCATCTGCAAAACAAGCAGCAAACTGTCAGGTTTCCCACAATTCTCTCCTTCTTGTTCTCACACTACTGCTTTGATCCTTACTGTAAGGACCCCATGGTAATGACTTTATTCCACATGATCAACCAGGTTAATTTCTGTATTTTGAGATCAGTTGTTCAAAAGCCTTAATTTTCCCTTGTGATTGAAGTATATTTTTACAGGATATACATCTATGGAATGTAATTTGAAAGGTGATTATTTACTGTCACAGTGTCATTCAAGACATAATTCAATGCAGGCCTAGAAATAAGGAGCAAACTATCCAGCCATAAGTAAATAAAATATGATACTCTTTATGTTTCCTCCTTAAATTGGGACTGCACTAGATTCTACATATGTAACATTTCATAACAAGTATGATGGGGAATGTCCTTCTGTATATATGTTTCTCTGATTGGTTCATGAATAAAACACCGATTAGCCAGAAGCCAGGCAGGTAGTATAGGCAGGGCTACCAGACCAGGAGAATGCTGAGGAGAGAGAAGGCAGAGTCAAGCCATGAAAGACGCCATATAGCAGAGGTAGGATAACAGGTACAGAATCTTCTCTGTTGAGATAAGATCATGTGGAAATACTTAGATTAATAGAAATGGGTTAATAAATAACAGAAAGCTAGCCAATAAGAATCCTGAATCATTTGACAAACATTTTCTAATCAATGTAAGTCTCTGTATGTTTACTTGGGGTAAAGCAGCCGTGGGACCAGGCAGGAAAGATCCTCAGTCTACAGATGCACTCTGTCAGCTGCAAAGAGGTTTCCTTTATGCTCTATGAAGACTACACTTATCTGCAAGTATATGGACAAACACACACACACACACACACACACACACACACACACACACACACACACACACACACGGATAGGGATTATGCTGGATTAGTAAAGTGGACATTCTACAACATCCTTCAGGATCCATGACTTGGCTAGTGCTGGGTAAATGGCTAGGTTTCCACTACTGTTAGGGATTTCTAGAACCTCCTTCAGGATCCATGACTTGGCTAGTGCTGGGTAAATGGCTAGGTTTCCACTACTATTAGGGTCTACAAGAAATCTGTAAAAGCCCACCAGACAGGAATGCAATCAACAAGAGTGTTTAACTTTCCAGACTAAAAATTCCAGCATGCAAGGTAGCAAAATGACAACCCGAGAGATGCTCACAGGCTCCTTTTAAGCAAGGTTAGGGGGTTTCCAGGGAGAGAAGGTCAGTCTGGGGGCTGTTTCATGGATTTCAACAAAAAGTTGATGAGTTGTTTAAGATTGGTAGGTGGCTTTAGTGGTTAGGGACTTTTCCAGCTGCAGGGTGGGAGAAGCTATCTTTAGTTACCTATTTTTTTAAAACTACTTTAGAAAAACCTTTATGAAATTTAGTTTGATTAGTACAAATATTTGATACATAAATACATATTTATATTAGTGATTAGTGATTTTTTGTTTTTATTTTTTAATTTTAGAAGCACTCTTATTTACATATCCATGCCCCCATTCCCTTGTCCTACCATCCTCCCATGCTCCCCAATGACCCCCAATCCACCCCCACACCCTCCCCACAAGGGGAGGCACTCCACAAGGGACCTGCAAAGTCCATCACATCATTTGGGAGTGGGCCCAGGCCCTCCTTCCTGTATCTGGGCAGAAATGGTATACCTCCATAGGGAATGGGCCCCCAAAGTCCATTTGTGCTCTAGGGATAATCACTAGCTCCACAATTGGAGGTCCCATAGACTGTCTTGGACTCTTAGCTGTCTCCCATATTCTGAGGGCTTAGTTCAATCCAATGCTGGTTCCCAAGTTTTATACCTATGGTCTCCTTGCTCTTTGTAGATCAGGTAAACTGTTTCTGTGGGTTTCTACAGCACTGTCTTGGCTGCTTTGCTCATACCTCCTCCCTCTCTGCAATTGGATTCCAGTAGTATAGCTCAGTGTTTAGCTGTGGGTGCCTACTTCTGCTTCAACCAGGTACTGGATGAAGGCTCTAGGAATGGTAACCAAGGTAGTCATCAATCTCATGATTGGAAGGGTATCAAAGGCAGCTTCTCTACCACTGCCTAGATTCTTAGTTTGGGTCATCTCTGTGGATCTCCTAACATTTTCTCTGTGCTGGACCTCTCTCCAAACCTTCACTGTCTCCTTCTATAAAGGCATCTCATTTCTTGCCTTCCCCTATCTCAGTTCTCCTGTTTTCCTCTCCTTTCCCTCCCCCTTCAAACCTCCTTCCACTCCTCCCTGCCCCATGCTGTCAATTTGCTGAGGGGCTCTTGTCCACCTACCATTCTTTGAGGGACCATGCAATCTTCTCTTGGGGTCTGCCTTTTTCCTAACTCCTCTGGCATTAGAGTGGAATGTAGGCTAATAATACTTCACTCTATGTCTAAAATCCATATATGAGTGAGTAATACCATGTTTGTCTTTTTGTGAGTGAGTTACCTCACTCAGGATAACTATTCTAGTTCCATACATTTCCCTGAGAACTTCAAGATTACATTGTTTTTTTTTCCCACTGAGTAGTAATCCATTGTGTAAATGTACCACATTTTCTCTATCCATTCTTCAACTGAGGGACATCTAGGTTGCTTCTGGGTTCTGGCTATTACAAGCAACACTGTTATCAACATAGCTGAACATACACCCTTATTGTATGAATGTTTATTCTTTGGATATATGCCGAAGATAGGAATTGCTGGATCTTGAGGTAGACTGAATTACATTTTCCTGAGAAAACACCATTCTGATTTCCGAAGTTGTCCTGCAAGTTTGCACTCCCACCAGCAATGAAGGAGTGTTCCTCTCTCTCCACATCCTCTCCAGCAAAGACTGTTAATGTTGGTTTTGATTTTAGACATTCTGGCTGGTGTAAGGTGGTATCTCAGAGTTGTTTTTAGTTGCATTACCTTGAAGGCTAAGATTGCTGGGCACTTTCTTAAGTGTTTATCATCCATTTTAGCTTCCTCTATTGAGAATTCTCTATTTAGTTCTGCATCCCACTTTTTAATTGCATTGTTTGGTGTTTTGGTGGCTAGCTCCTTGAGTTTATTGTATATTTTAGAAATCAGACATCTATCAGATGTGGAGTTGGTGAAGATCTCTTCCCATTCTGTGGGCTGCCATTTTGTGTTGCTGACTGTGTCCTTTGCTATACAGAAGCTTCTCAGTTTCAGGAGGTCCCATTTATTAATTGTCTATCTCAGTATCTATGCAACTGGTGTTATCTTCAAGAAGCAGTCTCCTGTACCAATTCATTCAAGGGTACTTCCCAATTACTCTTATAAAGGATCAGTGTGGCGGGATTTATGTTGAGGTCTTTGATCTATTTGGACTTAAGTTTTTAGATCTATCTGTAATCATCCCCATGTTCAAAACCAGTTGTGCCAGCACCATTTGTTGGAGTTGCTTTCTTTTTTCCATTGTATAATTTTAGATTCTTTGTCAAAAATCAGGTGTTCATAAGTGTATGGTTTAATATCAGGATTTTCAATTTGATTCCATTGGTCTACCTGTCTATTTTTGTGCCAATACCAAGCTGTTTTCAGAATTATGGCACTATAATAGACCTTGAAATCAGTGATGGTGATGCCTCCAGAAATTCCTTTATTGTACAGGGTTGTTTTGGTTATCCTGGGTTTTGTTTTTCCATATAAATTGAGTATTGTTTTTCAAGGTCGGTGAAAAATTGTTTTGGGATTTTGATGGGGATTGCATTGAATCTGTAAATTGCTTTTGGTGATATTGCCATGTTTACTATGTTGATCCTACCTATCCAAGAGCAGGGGAGATCTGTCCATTTTCTGGTATCTTCTTTAATTTCTTTCTTTAAAGACTCAAAGTTCTTACTATATACATCTTTTATGTGTTTGGTTAACATTATCCCAAGATATTTTATGTTGTTTGTGGCTATTTTAAAGGGTGCTGATTCTCTGATTTCTATCTCAGTGCATTTGTCATCTCTATATAGTAGGACTACTTATTTTTTTTTTTTTTAGTCAATCTTGTATCCTGCCATATTGCTGAAGGTGTTTGTCAGCTGTAGGAGTTCCCTGGTAGAGTTTTTTGGGCCACTTATGTAAACTATTATCATCTACATATAGTGAAGGTTTTTCTTCTCCTTTTCCAATTTGTATCCCCTTGATCTCCTTTTATTGTGTAATTGCTCTAGCTAGCACTTCAAGTACAATATTGAAGAGATACAGAGACAGTGGGCAGCTTTGTCTTATTCCTGATTTTAGCTGAATCACATGGAATTTCTCTGCATTTAGGTTGACGCTGGCTGTTGGTTTGGTGTATATTGCTTTTATCAAGTTTAGGTATGTTCCTGTTATTCCTGATCTCTCCAAGACCTTTATCATGAAGGGGTGTTGGATTTTGTCAAAGGCTTTTTCAGCATCTAGTGAGATGATCATGTGATTTTTTTTTTCTTTTTCAGTTTGTTTCTATGGTGGATTACATTGATGGATTTTCTTATGTTTAACCATCCCAGCATCCCTGCAATGAAGCCTACTTGATCATGGTGGATGATTTTTCTGATATGTTCTTGGATTCAATTTTGCAATTATTTTGTTGCATTATTTTTTCAAGTGTATATGTGGTATGTGTGTATATTTTGCATGTTCATAAGCATGTGGGCAGATGTTTGTACAGAAGTGTATGCATATGCCTGTGGAAAAAAATTCTATGAATTCAGAGTTCAGTTCAGTGTTTCCCTGTAGGTGTCTAACTCTGCTTCCATCAGCCACTGGATGAGGGCTCTAGGAAGGCATATAAGGCAGTCATCAGTCTTAATGAACATAGATGTTCATTATAGGGGAAGGGCATTTAGGGGAGCCTCTCCACCATTGCCTAGATTGTCAATTGGTGTCATCCTTGTATATCCCTGGAAATCTCCCTAGTGCCAGATCTCTCCTAGAACCTATAATGGCTTCCTCTGTTATGGTATCTCTTATCCTGCTCTCATCTATTCTTCCCCCTACTCAAACTTCCCCTTTCCTCTTCTCCCCTCCTCTTCTCCCCCTCTCTCAACTCCCTCTCCTCTACCCTCAGGCTCCTAATTAGCTCAGGAGATCCTGCCCCTTCCCCTTCTCCAAAGTCCATGCATTCTTCTCTTAGAGTCTTTCTTGTTTCCTAATTTCTTTGGTGTTAGAGAGGGAGGAGTGAAGAGCAAATTGGTCAGGACAAGGCTAGTGAAACCAACAGAAACAGCTGACCTGAACAAGATGTAGTACATGAACCCCAGACTGATGTCTGGGAGGCCAGCACAGGACTGATCCAGACCGCTCAATGAGGGTGTCAATGAGGATGCCCCAGCATTCTTCCGGGCCCTGTTAGTGGATCAGTATTTATCCCTGGTGTCAGAAGGGACTTTGAGAGTCCATCCCACATGGGGTGATGCTCTCTCAGCCTGGACACTTGGGGGAGGGCCTAGATTCTGCTTAGCCCATGGGGGGCCTTTCCCTCTCTGGGGAGCAGAGGGTGGATGAGGTGGGGGGCGCTGGTGGAGGTTGGGGAGAAGGGGAGGGAGAGGGAGAAGGGATTGCCTTATGAAGCAGTCTTGTTTCTAATTTGAACTAATAAAAAGTAATCTCTTGGGGAAAATAGTTAAAGATTAAAAATAAACAAAAAAGAACAATTAATAACACAAATTTTCAGTAGAAATGAAAAAGAAAATCTAGGAATTCTTTAACTTCTCTTTTTATTTCTCTTGACCCAGGAATTGTGCAATTGTGAATTATTCAATTTCCATGAGTTTGTAGGGTTTCTGCAATTTGTGGTGTTGTTGATTTCTAACTTTAAAGCATGGTAATCTGATAAGATACGGAGGTTATTCCAATTTTTTTGTATCTATGCAGGTTTGATATGTTGTGGTCTATTTTAGTGTAGGTTCCATGTAGCATTAAAAATAATGTATATTCTTTTGTGTTTGGATGGAATGTTCTATAGATGCATGTTAATCCCAATTGGGTCATAACTTCTGTTATTTCATTTTTTTCTTTGTTAAGTTTCCTTCTGGTGGTCCTGTCTAGTGGTGACAGCAGGGTGTTGAAGTCTCCTACTCTAAGTGTGAGGTTATATGTGTGATTTGAGCTTTAGTAATGTTTCTTTTACTAATGTAGGTACCTCTATATTTGGTGCATAGATGTTCAGAATTGAGACTTTATCTTGATGAACTTTTCCTGTGATGAGCATGAAATGTCCTTTATCTCTCTTGATTGATTTTAGTTTGAAGTCTAATTTGTTAGATATTAGGATTGCTACACCAGCTTGTTTCTTTGGTCCATTTGGTTGGAAAATATTTTCTCAGTCCTTTACTCTGAGAAAACATCTGTCTCTGAAGTTAGGATCTGTTTCTTGTGTGCAGAAAAATGATGGATTCTGCCTTTGTATCCATTTTGTTTGACCTGTATCTTTTTATAGGCAAGTTAAGACAATTGACATTGCGGGATATTAATGACAATTGATAGTTGATTGTTCATTTTGGATTTTTTGTGGGTGGTATTATTTTGTGTGGATTCCCCATTTTTTCTTTAGGTGATTGGTAAAGTGGGATTATCTATTGCCTGTTTTGTGAGTATATTTATCTTTGTTGGGTTGGAGTTTCCCTTCCAGTACTTTCTCCTTTTTTATTTTTTTTGTATATATATATATATTTTTAAACAAGTTCCTTTTACATGACAATCTCAGTTCCAACTCCCTCCCCTACTCCCCTGCTCCCCCATCTGCTATCTACTCCCCAGGGAGGGTGAGGCCTTCCAGGGGAATCTGCAATGTCTGTTGTATCATTTGGAATAGGGCCTAGACCCTCCTGCATGTGTCAGACTGAGAGGGTATCCCTCTGTGTACAGTGGGCTGTATGGATGGATTAGTAGATACATATTGTTTAAATCTGGTTTGTCATGGAATATCTTGTTTTCTCCATCTATACTGACTGAAGCTTTGCTGGATACAGTAGTCTGGGCTGGCATCCATGTTCCCTTAGCATATGTAGAACATCTATCCAGGACCTGTTGGCTTTCAAAGTTTCCATTAATTCAGAGAGATCTGCCTTTATACATTACTTGGCCTTTATCTTTTGCTGCTCTTTGTATTTTTTCTTTATTCTGTCTGTCAGTCTGGTATTTTGATTATTATGTGGTGAGGGGACTTCCTTTTGTGGTCCTGTCTATTTGGTGACCTGTAAGTTTCTTGTACTCACATAGGCATATCCTTCCTTAGATTGGGGAAGATTTCTTCTATGATTTTGTTGAATATTTTTCCTGTTCCTTTGAGCTGTATTTCTTCAACTACATTTATACCTATTATTCTTTTTTCTTCTTTTTTATATTAGTTCAAGTTAGGAACAAGCTTGCTTCACGTATCAATCCTTTCTCCCTCTCCATACCCTCGCCAAACCTGCCCTCCCCCACCCTTCCCCACAACTCCCACCTGCACCCCACCACTCCCCATGGAGGGTAGAATCATTGATGGGGGTGACCCAGAGTCCACCACAATATCCTGGCACAGGCCTAGGCCTTCCCCCATGTGTGCAAGCCAAAGGAGCATCCCTTCACAAGGGATGGGGTCTCAAAGTCCCTTCTTACACCAGGGAAAACTACTGATCTACTACCAGGGGCCCTGTAGAGTGCTGAGGCCTCCTCATTGACATCCATGTTCAGGGCTCTGGATCAATTGTATGCTGGCCTCCCAGACAGCAGTCTGGGGTCCATGTGCTCCCTCTTGTTCAAGCCAGCTGTTTCTGTCGGTTTCACCAGACTGGTCTCAACTCTTTGATCTTCATTCCTCCCTCTCAGCAACTGGGTTCCAGAGTTCAGTTCAGTGTATATCTGTGGGTGTCTGCCTCTGCTTCCATCAGCCACTGGATGAGGGCTCTAGAATGGCATATAAAGTAGTCATCAGTCTCAATATGGGGGAAGGACATTTAGGGTAGCCTCTCCACCATTGCCTAGATTGTCAGTTCGTGTCATCCTTGTAGATCTCTGGAAATCTCCCTAGTGCCAGGTCTCGCCTCAGACCTATAATGGTTCCCTTTGTTATGGTGTCTCTCTGCCTGCTCTCCTCTATTCTTCCCCCCAACTCAATATTTCTTGTTGGGAGCCAAATCTCAGGGGTTGGCATGAGATCCTAGGCCATGCTTGGCAGGCCACATAGTTAACCTTTATATAGCAGCTCCTTAGAACCTCGGCTCAAGAAAAGAAACAAACTGACCCAGTCCTCCACCCACAGGCTCAGTCACCTAAGCAACCCTTCCTGAACCTCTTACTCATAAACTCTACCTTGCCAAACATCCTCTATGTGGCTTCCTAATATGCCTATGCCAATACCTGGTACATAAACAACTCATTTTGCCCCTCCCCTGACTATATAAGCTAGCCTAAGAAAAGTAAAGTTTGCCACTTGATCAGAATCCTGTCTTGTGGTCATTCTTTCTGTGCCTCTTGTCCCCATTCCCTATCCCTGACTCTCTTGCCCCAGGTTGATGTCCTGCAGGTCAGGACAATTTCTGCTCTTCCATTTCCTCCTCTCCCCTCCACTTCTCCTGCTCTCATACTGCCATCTCCCTCTCCCCTACCCTCATGCTCCAAGTTAGTTCAAGAGATCATGGCCTTTCCATTCTCTGGGGTCCATGCATTTTTTCTTAGAGACCTCCTTGTTCCCTAGCTTGTCTGGAGGTATGGATTGTAGATTGCTAACCCTTTGCTTTGTGTCTAAAATTCATATATGAGTGAGTACATACCATGTTTGTCTTTTTGTGAATGGGTTACCTTATTCAGGATGGTTTCTTCTAGTTCCATCCATTCCCCTGAGAATTTCAAGATTCCATTGGTTTTTTTCCACTGAGTAGTACTCCATTGTATGAATGTACCACATTTTCTCTATCCATTCTACAGTTGAGGGGCATCTAGGTTGTTTTCAGGTTCTGGCCATTACAAACAACACTGCTATGAAAATGGTTGAACACATGTCTTTGTTGTATGAACGTGCATTATTTGGGTATATGCCCAAGAAAGCAATTGCTGGATCTTGAGGTAGACTGATTCCCATTTTTCTGAGCAACTGCCATTGCTCAGAAACTGATTTCCAAAGGGAGTCTTACAAGTTTGCACTCCAACCAACAATGGAGAAAGGTTACTTTTTCTCCACATCCACTCCAGCATAGATTGTCATTGGTGTTTTTGATTTTAGCCATTCTGGTAGGTATAAGATGGTATTTTAGAGTTGTTTTGAGTTGCATTTCTCTGAAGGCCAAAGATTTTGAGCACTGTCTTAAGTGTCTTTCGGCCATTTCAGATTCCTCTGCTGAGAATTCTCTATTTAGTTCTGCACCCTACTTTTTAATTTCACTGTTTGGTGTTTTGGTGGCTAGCTTCTTGACTTCATTGTATATTTTGGAAATCAGCCCTGTGTCAGGGGTTGGTGAATATCTTTTCCCATTCTGTGGGCTGCTGTTTTGTCTTACTGACTGTGTCCTTTGCCTTACAGAAGCTTCTCAGTTTCAGTAGGTCCCTTTTATTAGTTGTAGGTCTCAATGTCTGTGCTTCTGGTGTAATGTTCAGGAAGTGGTCTCCTATACCAACTTTTTCAAGGGTATCTCCCACTTTCTCTTCTACAAGATTCACTGTAGCTGGGTTTATGTTGAGATCTTTGATCCATTTGGACCGAAATTTTGTGCACATGAATTTATCTGCAATCATCTGCCTATACAAATCCAGTTGTACCAGCACCATTTGTTGAAGAAGCTTTCTTTTTTCCATTGTATTGATTTAGCTTCTTTGTCAAAAATCAGGTGTTCATGCATGTGTGAGCTAATATCTGGGTTCGATTCCATTGGTCTATCTGTCTATTTTTGTGCCAATATCAAGCAGTTTTCAGAACTATGGCTCTATAATAGAGCTTGAAGTCAGGGATGGTGATGCTTCCAGAAGATCCTTTATTGTGCAGAGTTGTTTTGACTATCCTGGATTTTTGTTTTTACATATAAAGTTGAGTATTGTTTTCAAGGTCTGTTAAGAACTGTGTTGGAATTTTGATGGGGATTGCATTGAATCTGTAGATTGCTTTTGGCAAGATTGCCATGTTTACTATGTTGATCCTACCTATCCAAGAGCATGGAAGATCTTTCCATTTTCTGGTATCTTGTTGATTTCTTTCCTTAAAGACTCAAAGTTCTTACTGTACAGGTCTTTCACTTTTTTGTTTAGTGTTACCTCAAGATATTTTATGTTGCTTGTGAATATTATGAGGGGTGATGTTTCTCTGATTTCTTTCTCATTGGATTTATCATCTGTATATAATAGGGCCACTGATTTTTTTGAGTTAATTTTGTATCCTGCTACTTTGCTGAAAATGTTTGTCAGCTGCAGGAGTTCCCTGGTAGAGTTTTTTGGGGTCACTTGTGTTGACGGTCATATCATCTGCAAATAGTGAAAGTTTGACTTCTCCCTTTCCAATTTGTATCCCTTTGATCTCCTTTTCTTGTCTTATTGCTCTAGCTAGAACTTCGAGAACAATATTGAAAAGATATGAAGAAAGTGGACAGCTTTGTCTTGTTCCTGAACCACACTGAGTTTCTCTTCATTTAGTTTGATGTTGGCTGTTGGTTTGGTGTGCATTGCATTTATCATGTTTAGATATGTTCCTGCTATTCCTGTTCTCTCCAAGATCTTTATCATGAAGGGATTTTGTATTTTGTCAAATGGTTTTTCAGCATCTAGTGAGATAATCATGTGGTTTTTCAGTTTCAGTTTGTTTCTATGGTGGATTACATTGATAGATTCTCATATATTGAACAATCCTTGCATCCCTGGCATGAAGCCTTCTTGATCATATTGAATAATTTTTCTGATGTGTTCTTGTATTTAATTCACTGATATTTTGTTGAGTATTTTTGCATAGATGTTCATGAGGGATATTAGTCTATAGTTCTCTTTTTTAATTGTATCTTTATGTGGCTTGGGTATGAAAGTGATTATAGCCTATTAAAACGAGTGTGGCAATGTCCCTTATGCTTCTATTGTGTGGAACAATTTGAGAATTACTGTTATTAGCACTTGTTTGAATTTCTGGTAGAATTCTGCAGTGAAGCCATCTGACTCTGGGCTTTTTTTGGTTGGGAGGCTTTGGATAACTGCTTCTATTTCATTAGGTGTTATAGGTCAATGTAAACTGCTTATCTGTTCTTGATTTAATTTGGTAAGTGATATGTATCCAGAAAATTATCCATTTCCTTTAGATTTTTGAATTTTGTGGAGTACGGGTTTTCAAAGTATGACCTGATGATTCTCTGGATTTCCTCAGTGTCTGTTGTTATATCTCCCTTTTCATCTCTGATTTTGTTAGTTAGCATGATCTCTCTCTGCCTTTTGGTTAGTTTGGATAGAGGTTTGTCTATCTCGTTGATCTTCTCAAAGAACCAACTCTTTGTTTCATTGATTCTTTGTAATGTTTTTGTAGTATATACTTTATTGATTTCAGTCCTCAGTTTGATTATTTCCTGGCATCTACTCCTCTGTGGTGAGTTTTCTTCTTTTTGCTCTAAAGTTTTCAGTTGTTCTGTCAATTCTATAATGTGACTATTCTTCAGTTTCTTCATGTGGGCACTTAGTGCTATGAATTTTCCTCTGAGCACTGCTTTCAGAGTGTCCCATAAGTTTGGGTATGTTGTGTCTACATTCTCATTAAATTCTAGGAAGTCTTTGATTCATTTTTTTATTTCTTCCTCAACCCAGGAATGGTGAAATTGGTTATTATTCAATTTCCACAAGTTTGTAGGTTTTCTGCAATTTGTATTGCTGTTGAATTCTAACTTTAAAGCATGGTGATCTGATATTATACAGGGGATTATTTCAATTTTGTGTATATGTGTAGATTTGCATTGTTGCCAACTATGTGGTCAAGTTTAGAGAAGGTTCCATGTGGCCCTGAGAAGAAGGTATATACTTTTGTGTTTGGATGGAATGTTCTATAGATATCTGTTAAACCCAGTTGGGTCATATCTTCTGTTAGATCCTTTGTTTCTTTGTTAACTTTCTGTCTGGTGGTCCTGTCTAGTGGTGAAAGGGGGTGTTGAATTCTCCTACTATAATTGTGTGGTTTTATGTGTGGTTTGAGCTTTAGTAATGTTTCTTTTACAAATGTGGGTGACTTCATCTTTGCGGCATAGGTGTTCAAGATTGAGACTTCATCTTGATGGACTTTTCCTGTGATGAGTATTAAATGCCCTTCTTCATCTGTTTTGATTGATTTTAGTTTGAAGTCTAATTTGTTAGATGTCAGGATTGCTACACCAGCTTGTTTCCTGGGCCCATTTGATTGGAAAATCTTTTCCGAACCCTTTACTCTGAGGTAAAGCCTGTCTTTGAAGTTGAAGTGTCTTTCTTGTATACAGCAGAAGGATGGATTCTGTCTTTGATTCCATTCTGTTAGCCCATATCTTTTTATAGGCAGGTTAAGAACATTTACATTGAGGAATATTAATGTCCGTTGATTGTTGGTACTTGTTTGTTTTGGATTTATTTTTGGTGGTGTCATTGTGTGTGGATTTGCCCTCCTGTTTCTTTTGTTTGTTTGTTTGGTAAAATTAGATTATCCATTGCTTATGTTTTGTAAGTGTAGTTATCTTGTTGGGTTGGAGTTTTCCTTCGAGAACTTTCTGTAGTGCTGGATTTGTGGACATGTATTGTTTAAGTATGGTTTTGTCATGGAATATCTTGTTTTCTCCATCTATAGAGATTGAAAATTTTGCTGGGTGCACTAGTCTGGGTTGGCATCAGTGCTCCTTTAGTGTTTGTAGGATATCTATCTAGGACCTTCTGGCTTTCAAAGTTTCCATTGGGAAGTCGGGTGTGATTCTGATAGGTCTGCCTTTGTATGTTAATTGGCCTTTTTCCTTTGCTGCTCTTAATATTTTCTCTTTGTTCTGTAGGTTTGGTGTTTTGATTATTATGTGTTGAGCGGACTTCTTCTTGTGGTCCAATCTGTTTGGTATTCTGTAAGCTTCTTGTACTTTCATAGGTATATCCTTCTGTATGTTGGGGAAGTTTTATTCTATGATTTTGTTGAATATAATTTCTGTACCTTTGAGCTGTATTTTTTTCACCTTCTTCTATACCTATTATTCTTAGGTTTGGCCTTTTCACCATGTCCCATATTTCCTGGATATTTTGTGTTATGTATTTGTTGGACTTGAGATTTTCTTTGGTTGATGACTGTATATCCTATACAAGTCTTCAACAACTGAGATTCTCTCTTCCATGTCTAGTACTCTATCGGTTATACTCACATCTTCAGTTCCTGTTGGTTTATCCAGGCTTTCTATTTCCAGAATCCCCTCATTCTGTAATTTCTTTATTGTGTCTTTTTCAGCTTTCATGCCTTGAACTGTTTTAACTGCTTCTTTCACTTGTTTGGTTGTATTTCTTGGCTTTCTTTAGATTCTTTAAGAGATTTGTTTATTGCTTGAATTTTTTTGGTTTGTCTTTTTCTCCATTTCATGTAATTTTTTTGCTTGTTTTTTTCTTTTATTTCTTTAGGGGATTTTCTTGTTTTCTATTTAAAGGTCTCTGTCATCTTCCTAAGATAATTTTTGAGGTCCATCTCTTTTTTATGCTATGTGTTGGGCTTTTCAGTTCTTGCTGGTGTGGCTTCCCTAGATACTGGTGGTGTCCTATCAGTCTTTCTGTTGTTGAGTGTGTTCATATTCTGTCTTCTTCCCATCTCTTCTTCTAGTGGGTGCAGGTGGAATCTCTCTAGCTCCTCTTGTCACCCGGTGGTGTGTGGGGGCCAAGACTCTATGTCAACAGCTCTGGATGGTCTTGCCTCTCCTGGTAGTTTCCTCACTCAGTAGAGTTTGGGCCGGCAATAGGGGAAGGAAGAGTGAGATGTTTCCAGCCTCAGGGAGTTCCTCCCTGTCTGGGCGGGTCCACTCTATGCTGCTGCAGGCCCAGAGAGCTCTGGGGTGATGGGGACAAGAGCACAGGGTACACTCACCTCAGTAGATGTTGGGCCCTTGGAGGGGTAATGAAGAGTGAGGTGTTTCCAGACTCAGGGAGATACTCCCTGTCTGGGCAGGTCCACTCTATGTTGCTGCAGGCCCAGAGAGATCCAGGGTGAATGGGATGTTGGGCAGGAGTAGGGAAGATCAGAGGTTACACTCACCTCTGTAGGGTTCAGGCCAGCCTATACCTATTGTTCCTAAGTTTGACCTTTTCACGGTGTTTCATATTTCCTGCATATTTTGTGTTAGGAATTTGTTGAACTTGAGATTTTCTTTGTTCATGACTGTATATCCTCTAATGAGTCTTCAATACCTGCAATACTCTCTTCCATCTCTTGTATTCTATTGGTTATACTTACATCTGTAGTTCCTGAATGTTTACCCAGCTTTTCTATTTCTAGCATCCCCTCATTCTGTGTTTTCTTTATTGTTTCTATTTCAGCTTTCAAACCTTGAATTGTTTGAATTATTTCCTTCATTTGTTTGGTTGATTTTTCTTGGCCTTCTTTATGTCCTTTAAGAGATTTGCTTATTTCTTGAATTTTTTGGTTTGTCTTTTCCTTTATTTCATGTATTTTTTTCTTCCTCTATTTCTTTAAGGGATTTTCTTGGTCCTCTTTAAGGGTCTCTATGATCTTTGTAAGACAGTTTTTATGGTGTGTCTATTCCTCTTCCTCTGTGTTGGACTTTTCAGGTCTTGCTGGGTGTGGAATCCCTAGATTCTGGTGCTGTCATATTGGTCTTTGTGTTGTCGAGTGTGTTCTTATACTGTCATCTTCCCATCCCTTCTTCAAGTGGGGGCAGGTGGGGCCTCTTCCTCTCTCCTCTAGTCTCCTGGTGGTGTATGTGGGCCAAGACTTCAGTGTCTGCAAATCTGGATGGGCTGACCTCTCCTGCTCTTCTCCTCATTCAAGCAGAGAGGTCAACCAAGTGTGAGATGTGTCTGGACTCAGGATGTTCCTCCCTGCCTGGGCATGTCCAATCTACTGGAGGAGCAGGCCCAGGAAGATCTGAGGAGGAGATGATGGTGGGATTTGGGGCCAGAGCAATGCCCAAACTCATGTCAAGCAGAGGGTTCTATCTTTCATTATCTTAAGATTGCATAAATTCATGGGATGCTTGCTGATTGGCCACCCCTAAGCTATGGTTTTTCTAAGAACTGCTTGTTCAGTTCCAGTAAACTAAAACTGAGGACTGGTCACTGACAGAGCTACTATGAGCCTGTCATGGCATTGGTCTGCCTCCCCTGTTCTCTCAACTGCCAGGCAAAATTCCCTTCTTATTAAGTAGGTGCAGAATCCAATTAGATTTTGATTACCCCAGATGTGGAAGACAAGGCCCTTTTGTTGAAGATGCCATGTATGTCAGATACAGGCCCCTGAGGTCCATAAGCAGAATTGACTTGAATGCCTACCTCCTGAAATTTACCTCAGTAGTGTCATGCAAGCTTCCAAAGAAGGGAAGCAACCAACAATCCCACCCAGATCTGATGCCTAGGAACCAGAACTGTGACCAGCATAGTCTGATAATCCTCCCTAAATACACAGTGGTAACATGAAAACCTTGGCAATAATCTTGTTTTTAAAGAAAACTAAAAAAGAAATAAAACTAATTACAATTAATAATTGCAACATAGAAACCAGAAAAGGAATTATTAAAGACACTAATATCATCAAATGTTAAAATATTTAGTGTCTAGAACTTTTTTTAATTAAAGGTAAATTTAGGATTATTGAATTACTGAATCTGCATTGAATTATTAGTTAACAAAAAACACAACAAAAATTTACACAAGATATATTATGTTAAAATAATTCCACCAAAATATTGAATCCAGTTTGGCAGGCTAGTGGCTTACCATTTTGAGCATTCTAGTTTTAAAGTCAACTCTTTGGAGTTTTGTTTGGCTTTATAAAAAAATACCATTAACAAAAATTAGTACATATAAATAGAATTGGCTTGCTTTATTTAGCAGCTTAACAGAAAAGCTATTTAGATATTCATTCTCATGAAAGCAATTCATAGTTGCAAAACTATTCACAGCCTATCAGCTTACCATGGAGAATCTAATTTTATTTAAAAAAGACTTTCAGTAGTATTCCATAGGTCTTTCACATGCTAACTATGACAGACTCCTAACTCAAGAACTTGAATTACATGAATTCCTTTGGGAACAAAATTTTCTTTTTAAAAATTCTACTGTTAGTTAACTCCTTCACTCTTTTGATTTCTTGTTATTTTATTAATTCTTCCTTCATGGGGATATTCTGTCTAACTAAATTGATACAATAATATTGAAAAACTGGACAGAAATATTTCAAACAACTTGTAAAACTGAAGTGTTGCAGAAAACCTAGGATATCTAGGGAATTCAGTTCTTCATTACTTACAACCTACCAAATTAGTGCATATACACTTATATGCACATGAAATATGTATATATATACAAACATACAAATATGTGTGCATGTGTTTACATGCTTGTACATATACATGTCAAGCAAGAGCAGTTGGCTGTCAGTTAACAAAACTTATTTGTATTTCCAAGTCTAGATGCAGAATATGCATCAAAAGAAAATGGTTGGATTTTCATAAAATGACATAAAGAGAAAAATAAAGTCTTGAGTAAATAAAACAAGATTTGATACGGTTGGTCTAGGCATGTAACTCAGCTGGTAGAATGCTGGCCTGACAGATGAGAAGCCATGTGTTCTTACCTAGTAAGGAAACTGATGTGGTAATGCACATGCATAACTCCTGGAGGTAAGAGGTTCAGAACTCAAAAGTCATCCTCTATTACATAGCAAATTTGAGCCTAATCTGGAACACATTGGACTCCCTCTCAAAAATAACTAACTAAATGGATGAATAGATGGATATTAAAACAAAAAAATAGCTAGTGTCTCTTTCCATTTACTTTAAACCATACAAAAATACTAGAATTGGTGAGAATAATAAGCTTAAGGAGAGAAGTAATGACTAGGATGGAGTACAACGTTGTCTTTTACAATGACTAATTTCTGTCTCTTAGAATGCTTTTTTTAAAAAAAAAAATGTGTGGAAGAATATGCTGAAGATTCACGTGTCTGATTTTGTTCAAGGGAATAAATCAGAAAATTGCATAAAATATCAAATAAGCATGAAAAAAATAAGGAAATGGTGTTTGTACCAACTTAATTGAAAAATTCCTAAGGTATTCTGTAAAGGGGATGAAGACAGAGAGCCATTGTAAAAGAACAACTACAAAAAAAATAAATAAAAAGAAAACAGGACATTCGATGTGAAGACAAAAATCAATTAAAAATATTCAAAGAAAATTTTAAAGCCCATATGTTCCTGACAGCTCATATGCAGGTGAAAAACCAATTTGCTTAGAAAATGTGTTATTTTAGAACACAAACTCACAAAATCTTAGGATTGTCATTAGAATTCAAAAAGGTATCAGTGAAGCTAAATTGCCTTATGTGCAGATGCTTCTGATGTTTATCCTATGCACAGTATAATTTTAGTTTGTGGTATTTCTTCCTTCAGACAAAAGCTATGATGCTAAATAAAATTTCATAAGGAACAAAAACCATTAAGGTTAAAGCATACAATAAGGAGACCAAATCCAAGAACTCTGAGAGTTGTTTTCAAGGGCACATGGTTACATTTGTTTACATTATTTAAATATAGTCTAGGAGAATAATGCTAAGTCCTCTTGTATGTATGTCAAAATTTCTGCATATACTATCACGTTGGTTTAATTCCTCAGACATTTTGCCTTTTAATTTACTATAATTGTTATACTATCCTCCTTTTATTCCTTGCCACAGATGTATGCCTAAAAGTGCTATACCGGCCTAATTACCGTTTGATTCAAAATGCCTTAGCAAGTATTTAGTTTTAAGTATATTGTGTTAAGGAATTTGACTGCTGAAAACAATCAATTTTAATGGAATATTATGTAAAACCAGTTCTTGGCTCTGCCAAGTAAAAATGATGAATTTAGAAATACAAATGTCTTCACTTTAAAATAATAAATCCTTTCTATTTCTTAGCACTCAAAGAAATGACTATTTATAAACACTTGATAGCTGAGAACATCATGTGGTGGTTTGAAAAAAAATGTCCCCCAAAGGGAATGATACTATTAGGAGGTATGGCCTTCTTGGAGGAAGTGTGTCACGGTGGGGGTGGGCTTTCAGGTGTCTTTTCTCAAGCTTCATTCAGTGTCACAGTCAGTGGGCAAATTGTTGCCACTGAGTCAAGATATAAGACTCTCAGCTCCACATCTACCTGCATATTGCCATGCTCCCCATCCTGATGATAATGGATTGAACCTCTGAAACTGTAAGTGAGCATCCCAATTAATTTTTTTATTTATAAGTGTTGTAGTGGTCATGGTGTCTCTTCACAGCAATAAAAAACTCTAAGACAAGAGCCAAGAGGAACATGATCATTATAAATTAAAGTTCTTTGTAAAAAAAACTATTCTTGTAACACAAATAATACAAACTCAGAGATGAATACTGGGGTTCAAGCTAAAGATTTGAAAAGCAGCCAGACACTAGCCAGACACTAGCCAGTGATCCTGGCTCCAAGAGTCCTGGAATTAAAGATGTGTGCCTCCATTGTTTGGCCTCTATGCCTAACTAGTATAGTGGCTGGGATTAAAGGTGGGTATCACCATTGCCTGGCTCTATGGCTGTAGCCAGCTTTTCATTTTAATCCCCAATGGTTTCATTAGTTCATGAACAATCTATCACTCCAATTTCTTTTATGTTGTTAGTCTATTATAATTACATCCTTTCCCTTTTCCCTTTCTTCACTTCAAACCCTTCCCTACACCTATCCTTTCTCTGTTTAATTCATGGCCTCTTTTTTATCATTAATTGTTTTTACATACATAAATGTATCCATCTTTGTCATCTGTATATGTACATGCATATGACTGTGTATGTATATATGCATAAATCTGAAATTGCGGGGTCTTTATTTTACTACTGATTAGGGTATTCTGAAACTAACAATTTATAGATCCCTAGAACAACCTGTGTCCAAAAAGAATCCAGTTTCACTTAGAAATCCAATTTGTGAAGCATTTAATAATTTTCCTCAGGTATTGTGTTGGAATTTCATTTTGTCACAGTAAAACAATGTAACTGATAAATTTCATCAAGTAAATATTTACATAAATATAATACTCAATAACAGTCAATAATCTATGTTCTTGTAAATGAAAAAAGGTGTACATTACACTATCAATTAGACTAAGTAAGTATGCTGTAGCCCATTGCTTAAAACTTAATGCTGAATTTTATAATAATTCTGAGTGGTTCTTTCATTCTTTTTTATATTGACAAAAATGCAGGGAAGGTCATTAAAACAAATATAGCTACAAATACTTTGAATCTTCAGTTTTTATTTTGCATTCATCTCCCATAAATCACAACACTGATAATAATGATGCAATCCAGAAGTTATTGTGACCATTAGGTAAAATCACATATGCAAAGTATTTAGAATTGTGCCTGATATAAAGATGCTTATAGCATCATTAACTTTTATTATTCTTTAGAGTTCTCAGGAAATTAAATGACACTCTAATGCTATAATTACTGGCAGTGATCAAGTTTGTTTAGTGATTATTAACTTCAAAAATACCACATTAAAACAAAAAACAAAATTAATTTGATTTTGAACTCCTAACCTTAGGCTTATCAAACAAATGCATTTTAAATAACATTTATGTATCAGTAGTAATTATTATCTTAGAGGGAAACTTTAATTTAAACTAAAAAGAAAGAAAATATTATATATTAAATAAACTTGAGTATTTTTTCTGATTCAGCAATAAATTCTTGACTATAAATCATGTCTTTACTTAAGACATTGAATTTTTTAAGCCACCAATGTAGCCATTTCTTCATTTTTGAATCAGAAATATCAGCTTCTTTCTAGAAAAACATAAAGATTGAAATGAATATCATTTGAATTTTACAACAAATGCATGTTTATAACCAACAAGTTAAGCTTACATAGTACATTGTTAAGTGTCTGGGTTCTGTTATCAAGAGTTTGTATTTAAAGTTTGTCTATACACCATATTAGTCTACTTTTTAATTTTTATTTTATTGGTTTGGGAGATTTGCCTGCACATATAATCTGTTTACCACCTGAGTGTTTGATGCTAACAGATGCTAAAAGAGAGTATTGAAACTCCTGGGACTGGAGACCATTGTCAGATGCTCATGGACTCTGGGAATGTAACTCAGGTACCCTATAAAAGCATCTAGTGTTCTTAACCACCAAGTTGTCTGTACAACCCCATATTGTTAGTAATTTTAAGATTGATATTTCACTTAATTTCTATGAAATCATTATTCACTGTGAGTTCCTAGAAGTATGTTAAAGAGTTATAACATGTACTCGCATCAATGAAAATTATAGATATCAACACACACACACACACACACACACATACACACACACACACACACACACACATATATATATATATATATGTATATATATACATATATATGTATGCATATTATAAAAACATGTCAAAGTCTAATAAGTTCAGAGACTCAGTGTTTGTCTTCTAAGATCTACAAATATGAAATATGTGATGAATTTGAATATATACATATATATTTTTAAGTATGACATAGTTTGCTTGTCCTTTACAAGGATTTCAAATATTTTTGGCTACCTAAATTGACAATTAAGGAAAAGTGAACACGAGGAAGCAAAATAAAACTATCCACATCCAAAATTTTCCTATATACTCCAGTTGATGTTTTCAATAATAAAATATCTGAGTTACATTATTATGACAATTCTTGAGAAATTCAGTTTTACAAAGATAGTTTAGGACAGTTGACAGGATTAATCTTACCTCTCAGATATGAGTGGCAATAATTAATTTATCAGGCAGTACTCTGAATCCAAAAAAAATGAAGATGAAGCTAAAAGTTATTTTGTATTTATGAATTAAAATGCAATTGCTTATCACAACTGCTAGTATTACTTTATCAGGTAATTCAGGGGGAGAGAAATATTGTTTAAAAAGTATAAGTATACAATCTAATGTTTTGTACAGCAATCTTTCTCTTTCATGGCTTTTGAAATAGTATAAAAATGTATAGTGAATTAATAACATCAATCAATTCAGGGATGCTTTTTACCTAAGCTAGTGGAATACCACGGTAGAGCACTTGGTTTTACCTACCTGATTACTTCAATGTTATCAACACCATCTTGGCAATATGAGGCTGAATATTTGCATTCATTTTGGTACAAGTAGCATGTTGCTACACAACTGATTAAAGGTCATAATTATGAGGACAGGACTAGATATATTTACATCTTAGTGCTAGTTCAAAAAAAGAGAAAAATACATATTATTACGCTTACCTTGCCTTAATTTGAAAACCTGTAACTAATATTACAACCTGCATTCAGAGTATTTCTGGATATTTTGATATAAAAATATTATTCTTCCAGTTTCTGTGATAGATGGTACAGAGAAACACTAGAGGGTTTATAAACATGACAGTTTTGTTCATATATATATATGAACATATATATATATATATGTATATATATAGTATGCATATCTATAGTTGATTTCTTTCTTATGTATTAATTCAGAATTTCAAGTATGAACATTATGTGTTTTGATCAAATCTACCATCACTCCCTTTTCTCAAACTACCCCGATCTCTACTCCCATATTTTTTTCCCTCTGAGAGTATATACATAGGATCATTCACCTGGAGCATGAGTAGCCAGTCTTCCTAAGAATAACTGACCATCCCACTCCCCAAGCACCTGACAATTACAAATACCTCTTGAGCATGGAGTGGTGTTTCCTGAAAACTCGCCAATCCATACTAGCAATAGGTTGTTTTGCTCATGTGTGGGTCTTGAATGTACAGTCTCTGGCTGTTGTGAGCTCCTGTGTAACCTGAAAAGTCCAGAAACTGCTTTGCAACAGTCCTGAACTGTGCTTGGCTCTAACCATCTTTTTTCATGAACCTGTTAATAAGAATAATAAAACTTTTTATGATAAAAGAAGATACCACAAACCTAGCATGTGATGCTTTGTATGTCCTTTAGATGGCCTATCATCTCAAATAAATGTTCAGAAAAAAATCATTGCAAAGTAAAATGTTTTCAGTGTTTAAATCTAAGTAAACTACAGATAGCTTCATTTTAAATGAATGCACAACAGCTATTGGGAGAAAACTTGAGTATACACACCTGACAAAATAAAGAAGTGAGAAGATGATGCTTACCATAGTACAATCATGAGCACTATAATAAACAGTTTAAGTTTCTCTTACACCATTTGTTTTTCCAAAAATAATATGCAAAATAAAAATGATAGTTTATACCTTTTACTACGAATCACAAATGTAAAATTTTTCCCAACCTCCTATTCCCTTCTCTGACTCATCAATATATACACATGACCAAAATCTCTAGTTTCATAATTTTAATATCAATAATGAGAAAATAGCATTGACAAATTTAATCCTATAAATGCCCTTTCCATGTCTGTTATTTTACTTTAATAAGACAGAATAAGACTCAGGGGCAGACTTGTAAACACTCCAATGTTTTAGTGGGACTATTAATACATCTCAAATTCAAAACATATATAAAATTCCAAGGGTCTAATAAAATAGAGCTTTGGATTCCCTGCATGTGTAGTGAATGTCTTATTAACAAGTTGACTACATTTCATGGATAATGTTTTCTGGGCAGATATCTATAAACCATTCACACTTTCATTTCATCTTCCAGAAATTACATGCACAGTTTGTTCAATTTGCATATGGAATAGAACAAAATCAAATTACACACTCAACACACACACACACACACACACACACACACACACACACACACTCACACACACACACGGGTCATGCTGTATTTTCACATCCAGGAGGATACTGCTGTAGATGGATTCTTCCATCAAAACCCTGTAGTAGTTGGTGGATAACTGAGACTAAACAAGTATCAGCAAATGCCCACACTTGAGAAGAGACAAAATAAAATGTTTTGAATCATATATTTCCTAGATGATTATATATTGTCCTAGATGATCTGGGCATCACAATTTTGTCTTGAAGCATAAAACCAACAAACAAAAAAGTTAGATGGGTAGGGAAGTGGGGCAAACCTGAAAAATAGTTGAGGAGATGAATGTGGTGAAAATGGATGAAACTGTCAAAGGAACAGTAATTTATCAATTGACTGATTAATTAAGAGTCAGACAGCAGAGGATTAAAGGGGAAGATGGAATGAGGACAGAGAAGAAAATCTGGTGATCAGGGAAAGTGAAGCAGAGGACATGATGAGTCATAGAACACTGCATGTATTTCTAGTCACCATGTTAAAATTCATCAGTATAATCACCTGACAATGTACAGACTATTGTTTGATAACCTCTTGAAGACAATAGTTAATAAACCAAAGCTGTTATACTTAATTAGTTTCCTCTTACTTCTTTGTGTTGAAATAAACTATTAGTTGACAACCACCTACAGACTAAGTTTTATTTCAAAAGAAACAAATACAAAAACCAAAGAACACATTGAGGAAAATGTTCTAAGTCTATAGAAAAATTGACTCACAGGCTACATGGCTTTGCAGTTAACTCTCACTTGATTTCTTCTATAATACTCTTTAAAATTAATTCATTTCAGAACCACATTTGCCTTTTAAATTTGTGATTAACATATAGAGTAAATGCTTTCCAAAGGTGAAACAAATGTTGCAGTGATCCATGAACATTAGAATTAAAGTTATATCTAGCAAAGCATAATTAGATGTTTCCTTTACTCCTGGCACTCATGTGAATGTATGCTGAGTTCAAAGTGTTAGGAAAACTCAAAGCATTCTTAACTAGTGGTGCTTACATTGTAGGAGGGTAAAAGCAACACTAGCATAATAAAATGCCAAGTGATGAGAAACTGGGGAGAGCATTTATTTATGTATTTTTTATTTATTGTATTTTGTGTAGTGAGAAGAAAATTCCATTGAACACACAGAGAGGTCGGAGAACAACTTATAGGAGTTGACTTTTTTCTCCATCACTTGGATCCCTGAGTCTAAATTTAAGGCATATAACTTGGCAGCAAATGCTTTTTTTTAAGTGTATTGAATTCTCAATTTGGATTTTTCCAAATTAAAAAAAAAGACAGTACTAAATATACTTCTCAGAAAAAATATAACAGGCACACATAAGAAGAAACAGAATACTTAGTGGAACTCCTAAGCTGTAAACAAACCCCTCTTCAAACACCTCCACCAGCTTATACTATGAATTAAACAACACACTCAGGACCAATATTTAAATCTAGAGTCATGTACACCACATTCCAAACAAGGAAATAAGTTTCTCTGCCTCTAACAATCAACAATTACCCTCCATTTCATTTCAGTTTCTATTCAAACTTATTCCAGAACTCATTTGGGTAAGTATGGTAACCTTACCTGGTCTGGTTTTGAGGGCATGGGCAACAAGACCAACTGAGACATTAACAAGAACTTTTAGGGAAAGTCTCTAATTACCATCTTATGCTTTTACAGAATTGGATATGCTTATCAGACATATGTGAAACACATGGGCAGTAGAGAAAAGATTATATCACTCAACCCTGTCAATCAAAATAGGGGAAAGACCCTTGATAGCCACCCTATCAATTATCTTCTCCTGCTGGATTTCATGACAAAAAAGCCTCAAACAACTAGAGCCCCTAAGTATGTTGTCTCTAAAGTAGCCTGCTGTTGGCTTGCAAAGATTTTTTCCCTCTGAACAATCACTGTGTTTTTGCACAAAGCAGTACGCTTCTTTGCAGTTTTTGCGTGTCTTTGTTTCAGTCCCATAAATAGGACACCAAGAATGTAGACTCACTGAGCACAGTTCATATATTAATCACATGTTTCTTTTGTGATGAGCAACTATTGAGCATTACTGTACAATTTCCCCATCCATTAGTTGAATGCATGAACTTCTAAATGGAAAGATGAATTAGTTCATCATTCTTGAAAGATATAAAGAGAATATTGTTAAGTCTCAAATCTAAGAAAATAGTCAATGTTAAGTATACAAAGAATTTCCTGCAGTCAATATAAAAATCCAGAGAGAGTTTGCCCATTGTATTTGGTTTTCAAAGCAATACAAAATGTCATATAGTGGAGATGCTGGCAAATAAACATGGATTCTAAAATACTCCATGAAAATCATGAAAAATTTGATCATGCAATAATTAAAATTTTCTTTTTATATGAAGTAAATATAGGTTATTGAATAATAATTATATATATACATATATATATATATTTATACTTTTTTACTTTAAGTGACTATAAAACACCTTTGTTTTAATCTAAGAATATTTGAAAATATTCCACTTTTGTAAAATAACAGCCATAGAATTTGTTTCCTTGTTCTAAGTAAACATAGAATTTCTGCAATCAGTAGTCTACTATAGGAATCATATATTTATTTTTATACTTTAGTAGAAATACATATTCAGAAGAACTTCATGTTTTGTATTTGTTATCAGTAATGAAAAAGTTTGCCAGATTAAAGTGAGAAATGCAAAACAGCCTCTACGTGTGTGTGTGTGTGTGTGTGTGTGTGTGTGTGTGTGTGTGTGTGTGTGTGTTTATGTTGTGTGTGTGTGTGTGTGTGTGTGTGTGTGTGTGTGTGTGTGTGTGTATGTTCATGTATGAGTTAGGCATGTGTTTGCCACCATACATTTGTAAATTTCAGATGATAACTTACAGTGTTTGTCCTTATTTTCAGACTTATTCAAACCAGGGTCTCCTGTCTTGATACTGTATCTGCGAGGCTATCTTGTTGGAACATTTCTGGGGATTCTCCTGTTTCCAGCACATTTTCTCCCTCTAGAAACACTGGGATTTCTGATGTTGAATAGCCACCTGAAACTTTATATATAATCAGGTAATTTAACTCAGGTCCTCTTGCTTGCCCACCAAGCACTTTTTACATACTGACTCATATCCCCAGGATTCTGATCCATATGTTTTTATAATGCAACAAATATGTATAACAGTTTTGAGTTGTAGATATTTTCTGCTTATTTGAAAATGCACTTCAAATAATATTTCAAGTACCTTTTGGAATAATTAGAAAACTTTTTAAGTCTCAAGTAGTACAAATGTTCTTTTTCTTCCTGTGACTTTTCCAATGATTCTCAACCTGTTTGTTTTGACCACTTTGAGAATCACATATCAGATATCACGTATATCAGATATTTACATTATGATCACAATAGTGAAAAATTAATGGGTTTTTTGGGTTTTTGGAGGGGGTGGTGGTCTTTCAAGACAGGATTTCTTTTGTGCAGCCTTGGCTGTCCTGGAATTATCTCTGTAAACCAGGAGACTGGCCTCGAACTCACAGATCTGCCTACTTCTGCCTCCTAAGTGTTGGGATTAAAATCATGTGTTAGCCACCTCACAGCCAAAATTACAGTTATGAAGTATCAATGAAATAATTTTATGGTTGGGGTCACCACAACAAGAGGAACTGTATTAAATGGGAGCAGCATTAGGTAGATTGAGAACCACTGTTCTAAGAGATTGCCATGCCATCTTTAGTTGTCGTCTTTTGGAGAAGGTGTACATATAAGTCAATATTTGTCTTCCATATAAATATAATAAAATACTATATGTCTGAAGTCCTTCAGGTCAAGAGTGTCTTTACTGCTTGTGTAAAGATGATAGTCTAGTAGAGATTAGACCATGAAATGATTACATAGTTACCAAGTGCTGATAATAAGTACCTACATGAAAAGCAGAGGATTCCTATGTGAATGAAACCTTGAGCTCCAACTTGAGTAGCTGTATGTAAGATATACTATGTGCCATTTCCAGCTATTGTTAGCTGTCACACATGCAGGAATGGGCTTCCGTGATGATGAGTCAATTCTGCTCCTGTAAAAAACCTTCACCTCTATTCTGTCAGCAATTCCTTATCTGGGTGAATAGGTGTGTGTGTGTGTGTGTGTGTGTGTGTGTGTGTGTGTGTGTGTGTGTGTGTGTGTGTGTGTGTGTGTTTGTCTCCCCAGAAAGTCTGTCACAAAAGATCATGTTGCAGAAATAGATACAACATGTAAGAACACATTCATGAATTTTTATTTACCTGTAGGAGGTCAAGAAAATAAGGCTGAAATCTGAAAGATGATAATGTTTTGATTAATGAATCTACAGTTTCAACAGCTTAAAGTTGCAAAATGGAGGCTTGAAAACCAGACTCATTTGACAAACATCTTCATGTATTTCATTTTCCCATGAAGCGAGAAAGAAAAAATGTGTTTGTGGGCACCAACAGCCAGATAATTTGGCATGTCTTATAAACTAATGCTTAGCATCTTTAATAAATTGCCTCAGAATCTAGACTAAAATCAAACAAAAATTTAAAACTTGCCTTTGTTTTATGCAAAATTTTCTTTAAGTCTATAAATATTGAGAGTTACAAAATAGAACACATTACTATCCCAATAATCCTTTTCTATTACATCATGTATTACAGACCACATACAAAGTCACAGTATATGAAGTGAGATTGATGAAATTTGTCAGTTTTCCATTTCAACTTTGAAAGACAGTGTATGGCTTCTCTTTGATTAATTTTTCATCTTCAAAATAATAGATCAAAATGCAATGAATATTTTGTGAGTGAGATTCAAAGAAAGATATATTACATTGAGATGAGATTGTACTGAGAAACAAAGAGAGACAATTTAGTTAAAAACAGAACAACAGTAAACAAACAGAAGTACATGTCACACCATTTTCAACCTGGTCTTATGTATCTTTGTTGGAAACTTACTTTTTAATAAAAGGAATCAACCTAGACTTAGAGGCTTCTTATATCATTAGAAGTTTGTGGCACAGGATCTTCTACAGTTTTATTTGGTGTACTTATTTACAACCCATTTTAAAGATAAATAAGTATATAGTCATCAAAGTAATTATCTCTCTTACTGACGTTTGTACTTAAAAATCAGAATTTTAAATCATAGAAAAATAGACAAGTCTCACTTCCAATCCACATTGTTGACTCATGTATAACAGTCTTCAAGTTCTTATGATATACTTTGTCTTCCATGAGACAAAGGGGGGTTTTCCAAGACATTGGTGTATATGGTCCTCAACTGTACTATATTAGACATTTGATTTAATTATATGTATAATTTAAGACTTTTAAATTGAAAATAAGGATATGTTTTCCAGAAAATTAAGTTGAATAATTGGAAAAATATGATAATGATGAGCAACTTCAAAAACTGTTCTATTGCACTGATTTGGAGCCTACTCCAAGAGAGGAATGATCATGCCTTATAGTGTAACAGAGTCAGAGCCAGGGCCTAGGGAAGTCACATGCCCAGAGGGAGAACATATTGATGTTGTTTTGTTAAATGTTCAAGTTGTGAAACTGTCTCATAAATATGTGTTTACCACTGTAGATTTGTGCTTCTTCCAACCACACTCAGAAAAGCTTCTTATTATAGTGGGTGGTAAGCAATGCAGACATTATTGTTCAAGGTTATAGTGGGTGCCAATCAATGGAGATTCTTATTGATCAAAGTGCTGAGAACAACTGACTTGGCATGCTCAGCCATAGATGGGATGTCTGTGCAACCATTTCACTATGGCTCAGGAATAATGGGAAGGAGTACTGTGAAATGCAGTCATTTAGACATGGCATGACTGTTGAATGTATGAACTTACAGCATCAGTGGTTACCTTCATAGCCAATACAAGATCTATGTTAAGATTAGGCCAGTTAAAAAGTTTCAGCATGGAGAGATGAAGAGCTCCTGAGATCTTATCTGTAAATGGATTACTTAATTGGTCTAAGTAGTAAAATCCCAGAGTCAGAGAGAGAGGAAAATGCTGAGAGATCAGAGAGAAGGTGCAAGGCACTCCCATACCTTACCTCTTGTTTCTCCCTGCTTATATTCTGTTTCCAACCTGTTATCTCACTTCCTGTCTGTCTGTACAGACCTCCAGACCCCTGTGATTAGATAGTGGCAAGCTCCATTCTCTGACCTTCAGACAGACTTTATTTGTATAAGCAAGATATCATCACACTTATCACTAGCAGTTGAAAGATCTTGGGTAGCCATCAATTGGTACATTTTGTATGGTCCAGTGGGTAATCCCACATCCATTTGCTTATGGGAAAAAGTAATTGAACTTTGTGTATTAAAATAGATAAATACTATGAAAGGAGAACATAAACTACAGAAAGAGATTAGATGAAAACTCCTGTGAGTTGTTGAAGGGGAGAGGGAAGAGTAGACATGATCAAGATACATCTTACATATCTATAAAATTTCAAAAATTTCAGCCTTGTGTGTGGGCATATGCCTGTAATTGTCACATGTACTACACTGAGGTAGGAACATCTCTAATCAAAGGCCAAAATAAGTTAAAAAAACAAAATGAGCTTGTCTCAAAAAGCCCAAAAAAGTTAACTACATAAATATAGGTTTACTTATAGCAAAAAAAAATTATGATAAAAATTTAAGCAACTTTACCAGAAAGTTGTTTTCTGTGCTGTCTTGAGTCACTAGTGCACTGTGAAAACTTAAAGCAGAGGTCCCTATATTAAGCTACCAAAGATGACAAAGAATTTAGGTATCTGCAAATGTCTCAAACTAGAATCTGACTCCTTCCAAAGCAACTAGTAAATAAAATATGCATTTTTATATTTTCATCGAAGATAAATGATGGGGAATATTCTTCTGTGTATGTGTTTGTTTTATTGGTTGATGAATAAAACACCATGGCCAACAGGGCAGCAAGATAGGTGGGACTAGGATATGAGGAGGATTCTGGGAAATGTAGACAGAGAAGAGTCATCATGTGATCCCAAGAAGTGACATAGCTGGGCAGAAACTGACACTAGCTAACCATAGAGGTCTGGAGATTTGTACAGATAGGCATGAAGTGATGTAGCTTCCCAGAATAAGAATATAAGCAGGGACAAACAGTAAATCTGTCTCTTCTCTGTGGAGATGTAGCAGGCAAAGGAGTTGCAGATTCAGCATTCCCTGAACACCTGGAAATACATAGATTAAAAGCTATGGGTTAATTAAAACAGAACTAGCGAAATAAGAAGCCACAGTAACTGGAGAACAGTTTCATAATTAACATAATCATCTGTGTGTTTTATTTGGGGCTCAAGGGCCTCGGGATTCACCAGGCAAGAAAACTCATGTCACAGATAAAAGTATTGAAAATTGTGACTCTTCTTTAATTCGTTATTTTAGTCTAACATTTTATTTTTATTCTTTCTTCCCTTCATTCCTAATTTACTTTTAATACATTTTTAAAAATAGAATGTGATCACTTTCCCCTTTTTCTTTACTTTCCAGTCACTCCTGTCTGTAATCCCTCTAAACCTCCCATGCCTTCACACTCTCATATTGATATCAAAATAGTTTTCTTGTATTATTATTGTTACATACATTAATATACATTTTTGAATTGACACTGTTCACTCATTCTAGTAGAAAAAGACAAGTGACCATCTTTATAGAGACAGAGTTTGTTCTATGCTTGGATGCAGAAAGGTACTAGAGAGAGAAAGTATACTTGATGTATCCCATCTGAAACATGCACATTAAACTTTTTAAGGTAATCATAATGGCATTTCAACACCAAATGTCCATTATGTACATGGATTCAAGATGATCTTAAACCAAAGCTTTGAACATGCAATTTATGTTTTGAAACAATATAAGAAGATAAAGATCATTCAGTTAAGAAAAATTCCTCTACACTTATCATGATTTCCCCACCAATTAACTACATCTAATATATGCTATGAAATTTATTAACATTCAAGAGTCATGCTTTCCCAGAAAAGCATGTAACCCCAATATGTGCCCAGTCCTTTAAGATATTTTTCATAGTGGTTATGAGGACTGAAATTGTCTAGTATAGAATAGGGTGTGCCTTGTCTTTCATAAGAGTCAGGTTATCCTTTTTCATGTGTATGTCCTCATCCCCTGAACACATGAGCCTTATAATGGAGACTTCTCCATCTCAGTAGTTTCTCTTCACACAGAGCTGCTCCCTTCCTTCTGACCCACATAATCCTGGGTACCAAAGTGACAAGGGTTCTCTCACTTTCACTTGTTTTTGCATGACCTAGTGGACCCCTTAAAGCAGGCTGCCAACCCCCACTTTATAGTCGTTGTTGCCCTAGGTCTGAGTTAGGCCCTAGACATCTGCATTTCTATCATGTTCCCAAGTGAAACTTGTTTTGTTATTCCCTATATACACACACTTGAAGTATCACTGAATTAAAACCATGTTTGCTTTGAGTTTCCTCCAAATACTGGGACACAAGTATTTTAAATTGCATCAGGATGGATGAAGTACTCAAAATTAGCTTCTGGATTCTATTGGATCCTTTGTTCATTTATATAAAGAATTTCTTATTAACTAGATTTTTTATTAGGCTCCAGGTTCTGTGGCTTAGAGAGTGCTTTCCCAAGCTTTTAGCCCTCATCACTAACAGGCTGACCTGAAACTAAAATTATTTAACTCTATGAAAAGTATGTTTTAATATTGTTTAGAAATAACTCTATAAAGCATTATTGCAGTGACTTAAATGCTCATTTCAAACAATATGGATTTTTCACAGCATCTAAGGTAGAAAGGTCATCATAAAAAATTGTTGATATTAACTTTTCCAATAATATACTCCTTTTTTTCTAAGTATACATAAGACCAGCTTTGTTCCATCAGAGTGCTTGCTACTAATTAAAATAAAAGGCCAATCAAGAGAAAAAGATACCCCCTTCCTCTTCTAGTGAATTTACATGAAACATGAAGCAACCCATTCCCAGGTAAGAGAAAAGCAGGATTGTATGTTTTGGGGAGCTGCTGCAGAGACAGAAAGCCAAGACAGACTATCTGAATGGGTCACTATGGGATTCATTAGTGGCCACAGATTCACAGAAAAAGGACAGAAATAAAAATGTGCAAACTCAGTCTTGTATAAAAATGAGACAAGGGCAGAGTAACCTACCAAATAAAATGTACTTCTCTCCCCCAAGCTGAAGGTGGCTATTTGTACACACAAGTAAAAATACACTAAGAATTTAGAAGAGACACTTTATCTCAGCCTGACAACTTTAAATTTCTACAAATTTTTAAAAAGTTGCATTTGAAAATTAATAAACTACATTCCTGTCTCAAAGATGAAATGATTTATTCTTATTTTACTTAGGAAAAGGTAGGTGTATTTAGTAGGAGGATAGTTCTAATTAAACTTACAACAATTTTAACTATCTACGCAAAAGATGGTATGCCTGATGATACATAAAGTTTTATAAGATGTTAGCTGATGTCATGAATTTCTTACCTAGTGTCCCTTTCCACCAAGATACCTTAGAGGTAAGTAGACCAGTTCAGTAATGTGAGGGGGAAGGGAAAATGAACAAACAACATCAGGATAGTTGTTTCTTTAAAATTTTATAGATGTTGTGGTTTAAATGAGAAAGAATGACTCCCATAGGCTCATATGTTTGAATACTTGGTCCCTAGTTACTAGAAGTGTGTGAAGGACTAGGAGGTGTGGGCCTTGTTGGAATAGGGATGGTAATAGGGTTGCATTTTGAGGTTTCAGAACACTCACTCCATTCCCAGTCTGCTTTATATATGCCTCCTGTGTCAGGATCAAGAAGGGAGTTCTCAGTTATTTTATGCTGTGACTTTATGGACTCTTTCCTCTGGAACCAGAAGGACAAACACAGTTGCCTTGTGTAAGTTGTCTTGACCATGGTGTTTCATCATAGCAATAGAAAAGTAACTAAGATATAACCTATTTTGTTTCTCATAATTTATAATTCTTCTAACTAATGTATTTTTTTTCATTCTTGATCAATTGGACCAGGAAGATACTCACTTGCTTTCACCTTGAGTTAATCTTGAAACTCACATTCAATTTAAAGAAGCACCTTTTCATGAGTACTTATCACAGGCAATTGAATGCCACCCCCCACACACAAAGCAAAATTCCACAAAGCTTAATTTTAAATAAATAATCAAAGAACCTGAATAAATATGTTTTTTCAAAAAAGACATAGAAATGGTCCCATATATTTAAAAGGTGTAAAATATTAGTATTCACTGAGGAAATGAAAATTGAAACCACCATGAGCTACTGCCTCATATGGGAACACTTGGTACTTTAAATATTGGCAAGCACATAAGAATGGTAAAATCTGAATATTATTTGTGTTTTGTAAACTGATACACCTCTTATGCAAAATAATCTCTATTCCCCTCAAAAAGCTAAAAATACAATACTACATGATCTAGTACACCCAATTATAGATATAGCTACATATTCAAAAGAAGTAAACTCAGTATTTCCAGACATCTGCACTTCATAGTCACAGAAACAAGATTCAAAATAGCTAAGATACATGAACTGCTTAAGCACCTATGGTCTGCAAAATAAAGAAAGTAGTGGAATATGTGTTACGTGTGGTGTGTGTGTGTATTTGTGTGTGTGTGTGTGCATACATGAATAAATATTTTCAGCCTACAAAAGAAGAAAATTTTTCCATTTGCACCAACACAAACAAGGGTATGCCATTGTGCTATGCGAAATATACCAAGGCTATAGTGCCAGAAAAATAGTAAAGCATTTGGCTGTCTTCAATGTTTGATAAATGTCAATAGTCATAATTTTCAAAATTAAAAAGTGCTACTCCCTAAGCATGCATTTTTAGGTCAGACATAAATCATTTGAAATTCAGGACATCTTGTCATTTCTGGGCCCTATTTAAGATGTCACTTTTCTCTGATTGTGAAATAGAATGTCGTTTCTCCCTAGCTCAGAAGGCCAATGCACCCCAGAGTTATAGAACACAATCAAAACTATGAGTATCATAAAAATGCCTTCCCTGAATGTGGGTCTTTGAACTAGCTAATCAGCAATCCTAGAGGGAAGTCCAAGGAAGAAACAGAAGCCTGTAGACTTTACTTTAGTCAGAGCCCCAGCATTGCCTCCCTTGCACTTCGTATTTGTTGAACTTAGTATTTTGTATCATAATTTCCATTTCAATTCCATTAACAAACCTGACCAATCTGGGAGATGTAAATAATGCATTTTTTTCTTTTTCATGAAGTTTTGTTGTTGTACTTATTGCCTGAACTACACAATCAGACCTAACTTCTAGTCAGGACTTTCTTTGAGTATCATGATGCTATCTGTGACCACTCACAGAAAGACTCAGTCCAAATTACAAACCAGAATAATGGAATCACAGTAATGCTTTTAAATTCTAATATGTTAATTGTCACAAGTAAAAGTAGCAGGATTAAAATTGGCATGCACATAAAGAGAAGCATTCATGAACAGAATTCCCTCAGTTTCTTTTGACTGCTGATTTTACATCTCACAATATATAGGGCCTCTGTTTTCTTTTTTCAGATTTTTTTTTTAGTTGAATTAGAAATAAGATTGTTTTACATGACAATCCCATTTCCCTTCTCCCTCTCTGTTTTCAAACTTAACCAAGCACTGAATTTCTCTGGAGGCATTGTGGAAACAGCTCTCTGGGCTCTGCCATCAGCCTTACTGATTCAGTGTGCCCATGCTGAATTTTTAACAAGTTCCCAAGTGGTGCTGAAGTTGCTGGCTTGGAGAATACATTTGAGTACCACTATATAACAGATAATGGTTTTCAATGATACAGTAAAATAGAAAGGGATAACTATTTAATACTATAAAAATATTTTCTATCCATGTTGCTTGGTATACTGTGTAGTATTCTTGATTATAAATATAATCTCAGGACATATAGTTTCAGTTGCAGGAATGTGATTGCAATATGCCCTATAAAATGAAAACAAAAATACAAGCTACTGGGATTTCAGTAAAGTGGGGGATATTAATGCAAACAAGAATTCACAGAAAGTAGATTTTTCTATGAAGATTAATTGACTGGTTAAAATGTAGTGAGGTGAAAAGGTTGGACTGTGACTGGTCTAGAGGGTAGAACCTTATCTCTGATAGGACTACAAATGTGTTTGAAACTTGCCTGTATTTACAACTTTCTTTAGTCTGTAAAGCTATACAAATTCAAGAAACTGCTCCCACATTGAAACATTAATTGGGGTAAACTAAATCTTTTTTCCCAGGTCATGACTCAAAGGCACAGTATCTTAAATTTATTCAAAGGACAACAAAGAATTGATAGACAGAGTTATTTATAAAGTAAAGAAATTATGCAAAGACAGACTAAATTTTCCTCGGTAGTAATGTTGTACATACCCGTGTAGTTACACTGTTCTGGGTGGTAATGCTGTGCATACCTGTGAAGAATTGTGCTTTTAATAACTCAAAAAGAATGAAGAATGACACTGGGGTTAGAATTTCACTCTATTTAGGACATGATATAATTTAATAATAAAGAAAAATTGTATAATTGACAATCTGGAACTGATACTTCAGAAGTATTTAAAATTCTCAGGGTTTGGTTTTTTGTTGTTTGTCTTATTTATGTATTTAATTATATGCTGAGGGACCCTTCAGGCCTGCTAGTTTCTTCAGGCAGCAGAAGCTTAGTTTTGCTTGAACAAATGCTCTGCTCAAGAGGGACTTCTCTTACTTCTTTTTCCCTTTGTTGTTTAGCTTGGTATTTCTTCTCTTAGATATCATTCTTGTTCTCCTGAAAAGTCTGAATTTTACAAGTGCTATAAACAGAGTTTTCCAGAGCATTTTACTAAAGAAAATGAAGATGCTATCTATTTGTACCCTGATAGGGTACCTTGGAAAACTGAAATCTTTTTAATATAACAAATACCTAAAACAGCGATAGTCGGCTCTGAAGGTCATTTGGTTATAAGGCTAGGTCATGAATATCTGCACTAACTGACACAAATATGACAGAATATTTATATTTCAAAATAACAGCACTTCTCACAACTCAACTTCCATGACCTTTCCACAACTCACATCTCATCTGTGTCCAGGAGTGTAAACTTCCTACTGTGAAGCCAGACACTTTATATAGTGTTGTAATGCCCACAAATGCCAGCAGCTGTGACAGTTTTCTGTGCTTATATACAAAATTCTACATGCAGCCTTTTGTCCCATAGATGTGGAAACCTTAAATGAATGTTGGAACTCCAAGGCAATACCAGATTCACATTTTTACTCTGAGTTGTATGATAGAATGGGAGCAATGCTAAATGATGTAATCTACATTTATCACACTAACAGGTTCGAGAAACTACACAGACAATGATGCCTTTGCTCTGCTCCCGGTCACCGTCAAAATCCTTCAGTTAGACAATAAAAGAAGAAACCTCCATGATAGAAATTTTAAAATCAGTTCTGGCACAATGGATGTCATTTTTGTGACGGATTCTATTTTAAGTAAGGAGTAAGTAGTCAGATATGCAAATTAAATACTTATTAGCATCAGAAAGAAAAGAAGAAGGAAAAACTGAACTGGTAAAAATTCCTTTTCAACTTTAGATGGAGAAACATGATGGAAGGGAGGAAAGCTAATCACTAAAGTGGAAAGGAGAAAATATTTTTACTTTAGAGGTTTGGAAGAATTCTGAACAGGTGGAAAAATAGCTCAGTGAACAGCATAGTATTAATTACAGCACATAACCAACCCTGTGGCTAATCTACAACAATGATCCTCTTTAATTAACTATCAAGACAGACAGAACTGGCTTACCTAGCAAATAAGCATCAAGGACATTGGGAAGAGAAAGGAAAAGCAATTTTCAAGTAAGAAGGATAAATTTGTTTTAATGATTGCATGATCTCTCCAATTGTAACTACAAATGCTCTTAAGCCAAGTTATTTCTATAAAATACCAAGTTTTATAATTGTAAAACTGTATTAAAACTACTTGTTTAAATACTTTCTGTTTGTATACTTTACTCTGTGTAATTGACCATTGTCACAACTGTGAATGTTACGTATTTTCAAACACATAAATAACTTTGCTTTTGCCATAAAATTTATTCATGGTACTTGTCTCTGTTATGTCCAAATTAGAGAGCCAAAGAAGGATGAGGAAAAGGGAAGAAATATTCAATGTTATCTCATGAAAAGCCATGTAACTGAATTTTCTGGGTCATGGATAATTGCTTTTTATATATTACTTTTATAAAATCTAGGATCTTATTCCTAAGCTAGAACTCATTGAGGAATAGCCATTGTAACATATAAAGGTAGAAAAAACAGATTGAGACAAAAATATCAAATTTACAGAAAAAGGAGGACATAAATTCTTAAAATACTCCAATTTCAAGAGACCTACTAATGGGGGGGGGAGATCCACAGAGAAGCAAGAAGCCAATGAATATCCTTCCATGATGCAAGGAAGTGAAATCTTTTTACCATTACCTATGTCAAGAATTTGGGAATAGTTTTGAATACTTGCTTTAGAAAAAACTAGGAAGAGCATTTATTAAATGTAGCCTAGCCACCTGGCTATTCTCCGAAAAGGGCATTAACATTTAGTGAGCATTTTCTGTTCTACTTCCTATGATAGATGCCTTAGAAACACAATCTCAGCTCTCACAAAACCTTATGAAGTCAGAAACTGAATAAGAGTAATGTACTGTTATTCAAAATTCATTAACAGGAAACATGAAGGGGCTTCCCCAAGTCACTAGATCTGAAAGGCAAGGCCTGGGCAGGAGTGGCAGGATAGACCTACATGCCTTCGTTGGGTAGGGGACAAGGAAGGGATTACAGGAGGAAGCCTGGTGGTCAGAGGAAATACAACTCATTCAAGTAACTTGAAGGTCTTCACCTAAATTCAAAGGGAAGAATATAAAATGTGGGTACACATAAGACGTAAGAGAATTATGTTAACCTGTCTGATGGTTTTGTTTGTTGTTGTTGTTGCACGGTTACAACTAAGAGTTGCTAAAACAGTCAAGAAGATAATCAAGTCAGAGACTGTGTTTTAACTATTTTTGACACTAAATGCAGAAGCTTCTGGAAAAGTTAAATGACTAAAATATAAGTAGAAACAATTTTATGAGGTTAACTGAGTGGTCCAGTTGAGGGGGTTATAGAATGATTAGGGGTAGAGGGGAATATACGGTCAAACTGATGATGTAATTAGAAGTTAAAAAAAATAATAGTTTACTTTAAAAAAATGAGGCAACATTTGAATTCAGATCTGATTATTGATGAAAGTCATTTTGAAGATGGGTTTTACTGAATTAGACAGTCAGACCCACTGGAAAATGGGATTATGATATCACTATTCGGTAGGCTGATTTTTTGAACCACCATTTAAAACACGTCAGTAAACATGTGGAGGAGGCAATTGACCATCACAATACAGAGCAAGGAAACATCTGGGCTGAAGACACAAATAAATCAATCTGCCCACAGGAAAATCTGCATACATAAAATCCCTAGCTGAGCTCATGGCCTCAAGGAAGAGTATATATAGAGTAAGTCATTTTATTTATAGAAAGGCCAAAAGCCCTGTCCTCAAAATTGTGTCACGTTATTTTAAATGAACTTAACCTTTGAGGTTTTGTATGCCCCCATTTCTGACCCATGAAATCATTAACGTTATAAGTCAATCAGTTACATTTTTATTCAAGATAAAACACTTATATAGGCAATAAGTTCAACATACCCATGTGTGGGCACACACAGAGAGAGAGAGAGAGAGAGATTGAGAGAGAGGACTGACTTGTGGAGAATCAAGCAGTCATCTGTGAAAAACTTTGAAGTTAAGAACTGAAGAATAATCCTTCCAAATGAAAAATAAGAGTTTATGAAGTAATAGAGTATTAATGTCACTGACAAGATTGTAAGAGCAGGGAAGTGAAGAACCAGCCTGTCTCTATCTTAGGCTTAAAAGTCATTTTATAAAAAAGACAAAGTAGTTCCATTCTTGTTTATGATTAAACCTCTGTTTCTCAAGTATTGGGCTATGCCTCACCTGTAACCTTAACTCCAAATGGTTCTGCACTGCCTGTTCCAGGAATGGTAATTATGCATTTGTTTCAAAAAGTTATTTATAACCATATTGCAACTCCACCTATCTTTCAAAAGGTAATATGACCACCACTGACTACCTTGTTTTGGCCACCTTGCAACCATGTCTTTGTTTCAAGAGGCTGCTAGGACTAACATGTTTGATTTGCTCCTATAACCCTGCCTATTTTGCCCATCAAATCCTCCATTTTTAAACTTTCTACCCTTGAGCTGTAAAGTCTTGTTTTTCTCACATCCAATTCTGACCTCTCAAACTGCATCTTGTACATGATTTTAAAAAATGCTTGGTTTATCTAATTATTTGCTTTAATTAATTTGATGATGGTGATTTGGGTTAGTGGTCTTTTATTCTCCTGTCTTTGGAGTTAGCAGAAGAAGTAGCCAAAATTGTATGATCGTAAAAAGGAACAAGAAAATTTGATCTGAGGTGTAACAGAGTGGGACTCATATCGAAGATACAGACTAAGTCTGTTTCCTCTCCACAATGACCAAGCTAATCTATATTCCTTAAGCCAGTGCATTGAATTTGCTGGGTCTTCACTAATGCATGACATGAGCTTGGAGAGACTTAAGAAGACTTCAGGAATAGACAAAAGTCAACAGCAATTAGGGAATAATAAACAGAATGTCAATTTATCAGCATTCTAATGGGAGGTGGTTGGAGATACTCTAGCAGCTACTGTTTGGAAGGTGAGGATAAGTAAGAAATTACTTCATATTGGATATGTGATTCCTAGTTTGGCAGAAATCTCTAAATTCAGATATAATAAAACACAAAATCACTTGTGTAAGCAAGGGTGCAGGGAAGCCACCTAACTGGCGTATCCCTGGGTAGGAAGAGGTTATATATTACATATATGAAAGAGAAAACAGATAGATGGAGGCATTTTAAGAGTAAAACCCATTATTAAGTCCCTGGGACAGAGAGGACTCTGAATGCCCATGGATGTCTCTCTGGGGAGCAAAGACAAGTGCTGAAGCAGAGAAGTCTCCTGGGTTATAAAGCAACACCAACAGCTGCAGGAGTGAGCTGAAAATCCAGTGAAATTTAGGGTACCAGGAATTCAATATTACATCTCTGGGGACAAGAGGAGCCTGGAGGTTAGCACTGGTTTTGGTATGCACCACAGGTATATGTCAATAGAAAGCCAGATTCCTCATCTGCCAGAGGAAGAAGGGATAGAGAAGTGGCTCTTCCTTATGCAGATAATCTCCTTTCACAGGTTCCTGAGAAATGACTGAAGTATCTGCAAGCATTCCTGTTTGTCCTGCCAGAGTCTGGCCCCAACTCAAACCAAGCCATCATCTTGGACAAAGTCAGAAAGTCAGTAGTTCTGTCCTTTTGGAGTGCTTGGGGCTTTACTTGAACCTAACAACTTGGTACTGGCTTTGGTTATCATATTCTCTCTCTCTCTCTCTCTCTCTCTCTCTCTCTCTCTCTCTCTCTCTCTGTGTGTGTGTGTGTGTGTGTGTGTGTGTGTGTCTGTCTGTCTGTCTGTCTATCTGTCTGTCTGTCTGTCTCTCTGTCTCTCTGTGTTTGTGTGTGTCTGTCTCTCTGTGTGTCTCTCTCTTTGTCTCTCTGTCTCTCTGTCTCTCTGTCTCTCTGTCTCTCTCTGTCTCTCTGTCTCTGTCTCTGTCTCTGTCTCTCTCTCTCTGTCTCTCTCTCTCTCTCTCTCTCTCTCTCTCTCTGTGTGTGTGTGTGTGTGTGTGTGTGTGTGTGTGTGTGTGTGTGTGTGTGTTGTATGAACAAGTGGAGTCCAGCAGACAACTTTTTGAAAGTTAATTCTCCTGTCCTGAGGGTCATTCAGGGTCAACCTCGGGCTCCGGGTATGGCAAAAAGTGATTTTCCTAATGAGCCATCTCACATGAGTTTGATAGTTAATTACCAACTAGGCAAAAATTTAAAATACTATTATTGTTATAATCATAACCAATTCCTTATTACTCCTTACTGAGTATTAAATAATGTAACACAGACACTTATATGAAGCAAACTATTTTTTGTGAAATCAATCAGAGATCTTTCAAAAATACATATTTTTTACTGGTTTTTGAAACAGAGTCTACCTATGAAATCAAGGCTGTCTTATTTTTAAATTATTGATGATTATACCGGGAAGTGTTTTAAAAGTGTTCATTATGACATGACGCTTACTCAAAAAGAACATAAACTGCAGAAGGAAAATGAACATAACCTTTCCCTAAAAACTTATTTTTCCCTTATTTTATTTCTTACATTCATTCATTTAGGGTGTTCATTGTAAAATAATTCATAATAAAAACAAGAATTTGTCAAAACTCTCACCTAAAATGTTTACTATTTTTAACCATTTTTTTTTTATCTTCAGAAAACTCTGCAACAAAGGAAAGCAATTGTTGGCTAATTATTTTGCATTGAGTTCTGCATCAATCCTATGCAATCTTTAGTGGAAGAGTGGTTTTTGGTAAGCCCATTTGTCATTTCCAGTGGGCATGCCTTGGCTAAATGAATACCAAAAACATATCTGCTTATCATTGTATTTGTGAAGAAGGTGACATATGTCATCTTCACTGGCCTTTCAGTGGCCATAGCAATTGCTGTTATCAAGTGCATGTATTCATGCTAAGGGCAGAGTGGAACTGCTCTTGGTTTACATCACGCGGCCTGATGGGTCTTCAAACTTCATTTAGCACCACATTTTCAGACCATCGTAACTTTTAAACTTTCCTCACTGCTGACAGTTTAATGTTTATATGAGCAAGGACTTAATTTACTTTCACCTTCTAAACCATAGGACCTGTCTCTTAGAGCTATAAAACTGACATTTCAGCATGGATTTGTGTGTGTGTGTGTGTGTGTGTGTGTGTGTGTGTGTGTGTGTGTGTGTGATGTATCTTTCAAACTTGCATGCGGTATGATGTCTAAAACAGCTGTTCTTGTTTATGTTAAAGGCATTTCAAACATTTTGGGGGGGGGGGACATTTAGAATACCATTTGTGCAGAAAGGAAAACAAATTAACCTTTTCCTTCTTTTCATCCCTATCATTTTTTCTTTCCTTTTCTGCTTTCTTTTCTAGCAGTCTGGTATTCACCTTTCTCCTTTTCCTTCCTGTTTTCCTACTCACTGAAATACTTCAGCCTAACTTTAGTTGGTGTTTAAACAGTAGTTTAAAGCTGCATCTGCTTTTATTCCCGAGAGCTTTCAAACACATATATCAGAAGTGAAATGCCATATATTTCATGCTTAACCAACTGGAGGTCAAAGAACTAAATCACAGCACTCATGAAAGTAAAATGTTGTGCTTTCCCACTGCCTTCACATTGGGAGCCACTCGCCTCCAATTATGAAAGTGACCTTCAGATCCGAACTGACCACTTTCCAGTGAAATTTATTGCAATTGTCATACTATAATGCAGAATTAGAAATGGCATGGGTAAAATATCTGAAGCCAGTAAAAAGATTTATTCTATCATCGAACGATTTATATTTAATTTTCTGCTTTGTTCACTTCCTTTACTATTTTTTATTCTTGCCTCTGACAATAGGCGATTATAACACTGTAACATTGCTTAAATGTGTAGACATTTAAGAGTTCTTACTGTAGGCTTACATTCATAGGGATCTAAGGGTGACATATAGAATAGTTTTACATATGATACATTAATATTTCATTGTATTAATACGGGAGAAAAGGAATGCATATAAATTCTCAGAGTGAATTAGCAGTGTTCTACAATGCTTATAATGACCATGCCATGCAATCCTTGATAAAATGGAAATTAGTAACAAAATGTGCTATTGGATAACACTTAACTTCTTTCTGTGTAGTCTATTGTTTCTATTTCCAAATAACTAGTATTTCATAAAAGAGAAATGTGTTCCAGAAAAATCCATTAACTGTTTAATTACATAAGAAGGGGCAGAGGTTAAGATTGGATTGTCATTCAAATATGCCCCCTGCTGTGAATTAAAGGTCAGTAGGAGCCTGAAAGTCAGCAACTCTTGTCTACTGTTTCTTTATTTCTTTTTTTATTTATGCAGTAATAAAATGAATCCCACAAATTTAATAGCCACGGACTAAGGTCCAATGAATTTCCTCATTTCCTACTACTCTACTCTTTATTTTCAGATTACCTTTCTATGATTGGTTCATTTAATTAAGGAAACTAAGCCCTGTGATGGGAGACCTGTTCTGGAGACCTTATAAGGACATTTTACATAAAAAAAGGAGACACAATACTGTGTTGAGAAAAATATTGTGAAAGCTCACTTGATTTAATTTTTATTAGTGGTTTTCTAGAAGATGTATTTTGTGTACTCTATGAGCAAATGGAAAGTAAGAAAAAGTTAAAGAGATAGCCTAGAGTGCTATGGGAAGAAATAATTCCAGTATGAATTTTTAAAATTATTTGAGTGGAACAAAATTATGCTTATTGTTAAAACATAAATTTGGTATATATATGGGTTCACTATTTATCGGTATTGTTGTCTTGTTTAGTTATTTTGAAACAAGGTTTCTCTGTGTGCCTTGGCTATCCTGGAATTGTCTTGACTGATGGTTGACCTGGTTGTCCTTGTATTCACAGAGATCTACCTCCCCAGTATTGGGATTAAAGTCTTGGGCCCCCAAGCGTGCCTACAAAGTGTCAGATTTAAAGTCCCTCTTAACCTATCAAATCTTTTCAACTCATTTGGTTATCCACTTTTTATAATTTTGTACCTGTGCAAAACATTTGTTATGTGTTTCAGTGAACAGATAGGAAAAATTAAAACACTAACTCAGTGAAAGATTAAAATGCAAAGCAATGTGTATGAAAGGCCAATACAAATACAAAATTAGTAGGTTTTAATCCAAATCTGGCAGTAATAATATTAAATTTGAATACCGATGCTTTTTTATTCAGTATAAGGGCTATTAGTCTACTAATAACTAAATTTAACTGTATGTTGCTTTAAAAGGCATAGCTAAAACCTAAAGGCAGAAAAAGTTAAACATTATATATGAGAAGCACACATATGGCTAACGATGAATAGTGAGTATATTGCCTTATAACTACAAGAAAATTATAAGACAGAAATTATTAGAGATAAAAATAGGTATGTAGAAAATGCAAATGTTCAAACATTTGGAAATGTTTAAATTTCTCTATTTAAATTTGAATGCATGTAATTACATATCTTCTAGCACAATGGTTCTCAACCTTCCTAACGTTTCTACTCTTTAACAGTTTGTCACATTGTAGGAAACCCCAGTCATAAACTTATTTTTGTTGTTACTACATAACTGTAATTTTTCTATCGTTATGAATTGTAATATAAATATCTGATATGCAGGAAATCTGATATGCCACCCTTGTGAAAGGGCCATTTGATCCAAAGGAGTGGCAAAAATACAGTACATAAACAATCAGGAATATGAACACAAACTTATAAATCTTCTATTTATAAAGCTCATACTCATAGTTGACAGTGGGAGATGTGCAGAAACTTCAGCAAAGGTATAGACTGCTTAAATAGCTGGATTATAATAGGACCTAGTGCATGCTATTATAATTGCTATGACTTCATGCATGCAGCTGCCCTGCCATGTCCAGAAGATGCTGTTTCCTCATAGGTACCCACCACATCTGGCACTACACTTTCTGCTCCCTCTTCTGCTATGAGGACTGAGCCTTGGAGAAGGTGTCTTCTATAGATGTCCCATTTGGTGCTGAGCATGACTGTGGTGTTTTGTTCTCTGTGCATTGGCCAACTGTGGGTCTCTCTGTTGAAATATTAATTTGATTGAACTTCTTAGCTTTGGGGAAATAATAAAAGGCCCAAGATTTGCATAACATTTTCTGCATCAGACACTAGAGCAGACATTTTCAATGAGAAAACACATTCTTCTGGTTGGATTTCTAGTTTAAAATTTAAAGGTAGAAGTATTCTCACCTTCTCTATATCCTATGGATTAAATGAGATGCCACATTTAAGCACCTGTTGCAACAAAGTATCAATAAATGTACATGAAATGCCATATCTTCATACTAGCCTGTTTCACCAAACCTTATTCTAGTATACCCAGATCATATCCTGACCCCGTCCCATTTGGCATTCAGAAGATATGTAGTTTTACTGAGGGTATGATAACAGGAATCTCTCAGTAAACAAGTCACCTGACCTTTTTCTAATATCCATGGAGACCTAGAAAAGAGGAGGCAAAAAAATCACAGACGATTAGATGAAGAATAAGGAGGCCAGCAAAACCCCCACAGCTACTTTATCAACATCATGCTGTTTGCAGTGCTGTTGATCCAAGAGAAAATTGTAGGGTGAGGTGCATAAGAATTCTCTACTCTAGCACATTTGAGTCATTCCCACTGTCTCTAAATATGTAACTGGGGAATGCCTAGCAGTAAGCTCATTGTTCTGTGCAGTATGAAGCTTGGCTCATTATCCACAGAATAATAGGGAAATGTTGTCACAGTTCAAGAAACAGAAGCTCAGAGCAGGACAATTTCCCCAAGGTTGTACAACCACCATGTGCCGGGACTTCAGCTTTGGGCAGCTTTACTGTCCACAAAGACTATACCTCTAAACATGAAGTTACCTACAAAATCATCCCGACTTGTTCAAATACAAGTGTGATCACTGTCTCGAAACTTATTTATTCCATGAGTATTGCTTGTTACTTGATGATTTTGGTTGCAGATGATTTTTAAAGTAAGCTTGTAGCTAATAAATCTTACCCTGAGGAATCTTCTCCAGTAGTCTTTCAGCATCTCTGTCTACACTGCACGCAATTGTCCTTTCCCAAAGCCCCCCATTGTCATTATTTTCATTTTAGATCTCCAAGGTCACTTGAAGGACTGGCTAGTATTAGTAGATTTGCCTCCCTATTCTGAAAAAGAAATGAGCAAAAACAACCTTATATAACAGCAATAAAAGTAGGAGTGATAGAAAAGCAACTTCAGCTGCAAGCTAATTCACTGAGTTCAAGAAGGTTTTCATAGGAAGGATAAATTATCATAGCATTTTTGTCTCATGGAGACACAGTACTTGTGAAATCACTTCTATGTATTTTGTTTCTTATTCTAGTTTACTTATGCTGTTTACTTTACATGTAGAGTAATAGTATAAAACGTGCAGTTAGGACTATTAAACGTAAAGCTTTGAAAATTATACTTCCATTTTTTGGATCAAATTGATTTTCTATTTTTAAATTTTATTTTCTTTGTAAACATCAGATAACTTTTTCTTTAAATTCTAGTTATGTTGGGCTGAAAAGATGGCTCAGAGTTTAAAAGCACTGGCTGCTCTTCCAGCGGTCATAAGTTCAATTCCCAGCAACCACATGATGGCTCACAACCATCTATAATGAAATCTGGTGCCCTCTTTCCTCTTTTGACATGCAGGCAAATGTGCAAGTAGAACATTGTATACATAGTAAATAATAAAATAAAAAACAAGCATTTTAAAAAATTCTAGTTATGTATAGTGTCATTTAGAAGCCAATTCAAATTAAGTATATCCTAGTAATATGACTTTAAAATATGTATACATATAGAATCCTATATTTAAATTAGGACAATATATCATATAAATAAAATAGTAAATATCATATACTTTCATTTAAAAACTGGAAAGTATCTTTGAATCCTCATTAATGTAAAATTATTGGATCCAGAAAACAAAGTGATTCTGTATTGATAGAATTAGAAAAATTATTGCCTAATATTTTACAAGTTTATGCAGAGCCATGCATATCCATCTCTAAAACTGACCCAAGATTGAAAATGCTAATTTCAAGCTTCCATTAATCTTTTGATCATATAATAGAACACAGTTTCTCTTGATACTATTAATATCTGTAGTGATTTTACTTTTTAAGATTTGGTTTTGTTTTGTGTGATTGTTTTGACTGAATGTATGTATGTGCACTGTGTATTGCATTGTTTTGACTGAAGTTATGCATGTGCACAGTGTATTGCATTGTACTTGCAGAGGGAGGAGGAGGAAGAGAACCTCTTGGAGCTGAAGTCATAGCCAAATATAATCTGCTATGTGGTTGCTGTGAGCTCAACCCAGGTCGACTGAAAACAGCAGTTAACATTTTGAACTGCTGAGCCATCTCTCCAACTATCTTTATTGTAGATAGAAATTTTCCTACCAACCTTTCCCAGACACTGTCTCATACAGTTCCCATAACAATATGTTTCAATTTACCTTCAACAGCAGTGGTTCTCAACCTTCCATATGCTTCTGTCCTTTAACACAGTCTGCAACAGCCATAGAATTATTTTCATTGCTACTTCATAACTGTAATTTTCTTAGTGTTATGAATCATAATGTAAGTGTCTTTTCTTCAGGATATCTGACATGCAACATGTGAAAGTGTCCTTTGACATCCCCCAGGGGCCATGACCCACAGATTGAGAAACACTGTTCTACAGGCTGTGGGAAATTAGGAAAGACTAAGTTAATTGTCTAGCATTGAACACCTAATAAACAACAGGAAATAAACTTGAATTAGGTTGGGAATTTAAGACTTATTTTATAACAACTTAATTTATCAGATTGCAATTTACATATGATTATTTTGGACACATGATTGAACAATGATCAGTGATCTGATATAAACTGGCAAATCATTACACTGAATGTATTTTGGCAGAAGGATTAAAACAGATGTGTGTATAGTTTCCATGCAGCAAACCAACTAAACAAATGATGAAATCAACATAATTGTAGAATGTGCTGCTTCAATATAGCATGAAGAAAATTTCATTTTTTCTAATTAAACATGAGAAGATTTGATTAAGAATAACATTAAGATATCTGTAAATTCTCAATTTTTGCTGACTTCTAATTTAGGGTTTTGTAACTGATTGATCTTACAAAGACAATATAACCTCAAGAGATACCTTATTCCACAATTTCAATTTCTCTCCCAGTTTCTTCAGGAAACAAATATAAGTTTATATTGTTAAGTTTTGAGAATATTAAATTTCAGTTTCCAATTTTTGTAAGATATAAATAAAAATCAAACTTCTGGTTTTACTGATGGCACACTTTCCAATTTAAGCTAAACATAATAAAAACTGATATATTTTTATTAATGAGAAAGAAAAAAAGGCAGAAAACTTGGACTCAATTCCCACTATCATGTGCTGTTCATGGAAAAAGAGTGCTTTTGGTTTTGATAATTAAATGCTGGCAAAACTAGACTAGAGAAACTGGGGTGAGAGAGGGGAAAACTGAGGGAATGGGAACTGAGAATCTGTTTCGCTATTCATGGTAATAAATTTCTTCATATTTTCTCTCTAACACTCAGTATCTCCATAAGAAAAATTATTTCAAAAATATTAAGTCCATTTTACTATCAACTGTAAAATGTAGATAAGCCTCCTGCCAGAATCTAGTGTCTATGTATTTGAGTTTGCTACCAATTTTCTAAGTAGCACAATAAGAAAACACAAATGCTGACTATTTTTGCCATAATCACAATATAGTATCTGTAGCATGGCATATGGTTGATGAATGAATAAAAGAAGAGATGGAAAGAAATAGGATTATAACTGCAAAAATCTTTACTTTTGAGAAAAATGCTTTATGAAAAGATTTTCTTTGATCTTCTTTTTTTCCCCCAAAGGAAATGAATAGTGGGAACTGAAAAATACCCTTGCTATGACTTCACCAATTTTCCTTTCCCAACCTTCACTGCATATCTGTATTGTAATGAGGGCCTTTGTGCATGTCTTTTGGTACTTCCTTCACACATTGGAATATTTGAGTCAACCCAGACAAATGCTACCCACATAAAATATCAATGCAAACTATATTAAAAATGAAGTTTAATTCTTGAATTGGGCGCATAAAGTGTACCCTTAGATCCCACATAAAAGTTTTGAAAGTGTTGGCCATCTTCTTGGATAGCCAGAAGTTCCCCATCAACCACACCACATCTTGAGCTTCATTTGTAGGGTGGAAAATGAGCTTCAGTTGTGCCATATACCACATTTCCTAACCTTTGAGGTTCCAGTAGAAAAGTCTTCATCCTTTGCTGTTCATGTGATAATACTCCATGACTTCATTGAAGTTTCCTCATAAAATATAATGATAAACAGAAGTGTTTCCCTTTTTCTAGTGGGAATGCTTTATAAAAGAGATGTATAATTTCCCTTGTGGTTTGGGGTACCATATGGCCTTTTCCTACTGGTTTTAGACTTTTTTTTTGGAGATACTAAATATTGAGTTTATCCTTTAAGTTTTAAGAGGCCCTCAAACCTATCACAGCTTCTATCATCGGTATGTTGTCCATAGCACGTATCATGTACCCATTTGGAGGAAAATGAAAATGAGTGACAGTGTAAGCAGGTCCTAAGTGGTGTTGTGAACACTAAATCGCGGTGTGGTTTGTTCAACATCAGGTTTTTTGTTTCATATTTCCTTAAATAGATTTTTCAACTTTGATAGCTGGGGCTATTTATACAGCATTTTAAAGTGGATGCTTGCTTGACTGTATTTTTCAGAAGCCACAAAACACCAGATCAAAGCCGCCTCAGCCTGGCTATCAACATAAGTGGAACATACTGGCTTTCCTGACCCTTCTTAGTCTAACTCCAGAGAAAAATTCCCCCTTTAGATTTGAAAGTGAAACATGAGTAGAACATCCTATGCCAAAGTAAACATTTCTTAAGGAAACTTAAGAAAACACATTTGAACTCAACGTGTGACAGCATGCCTTTTACTTTAATTTCATTTATCTTTTTATCAATTTCATCCATCTGGCCGTTCACACCTATTCATTGCCTTATTTCCTGTGTAAGATTCCTGCTACAGTTTGCCCCATCTGTGGATCACCGTGTCAATGCATCCAATTAGCTGAGAGCTCAAAAGTTTCTGCACATGACTTTCCACTTTATGCTACTCCCCCACTTCTGACTTTGACCATAATGTCAATTTGACTCAGTTTGCTCTATTAAGGTCTGCAATTAAATACAAGTGGCATTGGTGCATCATTGTCAAATACGAGACTATTTGCTGACAGTGCTTAAACTGTCTGATGCCTTCTTCCTCTTTAAGACAAAGCCAGAAAAGTGAGAATTCTGAAAAGACAAAATCCCACAAGAATATTGTCATTTTTGAAAACTGTTTTATCTTTTTGCTGTTTCTAAGTATCTTTGAAATTAATAAGCAGTAACAGTGAAGCAGAGTGTCTAGAAAATTACACACACACACATACACACACACACACACACACACACATATATATATATATATATATATATATATATATATATATATATATATATATGAAGTTCATGTCCATAGTGGAAAAGCAGGAAGTGTTTCATTCTGTATGTATGCACAATACATATAAACTCTGCTACTATTATTGAAATAAAGAAAAGTATAGCAATTTTTGCAATTTTATTAAATTATCCTCCATTCCTTAGATATTCCAATATATGAAAATGTGTTCTACCTTTTTATTTTAACTTTCAAAGAAATCTTTAAAGCATTTTTTTGAAAAATAATTTAAATGATTATTTAATGTATCAAATATTGAACTGCACTTGTCACAGTAGAGATACTAAGAAAAGTCCTAAAATATTCAATATATATTGACAGGTGGCAAATATTACATTAAATGACGCATTATGTAATATTACATTTTGTATTTAAAGTCAAATAGATCTACAAATAATTGTAGATTATTGATCATTCTCTCTATGTATTGCACTAAAATAAAATTGTATTGTACTAAAGTAAAAATAATATTTTAATATCTTTCTGCCTTTCTAAAAATTCTGTGGCTTCAAGTGTCTCCTGTAATAAACCATTTTCCAGGACAATGCTAATCCTAGACATCTTTCTGGAAGCTAAATATACCTGTGATAAAGACTCTTTTGTTCCATTGTAAATACTACAAACTAATGAATATAACTTTGGTGTTTATTGAACAAATACTAAGTGGGCTAGCAATAATATTAATAATTAGTTAAGTACAAGTATAAATTAAATTGTAGTCAACAAATACTGGTAACACAGAAGTATACAGAGTGCACAGCAGGAACAAAAATAAGTGTGGTCAACTTCAGTGTTTCAAGGGTTCCTGCAGTGTTTTGTGTTATCTTGAAAATAATAAAGTATGCTGTTAAAAACTAAAGAATGATCAGCTTACATGAGCACACGAGAGTGATGTATGCCAATCAATAATAATGTGACATCAATAAAGGTGGCATTCAAAAGCACAAGTTTAGGAGCCAGGCCAATAGCAACAGAGAATGGAATTGTGGGGCAGCTGTTGTAAACATATTCTGCCCCTCAGATATTCTATTTAATAAATTTTGGTCAATATCTTTGTACCTCAGTTCCCTCAAGCTTACTTTTTTTTTATTTAAAAGAGAAATACTTGGCATGAGTGATTTGTTAAATCTAATGAAAGAGAATGGCAATTATGGACCGACGAGGGAAAAAAAAAAGTAACTGCAAGGTGTAAGGTAAACACTTGATCTTTTCTTGTGAGACAGTTTCATCCAAATTGCTTAGTGTAGTGGGAAAAGGCACTTGTTTGCCTTTCTATTTAAACCAGATCACAAACCAAGATTCTCAGAGTAATTGCCTGTTGTCTTAGATCTCACTAATTCTCTGTCAGAAACCGTAACAAATCAGAGCACAAACCTAGAGAAACCCTAAATCTTGGATCAAAGGAACTAGCAATCAAGGACAAGATATAGAAGAAATACCTTATTTCTATGATTCCAGTAATTAGAAGGCATGTCTATAGATGATTTTTTTCCATGATGCTATTTTGGGGTTTGCATTCTCTAAAGATTAGGTTTGATCAATCCATCACTTATTTTTTAAAAATTAACTAAATATAGTACAGCAAATATAGGCGACTTTTGCTGCTTGGGAATTTCAGTTAAGCTCCAAAATTGGTATCAGTAGCCCCAAAATCACTACCTTGGAGTTGGGAAAAAACTGTGAGCATGCCTCTTCTATGATTACTAGGAGTAGCCAGACTAGGCCCTTATACATCATCCTATCAGTTACCTACGTCAGCCTACATAAGGAGACTGAGCAAGACAGGCTCTAAATAAAAACAGCCCAAGCATGGTGTTGAATGTGTTTATATGCATTGGCAGCAACAAGCCTCTAAAGCCAAGGTTTACCCACTGCCAATGGCTGAGAGCAACACATTGTCAGCACTCTGCAGGGGCTCTGCTGTCAGTTTCAGCAGAGTGCAGGGTGTCAAACAAGTAGCAGGCTACAGTGAAACAAAGACAGCCACTAGCATCCTTTTAGTCAATGAAGAAAATTACCAGAGCAATGATATGTAACAGAGACCTCTGCTCACAGTTGGGGAGTGGTGATGCACTTTCCATCTGGGCTTCTATACAGAGCGAATTTGACAGGTTGGGAGGGAAAAATAGTTGTTCCACTAAGGAAAGTCCTGAAGTGGTCTCTTAATTATTTTCTAAGTACTGTAGCTTGGAATTTTATTTAATCTCACCCAAAAGGTATTTACCAGGACTCTCAGATGTAGCAATAACAGGTTAGACTGTTTAAAACAAAGTAAAAAAATATTACTATGAAAAAATTTAACAATTAAAATAAAATAACATTTGGGAGGAAATTACCAAGTGAATGTGTGTGTGTGTGTGTGTGTGTGTGTGTGTGTGTGTGTGTGTGTGTGTGTGTGTATCAAAGACAGAATTTTGAAATCTTCAGCAAACACACATACACACACACACACACACACACATACTCACACAGACACACACAGTCACAAAGGTGAAAGAAGATATCTCAATATTGGTGGCCATTCTTTCTCCTTATAATAATGCTGATTTTGAAGTAAAACTGATGACAGGGAAGATAGGAATTTATATTTTAGTTGTCACGGAGTTGAGGAGAAAGTGGGGAAGAAGGAAGACAAGCCTGGCATAAAAAACTGCAGTCTCTGGTAGGAGCAGCAACCAACACTAAAGACTGAGTGGGTCCAGAAATGATTTAACTAATAGATCCAGCATCCACATGGGCCTGAGGATGATTCCAGTGCAAAAGTTTCAAGTCTTAAACAAAAGGCAGTCTTCTAAGAGAATATGAATGTCATTAGTCAGTCTTGTCTGGACGTATACAGTTTATTATTTTACTCTTTGCTGCATTGCCTGCCTGCATGCTCTCTGTCTCTGTCTCTCTCTCCCCATCTCCTTCCATCCCCCTTCCCTGCCCCATCTCCCTCCCTCACTCCTCTCTCCCTCCCCACCCCCCACCAGAAACCCTCTCGCAAACCCTTCCCTGTCTCTGTCTCTGTCTCTGTCTCTGTCTCTGTCTCTGTCTCTGTCTCTCTCTGTCTCTGTCTCTCTGTCTCTCTCTCTGTCTCTCTCTCTGTCTCTCTCTCTGTCTCTCTCTCTCTCTCTCTCTCTCTCTCTCTTTCTCTCTCTCTCTACCCCCTGTAGTACTATGCACCCTGAGGTAAGTGCATAGTACCTTGAGTTCATTGTTCTTTTGCATAAACCAATGCAAGGCTAAACATTTTCTTTATAGCATAGGTTAAGTTTAAGTTTTCAGAATGGAAGTCAGTGGTCACTTTTTTGTGTCTATATATTAAATCATCTTTACTAATTATAGAGTTCTGTGTCTGTGATTGCTTTACACTTCATCTGGGAAACTGCCGGAGAAAATACATATTTTTATATTTCCAAAATTCCTTTTTACTTATTAACTTTTTTTACACTGCATAGTTTCTGCTTTACACGTTTTACTGCAGAATTCTTCTTGCCAAACTTTCTTGGCAGCTCAACCATACATTTTGCTGAAAATCATATTGAAATGACCTACATTGAATGTTCTCTTGCTTGTCAACAACCACTTTTATATGAACATTACAATTAGCATTTTTAAGATTAGAGCATTGGCTTCATGCATTGGTCAAGGCTTCTGTATTTGCAAGTCCTCCATAAATAAGTCTTAACTTTTTAAAAGTAGAAAACAGAAGTGCCAGTCTAAAGAAAGCATGCATCTCCCAGGTTTAAGAGAGAGACTATGAAACTCTGCCTTCATAATTAAATTATGATTCAGTGTAGCCCAACTTTCTTTATATCAAAGTCATTAACTTGTTAGCCCTACAAGGTTTTATTACTCTTTAATTCAGCAGGCTTTCCTCAGGAGACTAATTTAGGAAGTTTCAAATCTTTTCCTGAAGCATGCCCCCCTAGGCAATGCCTTGAACTGTGTACTGATAATGAAGGGCTGAACTCCCCTGGTCTGCCTTATGCACCTCCCACAAATTGAACATTCAGGACTGAGGGTAGCTAGTAGGAAACAGGAAAGCTTGCTCAGCAGTAGAGATAGTAAACATCTCCATCTATAACACCTGATATGAATGTGACTACAGGTTTTGTTTTGTTTTTGTTTTTTTTTTCAATTCTTGATTCCTTAGGCTTTAAGTGTGTCCCTTAAGGATAACGTATCTGCAATTTTGTTTCTGTAACCCTATTACAAAATATGGATTTTGTGAGCCCCTATGAACCCTGCTTAGTTGATTCTGTGGCTCATGATCTCATGGTATTCTCCACCACTCTGGCTCCTACCATACTGCCTCGCTCTCTTCTGGGGGTCCCCGAGCTTTGCCTAATATTTAGCTGGGAGTCTCTGCATCTGCTCCCATCAGCTTCTGGAGGAAGACTCTCTGATGATGATTGGGCTAGGCATTGATCTGTGAGTATAGAAGAATATCGTTAGGAATCAGTTTATTGGCTTTGTATTCTGTCATGTTTGGTTGAAGCAGCAACTACTATGGAGCATTTGTGGGCCTGTACCAGGCCATCTGCATACATGGCGTAGTTCACTAGCTAGCTTGAAGTTTTTGTTGGACTCCTAACAAATGGAGTGGGACTGACTCTTAGTCTTCTGCATGCTTGTGAGACCTATTTTCTCCTCCTGGGTTGCCTCATTCAACCTTGATATGAGGTCTATGCTTAGACTTACTGCATCCCCTTATACTAAGTTGGGTTGGTATAGCTGGGAGGCCTGCTCTTTTCTGAAGGGTAACCAAGGAACAGTGGATCTGGGGGAAATGGGAGGTTGGAGAGGGATTGAGAGGAGAAGAGAATGAGGAGGCTATGGTGGGGATGCATTGTATGAGAGAATAAAAATAAATAAATAAATATATATAAATTGAAAGTAAAGTCTCTCTAAGTAGTGAATGTACCTCATTTCAGTGAAGGGAGGAATATTTTTGTGCAATGGCTTTTCTGCTTTTCATTTGCTTTTCTCATATTTGACTTTTTGTGTCATTTACTTTATAGTAAATAAATTGTATATGCTCCTCTTTTATTTTAGATATTAAGATGAAGATGCATCTATAAATGATGTGCTAGAGTACATAATTTTTTATTTACTTTTTTCTTATTAAAAAAAAAAAAACCTGTCTCCTCTCCACTATTGCTTAGATTGTTTATTGGGGTCATCCTTGTAGAAATCTGGACATTTTCCTAGTGCCAGATTTCTCTTTAAACCCATAATGGCTCTCTCTATGATGGTATCTCTATTCTTACTTTCCTCTAATCTTCCCCCAACTCAACCTTCCTGCTCCCTCATGTCCTCCTCACCCCTCCTCTTCTCCCCTTCTCTTTCTGCTAACTACCTCTCCCCTCCCCCATGCTCCCAATTAGCTTAGGAGATCTTGTCCCTTTCCCTCTCTCCAGGGAACTAATATGTCTCTCTTAGGATCCTTAAATGCCCTTCTCTGATAATGAGATTGATAGAAACAGAAGCAGACACCCACAGCTGGGCACTAAGCTGAATTCATGCAGTCCAGTTGCAGAGAGGGAGGAGTGATGAGCAAAGGGGTCAAGAACAGGCTGGAGAAACCCACAGAAACAGCTGACCTTAACAAGGGGGAGCTCATGGACCCCAGACTGATAGCCAGGAAACCAGCATAGGACTAATCCAGACCTCATGAACAAGGATGTCAGTTTGGAGGTCTGGGCAACATATGGAGCCTCTGGTAGTGGGTCAGTATTTATCTCTAGTACAGGAATGAGCTTTGGGAGCCCACTACACATAGAGGGATACTCTCTCAGCCTAGACAAATGGTGGAGGGCCTAGGCCCTGCTCCATATGATATGACAGACTTTGAAGATCTCCCATGAAGGCCTCACCATCCCTGGGGATCAGAAAGGGGATGGGGTAGGGGATTGCTGGAGGGCAGGTGAGGAGGGGAGGGAGAGGGAACTGGGACTGACATGTAAAACAAGCTTGTTTCTAATTTAAATTTAAAAAAGAAAAAGAAAAGAAAAGGCATTATATATATATATATATATATATATATATATATATGTGTGTGTGTGTGTGTATAATCAATACATATATATATATATATATATATATATATATAATTTTTATTGATTCTTTGGGAGTTTCACATAACACACCCTGTTCACACTCAACTCTCTGTCCTTCCTTGTCTGCAGCAGCCTGCCTTTGTGACTTACCATCTCAACAAATAAACAACAAGAAAGTCCAATTTGTGTTATGTATATATTCACTGTGGCATGGTCAAACTGAATTGTCCTGCCCCTTAAATAGACTGGAGCCCTTCCCTTTCCTGCACCTGCTCCAGAACCATTACTCATGGAGGCTACACTTCAGCATCCTTATTACCATTTTTAAGAGTTATCTACAGTGGCTTCCTTTTTAAGCTGTTATCATTTGTGGGGGTGGTTTAAGGAATTGTCACAGAAACTTTCCATGTCCCTCTTTCTGAACTGTGCATCTACTGTCATCAATATCACTGACAAACTATCTTCCTTGCTCTTTACATTCAGCAGGGGCACAGATCATGGACTTCCACATGGTTTCATGTTAGAGCACAATCATCACCCCCACCCCATTTGCAGTGGTCCCCCTGAGGAAAGTGAACCGAGACAAGGCCCTTGGTGGTAGTCCAGACCACAGACATCACAAATGCCTCAGGGGCCAGTGCAGGACACTCACAACAGCATGGCCTCAGGCTTCATCACATAACATGGATGTCCACCTGTTCTTCCCAGAGCAATGCAGGGCCACTGCTTCAGTAAGGCCTCTGACCCACATATGGCAACAAGAGCACAAACATCACCATGGCCTCAAGTGGCAGCACACACCACTCATCAATATGCCTCCCCTGCTCCTAGCAACAACATAGCATATGGATGTGTCTTCAGGCTGAAGTCTGTATAACCCTTGGTGGTAACATATGCCACAGACAAAAATCCCCATCCCCTGCAAGGCATGGCCAGTGGGGAACAGGCTGCTGGCTCACCTAGCTGTTCTCTCTTCTTCTGACTGCCTGTCTCAGGCTAGGCTAGGCTAGGCAGCCAGACTGTTGGGGACCATGTGTATTATTTCAGAAAGATGCTCTGCCCAGCCCCAAATTTCTAGAAGCTCAGAAATCCTATTATCTTTTACATGCTGGCTGATTTGGGGAATGGCTCCTAGTTTGTGTAGCAAAAGACCTAGGCCTTAGCAAGCCTAGTCCTACCCAGAAGCCTAGTGAGATGGGCTAATATGGAGTATCTGAGAGTCTGAGTACATGAGACTTAAGAGTTTCTCTAGGATTAAAGCAGATATTTGATGTCAGCTCCATATACTTGATAATAGATGTCTTCTGCCAGTATCCCCACTTTTGGAGAGTTATTTAAGATGATACTGAAATTAACCATGATTTCATGTATTGACTGGAAGCCCTCCTGTTATGACCAGCTGTCTCTGTCTGGTCCTTAACTTTGTTGGATAGCTAGACCTTCCCTCATCCACACTCCCGACTCAGGGTCAGACCCAGGCTCTTTGGCTGGTTCTGATTGCAGCCTCAAAGACATCACTCCAGAAAAGATGGCCACTGCAATATGGGACTGATACAGGCCTGACCCCAGCACAGGACATGGGCCCACATGCTACGTCTTCCTCCCATACTTCCCCCCAATGTAGTTTTAATAAGTATTTTTACATTTATGGAAAGATTAAGAAAAAGTTAGAGAGTTTCTATGTATGCTTTCTCCAGCACATGTGTAGTGTCCTGAACTTTAAACATCTTAGGCCAAACTAACACACATTTTACATCTAACAAATCTATATTAACAACTCACCACAGAAGTTTGTAGTTACATGGAGATGCACTCTTGGTGTGATGTATGCTACTAATGTGGATACATGTATGGAGACCCATATCTACCATTGTTGTATCCCAAGGATTAATTTTTCTGCCTTAAAATTCTCATTATTTCACCTATGCATCCCTCCATCTCTTGAGTCCTGACAACTAACTGCTGCTCTACTTTAGTTTTGTCTTTTATAGAATAAAACATCATTGGGAAAAGAAGTATATAATAGGCTTTCTTGCATTTTGTTTTTTATTCATTTAATGATAGGCATTTAAGATCCTATGTCCTTGGTAGCTAGTTTCTTTTTAGTATGACATAATGTTCTATTTTTTGAAAGCATACAGACTGTTCAACACTCACTTTTGAATATCTCAGCCACTTCCAAGTTTGGATAATTGTGAATAAAACTGCTATAAATATTCATATGCAGTTCCTTGTATGGATATAATTTAAAAATTCAGTATGGTTAGAACATATTTAGCTTTCTCAGAGCCCCAAACAATCCACCAAAATAGTACTATTTTATATTCCCAACAAGAATGAATAATAATAGCTCCTGTTTATCCACACCCTACCTTGTTTGATGTTATCAGTGTTCTTAATACGATCCTATTAAATCAGACATGTTATTGCATCTCAACTTTTAATATGCATTTAACTTATTTACATGTGGCAGAGGATGTCTTTCCATGCGCTCTTTATCAAATGTTTAAATCAAATGTTTAAATATTCTTATCACAATTTGGTAGTTACCATACTTCAAACTTTTCAATGTTTTTATATTCATCATGGTGAACTATCATCATTAATACTTGATGTTACTGCTATAATTGTTTTAGGTTACAAGAAAAAAAAACACGCATACAAGAGAGCAGACTTAATCAATGATGTCTGTGTTCTCATTGGTCCTCTGATATGTTTAACATCTCTCTCATTCTCTAGTTCCCAGAATTCAAAAATGTATAACTTCTCCAAGTGAAAGATCCTACCTTGGTCTTCAGACCATGTGACAGCAGGTGTCTCCAATCACTCATTTAAACTAAGAAGTTATGAATGATTAAGCTTAATAAGAATGTTGCTCAAAAGCTAAGAAGGGTTGAAAGCTAGCATTGAAATACTGAAGAGTTATTCTAACTATGAACATATTGGGAAAGTTCTTGATGAAAATTCAAAATGATAATAAATTATAATAGTATCTTGCTGGAAGGGAGGAAATGTCAGTGACCTAGATAGAAGATTAAGGCATCCACAGCAGTCAGTGGTGACTAAAGCCAAATGTAGAGCAAAAAGATGAGGGCACTGAAGAAGCAAAGCTTAAGATTAACAGATCAACTCCAGAACATGAAAATGAGTTATGAGGGAGCCAGTGCTGGTGATGGAGATAAAGCACACCAACTTTTATCCATGAGTGCTAGGAGTTGAACCCAGTCAGCCTTTCATGCTCATGAAGCTGGCATATTATCAGAAGAAAATCTTCCTACCATAAGCATATATAAGTATTTTGACAATATTTACATTCTGTTACCTAACTTAGCCCTTCCTTTCTCATACCACAATTTCCTACAATTAATAGTCTACCTTTCTAATTTCATGTTTACTTACTTTTTTCTCTTTGTGGGTTATATACTCACTGAAGCAAGGTCAGACTCCCAGTGCCCAGCCCCTTTAAGAAAACAGAGTCCTTCCATGTCAGAAGCCATAAATTGTGGAGATCTACACTCCAGCATCCTTATCACAATTTTTTAAGATTTCTCATGGACAGTCTGTCTAGGCTGTTACTTTTTTTTGAAGAGGTGGAGTAGTGGTGGGGGTAAGGATTGCCACTGAAGATTTCTATATTCCTCTTTCTCAACTATGAATTTTTAGCATGGTATGAAATATCCAAAATAATCACTAAAAATATTGTTTGAAAAAAGAAAACAAAACAAAAATTTTATTTCTTTTTAGATTTCACATATACCAGAAAATGTTTTATTTAAAAATTTCCCCCTCCTGCTAAGCCGTGTGTCTTATGTCAATGACATGTCTTATTATCAAGTATGACTGCATTCAAAATGGTGCATATATTTCATTAGAAATTGTCTGCAAGGCTTCTGTCATAATTGTAAGCTTTTGAAATTTATTTTTATTTATTCACCTTATTCTTTCTTTGTATTATCATCTTGATTCTTTTCAACAGCAAGAAGCTGGTAACTGCTGATGTTTGATTTTTGGCTAAATGTATTTTGATGAACAAATCAGTATTTGGAATATTCAGTATAGTTGTTCTTTGTCTGGTATGCTTTATTTTCTTGTTATTTTTAAGTCAGTTCTCATGCAACTTCTTTATTATTATTATTGAAAATAGATTCTTCTCTCAGACAATACATACTGACCTCAGTTCCCCTCTCTACACTCTTCCCAGCTCCCACCACCACCACCTCTCCACTCCTCTGGATATATTCTCCTCAGTTTCATCTTCAGAAAAGTGCAAGCATCCAATAAACATCAGCCAAACAGGACAAAAGAAGATACAATAATAAAAAGCAAATGCCCTCATATAGAGCCTGGACAAGGCAACCTGATAGAAAGGAACAAATCTCAAGAGTAGGCAAAAGAATCAGACATACACCCACTCCCACTGTTAGGATTCCCACAAAAAAAAAAAAAAAAAAAAAAAAAAAAAAAAAAAAAAAAAAAAAAAAAAAAAAAAAAAAACCATGTATGCAGAGGACCGGGTACAGACCCATGCAGGAACTGTGTGCCTATGTGAGAGCCAGTTAGTTGATTCAGTGGGCCAAGTTCTGGTGTCCTCCATCCCCTCAAACTGTTACATTCTTTCTTCCTCTTCCACTGTGTTTCCAGATCTACTAGGGAGGGACATGATGGAAACTCCCAATATAGACTTACTGTGTAATATCTGGATGTCCGTCTCTGCACCCTCTTTCATCTGCTGCCAGAGGAAGCCTCTCTGATGATGACTGGACAAGGCAGTGATCTAGAGTGTAGCGGGATATCATTAGGAATAATTCCATTGATTATTTTTTTCCTGAAATGTTTTGTTCTACCTTACGTCTCTGAACTATACAGTCTCTGGATCCTGGCCATCCAGGCATCATAGAGCATTGACTCCCTTTCTTGTTGTGAAACTCAAATTAAACCAAACATTTGTGGACCACTCCCATAATTCTTGCAAGAAGGACAATTTAGGTCAAGGGGTTTTTTTTGTTTGTTTGTTTTGTTTGTTTGTTTGTTTGTTTTTACAGTCGGTTTTGTGTCAAGGTTTTGATTTCCATGGCCTGTAGTCTACCATCCCATACCAAAGAGACTAGAACATAGGAGTGAAGAATTCAAGTACCCACAAGCTCAACCTCTTGGCATTCAATGACTTGTGTGGATGTGTCCTCAGCAATGCGGCCCAATTGTCAGTTTCTAGAGAATGATCTTATGTCCGAGAATCAGCCTGGGTTGTTTAAGGATTTCCATGGATCCCCTGGGCAAACAACTCAACTAAATGCAACCTGGTATCACCATTTGAAGACATTGCCTGGCTCCAGAAGATGTCCAGTCCATATTCTCCAGTAGTAGGAGGCCTGGCTAGGTTCACCCTCATAGACCCAGGAGGTTTCCACTGCACTAGGTTTCCACAGCAACTCCAATTCCAGCTGTCTCTTCCCACACCCTCTCCCTCCATCTTTACTCTTCCTATTTATATTAAGAAATAGAGATCAGTGAAGGGTTGCATCAGTTTTTAAAACCTAAAAGAAACAAATTCTGTGATGTTGGAAAAATCTAAAATACATGATTCATTCTGCCACAAGACTTCAGGGAGTCTGGTGATTCTTTTCCTCAGGAAATCTTTTCTCTCTCATAAGTGACAACCGAGACTCTCCACAGAGAGGATGAGAGACATCAGTGAAAGGTGTTCATCATGGTCATTGATGTCTTTTCAGAGGCGTGGAGGACCCAGGGCAAACAGTCATCCTGTGAGCAGAGGCACATAGTCAGAGTGGAGACACAGCAGCAGCAATGCTTCTTTTTTCTTTATCTTTTTTAATGTCTGTGGCTCCTGTTTCTCTATGTTTTTAATTCCTATGGGTTCTCTTGCTTTACCATTGCTCTTATACTATTGACTTTTAATGTTTTCTTTTAATTTTTGATGTCTTTGTGCTTGGCAATACAGTACTAACTTTATAATCAAGGAAGTGTCAAAACAACAATTTGTATACTTAACATATTTGTGAATTATACATGAAGAAAGAAATTATAGTTAATTTTTAAATTTTCTATATATAAAAATAATTAAACAGGATGTATTAATGTATTAAACCAGTGATAAATATTCAGAGTCAATGATGTAATTATTCTCACATCAGGAACACCCAGTTGCTATTAACAATAGCATTTTAGATGGTTTTAGCCAGTTGTACAAAAGCTTTCCCTAGACATAATTTAATTAATAATGTAGATGAGTATGACAGCCGGGAGTTCATCTGAATTATTTGGACTTGGGATATAAACTCTGCAAATTTGAGAATGTAATCAAGGCTATAAGCCCAAGAAAAAACAGATCTTTTGACAGAATGCACTTTTCTGTTACTTAGCATCATGGAGCAACATAATAACATTGGAATTCTATGTTTATTCTCTTTGTGATGAACTTTACTGGAAAATGCTTACTAAAAGGAAAAGGATAATGCTGGTAATACCAGAAATGAGGTGATGTAAGGATAAGTTTCATTTCTGCAACAATCAATCCATCTTTGGGATTAGACATGTCACATTGCCTAATCCAAGTCTGGATTCTCTCAACACATTAAAATTTTCAAAGACTATCCATTGTAATCCTAGATATATTTGCGTAAGTAATTTTAAAATAAATTCATATTGCTTTAAAATGAGAAATCTTATTATTTCATAGGATGTGGACTCTAGAGGAAGAGAATGTTTCAGGTTCTAACTCTCCTCTGAGTCTTTCTCTTCTTATTTCCTTATACCAGTTGCATCCTCACATGGATGAAAACAATGCTACCCAGAAGAAAATGAAAGAGCAAAGTGGATGTCAGCATCTCATTCAAGCATCCTGGACCTTACTGGCCTACTTTGGTCACCTGGCACTCGAATAAGTGGCCATGCTAAGGTCATATGATAGTTAAACAGCTGACATCATCTAAGACCCAACTGTGTGATTTACTCCCTTGAGTAAAATGGGTCCTGTTCTAGAAGAACTGAAATCAAAAGATAAATATGATATGGCTAGATGGAGAGAAGATTCATGACAGATGTGCTGATGATCCAGAATGCAGTCACAGCACTGCTCATGTAATCAACTTTTGATATTTGCTTTAAAACAGCTGTAACTGACTTTATTATGTGGACTATAGAATTTGTATTTTAGAAAAGGACTCAATTTTTAAACTATATGTCACATAACAGAATATATTTCAGTTTTCTTTGGTTCTTATAAGATTTACAGGCAATACAGAAAGTGGCTTTTTCAAAACTTGACCAACTTAAATTTGGAGTTGCTTCAGTTCTTTCTTTCCATAAAATATTTTTGAAAAATAAGCATGAGAGATTCACGGAAACAAAGAGGGACAAAGTCCAAACAGGATAATGGAGATATTTCCCTCTAAAAGATAACAGATTTAAAGCAGGAAGCAATTTAAAAACTATAAAAATGATAATAATTTTCTTACCATTCATCTTCATCATCCTGCATGAAATAATTAATATTTGAGGTTGTAATGACTTAACAATTATAAAGATGTTACATTTTACATACATGGAAGTTAAAATATTTCCCACTACCCCATAATTCTAGGAAATATCACGTGAAGAACATGTATTCCATTTATATAAGAAGTTTTCACAGCATATTTTTAAAAACACTGCATAATTAAGCTTGAAAAACTGAAGAAATGTTTTTGAACATGTTAACATAAATGATAACAATTTGAGGAAATGCCTATATCTAAACCCAATTTGAAGATTCCAAACATCACAGGGGTCTGCCATTACCTGTAAGGTTTTCCTTCTCTTAGTCATACAGAGTCTTTGTATATTTAACAAAACATTGTGGCCTTACTCAAGCATGTTATTGCAAATGAGAAAATAAGAAGTACACATGTAAATATTCCATAAGCAAAAGTAACTGGCTAGTGCACTCCAACAAAACTTAATTGTGACCATGGAGCCATTTCAGTTGGCAGTTTCAAAATCAATTTCATTTCCTTTCTTCCTTCCTTGCTTCCTTGCTTCCTTCCTTCCTTCCTTCCTTCCTTCCTTCCTTCCTTCCTTCCATCTTCCCACCCTCCCTCCTTCCTCTCTCTCTCTTTCTCTGTGTCTCTGTCTCTCTCTGTGTGTCTCTGTCTCTGTCTCTGTCTCTCTCTGTCTCTCTCTGTCTCTCTCTCTCTCCCTCTCTCTCTGTCGTGTGTGTGTGCATGTGTTTGTCCATATGCTATATACTATACCTGTAAGATATAGGATATATTATAAAACATTTCATTTTTTTAGATCAGTGTACAAGTAAAAGCTTTCATTATGGCATTTTGATATATGTGCCATTATACATTCCTCTCCTGGTTCTCCCTTCCACACTCTCCTTTATTTCCCCTGTCAATCTCTGGAGTACTTTTGTTTCATCCATATTACTTTCCTGAAGTATTCAATTACCTTATTTCCTCCCTTTCTTACTATGTTTCTCTCTGCTATCATTCTGTGTAGCTTCAAAACATAAACATTAACTTGTGAAAAGACTCACAAATATACCCATTCTTGTTCTCTGAATCTAAGTTCTGCAGATTGGAGAAAATATGCAGTTCTTGTATTTCTCAGTCTGGCTCATTTTACTTAAGCATTTCTAGGTACGCCCATTTCCCAATACATGTCATAGTTCACTTTTAAATGATCACATATGATCACATGTGTTGGTGTATCTCTAAGATGATTCCATGTCCTATGTATTGTGACTAGTGCAGCAATTCATGTAGATATTCAATGATCACCGGAGCTTATCACATGTATACCCAATAACCCCATACCTGATTAATATGACAAGACTATTTGCAGAATTTTGAGAAACATGTACATGATTTCCACCCTGACTGCACCAGTTTACATTACCATAGCAGGGAATGGGCTTCCACTTCCCTTACATCTTACCCAGTAATTGTTCTCGCTTGCTTCCTTGATTACTAGCATGAGGGAACCTCTAAGAAGGTACAGTATTCATTGCTCTGCTAACTAAGGGTGCTGAGTTGATTGTATGATTGCTGTCCTTATGCCTGTTTTGTGCTGTATTACAGTTACTTGTTTGCATATATTAAACTAACTTTTTTATTCCAAGAATAAAACCATCATGCTCATGGCATTTGAGGTTCATAATACCTTCTTAAATTTTATTTGCCAGAATTAAACTGAGAGATTTTGCATGTAACCCAACAGAAGAGGAGGCAGAGTGTGAGATACATGGGAGATGGAGGACACCAGGAGAACAAGGTACTCTTCAACAGCTGAACAAGATTCATGAGTAGTCACAGAGACTGAAGCAGCAATTGAACATAGAGGGGTAGAATTGGGAACATGTTTACAGGACCTGTGAGGTTCTGCACCAAGTCCTCTGCTTACGTGATAGCACTTAGTTTAGTATTTTTATGGGCCTGCTGAATGTGTGAACTACGGGGTCTCTGATTCTTGTCCCTGTACTTGGGACTCTTTTCCTTCTGTTGTGTTGCCCTTTCCACCATTAGTGTGTTGTTTTCTGTTTTATCTTTATATTATATTTTGTTAATCTTGGTTATAATCTAGATTCCTGTGGTTTTAGGAGTGTACCAGGATGGGCAAAATACTTCTTAATGATTCTTATTTCATTAGAACCTGTAGTTACTTCCCTCCACTCCACCCCCTGCTCTGTTTTATTATCTGTCTTCTCTCTGCTTCAAACAAAGCTGTTAAACTGATAGATCTTTTTCCTCAGTTGCTTGATTCTCAACCTTCAAATGTCTTTATCACTGAGATGTTTCATAAAGGCAACAGATTATGGGATTTAATCTTTAATCTGATCGGTAAGCCTATATATCTTTTTTGGCAAGTTGAGACTGCATTCAAGGCTATCATTGGAACACTCTTATTAATTTACTAAATCTGTTCATTCTTTTCTAATTGGTAGGTATCTTAGTCACTGTTCTACTGCTGTAAAGAGGTGTCATGGCTGCAACAACTCTTATAAAAGAAAGCATGTAATGTAAGCTTGATTTCCATTTTAGAAGTTTAGTTCATTATCATCATGGCATGGAGCATGGCAGCACAGAGGCAAACATGGTACTGGTGAAGTAACTGAGGAAGTTCTATATTCAAATCCTTAAGTAGCAGGAGAAAAAGTGATTCTGGGCCTAGCTTGGGCTTTTGAAACCCAAAAACCCAGCCCCAGTGACACACTTCCTCCAACAAGGCCACATGTCTTAATCCCTGCTAAGGAGTGCCATACACTGATGACTATATATTCAGATATATAAGCCTATGGGGACCATTTTTATTCAAACTATCACAGTGTGATTAGTATTTGTTCTTTTTCCTAAACTAAGAATTCCTACAGGATTTTGCTATTTACTGTGTTGGATGTAAAGGATACTTTCTTTACTCTCCATTGTTCATCTTTTTCTCTCAAGAAACATCTCCCTTCCTGTGGGCTCATATTTAAGACTTCCTTCCTACTCTTTGAGCATTATTATCTTAGTAATCTTCTGCAGTGATGAACTAGTAGGCAAGACCTCCCAATTTCTCTTGAAATGTCCTATTTCTTCTTCAATTGTAAAAGATAGCTTTGCTAGATAGAACAATCTTGCTTGGTAGTTATCTATCTTCAGGGTATGAAATACATTATTTCATACTTTACTGTATGTTGGGGTGGCTGAAATAGATCTAATGTTATTCTGGTGGTTCTGCTTTTATAGGGGGATGACATTTTTTCTTTAAAGATTTTAATATTTTTTCTTGACTTTTAAAATATCTTTTCTGGACATATTTATTTGGGACTCTAAATGCCCCTTGTTTTAGGATGCCTTCTCCTTTCTCTAAATTAGGAAAATTTCTGCTATAATTTTTTAAAAGTAGTATCTCTATACATTGAATTTTTTATTTTAGTTCCATGCTCTCACCAATAAATACATTATGTGGCTCCCTGATTGTATCCCAGAGTTCTGATAGTGTGGTCATGCTTTAATTTATCTTTATTAATGGTTGAAAGTAATGTTTCATCTACCCTATCTTTTACCTCAAAGACACAATTTTCTTTGACCTAATCTTGATGATGTTTTCTAATGTTTCATTATTATAGGTAATTTTTTATTCAATAGCTTTTCATTTACAAACTTTGTGTTTTAAAAGTCACCCCATTGTCTTTGTTAAGTGTTTAGTCTGGGCTGCTATTATTTTCATTCAGAGTTCTAGCTTCCCCATCCACATCTCTGGTTTTTAATGATAATGCCTCACTTCTTAAGATCCTAGCTTTAATCCATCTACTAATCTATATACTATTCCACATCACTGATCATTTCTACTAGAAAACTTCTGAAATATTTCTTTGTGATTATCTATTTCATTATCTTTGATCTTTCAGAGGAGGACTCACAGTCTCTAGCTTTGTCAAATTATATGCACTTCTGTGTTGTAATTTTCACACTGTTTATTATATCAGGAATCGGGTTCTTTTTATTGATAACCCTACTAATTACAGTCCAATTCATAACATCATTCACCATAGGGAAAGAAGCTCCCTTGAGAAGAACAACATTAAGCCATATAAGTTCTATAAATATTTATAAAATCAGGCATAGCCTACTAATTCCTCACTAAAGATCATAAAAATGAAAATGGCAAAACTACTACAGAATGTCATATGAATATAAAAACTATTTAGGGTAAATGTAGAAATCTTTCTTTTTCCTCCATTTTTTAAATTAGAATTAGAAACAAGGTTGTTTCACATGTGAATCCCAGTTCCCTCTCCTTCCCCTCTCCCCTGCCCCCACAACAAACACCCTACCTATCCCATATACTTTCTGCTCCCCAGGGAGGGTGAGGCCTTCCATAGGGCTTCTTCAGAGTCTGTCATGTTCTTTGGGATAGGGTCTAAGCCCACACCTGTTTGTCTAGGATCAAGGAGTATCCCTCTATGTGGGATGGACTCCCAAAGTCAAATGTAGAAATCTTAAATGGATTAGATAAAGGTAAAGCAGCAGAAAGGAGGATAAACTGGAGAAGACAGAAAAGAAAATGGATGAGATTTCAAAGCATTTTCATTCTGGCGCTTTAAACTGTCAGCCTTAGAGACAGGTAAAAGAACTCATAAAATTAGCCTAAGACCTTAGATTGGCCCCAATTATTCACAAAGCTATCTTCTGACTTTTAAATGTATGCCATGGTGTAGACTGAAGTTTCTGTCCAGTCCAGTCCCACAGATATTCAGTCCCAAATAAATACAGAAGCTTATATTAATTATAAATTGTTTGGCCAATGTCTCAGGCTTCTTATTGGCTAGCTGTGTCTTAATGATTAATCCATTTCTATTAATCTGTGTATCTCCATGTGGGAGGCTTACCAGTGATACTTGGGCCTCTTTCTTCCTCAGAAACTACATGGCATCTGCCTCTCTACTCACTCTCTGCATACCTGTTCCCAGAATTCTCCTATTCTGGTTGCCCTGCCTGTACTTCCTTCCTGGCTACATCCTGCCTTAAAACAGATTTATTCATCAACCAATAAGAGAAACACATATTCACAGCATACAGAAGGACATCCCCCATCACCATGGTATGCATGCCCCTACACTCATATCTTACAAACACATACCTACACACAATGCTCACTAAAATTATTATTTATTTGGAAACTTCCAGCCATATGTTTGAAGGTTGGAGAGTGTCAATGAAGCTCATTTTCCCTGTGGAAATGCTGTCACTGAGTCTGAATTACATGAGTGTCTGTTGCTTACTGGAGTTGCTTTCATCCACTAGCTTTCCTTTTCTGCATGCTATGAGAGTGTGCTGGCCACATATCCCTTCAAAATACATGAAATAAGCAGCTTCACTCCTATTCCAAGCCTCTCCATATGGAACCCTTTACTGTGGCTAATGTTTTAGGATGAGATTTTCTACCAGCTGCATTGGGAATATGAAGGCAACCATACCCCTGAGAACAGCACAACTGGAAAACTTGTCTTAATAATTTTAAAACATTATGAGCATTAATCATCTTGCTGGTGGAATATGTTCTGGTTGTCAAGCATATACCTGAACCTTTGAGTTCTGGGGACCTACAACAGTGGGAGAGGATTTGATCTTCCCGTTGGCCTCGTGCTCAGAGTTATTGAATTACAACCCTTAGACTATGAAATTCATTTCTGTTCATAATGGCTTCCTTCCTTTTATGTTGCCCAAATGAAGAAAGGAATCCTTTTCCTTATTTTTTCAGAATATGAAAATTTATAACTGTGTTTCCATTGTCAAAATTTATGACCTTAGTCTTTCCTTGTTGCCTTTATACATGGCCAAATGAGACACATTGCCTATCTTAACATCTTTATTTTTTTTCAACTTTTTTTATTTGAATTAGAAACAAGACTGATTTACATGACAATCCCAGTTCCCTTCTCCCACCCATCCTCCCCTACCACCACCAACCCCAACTATAACCCTATCTATCACATATCCTTTCTGCTCCCCCTGCATGGTGAGGCCTTTCATAGGGTGTCTTCAGAGTCTATTGTATCCTTTGGGATAGGGCCTAGGCCCACCCCCATGTGTCTTAGCTCAGGGAGTATTCCTCTATATTGAATGGGCTCCCAAAGTCCACACCTATGCTAGGGAGAAGTACTGAACTTCTACAGGAGATTCTGTAGATTTCCGAGGTTTCCTCACAGAAACCCATGTTCCTGGGGTCTGGATCTGTCCCATGCTGGTATCCCAGCTATCAGTCTGGGGAGCAAGAGTTCCCTGATTTTCAGGTCAGCTGTTTCTGTGGGTTTCACCAGCCTGGTCTGGACGGCTTTGATCTTCACTCGACCTTCTCTAAATCTGAGTTTCAGTTCAGTTCAGTGATTAGTTGTGGGTGTCTGCTTCTGCTTCCACCAGGTGCTGGATGAAGGCTATAGGATGGCATATAAGTTAGTCATCAATCTCATTATCAGGGGAAGGTACTTAAGCTAGCCTCTCCTCTATTGCTTAGATTGTTAGATGCTGTCATCTTTGTGGATCTCCAGACATTTCCCTAGTGTCTAATTTCTCTGTAAACCAAAAATGGCTCCCTCTATTACAATATCTCCATTCTTGTTATCATCCATTCTTCCCCTGACTCAAACTTCCTGCTCCCTCATGTCCTCTGCATCCCTCCTCTTCTCTACTTCTCATTCTCCTAGCTTCCTCCCCCTCTTCCCGCGCTGCCAATTTGCTCAGCAGATCTTGATCCTTTCCCCTTCTCCAGGGGACCATGTATGTCTCAGTTAGGGTCTTCCTTGTTTACTAGTTTTTCTGGCAGTATGGATTGTAGGCTGGTAATCCTTTACTCTATGTCGAAAATCCACATATGAGTGAGCACATACCAAGTTTGTCTTTTTGTGATTGGGTTACCTGGCTCAGAATGGTTTCTACTAGTTCCATCCAATTTCCTTCAAATGTCAAGATTCCATTGTTTTTTGTTTGTTTGTTTGTTTGTTTGTTTGTTTTTTCTGCTGAGTAATACTCCATTGTGTAAATGTACCACATTTTCTCTATCCATTCTTTGATTGAAGGGCATTTAGGCTGCTTCCAGGTTCTGGCTTTTACAAAGAGTGCTGCTATGAACATTGTTGAACAGATGTCCTTGTTGTATGAATGTGCTTCTTTTGGGTATATGCCTAAGAGTGGAATTGCTGGATCTTGTGGTAGACTCATTCCCATTTTCTTGAGGAGTCACCATACTGATTTCCAAAGTGGCTGTACAAATTGGCACTGCCACGCAGGGGAGAAGTGTTCCCCTTTCTCCACATCCTCTCCAGCATAAACTGTCATTGGTGTTTTTGATTTTGGCCAATCTGACAGGAGTAAGATGGTATATCAGAGTTGTTTTGATTTGCATTTCCCTCATGGTTAAGGATGTTGAGCAATTTCTTAAGTGTCTTTCAGACATTTTAGATTCCTCTATTGAGAATTGTCTATTTAGTTCTGTACCCCACTTTTTAATTGGATTGTTTGGTGTTTTGGAGACTAGCTTCTTGAGTTCTTTTTATATTTTGGAGATTGGCCCTCTATCAGATGTGGGGTTGGTGAATGTCTTTTTCCAGTCTATGGGCTGCCATTTTGTCTTGCTGACTGTCTCCTTTGCCTTACAGAAGCTTCTCAGTTTTAGGAGGTCCCATTTATTAATTGTTGACCTCAGTGTCTGTGCTACTGGTGTAATGTTCAGGAAGCGGTCTCCTGTACCAATTAATTCAAGGGTATTTCCCACTTTGTCTTCTAATAGGTTTCAGTGTAGCTGGATTTATATTGAGGTCTTTGATCCATTTTGACTTAAGTTTTGTGCAAGGCGATAGGCTTGGGTCTAACTGCAGTCTTCTACATGTCTGCAACCAGTTATGCTAGCACCATTGTAACATCTTTAGAATAGACTCAAGGAGAAACACCTACAGCTTGACCTTTGCAACCAAACTCAACAAACAGAACTTCTTTGTTTTCCTCAATTAAGTTCAAGCAGCCATCATTGGGCATGAATGCTATGATCTTCTTGCTGTTCCTGATGAGTTGCACCCTGACACATTTTCTGATAGCAGAATTCGGCTGTCAGGCTTCAGCAATTCCATTTGCATGAGAGGCAGCTTGAAAGGGATTGACCTTCAAGGCTGTGCCAAACTGAGCTTTCTTGTATTATGTATCATGCCTTTTGTAGTCTTGTCTGTGACTGAACTGAGGAGATTCTGGGTAGCACAGAGACTACTACACTTGCCCATTTTGATGGCTTTACCTGACATTATTTTAATATAACTATGTGTTCCTCTAGTCGTACTTTACTTTTTAAATGTATGGAATAAATACTTTCTGCTTTTAGGAATAAACTATCAGCGAGTTCCTGATGGGTGGCACCAGAGAGGTTGTATGGGTTCTATGTCTGCCAAGGTACAAAGCCATCCTCCTTCCTCAAAATGGAGTCTTATGCAATCTTTAAATAGTATCTCTCAAGGCAAGGCACAGAATGAAAAAAATACCACTTTATACAGTATGTAGCAAGTTAGGGGAGAAATAGCCTGATCTCAGCATTACCAAAGTTCTTAATGTATTATCTGGGAAGCTGGTGCCTGGATGCTATTCTCCCATACATAGAATGTGATCTATATCACTGTCTGACTTACATTTCAGAAGTGCCTGCTCCTTCACCTCTACATATCAGTTATTTGCAAGGCTGAGACTATGTTCTGTGTTTGTCTCTGCATTGCCAGGCCTTTTTAGGTATCCACTGACTTTTGTCATAGATGTCCTAACTGTTACTCTTTTTCTATTTGGTATATAGTTTACTATTTTCCAATCTGACTTTCTCCTTCACTGGCTTATATAGTGGGAGCCTCTAGTCTATGAGCATATCCAGAGTTCTCTGTGTAACTCTTGAAAATATATTCTTGTAGGTCCATTTCTTGCCAAAGTTTGCTCCCATAGAATTCCTATAACTTTATTCAACCAATTCCTTATCTGAAAAATTCAAGATTTTAGAACCATCTCTATGGATCCCGTAAGCTATAATTTGTTGATTTTGAAGAGGAATTAACAATATTCTTGGTAGAGGGTTTAGTTTATTGTTAAATACCTTCAAAAGGATATAATGTCACAATAATTGCCATCAATTTTCAGATATAAATTAGGTGTGAAGAGATTTCTTTTCATATTATCACAAGCTTGGCACTTAAAAACTTCAGATGTAATTATTTAAAAATTAAAAATTCCCAAATCTTTGGGTTTTGTAACTGAAAAATTTATTCTGAATATCAATTAGTCAAATTGATTATAGACGCAGATACAATTCATGCTGGATTTGGAGAAGATCCCACCTTGAAATCATTTAATACATTATTTAAATCACCAACAGCATGTATAAAAGATTGAACAATATGGTGTTCAATGTGAAGACCAGGATCAAAGGACGTTAGTAAAATGTTCCAATTCAACAATGTTCTCACAAATCAAAACTTGGGGCATCAGTCAATGCAAGCAAAACCACAAAGCTTATTACAAACCAAAAGAAAGTACCAAGAAAATAAAAGGAAAAACCTTAACTTGGTCATTTAAAGTATGCATATGCCATTCCAATCAAGACATTATTCATGACTATTTTCTAAAACATGTATTCTGGAAATATCACACATTGGTAAAGATAAAAGTATTTGATATTTAAAAAGAAATAATTAAAATACTTAATTTATGATGGTAATAATAGTATACTTGATTACTCATAGCATCATTTTAAGATACACATATGTCCAAAGAAAGTTTAAGAAAGTTCCAGACAATACAAAATACACACACACACACACACACACACACACACACACACACACACACACACATTCCTGTCACTTATTCTGCCATTGTCATAATTAGCTTGATATTTAACGTTTGTCTTTTCCCCTTCCCTTTCTTCTTCCTTCTCTCTCCTCTGGTTTCACAATGATTTTACCCTGGAATAGGGTTACAGTTTTGTTTTGGTTTGGTTTTGGGTTTTATAATGAATTTAGTCAATGCTAGAAATGTGATTAATATTAAGGATATCTGTTATAACAAAGAAAACTAAGTATCAATGGCATAAGAAAATGTACCTCATTACCAACCTAATAGTTAGTTGGGTATATAATCTTTTATTTTTTAAATAGTGGTTCAAGGATCCCAGGTTTTTATACTCCAGTGTCTATTGCCTTTGACTTACAACTTCTGAGTTTGTGCTGAGCTAGTTTTCTTTCCACAGAACTAGAGAGGAATATAAATCCTGCCTGTAATGACTGAGACAATTCAAATGGGGCAGACACTTCAACTGACACAAAACTGAAAAGCATGTAATTTTCAGTGTGTGTGTAAGTGTGTATAAATTATGTGTTGTAATATGACAAATGATCCTTTGAATGAAATGAGTACTCCAAGTGCCTAAAAATATAAATGCTTCCATGTTAACTGGAACAGAGAGGTAACTTCAGGAAAGTAAGAAAACATGTCAGAGACTGAAGGAAGACAAGGGTTATTCTAACAGGAGTGTTTGTACAGATTTTCCTGGGGTATGACTGTAATACAACAACTTGTCTCCTACTGCGGAGAGGGCATCTTTCATAGGTGACTGTTCATCTCCTGTCTTTAGATTAAAATGTCTCCATTTCCTTTATCTGCAATTTGTTCAAGTATGGTGAAGTCATGATAACTCTTCCAAAGTGACATGTTTTAGGGTAGCATGTTCTGCCAATCTCAAAGAGAAAGAAACAGGAGTAGATATCCCAAGGAAGAGATTACTGGGCAGGGCTGGGAAGTTGCACATTCCATTCAGTTCAATTAGGGGCTAGTCATGTCACCACATGAACCAGGTTGTATGTAAATCAGAAAATCATTTACTGTGTTAGTGATGAATCTCCATCCAGATTTACCACAATGGGCAATGGATCCATCACCTTGTTTCTTATCAGGTACAATGACTTTCTTAATGAAGATTTTAAGGACTGGCTATCTTCAGATGTACCCTTGAATCTTTAGGACTGATTTATTATACTCTAATTGTATGGGATTTAAATTTGTTTGTTAATTTTATCTCAGACTTCAATTGACTCAAGGCCTCTCAGGCCTCCAAGTGTCAATCTTCTCATGGATACACTTACAGAGTAGCTACATTAAAGTGACCACTGCCTGTCCCCAATATCCTATGTTGTACCATAGCATTATTCACTAAAGAAATTATTTCTCTATATACTAGTAGTATGTTCTATTTTATCACCTGTTTCATGTGAATATGTGGAGTATGAAATTTGCTTCTCTTTTAATTTTTAAATATTTTGTAGAATTTTTTTGAGAATTAAACAGTCTTCTTGCTCTTGTTAATTATTTTCTCACTTCAATTCTCCCCCTATTTTTATTTAGTTAAAATAGAATCTTACTATTGCCTAGGCTGTCCTTGAATTGAATTTGCTCTCTTCATGTTTTAGCTTCCAACTACTAGATTATTACTGTATACAGCCTAATTCATTAAGTATTTTAATTATTTAAGCTTTTTCTGTTATAACAAGGCAAATGAATTAACTGGAATATATATTATATTTTTAAACCTTGACAAAATATAGTTAAATTTAGAAATATCTTGATAATATTTCCTATAAGTGTCATCAAAATGTCAGTGTTAATTATGAAGAAGCAAAGACCAATGAGAACATATTCCAGGCAGTAGTATACTGAAATACATTAATACTTTATTTTTTAAGAAGTATTGGTTTCTTTTATTTAGTGACAGGGTATGTGTTTTAGATTCAATGTGTTGCTGTAACAAACCTATGATCAAAAATAATGGAGGGGGGCAAAGCTATACTGGGTTGACCCTTTCAGTTGTCAGTCCATCATTGAAAGAATCAGAGCAAAAAATATAAGCAGGACTGGAAGTAAAAACCATAGAGGGTGTTGAATGCTGGTTTGCTTGCTGATTAACTTACATGTCATACATCCCAGGACTACTTGCCTTGGGATAGTATGACTTATAGTATTCTGGACCATCCTACAATAATTATCACTCAAGGCAATTCCCCACATACATGTCAACAGTCCAGTGTGATCTGAGCAAGCACTCAATTGAAACTCTAGCTTGTGTCAAGTTGGCAGTTACAATTAACTAGGACACCCTAGGATCATCAACATAAACAGTATTAGCACCACTAGTGTTCTCCATTGAGATACATTCACACTGAGAATATTATTACCAAGTAGAAATACAAGTAGAAATGAATAGAAATAGTAACAAACATGTTTACTCATATTAAATAAAGGATAAGTCTTTCACTTACTTGCTATGGAGCAGATTATACTAGTTCACTTCTTTATTTCATAGTTGACATCATTGGTTAAACAATAGCATTACTTAAATGTGATTAACAGGATGGGGAAAGATGCTTGACTGAATCCATAGTGAAGTCTTCGTGACGAAATCCTAAGTACAGTCATTTACTTAAGATTTAATTACTTTTCTGGAGCTGTTACATCATTAACATTTGCCAAGATTTTAAATTATTGGAAAATATATCTGAGAAATAACTCTTTTGAGATTAACAGTCACCTCCTCAGCTAATAGCGTCAGCAATCTAGCCAAACACAGTAATAAATTTTCATATAGTGAAGATGACATCAAGGTAAAATGTGGTCCTCTGGTTTGCACTCAAAAGGAACCAGAGAAGCGTTATCTGTTGAATTAGGATAAAAACAGAGCAAATGTTGTAGATAATGCACTGTTTCAGAGTGAGGTGAACAGCAAATATCAAGTAAGACAAGCATGAAAATATATGCAATGCTAATATTCCAAGAAGACAGTGATGATAAAGCAATTCATGAATTCATGTTATAAAATTGGTCCATTGGCCCTTAGTGACAATAAAGCAGAGAAAATGGCATATGGCTACAGTTGATAGATGATAGATAGATAGATAGATAGATAGATAGATAGATAGATAGATGATAGATAGATAGAAAACACACACACCAAAAAAAAAAAAAAAAGCTGAAAAGGGCACATGAGCATATGGAGTTTTCCAGACCATAAGCAGTTCTGTGGAAGTCAGGGAGTCAGTTACAAGGGAATATACCAACCACTACTGCAAATTGTTTTAATATGGTCCACTTAGGCTACACTGAGTTTATTTAAAACTTTCTCCTGCAGTAACTCAGCTTACTCTATTATTTTTACTCTATAAGCTTAGATTCTTCTTGATTTGTTATATCACTGAATTATATATATATATATATATATTATATATATATATATATCTGCTTGAAAAAAGTTTTTTTTCTGTCTTTCTGCCCACAATCTATAGGACTTTTAAAATCTTTTAAAATCCTGTTTTCAGGCTTTTGTTTAAAAATCAAGAAATAGTGATCTTTTATCCTGAAAATATGCTGGATCAAAATCACCAAAGTTACTGTTTTCCTAGTGTATATTGTCCCACTGGGAGCCCTCTGGGAATTAATACACTTAGAACCATGGCAAAAAAATGGCTTATTCTGGAATGCCTTATAAAGAACCTGGAGGATGTTTTTATTTTTGTAGTCTGTTTTGTAGAAAGTATATACTCTAACTTAGATTAACATAGAGGCATAGATGAATATAATCACACATTCACAGTGCTTGTCTAAGAGCTAAACTTCTACTTGATGGCACTACCAGAAGAGTTGATTTCAACAGCATGAGCATTTGTGAGTAGTGCATTGAGCTCCATTGTGATTTCTATGAAGTCACAAGGTAGTAGGAATTTTTCAGAGTTGTTATGATTTTATGGGATTGTCATATACACAGCTTCCTGATGACAGCAGCAGCATTGTAAGTGTTCTGATCAATGTACAGAACTAACATAAAACTGTAAGAAGTAGCACCATAAGTCATCATGGTAGAAGAGTGCAGTGCAAACTCAAAAAGGACTAAGCTCCATTCTAAGGTGTCTGAGTGAGATCCAAACAGGATCTTCAGAAACCAGCACATCCTTAACAAGACCCATATGGCAATCAGTTCCTTTCTACTTGGACAGGTCTAAATAATAAACACTTAAAACTGATGTGATGATTCTGTCTTCCAGCCTTCCAGCTGAGAAATTAGAGACACAGCAACATTAATCCCCTTGTCTGGAGAGGCGCACCTAGCAAATGGCTTAATTTGGATTTTTCTTCAAGTGCATTTCAGTCCTAGAATTCATTCTATTCTGCTAAAATTTAGACTCGTGTGGCTTGGTTCTCATCAGTTAAACATACTCAAGAAATATGCTTATGCACTTGCATTACCTGATATTTATCTGATACATATATTTCCCCTCTTTTATGTGGACTTACCATAAATACTTTTTATATTTATCCAGTGAATTAATTTGATTCTTTGCTTGATACAGAAAACAATCCAATCTTCATATATAACCAGAAAATAAACATTTTATACCAAGTAATCTTAAACAGTGAATTTCAAACCCCTGCAAGTCAGCTTTGCATGTTGCCTTCACTCTATATTTAAGGCTATGCTGTTGTTTTCAATTTTCCCACTATTCATTGGCCTACTGCATATTTTGAATAATAGACTCAATATCCTCAATATTGATTGTGCCTGTGGGTGTTAGGGATGGTCCTAAAAACTATGAATCAATATCTTCCACTCCATTTTCTCCTCCAGCGCCATTTGGCTATATGCACTTTAGTGTAAACAGCCACAGGCTGGTGATAAATCATTCTATCTTTCTACTGACAGTCTGCAACCAGGTTGGTAGATTTCCCCAAGGGAAAGGAAAACAGGGCAAATATCGGTCACACTGTGCATTCCACCTGCAAGTGCTTGCAGCTGGAATATGCCTGCCTTTTACAGAACAGAAGGAAATGTCCACAGAGAGCAATTTTAAAAGATGCAATTCAATTTTAAATGTACCTGTGTGTCTCTGTTTAGGGACACTAAATTAAATTACCATTTAACTTTAACATAGATACCACATTAATGAGGTGATCGGCACTTGAGTGGTTGAAGATCAAACTAAGAATCTTTAAATTTAAGAAAATTGGTGTATATAATTGTGTGTGGAAACAAGATTAAACATGCCTTTCCCATCTCACTGCCTGAGACTATTTTATCAATCCTCCAAGAAAGCAAGATACAACAGTGATAGGAATCTGCTCTATAATTCACAAATGTTAATAAACATTGTCCTACCTAAATGTATTTTCCTTCAGATGTGGTAGATCTTGAAATATTTCTAAGTATTTTCACATCACTATGCTGAGGGATTAGGACGTTTCATAGGTGAGGTATAAATTTATGTCTGTGCTTCTTCCCAGTGCCAACCTGTGAGAGACAATTTTAGATAACAGACACAAATATTCATTGAAAAATGTCCTCTGGAGAAGTTAATGGGCAAAGGAATATTCTTTCAACCTTGATCTCAACATAAGCATGTTATGAGTAATCTATCTCAAAACTATAATCTATGGGTATAGACAGGAGTGTGTGTATATGTCACTTACAAAATATTCAACCCAAGCCAAAACATTCCAGACCATCTCCGTCCTCTGAAAGGAAATGAATAAAAATTCAGTATCAAATTAGCTGTAAAGAATAACCATGCTATAATCTACATATCCAGTTACATTAGGTAACAAGAAGGGCCCAAGACGGGACACATGTATCTCCTTGGGAAGGGAAAAGAGAAGTGATATCCTGGGTGGACTAGGGGTGTGTGGGGATTGGAACTTGAGGGATCAGGTTGGGGATGGATGGGGAGGAGAGTACTGAAAGAAATTAATGTAAAGTGGGTGGCATTTCAGTGTCAGATAGAAACTCCTTCATAGCTACAAGGATGACCCCAGCTAACATGCCTAGCAATAGTGGATAGGTAACCTGAACTGGCCATCCCATGAGATCATGTTGGTGACTACCCCAATTGTCATCAGAGAGCCTCCATCCAGTATTGATGGAAACAAATGCAGAGACCCTCAGCCAAACATTAGTTCAAGCTCAGGGAATCCTGCAGAAGAAAGGGAGGAAGGATCGTAAAGGCAAGAGGGGCCAAGGACATCACGAGAAAGCACAAGGAAATAACTAACCTGACTCAGGAACTCACAGAGTCTGAACCAACAACCAGGGAGCCTTCATTGACCAACCTAGGCCCTCTACATATATGTGCCAGTTATGTAGTTTGGTCTATTTGTGGGACTCCTAAAAATGGGAGCAGTGGCTGTACCTAACACCTTAGCTGACTCTTGGGAACCTATTCCTCATACTAGATTGCCTTGCCCAGCCTTAATACATTGGGAGGTGCATAGTCTTACTGCAAATTTATATGCCATGCTTTGTTTATACCCATTGGAGACCTGTCCCTTTCTGAATAGAAATGGAAGAGGAATGGAGGGGGGGCAAATAGGAGGAGGAAGGAAATGGGGGAGAGGAAAAGGAGAAAACACATTCAGGAGGTAATATTTATTAAATTAAAATTCAGTATCTAGATAAATGCACACTATCATAAACTGATTGTGAATATCTAGATTCTCATTTTATTTCGTGTCTGAAGTAAACTTCAATCAATTGTCTTTCTTCTAAAAGGCTAAGCTTCTTAAACTTTAAGATGCAGATAAGGTTTTACACACTGAAATAATGAGACTGCCCATAAGAAATATGTAAAGTATAAAACGAATGGCACCAGCCAACAGTTAGTCTTCAATAAATCCTCTGCTATCAACTTATTTTTACATTATATTTGTAGATAATCAAAAATAAATCTGGCCCTATTTATTTGGTTGCTTTATGCACAGCTTATTTTAATCTCTTCTGTAATGAAGGCTTTTGACTGTCAAAGGCTATCATGTGGATGCTTAGTATCAAAGTTCCCTAGACTACTGCCTTTCTCAAAGGCAGATGGTAAATCTGTCAGCAGTAGCATTGAGAACAGCAACCCAGATGCTTTTAAGCTCTGTGTGCGAAGCTGTTCCTCCCACGAAGAGTACCATTGGGCAAGATGCCAAAGGAAGGTCCCCAAGGCAATTAGCTGCTTCTGAATTCAACTCTGACTGTCTAGGAAAGCAAATGGATGCAGCTTGTTTGGCTATATACCAATTCAATGCAAAGAGCATGCTCCCCATTTATAACCAAGCCAGACTTCCATATTTCAGCCCCATGGCGTTCTAACAAGAAATCTGCATGATCTTTATCATTCCTAGAAGAAAAATTTACATTACTTCATCATTATTAGTGTCCCCTCAATAAAGTAAACCATTAGGCTTAATGATCATTTATCTGTGATTATTTTGCACATGAACAATTACTTTTAGTGATGTATAATAAAACCAATCTATATGAGTCCCTAGATGTCATTTGAACTATGGCAACTACAGGAAGCAGTGGACGCATGTTTATAATAGCTGGGTAAAATTAACAGGCTTTGGTTTAATATGGCTGGAATACTCTATAAAATGATTGAATTCGTGGGAAACAATGTCATTCAGAAAAGGTAAAGTGAAATATCAATATGTACGAGTGTATCTTCTGTAACTACAGATTTAAATTTTATGATATATGGACTGGTTAAGTTCTTTCTGATGGTCTTTGCACACTTCAGTGTATCAACAACTTTTGTAGGAATTCTGAATTCATTTTTATAGACTACAAGTAACTACCACCTTCAAATACAATCAGGAACAATTCCAAGGCTATGGAGTTTACTGAGTTCTACAGGGTGCTTAAATTCTGGAAGCTGTTGTTCCAAATCAGTGCTCTTTAGACAGTATCACAGACAAAGGAAAATAAGATATGGTCACTTTTCTAATTACAAGTTTCTCATTCTGGAAGGCAAAAGATTTTTTTCTTTGAACAGTGAAAACAAATCATCCCCATGCAGAAATGCAGATAGAAAGTCTGGTGGCTTCAGACCTGGACATTGCTGGTTTCAATTGCTGCCTGTGTGACTTTTCTAGACTATGCTGTTCTCATCTGTGAAGACTTAATACTTATCTTGGAAGAGTGTGGCAAGAACTTCAAAGGATAATTAAGAGATATATGATACAAGAAATATCTTGATTTTGACCATAAATTCAGGAAATTTAACTCAGTTGGATTCATGTGAGGAGGTAGCTAAAGTGTCATTCAAGCTTATTTTCCAAGTGTTTTCAGAGATGCATAGAGGCTGATCATAAACGTAAAAACTTGAGTGCATTATAAACAGACTATACATTAGTCACCACTGCAGCATGACAACATTGTCAAAGAAAAGTAAATGGAAACAACACCTCTTTGATCCTTTTAATGTCCATCATTACATTGTGTCTTGTCAGAATGGAAGACAGTTTGAAAAGACACATCAAATTATAGCTTCTGCTTTTAAATCTATATTTTGCATATGTTTATTTTATGTAATGAAGACATATTATTTTGTCTTGCCCACAGAATATAGTCAAAAGCAATGATATACTGAGGCTTAATTTCATTTTTCTATGCCTTTTCATTGGGACTTGGTTCATTGTGTTTTGAAAAACAAAACACTTTCAAAAGTTTAATTTTCACCACAAGTTGTTTCGATATGTTAATGGTCATCATTTACCAAAAAATATATGGAAGTGAGGTGTACGATTAACTCTTGGTTTGCTGGAAGGAGGAAATAGACCAGTACTTAATGATATAAATAAATTCTGTCTGCTGCTATGCCGGGCAAGAGTTTTCAGATTTTACCTAGGGTTTCTGCAAGATTGAACTTCAAATTCAGATTCTTGTTTTAACCCACTGTCAGAGAATCTTGTGTATTATATTTTAGGGTTCATTTCAGAATGTGCACCCATAGAAAGTTCCAAAGGTAATTTAGTAAAAGTGCCCTTGAATCACCCAGGGACATTTGTCCACTAATAATCAACCCCTTGGCCATTATGACATATGAATGACTAACACCATAGTCACATATCTGGGAATAGCTTGATAGACCACAGATATTGTTGGTAAGCAAAGAAAGAGATGTGAAGTGACATTTTCAGAGCAAACAGTTGGAGTGTCTTTTAGCACAGAGGTAGCTGACATGCATCAAGAACCTAACACAATTTTCTTATTCACTTTATCCACATTACAGTCACTCAAAGACTCGGTAATAGATGTTCCGGAATCACTTTAGCAGTGATAGAGAATATAGATGTTCACATCTTGAAATGTAAAGCTTTTTGTTTTTAGAAAAATAAAATAAAGATTTTTTTTTACTTTTGAGCAAAGGAAAACAAATGGTCATGCAAAAAATACAGTACAGTGAATATCTAACTGGCAAAAGGAAAATGGACAGAACTGTTTTCATGATTTCACATGCTATACCCCAAGCAGTTGTTGTTGCATGAAATCCTACTTGTGCCATTATCTAGGTATTTGAACCTCCTTAAGTTTTTTAACTTGTAAAAGACTTCTCTTCATCATCTCAGAGAATCTGAAATATTTTTTCATGATTCATTTGAAGAGTGAGCAGGATGTGCAGTGCCTCTGATAGACAGTATGAGAGTATGAATGCATGATTATATAATCATATTAAAATACAAAAAAATCATATTGTGAAATAAACAAACTCATTAAAAACATCAATAGTGTGCCATAAATTCAACCCATCTCTCTTTATTTCCACTTCTAAGAAACTGTATTAGGAAAAATGAAGGATAGAGAAAATAAAGTAGTCTCTGGGTGGAAAATCGTATCGTTCTTTACTGTGATCATAGTTACTGTGATCAAATAGGCAGTAACCATTGGATAGGTTTGACTATGATACTATGAAAAAAATAAAGGAAGGCTTAATCAAATGAGAAACTATCAAGAATTTTGCTTTTACCTTGTTTCAAAAAGACAGTGTTTTAAGTAGTGATATGCAATGAGGGATTTAAACTAAAAACTTTTTTTTAATTTTTTATATTTTATTTTTTTATTATTTCAAATTAGGAACAAGCTTGCTTCATATGTCACTACCTTCTCCCTCTTCCACCCCTCCCCCCAATCCCCTACCAGTCCCCCACTCCCTCTCCCCTCAGGTCCCCATGGTGGGCCCTACCCTCCATGGGGGCTCCCCAAATTCCACACCATCATCCTGGGCTGGGCCTAGGTCCTTCCCCATGTCTCCATGCCCAGAAAGCATCCATTCACATGGGATGGGCTCTCAATGTCCCTTTATTTAGCATATATATATATATATATATATATGTGTGTGTGTGTGTGTGTGTGTGTGTGTGTGTGTGTGTGTGTGTATATATATATATATAGTAGAGAGAGAGAGAGAGAAAGAGAGAAAGAGAGAGAGAGAGAGAGCAATAATGGCAATATGTTATGCATCAATAGGAGCAACAGCTTTTCCAGGTTCTGCAGTTATTTGAACAAAATTGTAGAGACATCCAGCACACTCCATTTTAAAAAAAAACAAAAAAAACAAAAACAAAAAAGCAAACAAACAACAACAAAAAAAAAGTAAAAAACAAAAATCCCAGAAAACTGCACAGTTCTGTTACTCTTGTGGTACTTGGCACCATTTTTTTTTAAATTAGCTTCTCAGTCATCATCTGGGAGGAAACTAAAAACTTTTAATAATAGTATGATTTGTTAACAATTATTTCATCAGACAAAGAAAATCTTTACAAGGCATGCTTCCAAGGAAGAAAGATAGATAAATATATGAAAGAATGGATAGTAGTAAACAGACGAGAGAGAGACAAATATCTGTCGATATTCTGGAGACAATTAGTTTCTAAATAGTTTTGTGTACTTATCAACCTATTAAGGAAAGAATTATGTGCACCCTGTGGCTGGAATCTGGCATGGCAGAACTCTCACTAAGAGTGAAAGTGTATTTCTGTGCACTTCTTCATTAGAGTCTACACAGATGGCTTTTGCAAGCACACTGTCCTCTACTTGATAATAGACAAATCATATTTTCTAAATTCAATCTACATGCAAACCAGAGTATTGTGCACTCTGATCTCTGACCCAAAGTTACAGCTTTTTTGCCAGCTGTAACCACAACACCTGGATTTTGAGGAAGGAGTTCTGTGGAGTAACGGAAATTTCAAATCAGAATCTTAAGGATTTGGGCATGCATCAGTTCCCACAGATGTCGGGCATGGCATTTTGCCACAGGGAGAAACAAGATCATTCCATGCTCCATTATCGGGATTGCAATGCACAGCCTGTGGGCAGAAAACTCAAAGCTTCTCTGATTTAAACAGTCATTCCTCGTCTCCCAAGTGTTCACAGACAGGCACAGCTAATTCTACACACTTTGAATACACAGAAGCTAGTGAGCTCCTTTGTTAAGTTGAAAGATTGAAATCATTCAAATTGTATTCAAAAGTGTTTGACAGTCAGGAAGATATTACATTGATATATAACTTAAATGGGTCTAGACACTATCGAATATGAAATCATGGCCTCAAGCAGCCTAATGCAAAAGAAATTCTCCATTTACAATAGGCAAGTTGCTAAATATAAAAACATTTATTTTCAATTATAGCATTTGAGCTCTCGATTGAACCCTTTCTCTTGCTGCCTAGAAGGCAAAGCAGGTTTTAGAGCTACAGAAATCAATATATTATATTTCCTTTTAATTAGGAACTTTATTTCATGATTCTTGGGGATCCTTAATGAGACACAGACATTCAAATTAATGAAACCAGATATTCAATGTATAGACAATAAAAAAGAAAATGAAAACTACTATTTGCATGATAAAATAATACAAGGTACACTGGACCTACTTTCTTTTTCCACTTTTTCTCTAAGCCTCAAAAAGACTTTTTAAAATGAAGTATATTGATTTAAACTTTTAAACAATTTGTTCCTTACAATGAGTTCAGGAGTATCCAATATAGAAAATTAGTTCAAATGAAAAGGTGGCTCTTCCTTATGTCACCCATACTATAAATAATATATGTAAATATATTTACTCTCTCTCTCAGTACATCTCTCTGTTTCTCTCTCTCTCTCCCTGTGTGTGTGTGTGTGTGTGTGTGTGTGTGTCTGTGTCTTTGTGTGTGTCACTGGATATTGAACCTAGCATCTCACACATGCAATCAAGCCCTCTGCCACTGAACTATGTCCTCTACTCCAGAACATTTGTAAATTCTACATATATTCATGCTATCATAAAAACATAGCACGTGGTAAGATGAGTAAGAAAGATATTACTGAAATGAATCCTTCATTACTTATTTGATTTGACCTGAAATGCATTAGAATTGTATTCAGCCAAAATATTTTCAGCCCAATCTCAGACTTTGACTTTTCATGAAATTTAGGTATTTTATTAAGATAAGGTGTTTTCATTCAAACAAATGAAACACATATCATTTTGTAATGTATCCCCAAGCAGTCTCAAATGCCTTCCATTTAAAATGATAGAAAGAGAAACAAATATAAAAATGATACATTGTGCAATTTAGAGTATCATAACCTGGGTTTTTTCTATGAAGAATGAATATCCATAGCTAAAACTGAGTGTCTATGAAGGAAGTTTCTTATAAAGTGTTAGATTGGGAAGATGAGACAATTGGGTCAAATGCTTGCTGTTCACGAATGAGGAGCTGTGTTAGAATCGTTGGCACTGGGGTGGTGCTTGCCTCAGCTCTGGTAGGCAGAGATAAAGTGTTCTTAACAGCCTCACTAGCCTAGTCTTGCTAATACAGACAATCAAGAGTGAGCTCCATGTTCAGCAGGGTACCCTGTCTCTAAAAACAGAGAGAGTAGAGAGCAGTAGAGGAGAAATGCAGTGTCACAAGCACACGTACAGGTGCACACACAGCTGTCTATCACACACCATTGAAGAGTATTCAAATTGCATGACCATCATATCCAGAAGCAAGTCCAGAACAAAACTCTAAATATGCCTGCTCTTTGTAAGACTGAACTTCAATTCTTGCCTTACTTCAAAGCCCAAACATCGTATATTTAAATAATAAACATGCATGCCTAATTATGGAAGAAAGGAAAACAACTCCTTTTGGAAGCCACAGAGCTTAATGATAAGAGTCAGTGCTGCCAGGAAGTAGGAGATCCCTGGAGACCTGGAGTCTGTTCACCATTTAAGTTAGAGGATATGGACATATGGCAATCAAATTCCTGATCAAAATGTTTGGAGGCACTTTAATGTCAAAAACACTCTTTTGAACATCATCTATTTGGACATTCATATGCCTCCAGAACATATTGGCCAATGAAGCATATTTCCATTTATGTCCTGCCAAGTCTCACTCATTAGCTAAAAATTCTCATTTTGTAGCTTTTATAAAAAAAAAGGACTTTGGCTTAACTGTACCATGTTGCAAAGTTAAAGTTTTTCTAATTCGTTTTAACTTCCAATGTTACAAAAGCACCATAGATTCATGTCTAGATATTAACTTCAGTTATTCACTAGGCCCTTGATCTCATTGCTGATAAATTTTAAAAGATATTCCAGGGCATGTTTCTGATATTTTTCTGGCAAGAAAAATGATCATAATTCAAGAGTAAAGGAGAAATGCTGCAAAGATATGGAATAAAAGGATGTGATAATCTATAATACAGGTGAACTCTAATAGAATTTAAGTGTGCTTGGAAATATGAAGAGCTAGCAAAGTTATGTACAATAGTTTCTATTTTATCTCATATTTCTCTATCAGTTCTTGAAGAGTTGAAAGAAAAATGTACAAAAAAAATTTTAAGTTCCTTCATTTTGTTTTCTTCCAAAAGTGTTTATTTTCAGTAAACATGTTGAGACACATGTTTAAGTTTCTAGGGGTTTGTCAATTAAAGGAGGACAGACTCAGGACTTACATGTTCCTGGTATATGTATGAATATATATATATATATATATATATATATATATATATATATATATATAATTGGACCAAAGCCCAGAATTAAAAACAGATAACAATTGCTTGAAACTTCAAATTAGGTCAAGTCCCTGTTATTTTAGGAATGAGCATTATCAGTGGAAAGCACATAGGTACTCTTCTGTGATTCCATAAGTTACCATAAATACAATGACTGGAAACATTGCTTATTATTTTGTATTGTCTGGTTGGTAAGAGGCAAAGATATAATGTAGACAGTATCTCTTTCACAGTCACAAACATCTAACAAAAAACTGGGCATCAAGCTATGATCTCATCTGGAGCTCAATATTCAATTTTAAGTTCCTATTTATTACATTTTCCTCTTTTTTCAGATTTATTTTATTTGAATTTGAAACAAGATTGTTATACATGATAATCTCAGTTCCCTTCTCCCTCCTGTCCACCCCTACAACCTTCCCAACTAAAACCCTACCTATCACATGTACTTTCTTCTGTTCTTCCCTTGACTCAAACTGTCTGCTTCTTCATGACCTCTGCATAATTCCTCTTCTTCCCTTCTCATTCTCGTAGGTACCTCCCCCCTCTTCCCATGCTCTCAATTTACTCAGAGGATCTTGACTCTTTCCCCTTCTCCAAGGGACCAAGTATGTCTCTCTTGGGGTCCTCCTTGTTTACTAGCTTCTCTGGCAGTGTGGATTGTAGGCTGGTAATCCTTTACTCTATGTCTAAAATCCACATATGAGTGAGTACATACCAAGTTTGTCTTTTTGTGATTGGGTTACCTCACTCAGAATGGTTTCTACTACGTCCATCCATTTTTCTGCAAATTTCAAGATTCTATTGTTTTTTTATGCTGAGTAGTAATACATTGTGTAAGAGTACCACATTTTCTCTATCCATCCTTCTGGAGAGGGGCATTTAGGCTGTTTCCAGTTTCTGGCTATTACAAATTGTGCTACTATGAACATAATTGAACAGATGTCCTTGTTGCATGAATGTGCTTCTTTTGGGTATATGCCTAAGAGTGGAAATGCTGGATCTTGTGGTAGACTCATTCCCATTTTCTTGAGGAGTCACCATACTGATTTCCAAAGTGGCTGTATAAGTTGGCACTCCCAACAGCAGTGGAGAAGTGCTCCATTTTCTCCACATCCTCTCCAGCATTAACAATCTTTGTTGTTTTTTATTTTAGTCATTCTGACAGGAGCAAGATGGTATCTCAGAGTTGTTTTGATTTGCATTTCCCTGATGGCTAAAGATGTTGAACACTTTTTTATGTGTCTTTCAGCCATTTTAGATTCCTCTATTGAGAATTGTCTATTGAGTTCTGTACCCCACTTTTTAATTGGATTGTTTGGTGTTTTGGAGACTAGCTTCTTGAGTTCTTTGTATGTTTTGGAGATCAGCCCTCTGTCAGATGTGGGGTTGGTGAAGATCTTTTCCTAGTCTTTGGGCTGCCATTTAGTCTTATTGACTATGTTTTTGCCTTACAGGAGTTTCTCAGTTTCAAGAGGTCCCATTCATTAATTGTTGATCTCAGTGTCTGTGCTACTGGTGTAATGTTAAGAAAGCAGTCTCCTGTACCAATTAATTCAAGGGTATTTCCCACTTTACCTTCTAATAGGGTTAGTGTGGCTAGGATTATGTTGGGATATTTGATACATTTTGACCTAAGTTTTGTGCATGGTGATAAGCTTGGTTCTAACTGTAGTCTTCTACATGTCCGCATCCAGTTATGCCAGCACCATTTGTTGAAGATGTTCTCTTTGTTCCAGTGTATAAATTTGGATTGTTTGTCAAAAATGAGGTGTTCGTAGGTGTGTGGGTTAATATCAGAGTTTTCAACTCTATTCCATTGGTCTACCTGTCTATTTTTGTGTTAACACCAAGCTGTTTTCAGGACTATAGCTCTGTAATAGAGATTGAAGTCAGGGATGGTGATGCCTCCAGAAGTTCCTTTATTGTACAGGGTTGTTTTGGCTATCCAGTGTCTTTTGTTTCTCCATATAAAGTTGAGGATTATTTTCCAAGGTCTGTGAAGAATTGTGTTTGGATTTTGATGGAGTTTGCATTGAATCTGTAGATTGCTTTGGCAAAACTGCCATTTTTACTATGTTGAACCTGCCTCTCCAAGAGGATGGGAGATCTTTCCATTCTCTGGTAACTTCTATAATTTCTTTCTTTAGACAGTCAAAATTATTATGATACAGGTCTTTCACTTTTTTTGGTTAGTGTTACTCCAAGGTATTTTATGTTGTTTGTGGCAATTGTAAAGGGTGATGTTTCTCTGATTTCTGTCTCAGCACATTTATCATCCATATATAGTAAGGATACTGATTTTTTTAGTTAATCTTGTATCCTGCTACTTTGCTAAAGGTGTTTATCAACTGTAGGAGTTCCCTGATAGAGTTGTTTTTTTTTGGGGGGGGTCACTTATGTAGACTATCATATCATCTGCAAATAGTGAGAGTTTGACTTCTTCCTTTCCAATTTGTATTCCCTTGATCTCCTTCTGTTGTCTTATTGCTCTAGCTAGAACTTCAAGGACAATATTGAAGAGGTATGGAAAGAGTGGACAACCTTGTTTTGTCCCTGATTTCAGAAGAATTTCATTGAGTGTGTCTCCATTTAATTTGATGTTGGCTGTTAGCTTGCTATATATTGCTTTTATTATGTTGAGGTATGTTCCTGTTATCCTTGATTTCTCTAAGATCTTTATCATGAAGGCGTGTTGTATTTTGGCAAAGGCTTTTTTTGGCATCTAGTGAGATGATCATGTGATTTTTTTCTCAGTCTGTTTATATGGTGGATTACATTGATGGATTTTGGAATGTTGAACCATCCTTGCATCCCTGGGATGAAACCTACTTGATCATGATGGATGATTTCTCTGATGTGTTCTTGGATTCAATTTGCCAATATTTTAATGAGAATTTTTGCATCAATGTTCATGAAGGATATTGGTCTGTAGTTCTCTTTCTTAGTTTTGTCTTTGTGTGGCTTGGGTATCAAAGATATTGAAGCCTCGTAAAAAGAATGTGTGAATGACCCTTCTGCTTCTATTGTGTGGAATACTTTGAGGAGAATTGGTATTATCTGTTCCTTGAATTTCTGGTAGAATTCTGCACTGAAGCCATTTGGCCCTGGGATTTTTTTGGTTGGGAGACTTCTGATGACTGCTTCAATTTCATTAGGGGTTATTGGTCTGTTTAAGTTGCTTATCTGTTCTTGATTTAAATTTGGAAAGTGAAATCTGTCCAGAAAATTGTCCACTTCCTTTAGATTTTGGAAATTTTGAGGAATATAGGTTTTTGAGGTAAGACCTGATGATTCTCTGGATTTCCTCTGTGTCTGGTGTTATGTCCCCCTTTTCATTCTTGATTTTATTAATTTGCATGTTCACTCTCTGCTGTTTGGTAAGTTTGGATAAAGATTTGTTTATCTTGTTGATTTTCTGGAAGAATCAACTCTTCTTTATATCGATTCTTTGTATTGTTCTCCTAGTTTCCATTTTATTGATTTCAGCCCTCAATTTGATTATTTCCTGTTGTCTGCTCCTCTAGGTTGTATTGGCTTCTTTGTTTTCTAAAGCTTTCAGTTGTGCTGTTAATTCTCTAGTGTGATTATTCTGCTGTTTCTTCATGTGGACACTTAACGCTATGAACTTTCCTCTTAGCACTGCTTTCTAAGTCCTCCATAGGTTTGGGTATGTTGTGTCCGCATTCTCATTGAATTCTAGGCAATCTTTAATTTCTTTCTCTACCCAGGAATTGTGCATTTGGGTGTTGCTTAATTTCCTTGAGTTTTTAGGATTTCTGTAATTTGTGTTGTTGTTGAATTCTAACTTTAAGGCATGGTGGTCTGATAAGATATAGGGGTTGTTTCAATTTTTTGTAGCTGTTAAGGTTTGCTTTGTTGTTAAGTATGTGGTCAATTTTAGATAAGGCTCCATGTGCTGCTGAGAAGAAAGTAAATTGTTTTGTATTTGGATGGAATGTTCTATAATATCTGTTAAGTCCAATTGGGCCATAACTTCAATTAGTTCTGTTGTTTCTTTGTTAAGAAACAGTGGTGAGAGTGGGGTGTTGAAGCCTCCCACTGTAAGTGTGTGAAGTTTTATGTGTGATTTGAGTTTTAGTAATGTTTCTTTTACAAACATTGATGCCTTTGTATTTGGGGCATAAATGTTCAGAATTGAGACTTTGTCCTTATAGATTTCTCCTGTGATGAGTAGGAAGTGACCTCCTTCATCTCTTTTGATATATTTTTGTTTAAAGTCCAATTTGTTGTATATTAGGATTGCTACCCCCACTTGTTTCTTGTGTCCATTTTAATTGCAAAAGCTTTTCCCAACCTTTAATTCTTGGGTACTGTCTGTCTTTGAAGTTGAGGTGTGTTTCTTGTATGCAGCAAAAGGATGGATTCTGTCTTCTTATCCACTCTGCTAATCTGTGTCTTTTTATAGGCAAGTTAAGATAATTGATGTTGATGGATATTAATGACCATTGATTCTTCATTCTTGTTTGCTTTTGATTTGGTGATGGTGGCAAAATTATGTGGGATTCTTTCTTTTTTCTTTTTGGCTGTTGGTAAAGTGGGATTATCTATTGCCTACATTTTTCTGGTTGTAATTAACTTCCCTGGTTTGCAGATTTCCTTCCAGAACTTTCTGTAGGGCTGGATTGGTGGATATGTATTGTTTGAATCTGGTTTTGTCATGGAATATCTTGTTTTCTCCATCTATATTGATTGAAAGCTTTGCTGGGTACAGTAGTCTGGGCTGGCATCCATGTTCTCTTAGTGTAGGCAGAATTTCTATCCAGGACCTTCTGGCTTTCAGAGTTCCAATGGAAAAGTCAGGTATAATTCTGATAGGTTTGCCTTTATAAGTTACTTGACATTTTTCCTTTGCTGCTCTTAATATTTTCTTTTTGTTGTGTATGTTTGGTGTTTTGATTATTATGTGGTGAGGAGACCTTTTTTGGTTCAGTCTACTTGGTATTCTGTAGGATTCTTGTATTTTCATTGGCATGTCTTTCTTTAGGTTGGGAAAGTTTTCTTCTATGATTTTGTTGAATATGTTTTCTGTACCTTTGAGTTGGATTTCTTCACCTTCTTCTATACCTGTTATTGTTGGGTTTGTTCTTTTCATGGTATCCCATATTTCCTGGATATTTTGTGTTAGGGATTTGTTGGACTTGAGATTTTCTTTGGTTGATGATTCTATTTCTGCTATTGTGTCTTCAGCTCCTGAGATTCTCTCTTCCATCTTATGTATTATGTTGGTTATGGTTATGTCTATATTTCCTGAATATTTACCCAGCTTTTCTATTTCCAGCATTCCCTCAGCTTGTGCTTTCTTTATTGTCTCTATTTCAGTTTGTAGGTCTTGAACTGTTTCCTTGAGAGATTTGTTGATATCTTGTATTTTTTGGTTTGTTTTTTTCTTCTATTTCTTTAAGAAATTTTCTCATGTTCTGTTTGAGGTCCTCTATCATTTTCATGAAGATGTTTATAAGGTCATTCTCTTCTGCTTCATCTGCATTGTGATGTTCAGGTCTTGCTGGTATATGGTTCCTAGTCTCTGGTTGTGTCATATTGGGTTTTCTGTTGTTGAATGTGGTTTTACATTGACCTCTTCTGATCTTTTCTTTTGGTGGGTGTAGCAGGAGTCTATTCCTTTCCTGGTGGGTATGGGACCAAGGTTCATTCTGGCAGAGACAAACAGTTGCAATACTCTGATATCTGTCCTCTTCTGGTGGATAGAGGCAGAACTGCTACGGGACCTTGGCAGTGTCCAGGTGTGTTGGGTTCTGCTGCCAATCTCGGATCCAGCGAGCAAACCCTTGACATCAGATGCCTCTGAGCAGGTTCGCTTCCTGGAACCAGAAATAGCCCTTGGTACATCCCGGCTGGTAGATGGAGGCAGACTGCCCAGTGGATGTAATTGGAACTGCCACTGGGCCCTTGGCAGTGTCTGGGTGTGTCATATCCTGCTGCCAAGCTCAGAACTGGTGAGCAAACCCCTGGTGTCAGATGACCACATACCTCTACTTTTCCATGGCAAATTAGTTCATTTTATTTTAATTATAAAGAAGATTATTTTACATTTAATCCTAGGTCCTCTCCCTCCCCTCTTTCCCTGACCCCCAACTAATGCGCTACCTATCCCATAACCTATATGCTCTCCAGAGAGGGTGAAGGCTTCTGTAGGGGCTCTTCAAGTCGGTCATATACTTTGGGATAGGAGCTAGGCCAACCCCTTGTGTCTAGGCTCAAGGAGTATCCCTCAGTGTGGGATGGGCTCCCAGAGTCCATTCCTATGCTATGGATAAGTACTGATCCACTACAAGGGGCCCCATAGATTTCCAAGTTCTCCTCACTAACACCCACATTCAGGGGGTCTGGATCAGTCCCATGCTGGTTTCCCAGCTATTAGTCTGGGGACCAAGAGTTCTCCCTTGTTCAGGTCAGCTGTTTCTGTGGGTTTCATCAGCCTGGTATGGACCCCTATGGTCATCCATCCTCATTCTCTGCAACCTGATTTCAGTTCCGTTCAAGGTTTAGCCATGGGTGTCTGATTCTATTTCCACCAGAGGCTGGATGAAGGCATGTGAATTAGTCATCAATCTCATTATCAGAAGAGGGCATTTAAGGTAGCCTGTCCTCTGTTGCTTAGATTGTTAGTTGGTGTCATCTTTGTAGCTCTGCAAAGACATTCTACTACTATCTGATTTCCCTTTAAACCTATAATGTCTCCCTCTATTTTATTATATCTTATCTTGTTCTGTTCTGTTCTTCCCCAAACTCAACCTCCATTGTACCACATTTTCTCTATCCATTCTTCAGTTGAGGAGCATCTAGGTTGTTTCCAGATTCTCGCTATTACAAATAATGCTGTGATGAACATACTTGAACAGATGTGCTTGTTGTATGAGTGTCCTTCTTTTGGGTATATGCCTAAGATTGGAATTGCTGGATCTTGTAGTAGACTGATTCCCATTTTCCAGAAGAATTGCCATACTGATTTCCAAAGTGGCTGTACGAGTTGGCACTCCCACCAGCAATGGAGGAGTGTTCCCCTCTCTCCACATCCTCTCCAGCATAAACAATCTTTGGTGTTTTTGATTTTAGCCATTCTGACAGGTGTAAGATGGTATCTCATAGTTGTTTTGATTTGCATTTCCCTGATGGCTAAGGATGTTGAACACTTTCTTATGTGTCTTTCAGCCATTTTTGATTCCTCTATTGAGAATTGTGAATTGAGTTCTGTACCCCACTATTTAATTGAATTATTTGGTGTTTTTGAGACTAGCTTCTTGAGTGCTATGTAAATTTTGGAGATCAGCCCTCTGTCAGAAACTGTGTTGGTGAATATCTTTTCCTAATCTGTAGGCTGTCATTTTATCTTGTTGACTGTGTCCTTTGCCTTTTGGAAGCTTCTCGGTTTCAGGAGGTCCCATTTATTCATTGTTGATCTCAGTGTCTTTGCTACTGGTGTTATGTTCAGGTAGTGGTTCCTGTACCAATTCATTCAAGGATATTTCTTACTTTCTCTTCTAATAAGTTCAGTGTGGCTGGATTTATGTTGAGGTCTTTAATCCATTTGGACATGGTGGTAGACATGGATCTATCTGCAGTCTTCTACATGCCAGCATCCAGTTATGCCAGCATGATTTGTTAAAGATGTTTCCTTTTTCCATTGTATAGCTTTAGCTTCTTTGTCAAAATCAGGTGTTCATAGGTGTGTGGATTAATATCAGGGTTTTCAACTTGATTCCACTTTTATAATTTGGTGCCAAGCTGTTTTCAGGACTATAGCTCTATAATACAGTTTGAAATCTGTGATGGTGATGCCTCCAGAAGCCGTTTAGTTGTACAGAGTTGTTTTGGCTATCCTGGGTCTTCTGTTTCAACATATAAAGTTGAGGATTGTTTTTTCAAAGTCTGTGAAGAATTGTGTTGGGATTTTGATGGAGTTTGCATTGAATCTATAGATTGCATTTCGCAAGATTGCCATTTTTACTATGTTGATCCTACCTACCCAAGAACATGGGAGATGCTTCCATTTTCTGATATCTTCTTTAAATTCTTTCTTTAGAGATTCAAAATTCTTAAGATACATTTAGTTTGATGTTGGCTGTTGGCTTACTGTATATTGATTTTGTTTTGTTCAGGTATGTTCCTGTTATTCCTGATCTCTCCAGGACCTTTATCATGAAGGGTTGTTGGATTTTGCCAAAGGCTCTTCAGCATCTAGTGAGATGATCATGTGGTTTTTCTTCTTCAGTTGGTTTATATGGTGGATTACATTGATAGATTTTTGAATGTTGAACCAACCATGAATCCTGGGGATGAATTCTACTTCATCATGGTGGATGATTTTTCTGATATGTTCTTGGATTCCGTGTGCCAGTATTTTATTGAATATTTTTGCATCTTGGATCATGAGGGATGTTGTTCTGTAGTTTTCTTTTTTAGTTGTGTCTTTGTGTGGCTTGGGTACCAAGGTAATTGTAGCCGCATAAAAAGAGTTTGGCAATGAACCTTCTGCTTCTATTGTGTGGAACGATTTGAGAATTATTGGTATTAGCTCTTCTTTGAAATTCTGTACTGAAGCCATCTGGCCCTGGGCTGGTTTTTTTGTTTGTTTGTTTGTTTGTTTTTTGTTTTGTTTTTTTTGGTTTTTTTTTTTTTTTTTGGTTGGGAGACTTTTGATGACTGCTTCTGTTTCCTAAGAGGTTATAGGTCTGTTTGAGTTGCTTATCTGTTCATGATTCAATTTTGATAAGTGAAATCTGTCCAGAAAATTGTCCATTTCCTTTAAGTTTTCCAATTTTGTGGAGTACAGGATTTCAAAGATTCTCTGAATTTCCTCAGTGTCCTTTGTTATGTCCCCCTTTTCATTTCTGATTTTGTTAATTTGCATATTCTCTGCCTTTTGTTTAGTTTGGACAAAGATTTGTATATCTTGTTGATTTTCTCAAAGAACCAACTCTCTGTTACAGTGATTCTTTGAATTGTTTTCTTTGTTTCGACTTTATTGATTTCTGCCCTCAGTTTGATTATTTTCTGGAGTCTACACCTCCGGGGTGAATTTGTTCTACAGCTTTCAGCTGTGATTTCAACTCTGTAGTGTGACTATTCTCTAGTTTCTTCATGTGAGCACTTAGACCTATGAACTTTCTTCTTAGTACTGCTTTCAAAGTGTCCCATAAATTTGGGTATGTTGTGTCTTCATCTTCACTGAATTCTAGGAAGTCTTCAATTTCTTTCTTTATTTCTTCCTTGACCCAATTGACCTTGAATGATGTAATTGTATGTTGTTCAATTTTCATGAGTTTGTAGGTTTTCTGCAATTTGTGTTGTTTTTGAATTCTAACTTTAAGGCATAGTGATCTGATAAGACACAGAGGGTTATTCCAAAATTTTGTACGTGTTGAGGGTTGATATGTTGCCAAGTATGTGGTTGATTTTAGAGAAGGTTCCATGTGATGCTAAAAAGAAGGTATATTATTTTGTGTTTGGATGGAATGTTTTATAGATGTCTGTTAATCCCAATTGGATTCTGTTAGTTCCTTTGTCTCTTTGTTAAGTTTCTGTCTGGTGATCCTGTCCAGTGGCAAGAGTGGGACGTTAAAGTCTCCCACTATGACTGTGTGAGGTCTTATTTGTGATTTGAGTTTTAATAATGTTTCTTTTATGAACATTAGTGCCCTTGTATTTGGGGCATAGATGTTTAGAATTGAGACTTCTTCCTGGTGGATTTTTCCTGTGATGAATATGAAATGACCTTCTTCATGTCTTTTGATATTTTTTAGTTTGAAGTCTAATTTGCTAGATACTAGGATAGCTACCCCAGCTCATTTCTTGGGTCCATTTGATTGGAATATCTTATCCCAACCCTTTACCCTGAGATAATATCTCCCTTTGAAGTTGAGGTATGTTTCTTGAATGCAGCCAAAGGATGGACTCTATCCTCATACCAACTCTGTTAGCCTGTGTCTTTTTATAGGCAATTGAAGACCAGTAATATTGAGGGAAATTAAGGACCATTGAGTGCTTATTCTTGTTTGTTTTTGATTTATTGTTGGTAGTAGTATTGTATGTGGATTTACCCTGCTTTTTCTTTTGGGTTTTCGTAAAGTGGGATTATCTATTGCCTTTATTTTTGTGAGTGTAGTTAATGTCCTAAGGAAGGAGTTTTCCTTCCAGTACTATATGTAGGGCTGGATTAGTGTTTATATATTTTTTAAATCTTGTTTTGCCATGGAATATCTTGTTTTCTCCATTTAAATTTATTGAAACTTTGCTGGGTATAGAAGTCTGGTCTGACATCTGTGTTCTCTTAGAGTTGGTAGAATATCTATGCAGGTCCTTCTGGCTTTCAGAGTTTCCATGAAGAAATCTGGTGTCATTCTGATAGGTTTGCCTTTTTATGTTACTTGGCCTATTTCCTTTGCTGCTTTTAATATTCTTTCTTTATTCTGTATGTTTTCTGTTTTAATTATTATGTGACAAGGGGACTTTCTTTTGTGGTCCACTCTATTTGGTGTTCTGTAGGCTTCTTGTACTTATATTGGCATGTCTTTCTTTAATTTGGGAAAGTTTTCTTCTATGATTTTTTAATATGGTTTCTACACATTTGAGTTGGGTTTCTTCACCTTCTTCTATACCTATTATCCTTAGGTTTGGTCTTCTCATGGTGTCCCTTATTTCCTGGATATTTTGTGTTAAGGATTTGTTGGACTTAAGATTTTCTTTGCTTGATGAATTTATTTCCTCTGGTGTGTCTTCAGCTCCTGAGATTCTGTCTTCCATCTCTTGTATTCTGTTGGTTATGCTTGCATCTGTGGTTCCTGATTGTTTACTCACCGTTTCCACTTCCAGTTTTCCCTAAGTTTGTGTTTTCTTTTTTGTCTCTATTTCAGTTTTGAACAGGTCTTGAACTTTTGCCTTCAAGCTGTTAAATTGTATTTCCTTGGCTTTCCTTGATTTCTTGCATCTCTTGGTTTGTCTTTTCTTCCATTTCTCTGAAGGATTTTCTCATATCCTCTTTTAGGGTCTCTATCATCTGCAATAAGTTGTTTTTAAGGTTGCTCTCTTCTGCTTCATCTGTGTTGGGATGTTCAGGTCTTGCTTAGGTAGGGTCCCTAGTCTCTGGTGGTGTCATATTTGTTTTCCTGTTGTTGGATGTGTTCTTATATTGTCATCTTCCCATCTCTTCTTCCAGTGTGTGCAGGTGGTGTCTCTTCCTTTCCTGGTGTGTATGAGTCCAAGGTTGTCTCCCGGTGGGTTCAATTCGATCCAATACTCTGAAGGGTCTCAAGGTGGGTGCAGGAGTGTTCTAGGCACTTGCTCTCCAGGTGGATGAGAGTGGGACTAGAGCAGAGATATCAGCAGACTCTGGGTTGCTTGGTTTCAGGGGCTGAGTGGATCTGCCTCACGACCCAATATCATGAGTTCCCAGAGTGTGCAGGCAGAAGTTGTGCCCAAGGCAGGGGCGAAAGCAGCTCACCTCTGCCCTGCATATGAGTGGGAGTAGCCCATCGATCTCAGGAGAGTGGGGGTCACTTTATCCTCAGGAGCCTATTCAATCTCCCTCAAAATTTAGTTCTTTAAAGTCAACAGAAGACTCATTTTGAACTGCTGACAATGAGTGAGATCTGATTTAAGTAGGTCAGGCATCTCAGGATAATCTCCATTTTTATTAATTCACAATCAGTGGCTTAGATATGTTAGTTATATCTGCAAAGCTTCTTCAGCCACATAAACTAGCCTTAAAAAATACAACACCATTATTTATATTCAGAAATAGATAATCCTCGGTTTACAAATGCCCATATAGTAACTGTCAGGTACTCATGGCTGAGATAAGTACCATGGTTGGCTGTGCTTTCATATGATTGTGCTTGAAAGTATTACACAATTATTGTATCAAATGACATGAAGAAGTAGCATAAGAGCTACTATTTATGTAGATTCAAATGACAACATGCCTACTCTTTTGAAGGCTTGTATAAAATTAGGCACTAAAAATCCCCTTGAGAAATAATGGGTTCCTGGGAGGCAGGGGAAGGGGGGAGGGAGAGGGAACTGGGATTGATATGTAAGACAAGTTTATTTCTAATTTAAATAAAAAATAAAAAAGAAATAATAAACTCAAGGAGAAAACATGCTGACAGAAATCAAGTATTTTAGGGCCAAATATAAAATTTAATTAGACATTATCAAAAGAATTAATCAAATCCATCTTGCTATGAAAGATGAGTTTCATAGAGTTGCACAGATTCATGCAGGACCAGTGAAATGGTAAAAGCCACATTGCCATAAAGTTACTAAATATGTGAAATAAAAGCAAGTTTGTAAAGCATCTGGAATGCTTTAACAAAATACATTATTTAAGAACCAAAATTGGGTCCTGACTCTGTCCATGTTCTTTATGGAATATGGCATGTTTACAGTTTTAAATTTAAAACAATGAGTGCCACCAATCTTAGAATATGAGAGTCATAAGCACAAACCCTGACAAGTTACTCATTTTTATCCTAAGAATGAAATGTAAGAGGAATGAGGCTGCATAGTCACACAGAAAGGTAAAAAACAAAGTAGAATTGAAAATTCTACCCATTATCATAAATTCAAATTTGGGACAATTCAAACATTATGAAATAAGTCTATTCTCTCTATTCATTAATAGTAATGAATTCATTAATAGTAATGAATGTGGGTGGCATGGATATAAATGTGAAAGTATAAGTGATAATTACAATCAATGTCTAACTATGTATAATTTAACTTTTCTGTAATTTTCCACACATGCTATTTACTTCACCATCAAACCTTGAAGCAAATATTTTTATTTTCATACACTTACAAGAAAAATTAGGAGGATTCTCACATGTCAGAGTTCACTTTGTGTTGGAATAAGACCTTTAGTGATACTAAAGTGATCCTCCAAGACAGCAGAGTAAAACAGCAGGTTGTGTTTCAGGCAAATTTCCCAGGGTCTTCACACATCCTTTTTATATTTTCCATACACACTGCTCTTCATCCTCCTCATCTCAAATTTTCTACCCTCATATGTTTGGGTTTCATTTTACACATTAACTCTGAGAGGTGTTTCTTGTTTTGTTTTCTTCTGACAACCAAAGTTAATTTATTTCTCAGTTTTCATTAGTAACTGATTCACTTCTTAGGAATCAATCTTTAAGAGGGGAGAAATGAGCTATGCTGACATCAAACTAGTGGCGGATATGGATGCTTCTAATCACTCTGCTGGGCTCCCATCATCCCACAACAGAATGGTAAACAGCCTAACATTACCTCATGAAACTTAATTTTAGAATATTTAAAACAGTGGGATAAAGCTAGCCCTCAACTACATCACTAATATGCATTTGCTTATTCTATGCTGTAAATTGAGCATAGGAGCCTGTGTGCATGACATATGTGCTCTATGCTGTGATCTACACTGTGTGTTTTTTTTTAATTAATAACAAAAATAACAATTAAGGTCTTCAACTTCTTCATATAAAATAATGTAAACCCAACAGATCATTTGATAAAAATTTAGTCACTAAATTATTCTGAAAGATAAATTCCTGAAGATATAATTCATGAAGTGATTTGACAAATCTATAGTGGCTATCTACCATGTCAAAAGCTATGAAAGATCCATATACATTTTTTTTGCACTTTCCTAAAGAATTCACTTGAGCCTCTAGTCCATCTGGTAAACCACCTAAATTCACAGCTAACATCTTTACTAGGAAACACAAGAAAAGAAAAGAAATTGTCAATCTTAATCTTTGGAAGTGTGTAGTAGCAACTACATTTTACAAGCAATCACCCAGCATCCATTATTCTTCACCAACAGCACACATTTCAAATCAAAGGAGTAGCCTAGGACCTATTGTTTCTTTTCTATTGTATGTCAATAAATGACAGTTCTAGGTAAGAAATGGAGTAATTATTGCACTAAGAAAAATGCCATATATGAATTGGAGTTGACATTTAAAAGGTAAAGTGGCTTGTGTCCTAGAAAGGTATGCTATGAGCAAGTGGTCTATAGAGCATAGATCAGAAAGGCAGCCTACAAATGCTATCTGAGACAAAGGATCCAGCCTTTGCCATAAGACTAAAAATATGACAGGAGTCCCAAGATGAAAAGTATTCTCCATCATGGTGTTCACAAGCAAAGAAAAGTATTGTGAATTTAGCAAGGAGACAGAACTTTAAACATTTATCCTAATACATCCTCACCAATTATATATCTCCTCTACAATGTTTTGTTAAGATATCAGCCATCAACACAAAGAGGTATGAACAGGAAGCATTGTTTGAGAGTATGGCAATCAGAAATCCAAGAATGTTCAATAAATACAACTGATTCTCTGAAATGTATTAAAGCCTAATGATTCAGCATATGTCAGCTTCTTCTGATAGCTTGCTAGTATCATCCCAATTTATGTTTTTCACTATAGGAATGAAATGTTCATGATAATCAGTTGTATCAATATAAGTCTGTCTGTCTTAGTTCTAGCCCTGATGGCACCCTGGTTGTAATGGGTAGACCAACAATGAAAAATGGGGGAGAAGAAATGGATGCAAATTAAGAGATGTCCTGTTATTACCAACCATTTGCAAAGTAGAGTAGCATGATGCCCAGAAGGAAGGGAACAAATCCTAGACTAGATGATAGGGCGGCATATGAAGCAACGGAAATTCATTGTGAGATAATGAACTTATAGTAGGTGTGACTCAACAAATATTGGTGACAAGTTGTTTGCATTAACCTGAAACTTTTCAATAATAAAGTTATATTTCCCCATCAGAACGTCTTACCACTCTGTGTAAACACACACACTCACACCCAGCCACCCATCCATCCACCATTGCCCCCCCCACACAAAAACAAATCTTACTAACAATGCTAATCCATATTTGTCTTTCCATTAGAAATCAGCTATGTGGTTTGAATTGAAGAGACTTAAGCTATAGTCCCAAAACCCACAATCCCTATAGTTGAAATTCCGAACTATAAAGATATATATAGTCTAAATCTTCACACTACAATTTTTTATGATAAAACCATCAAAATTAAAAGATAGTTGTTGTTAATATGTCTTAAGGAGGATTTTTTAGATAAATATATAAAAACACATTGGAATATCTCATTGGAAACCTTATGTGTTATATTAAGCAATAATAATGCAAGTATGTTTACAAACATGAATATTTAGGTGTACTGGTATCAATTACCGAGTTCAGTAGGTATGAGAAAAAATATGTATTAATAAAGAACTAGAAAAAAACACTAAATGTGTAAGTACTAATAAACTTACTGGTATTTTCTACCCACAATGTGTAACTGAAAGTCCATGTACTAGTCAAGATTCTGGAATTGCAAATAACACAAAAGTGAAATGTATAATAATTGAAGTGAAGTGTGATAATTTAAAATATGGTGAAAGCAGTAAAAACAAAAATAAAAATTGTTTTAACATCTTTAAAAATGCTAATTATTAGTAGGTGGTGTGTAATCACACAGCAGTAGCCAAAGAAGCTGTTCAAATTTTGAAATTATTCAAGTATTTTGACGTCTGTCATCATGGTGGAATAAGCAGTCATAAAAGGCTTCACTTTGCCAGTAAAGAATACAAAAGTAAAGGATGAGTTTTAGAATTTTCAGAATGAATGAGGACACATGTATAACTTTTTAAAATTGTAGGCAATACTAAAAGTTTTCAATAATATCCAATAATGGAGAATAACAACAAAATACCATTACCCCAAAGCAAAGCAAACTGAAGTATTTCAGTCCGGTATTGTGACTCAGTGCATTTTTCAACAGTGAAATCCTTAACCACACAGAACTCATCATCTAATGGTAATAACACTGAGGGAAGCTTGTAGCAGAGTGTCTTTGGTTCATAGGTAGACTGAGACTATTTTTATTCTCTGATGAATGAGATATTTGAAGACATCTTTACTGCTAACTGCTTGGTACTTGAAGGCACAAAATAACACATGCTTGAACAACTGGACAGGAGAATTGCTGGTTATTTTCACTTGTGTTGACACTTGCTCTGAATCTTGGGAACATCCTCTACTGTTGTTCTTGGAGAATGCTGGGGCCTAAAAGTTTTGTAATCTATTCTTTCCACATTCAAATATGTATTTATTTTCTGAGCTTTCCACAGCAGTCACACAAAAGGTCAGAGGAAATCTTATGGAGTCAATTCTGTTCTATGCTGTGGATCCCAAGGACTGACCTGGTAGGTTATGTGGCTTTGAAACAGATGCCTTTACTTTCTGAGCAATCTTGCTGTCCCATTTCTTTTCATTTGAAAGTAGAGCTACTGGTCAACCAGAATTGCACACTAATGTTTATAGGAAACTGCTTGCAGACACACTGCAAAATATGCTCTATTAGTTTTTGAGGCATTCATTCCACTTAAGCTAAAACGTCTATGCAGTGTAAGAATGACAATCCTTTCCCTAGAATTCAGCTTTCTAGCATTTTCTTTTGTAGTCAGCAATTTTCAAGATTTCACTATTTAATGTTTTGATGTTTAATGATTGTGGAATTTAAGATTTTAGTCTTCAGTTAATATTAGACTAAAGAATTTGATTTCAATTCTCCATATGCAGAATAATGATATTTGGAATTCATTCAGGATTGTGATTTGTACTAATTTTAATGACATCTTTTCTAGTGTTAATTTTCAAGGTGTCATACTTAAGGGGGGATTCAAAGTTAATATGTATTAAGTTGACAGTCCACCTTTGCAAAATGGGAACTTTTTGGCTTATTCATTCAGTATAGAAAATAACTAGTCAATAGTGACAGGGTGAATGCAATGCATAATTAAAACTGCTACTGTAAGAGCACAGCAGAATGACTGTTGTCATGGAAGCACACTTTTATTAACCCATGTCTTTCAACAGATAACATCATCTAATTCCCTGTAGTTGACGAAACAGAAATATCATTCTTTGTATTTCTAATGATATTAGCAATGTTAGAATACAGTGTAAACTTTACATATAAGAAACCTCAAAGATAATTGATTTCAAGATGATTCCTCGACTCCCTAATACTGTATCAGTAGTTCACTAAAAAGCTTATTAAAATGCACATATATTATAAAAGAAGAATGTTACAAAATAAGCTTAGGCAGCAGAAAGTCACAACCAAAACAAGTCTAAAAATATAAAATCACTTTAGTAAGGCTAAACACCCTGCCATAGGAAGAGAGGGAGATTTAGGTGGCTGAGAGGGAGAGAGAAGGGAAGGAGACAAGAAACTGGCCTTTGTATTTACCTCCTAGGAAAATCTAAAGACATGTGAATTCTGAAATTACACAATAATTATCTCTTCCCAATTATTAAAGACAGCAATGAATACTAATTTTTCCTTTATGATAATATCTAAGGATTGAAGAGGGAAAGTTACACCATCAAACAAAACTATATATGAATGAAGCAATGACAAGTAACCAAGACTGGGCTTAGCATAGATAGAAGTCACAAAAAGGGACTATGTAGGAGTTTTTTTTTTCCTTTCAAAAATATATAAAAGCAGCAAATATCATGAAGGCTTAGTTTGGACTCAATATTCTTGACATAGACAATTACAAATATGGAGATTCACAAATCCAGTGAATTTGTCTTGTTTTTTTTTTTTTTTTAATTCCTGAGCAGACTCTCTAACTGCTAAATCGACTCTTATCAAAAGCAGGGCTTGAAGATTTCACCATATTTATACAATGTTTAGACATAGTAGTCCACATAAATTATTACATTTTTCCTCATAACTGCCTTGACATTTATTTAGCATTGGCTTGAGCCTTCAAATTTATATAATCCTATATGCTAACAACCCATAAAGCCATAAAACCTCTTGTACAAATCTCAAAGCAGGACACATTAAACATAAATATTATTTTTAGAATCATAACACCCTTGCAAATATGCTCAAGTGAGAAACTGGCTGGGAATTTGCTTTCATGTATTTTGAGGATTTCAAGATATATTTTTAGAAACTATAAAAAGCAAGGGAAAAATTGTTGCCAGACACATAAACAGAATAAAAGGACAAACTTGGAGCTTTGAAAAGATGCCATTGATAGTTACATATAAACAAGCTGAAAATTGAGTCCAACCTACAAAAATATTCTAAGTTCAAATGTGTTACAAAACATTTCTCCCTGGCCCCTGACACAAATGTGAGGATTTTCCATATCTGCATATGTTATTACAATGGTTTCACGGACTGTTACATATGTTTACCAAGTCAAATCTTAATGTAGCAAGGGCATGGAACAGGCTCTAAAAGATTATATGTCTGACATCTCAAAAACATATCTCTCATCTTTGAATTTTATTATCTTTAATGGATACAGAAAATATACAACACACTAAAGTAATCAGAGCCAAATATACAGCACTTTTTAATGAAATTGTATTTTAAAGGTAGGCTTGAGAGATAGCTCATGGGTGAACACCTTACTACGTAAGTGGTAAAACCTGAGTTTGAATGTGCAGAACCCATGCAAAGTGAGACATGGTACTCTGAGTCTGTAATTACAGCCCATTTGCTGAGACAGGAGACAAAGCAAGAGAATCTCTGGAAGTTGGTTAACTCCAACCTGGCATGCAAAGAATAACCAAGAGACACCATCTTAAAGGAGGTGGAAATTAAGGACTAGTGCCAAGAGTTTTATCTGACCTTCCCCACATGAGCAGAAGTACTCACATACTCATATGCACAGAAATGCACATAGACACAAATACTGTTTGTTACATAAGACAGATTAGCATATCCAGGCTTCTGGCTTTAGGCTAAGCCATGAATTTGCTTCTACAAAAAAAGATGCATAAGAAAAAACAAATCTAGGCATGGTGACATATGCCTTTAATACCAGCAAGTTCTCAGGAAGCAGAGGCAGACAGATTTTAATGAATTTGAGGTCACCATGTTCTACATAGCCAGTTGCAGGACAGGAGGACAGGCAGGACTTCATACAGAGACTTTGTCTCAAAAGGAGAGAGGAGAGAGAGAGAGAGAGAGAGAGAGAGAGAGAGAGAGACAGAGACAGAGACAGAGACAGAGACAGAGACAGAGACAGAGACAGAGAGAGAGAGAAAACATGCATATATTATGAATATATTTAAATGAATATATTTAAATGTTATTTTTACAAATTAGCATCTTCTAAAGATAAAATGATGCTAAAATATCTGAGAGGAAAAGTGGTTAGCTGGCCTTTTTTTTTCTTTTAATGTGCATGAGTCATGACACAAACATGTACTTAGCCTGGCTTTCCACTTGAGTGACTATAGTAGTCCATTACTATGCCACCCTTGGCAAATATGTATGTTGTAAAACAAAGAAAAGGGGAACATAGGTAATTGCTAATGTGTGAGGGGGAATGCAATCAGATCTGGCTATCGGAGCCTTAACAATAGGATTCTAGAAGTTTTTCTGAGTCTTAAATGTATATGGTTGCATGTACACAAGAAATAAATCTTTATCAACTATACTTTAGCCTAGGAGGTATTATCAAAAAATTTCAAGGAATGGTAGAAATTGAATACCAAAGAAATAAAACTGCCAAACAAAACATGGGCCAATGAATTAACTTGACAGTTTCCAAAATATGAAACACAAATAGATCATAAGTGTTTTTTAAAGAGTTCAACATCCTAGACATCAGAGAACACCAATTAAAACTACTTAGAGATACCACCTTATTATACTTAGAATGGCTGTCATCAGGATATCTGACAAAAAAAAAATGTTGAAGCGGATGTAGAGAGAGGGGGAACCCTTATTCACTGTCTGTGGAGTGCAAATTAATACAGCCACAATGGAAACCAGATTGGTGGTTTCTCAAAAAAAGGAACTACCTCCTGATCAAGCTATTTCATTTAGGCACATATCACAAGAACCTCACATCCTACCATAAAGTTATCTGTACCACTAGTTTACTGTTGTTTTCTCTACTATAGAAAAGAAATAGTCAACCTAATTACCCATCATCAGATCACTCGGTAATGAAAATCTGGTATATACATAAGATACTATTTGACTTTAAAGAAAGCTAAAACCACAAAATTTTCATAATAATGGCAAAATTTAAAATGTATACTGTTAAGCAGGGTTACATTATTTAAGAAGAGAAAAGTCTTCTTAAACAAACAAACAAACAACAGCAGCAAAACCCTTGTTCTCTGTCATATATATATATATATATATATATATATATATATATATATATATATATCCCAATATAAGCATGTGTAGAGGAAGGGATGAGTGAAGGCAGTGTCCAGGAAAGATATTATACTTGAGTCCATGAAAGAAATTATAAAAGTAATTGTTATCTAATTAGAACTCTGCCATAGAGCTTTGTGTTTTGGTGAGGAATAAGTGCATAAAGACATAACTAATCATAAAAGTGCAAAATCCACTGTGAGCTCCGCAGCTACAGAACAGAATGGCTATTGTAACTGTATAAAATTTCACTGAGATACATCGACTCTGGGTCTGTTAAATTCCCTGTGATGTTTTTATTTTCAAATTCTTTATAGTAAAATTTTAGTATATTTGTTTTAAAAAAGAAATGAAGCCAAATCAAAGTCTGTGTTAGAAACCAACGTTTCAGCGTCTTGGAGCTCAAACATCTTTGCCATCCTCTGACATTTTAGTGCCTGTCAGAGCTGTGTAAACACTGAAACCTCACGGAGCCAGAGTACTTCTTCGGATCTTCCATTTCTTTAGCTCCAAATGAAATTATCCAGGGGAAGAAGTGTCAATGGAATGTTTAGGAAGGCTGCATTTTAAACTTTTATCTTCCTTTCAAAGTGCTCGGGGATCTGCTTCTCTTCCAAGTCACTAAGAGCAAGAGTGTCTCTAACTCCCTCAAATCTCTAATCTTTTATCTCACTTCCAGTGTCAAGATGGGGCTAGGCCAACAGTCACAGGCGATTGCCAGAAAAACAAAATTCCTGCTGCTGCAGATTTTGGATGTGTCAGACAAATTCCAGAGCATTTTACTTTGCAGAACAAAAAGGAAACCATCTTTACAGTGACTGGAGCAGAACACTGTACACACGTCAGTGCTGAAGAACCAGGATCTCCGGCCACATAGATGATAACACAGATCATTACTGTGCCAGTCACTACCAAGAGAAGTCCAATATTCAAACTTGCACTAGAGATGGCAAGGGAAATGTTTCAGTCAAGCCATGAATAAATAAGACCAATACCAACAGTGTATAATATTCCTCCAACACCCACACCCATAGCATTTTACAATTGTGTCAGAGCAATGGCTTAAAGCACAAAGCTTCTTTCTGCAATATGATATAGTTTTCAGAGTATATCCTACAGAGCTTAAAAGACTTAAAGCTGTTGGGGAGGGCTATCAGAGGGCAATTAACACATATACATTTAATAGAGTATAAATATTTTAAATATACATTATTATCATTTCCAGCATTTCTGGAATCTCACCATCACCCATGCTCCAGCATTCAGGCAAAATGCCTAGTCATTCCCCAGCCTTATGTAATCTATGTGCACACGCAGCCTGACCACATAATCTATGCGCATGCATGCCTGCATGGCCTGGCTACATAAGCCCCCATAGGCATGCCCGGAGTAACTTTTAAAAGTAGACATACAGACCACACTCCCTCTCTCTAGCCACATTTCTTCCAGGGAGACCTGTGCATACCACCTCTTCCCTTTCCTTACTCTTTACTAATAAAACTCTTGAATTGGGCTTTGCTGTATATCTTGTGGTCTGTTCTCACTCACAGTAAGTAACATATGTATATATTTAGCAGAATATATTATATTAACATGCAGATATGCATGTATACACACATAGTCATGCACACACATGCACGTACTCACACGTGCATGCACACAGTCCCCCGCCCCCTGCAACACACACACACGGATATAATATATTCCTTCTGCCTATCAGCCCAACACAGACTCTTTAGGTTCTCCATGTCTTAGTAAGTTAATATTCCATTCCCACAAGCCCATTATATGAATAAGCATAGGTCTAAATTTTGAGTTCCAGAGACTTCCATGCCTATAGTAAATATCATCTTAAGCAAAAAGTTACTATACATTTTTCTACATGTTTATTAAGTGTTACTTGATTGAATGATTGATTTGCTCCAAGCCTAGCTATATTTGTTGAGTTTCATGGTTCAAATTAATTGACATCGATGTTATATCCAAATATTTGATTCTTCCTGAGATGTTTATCCCTTAAAGTACTTCCTAACTTAGCCACAAGGCATTCATATTATCAATGTCAAACTGAAACAGTGGGGAGAGTGGCACTTTCCATCCATTTTGTTTTGATCAGCAACATGTGTGTATGTCATTTATTTGCAATTAGCTCCTTTCCCTCCTCCATTAGTTCTGAGCAACAGATGGTATCCTGAAAGTGTGACTTTTTGCTATTGGCACGTCCTACATTTCCTTATGATGACCAGATGTCTCTCTTGGGTTTAGTTCTCATGGGTCTGGATAGTATTTTTTTTTTCATGTATATTCGCTAGGTTAAGAGGCCAAAGACATAAAATCAGCAAGACAATTGTCCTTACCACAGAGGTGTGTGTGTGTGGGGGGGAGACACTTTATTAAAAAATACACTCAGGATAGTTACTTAGCTGGGGGAGATACCATGATCACCAAGGTGGTTTTCCCAGGGCGAGCCTAACGTGTTGCACTCAGATATGCTGACCCCTGAGATTTCCCCAAATGCAGAAAATTCAGCTGCATAATATGGGGCAGTGGGTGACTGCATTTCTGCTCTTCTTGAAAAAAAAATTAAATAAATAAAAATTAAAAGTACACTTAGAGACAATATGGAGATGGCTAATATTTTTGTGGCATTATAAATAGCTCAGATATTTCGTCAAATAAAGATGTAAATAGAAAACTAAAAAGGAGAAAACCCACTTTTACATGAAGTATTCTGAAGTTTCAGAACTATTTACCAAATATGAACAAAAAAAAAGGAAAAATTCTTGGGAGCTAATCAGTTTTATGTGGAAGTCTTTCCATGACAAAGTTTTCAAAAGATGTTCTAAAAGACATATTTTGCAGAAAAAAAATTAACCTTCTCTCCATAGCACGCATTTGCATTTCAAAGTTATGGTTCCATGGTGCTAATTAAGAGAGTTTTCATATGGAAATTCAAGGGGACTGCTGAGCCCTACACTGGACACTGCTTCTCCAAGTTATTCATGGTTTTTGTTTGATTAGGGTTTCACTTGATGCAAATAAGATGCCAAATTGTGCTGGATTTGAAGAAGTAGAAGTTCGAAAGACAGTTTGTGAAATGAGAGCAATGGCAAATACTTCACATCCTCCTGTGAAAGGCAGCTTAGACAAAGTCATAATGCTGTAAGGAAAGGAGAGTCACCAAAAGTGCCAGGGGAGGCAACAGGAGGAATCTGTTGAAAACTATGGACCAGTTTTCATTAGAAAGGAGAATGGAGACGGCTTGAAGTTAATGGTATCAGCATAACAACTGCCACCTCAACTGAGTGGGTTTCTGTTGCCACCACACTCCAAATATGAGTTAGGTGAGGCTCACTTGTTAAGAGAACTCAGTCCTCTTGCAGCAGACACAAATACCGTGCTCATAACCTACATACAGTAGCTTATAATTGTCTGTAACTCTAGCTGTCTACAGGAAGAGCTTCTCTCAATGCTTTGGCCACTTTCACTAACATGTACACAGGTACATAGAGATAGCTAAAAATAAAAGTAATATGACTTAGACTGTAGGTAAGAAAGAACATACAGAATCAAAATGAGTAGACACATGCTAAATTACAGTCTTTGGTTAAGTTCAAAGTAGCTGTTGAGTAACTGCTCTTGGTGACTTTAATTAAAACAGAAAAATGTAGGTATATTCTTTTTATATTTGTTTTAATATTGATGACTGCAAACCACTAAGAAATACATTGGAAAAGCTTTAGTTAATCCAGTTTAAATGTTGAAAATAATTAGCAAGTATTCAAGCATCTCTTATTACTAACAGAAAGAAAAATATACTTTTAAAGTATTTCAATTAGTAGTGTAAGACCCCTGGAAAGCTCAGGCCTCCAGGATCTTAGCCCAGGACCGTGGCCACCCCAATCACCATGCAGAGTCAAAAGCTTGATGCAAACTGCACGAGGCTTTATGATAGTTCTTTAAGGAGCTAACCCCATGTTAGCTCGGGTCTTTCATCTACCCACCATGGCGGATGGCTAGAAAAGACAGCTCTAAGAGTCTGCGTTGAGATCTTATAGGGTAGTGTAAGGGGAGTGTCTAGGGTTATGCACAGGGTCAGGATTGGTGTGCCTCCAGGCTTGGAGGGTTTGCCCTGTGTTGACTGGTTAACTGGTTGTTATGGCCCATAGGCCCTCCCAGGGTGGTTGCTATGCTCTGCCCATCATTGCTGTGTGCTTGTCCGTAAAGCACACCCAGAACCATAAAGCATAGCACCACCAGCTAACTTCTGATTGGTTCTTTGCCATGAGGCAGGCATCTGACTTTCTAGTGACTAAGACAAGGTCAGACAAGCATGTGTTCGGCTGTTATGGCTGCTGAAATGGGGAGCTGGTCCCTTCAGTATCATAAGTGTAAAAGAATTAGACTGCCCATCAGTCTTGACTACCTGAATTTGATACACTGAATCCACATTTTTAAGGAGAGAACCACATCCATAAGTTGTCCTGTGATCGCTACTTGTACTCTCTCTCTCTCTCTCTCTCTCTATATATATATATATATATATATATATATGTGTGTGTGTGTGTGTGTGTGTGTGTGTGTGTGTGTGTGTATAATGTAACAAAATAGGTTTAATAGGAGTAAGACATTGTTGTGTGACACTAAGCCTTAAGAGACATGAACAAACTCACTCACCTGATAAAGAAAACCAATGACAGACCAAAGTACAGAAATGCCAAAGTCCAACTTGGTAAACCAATGAGTTTTATTAGGGCCACACAGAAAAAGAAATGCCTCAAAGACAGCTGATCTACATTACTAACACTGACCCAAGCATAGGTAACAGCTCCTGAACACCAGAAACCTGGGAGCATACTGAGCTACTTATGGGCATTTCAACTGATTGGACAGTGTCACATTCAGATGGTTCAGTTGGTCTTCCAGGCAACTCAGCTTGTCTGAGAATTGCTTAAAAGTCCTTAGAACTTATATATGGTTGGGGAGAGAATCTGGTCTGCTTCAGAGACTTGTAAGTTTAATGAGCTTTCATGGTGGATGGAATGATTCACCTCCACTTAGAACACTATAGTTTCACCTCACTGTAAAGGCCCTGTTTCTTAACAAGCTTCCCTCAAATACTAAAGGTGTTAATCTGTTATGTAATAGACATGGGTTAATGGGATAAATTCAGGAAATTACTGTAATTTCAGTATAAAAACCAGAGGAAAATTAGTCAGGTTGGAAACATTTCTACAGTTAAAATTTTAACTTATAAAGGGTCAGTTATTTAACTTAATTAGTTATTTGCTGTAGTAATTCACAATTTAATTTCTTAGAATTTTTAAATTATGCTGAAGTATATATAACACAAAAATTACCACTTTAACCATTAAGTTAACCCCGATTATTATACAAACATAATAGGCATATACTACACCTTCCTTCACTTTTTATTAATTCAAACTATTTACTTATTATTCATCATTTTCAATTTTTTCCTCCTCCATTCTGGGAACCTGTGATTGAGCTTTATTTCCCTATGAAATGTGATGACCTATGTACCTGACATAAGCACATCCAAACCTACAGCATCTCTCTTATTTTTCTGCAGATTTTTTATTTGAATTAGAAACAAGATTGTTTTACATGACAATCCCAGTTCCTTCTCCCTCCCCTCCTCCCTTACCACTCCCTCCAACTAAAACCCAACCTATCACATATCCTTTCTGATCCCCTGAATTTTGAGGCCTCCCATAGGGTGTCATCAGAGTCTATAGTATCCTTTGGGATAGGGCCTAGGCCCACCCCCCGTGTGTCTTGACTCAGGGAGTATCCCTCTGTGTGGAATGGCCTCCCAAAGTCAACACCTATGCTAGGGATAAGCATGGAACTACTACAGGAGGTCCTGTAGATTTCCAAGGTTTCCTCACTGAAACCCATGTTTCTGGGGTCTGGATCAGTCCCATGCTGGTATCCCAGCTATCAGTCTGGGAACCAAGAGCTCCCCATTGTTCAGGTCAACTGTTTCTGTGGGTTTCAACAGCCTAGTCTGGACCCCTTTGCTCTTCACTCATCCTTCTCTGCAACTGGATTCCAGTTCAGTTCAGTGATTAGTTGTGGGTGTCTGCTTCTACTTCCACTAGTTACTGGATGAGGGCTATTGGTTGGCTTATAAGTCAGACATCAATCTAATTATCCCGGGAGGGCATTTAAGGTAGCCTCTCTTCTGTTGCTTAGATTGTTAGTTGGTTTCATCTTTGTAGATCTCCAGACACATCCCTAGTGCCTGATTTCTCTATAAACCTAAAATGTCTCCCTCTATTATGGTATCTCCATTCTTGTTATCTTCTATTCTTCCCCTGACTCAAACTTTCTGCTCCCTCATGTCCTCTGTACCCCTCCTCTTCTCCCCTTCTCATTCTCATGGCTCCCTCCCCACCTTCCCCGTGATCCTAATTTGATCAGGAGATCTTGACCCTTTCCCCTTCTCTGGAGGGCCAACAACATCTCTCATTTTGGTGACTGGCATATTTCACTAAGTAGAATGCCATGAAAGTTTTTTTTTATATTGTAGGATGTATCAGTATTTACTTCCACCTCACAGCTATATACTATTTTATTGTTTGTATGTAACATCAGTTTTTTTTTCCTCCATCTGTTGATAGATATTTGGCTTAGCTTCTGGCTATTGTGTATATGAATGCTCTGAGGATCACCGTACCAATACCTATATGAGTCTCTGCTTTTATTTCTTTAGTATATTTTCCACAGGAGGCATTCTTGTAATATATCCCCTAAACTAAAGAGATAGTTTAGAAGGAAAAAACAAATTAATGTATTGTTAGGTGAATCAGAAGGCATATTTATATGCATTAAGACTTGCTGTCAAGGTTGTGTTGTTGGAATTTGGCTAGACAGAATAACCCTGATAAATTTTAACTTGTGAGCACCAGAACAAAAAGACAGCTTACCAATTCCCTAGCTCATTTCAGAATTACTGTACATAATAATGTGGTTTTAGAGAATGTGATATACCAACAATAAAGGCAGGATAAAGGACCGTGTAGTCAATCCCCAAGGGACCAAGCCATCCACTTACACCATGTTCTTGTAGGAAGATAAATACACAAACAAAGGAAATGATGTCTGCTTCATATAATTTACAATCAGATGTTAACAAATGCTCAATAGCCAGGAACTTTTCAGATAAAACATGAAACCAATATAATGCCATATGGCTAATGTACTTTACTGCACAGATGGCTTGTAGAAACTTAATGAACATAGCTTGCATATTTACCATACACACGTGAGTTAGGAACTTTAAAATGAGACAATAGGAGGGAGGAAGCTAGGCAATCAAATGTATTAAATGGGTGCAGAAAAATATGCTATCACAAAGGAGAAGAAAGCAGATGTGAAGGGGAAGAAGAACAACCTATGAGACAAAAGCATTCCACTCGGAAATCATGACAAATGCTTTACTCTGTCTCACAGGCAAATCATTATGTGCATGAGAAAATAAAGATTAATGTGAAATGAATCAGTATTGATCATTAAATTAATAAATTGTTAGCATACATATGGTAGGAGCTGCTTTAGGGTAAGGCAGATTTAATTTAATAACATTGCCTATATTTCAAACATATGATAGGAAGTCTTTTTGTCGTAAAGAAAATGGTCTTTATTTGATTAATTAATTGCCTTGAAAAGTAACATTTTAAATTGAATTGGCAATCCAGCAGTCACTTTTGAAGATCATAGATAATATACTATGTCTAATAAGTTAAATAAACTTAGAGGCATCCTACTTCAGGCTTCCTATTAAAAATACATTTCTAGGACTATGATTTTCAGTCCATTGAAATCATATGATACATTCAATCTGTTCCAGTGTTGACCAATATTTAAAATCATATTCATTGAGTGTCCAACCACCCATTTTGGCATTAGTATGACTGACAAATGCCTCTAAAGACTGTTTTGTTGCTCTTGCAAAAAACAGAAAAATCAAATTAAATCATTATGTATAACAATGTTCACAAAATCAGGTGCTTAAGCTCTCTTAATTTTGAATAAAATGTTGTTAAATAAGTATAACATTTTCTTGATTTTAAATGTAAAGCTATACCCAGTTGTTGAAATGAATATTTGTAAGAAATTGTAAAATTGAAGTTATTAAAAGAAGTATATTAAATCTTATACTGCCTAACTCCTGCTACCGTTAACCATACAAATATTTTGAGAAATTTTGAATTCATGAAAAAATTTACTGTGCCAGAAATTGTATAGTATTTTATTGTATAATATGGGTATCAGCAAGACTGGCTTAATCATCTACATAGAGTCTAATTTATTCATTTATTTTCCTCCATTTTTAAATTTAAATTAGAAACAAGATTGTTTTACATGTCAATCCCAGTTCCCTCTCCCTCCCCTCTTCCCTTGCTCCCCCCAATACCCTACCTATCCCATAACATTTCTGCTCCCCAAGGAGAGTGAGTTCTTCCATGGGGTATCCTAGGATTCTGTCATATTCTTTGTGATAGGGGCTAGGCCCTCCCCCATGTGCCTAGGCTGAGGAAGTATCTTTTTATGTGAAATGGGCTCCCAAAGTCCATTCCTATACTAGGGATAAGTACTGATTCACTACCAGAGGTTCCATAGATTTCCAAGGCCTCCTCACTGACGCCCACATTCATGAGGTCTGGATCAGTTCCATGCTGGTTTCCCAGTGATCAGTCTGGGGGGTCAATAGTTCCCACTTGTTCAAGTCAGCTGTTTCTGTGGATTTCACCATCCTGATCATGTCTACTTTGTTCATCACTCACTCCCTCTCTGCAACTGGATTCCAGTTCAGTTCAGTGTTCAGCTGTGGATATCTGCTTCTACTTCCAGCAGCTGCTGGATGAAGGCTATAGGATGGCATATAATTTAGTCATCAATATCATTATCAGGGGAGGGCATTTAAGGTAGCCTCTCCACTGTTGCTTAGATTGTTAGTTGGTGTCATCCTTGTAGATCTCTGGACATTTCTGTAGTTCCTGATTTCTCTTTAAATCTATACTAGCTCCATCTCTGATGGTATCTCTTATTTTGCTCTCCTCTGTTCTCACCCCTACACAACCTTCCTGCTCATTTACGTCCTCCTCTTCTGCCCTTCTCATTCTCCTAGCTCCCTCTCCTCTCCCCCATGCTCCCAATTTGCTCAGGAGATCTTGTTCCTTTCCCCTTCTCTGGGGGACCATGTATGTCTCTCTTAGATTCCTCCTTGTTGCCTAATTTCTCTAGTGGAGTGGATTATAGTTTGGTAATCTTTTGCTCTATGTATAAAATCCATATATGAGTGAGTGCATACAATGTTTTTCTTTTTGTGACTGGGTTACCTCACTCAGAATGGTTTCTTCTAGTTCCATCCATTTGCCTGCGAATTTCAAGATTCCATTGTTTATGTTTCACTGAGTACTCCATTGTGTAAATGTACCACATTTTCTCTATCCATTCTTCAGTTGAGGGGCATCTAGGTTGCTTCCAGGTTCTGACTATTACAAATAATGCTGCTATTAACATAGTTGAACAGATGTCTTTGCTGTATGAGTGTGCTTCTTTTGGGTATATGCCTAAGAGTGGGATTGCTGGATCTTGTGGTAGGCTGATTCCCATTTTCCTGAGGAATCACCATACAAATTTCCAAAGTGTCTGTACAAGTTTGTACTCCCACTAGCAGTGGAGGAGTGTTCCCCTTTCTCTGCATCCTCTCCAGCATAAGTTATCATTGATGTTTTTGATTTTAGCCATTCTGATTTGATCACAGCTTTACACTGCTATATATAATGCTGGGTTGTTCATAGGGAATGATGACTAAGCCAAGAAGACATTCTCATTAATGATGGGATACTAATTCTCTGTGTAAGAATCCATGTTGTCTTCAAACATGAATAGTCTATGTTTGCATGTAGTTTACTCCTTTTTTTCTTACTAGACTGCCCTATAATGGACTAAATACTAGAAGCAGGTGGGTTAATTCCATTCTGGTCCTCATCTAGGACAAATATTTAGCTTTCCTCCTTACCGCTTGGTGTTGGCTGTGCCACACACACATGTGCATGAGCGCGTGCGCGCGCACACGCGCACACACACACACACACACACACACACACACACACACACACACACACTCCTTTTAGTATTTTGAAACATTTCTCTTCTATGTTTAAATGAAGAATTTTTATAACCTTATTAATCTGTTTTCTACCTCCATTAGGATGATCATATAAGTCTTGGCACTGTGTCTGTTGAAGTCCCATGATCCATTTACTGGTTTGTTTATGTTGACCCATCCCTGTATCCTTGCATCACTGTATCCCTGAGACTGATGCCACTCCATAGTACTGAGTAGAATTTCATATACTGATGCATTCACTTTTCTGTTATTTATTTAAAAATATGCATTGATGTTCATTTCAGATAATGGGTCTACAAGTACCTTTGATTTTGTAGTATCATGGTAACATAGACATCACGAACAGCTTTTAAGCATTTTAAACCTTTCCACATTTTGAAACTGGGTTTTAAGGCTAGATGGTCTTAGATTTCCTTTATTGTACTCTAGAATCAAGCAGTAGAACAAGCATGTCCTAAAATTCTTTCCTATCATTCTGTTAGACTTTGTGTGTTTTCTTTATCCCATTTTGCTATGTTCTATGTGTTAGAAAAATGCATTAATTTCTTACAGGTTTTTAAGTATCTTCTAGTTTATTCTTATTTCTGATTACATTAAGAGTTTGTAAATTTTCTTACCAATTCCAATTTTGTTTTTATTTTACTTATATTTCCTTTACTGTTGTTTCTTCTACTAATATTTGGTTGATTTGTTCTTTTTTTAATTTACAGAGGTATATTATGAGATTTCTTATCTAAGATCTTTCTGTTTTTATATACTTTTTTCTTTGCTTTTATTGGCAGTACTTCTATATTTTCCAGAAGTTTACATATTGTGTTGTCTTTTAATTCATTTTAGTGAATTTTTAGATTCTATTCATTACTTCAGATGACCAACAAACATTTAGGAGCACACTATTTAATACATATTTGTATGGTTTTCATTCTTTTTATTATATTTTATCCCATTTTGATCTGAGAAAATATACTTCCTTCTTTCAAAGTGAGCACTTGATCTGTGGCCTAATGTATGTTCCATGTACTAATAAGATTGTTTACTATAGAACTGTTGGAAGAAATGTTTTGTAAATTTCTATTAGATCATTCTACACTGTAATATTCTATACTACATGGTTCAATTCAGACATTATTTTGTAGGCATCTAATGATCTATCTTTTAAGGATAATGGGCAAATGATTCACTAAATACCATATCATGGGCTAACTTTCTGTTTTATCTCATAATATTTCTCCCCTAAATTTAGGTTATTTCGCATGGTATATATAAATACTTTCAATTATTGAGGTATGCTTTTGATGTATAATCTTTATCATGAAGTATTGAAACAGTTTCTTAGGCATTTTCATTTAAAGCATGGTCTGACTGATATGCATATAGCAACTTCTCACTTCCGGTTTCCCTTTGAATAGTAAATGCTTTTCCAGCCAGAAACTTCAGTCCAGTTGTGTAAACTTCAATAGCCAGTAGCGAGCACATAGTTTGGTTGTGATTGATTTTTGTTCCATTTGTCAAGTTTATTCTTTAACTAGAGGGTTTAATCCATTCATTCAAAGTCATTGCTGACAGGTATGAAGGTCTTCCTGTTATTTTTCCTGAATCGTTTTCTGCTCTTTTTGTATATCTCTGTAGCTCTTTTATGATGATAAGCCTTCAAGTTTTTAATTTCTTTTTCTGAAGGAAATAAAGTAAGAATCTGCTTTATCTTGGGTTTTATTTGTTTGCTTGGTTTACATGGGGTTTTTGTTTGTCTTCATTATTTTAGGTGTAGTATATTTTTAAATCCATTGATTCCTATATAAATATTCTTAGCCTGTTATTTAAGATAAGTGATATGGAATGAGACTGAGGCAGCAGGTAGGAGATTACATATACATTTCATTAAATGAAAGGTGCAAAATACTATCAGTTTTAATTTGAAAGTTAGTTATTTTGCAAAATATGGTGTTCATGCCAGTGCTTGCTATCTTCACACGAACTACTTAGTAAACCTTCTGAACATAATTTTAGCTATTCTAATAAATGCTATTTGTAGACTGCCAAAATCAGAGACCTTCAGGGCTCTCTATGCATTTAAGAGTATAAAAGGTGGAGAGATGTCTCAGAGACTAAGAGCATGTGCTGTTCTTTCAGAGAAGAGGAATTGGGTTCTCAGCACTAAGGTTGGGAGGTTAATGCTGCTAACTCTAGCTTAGAAGATCCTATTCCTCTGTCCTCTGTGTACACCTGTCCCTATGTGCAAACACACACATTCACGTAAATAAAAATCAAGTTAATCTTGCAAGTTTTTATCGTATAAAGTAAATATTTTGATAATTATTAAAATTTGTATTGAGTTGTTATTTTTTAATTCTGGCAATAGGTAATTAGATACTTTGTGCAAAATTAAGTAGAAGCTAAAAGGTTGCATATTCTTTTGAAAATTATAAATCCTACATTATAATGGAAATTAATATAATTCATCAAATATATTTAAGATCTATTTCAGGTCATGGTATTACACCTTTGTAGGAATCTTTATTTTCAATAGTATTTGTCTGAATTGGGTCCATTAAATTGGTGGCATTTGGAATATCAAAGCTTTCCCTTTTTATAGTGGCTAAAACTTTATAAATATTTTTAGAAGTGAATTTCAGTAATCCACCTGAGCAAATATTTAAGACTACCATAATCCTGGCCAGCTGAAGGGTATAAAATTCTGTCAGTATCATGCACACACAGTTTTGCTGACTGATTTATTCTTTCTCACATTCATGCAATTATGCTAATTTGCATTTGAATTTAGAATCCATCCGATAAGAGAATATGTGATATTCATCCATCATTTATGATTTTCCTTATTGTCTGTTAGTCATCATAATAATTTTTATCAGCATGTTTGTTTTATGCTGAGATAATTTAAGATTTATTTTTTCACAGAATAATGTTAGGTTATAGTTCCTCTTAGCCGTAGTGCAACAGACTTTTAAATTATTTGTTTTAATATACTTTAGATTTCTAATTATTTCAGTTATAACTTAGCAATATACTATTTCGCCATGTTTTCTTTCCTTCCATTTGTTTTGTGTTTCTTTTCTCATTAAGATGATTGCAAATTAGTATCATTGATGTACCTAGGCTTGTGATTGTTCTTGCAATTCTCTACTTAGCAAAAATCCTATTGAATAAAGAACATAAATATCTCAATATATTTCTATTTCTAAGCTTCTGTTTGCCCACCTCCAGTTTAGCAAATATATGTGCTTGAAGACAAAAAGATAGATGTCTTGTATATATGTCAAAATCTAGTAGTCTTTTATTGATATCTTTTTTTAAACAATACCATATAGTTATTAAGACATTTACTTTATACACTCAAAACTATTAAAGTTTATTTGTTTTTTATTTTTACGATGTCGATGAACATGGGTCCAGGTACACATGCAGGATAGAGGGAATAGGATCTTCTGGAGCTGAAGTTACAGGCAGTGTAACCCTCCCAACTTGAGTGCTGAGAATCCAACTCCTCTCTTCTAAAAGAGAAGAAAGTGCTCTTAGCTACTGAGCTAGCTTCCATCCCATATACTCTCAAAAGGGATTGAAAGCACTGAAGATCATTACTTCTGTAATCTATAGATGCTTGGCATTCTCAATATTCTTAAAACAACTAAAAAGAAGATTTACTAATTAGTTCATGTGAAATAGACATTCTACCACATGTTAGTATGAGCAGCATACTAATTTGCATTCTTCAATTTAATTGATTATAAATGGAATCTTCTGTTGGCTACTTCAGTCTCATTCATCATCACATATCATAAATAGCAGAATAAGAATATCCCAAAATCAATATGACTCAGGCAGTAAATTTGTCATTAAAATTAACAAAATATTTATTTCTGCACTCTCCCAATACTGTTTACAATTACTTTCCCAAATATATAAAACAGAAAAAATAGTGAAATTTGTGTCTATCTTGGTACCAGACAACAAATGGGATTTGCAATTTGTCTCTCATGCATGTATTCTCTTTAAGTTCACTCTTTTGTAGTTCATTGAGCTGTGTGTGTCTTCTTGAATCTCCATGAATATATTCCCACCCTCCAGAAAGACTTAGAAAACTAAATAAACAGTACCACCATCCATTTACTCTCCTTTTATGTATAACAAGGAGTGTCCTTAATAAACAAAAGGATACCATTTATTTAGTGTTTACCAAAACTGCCTATTTGTGGCCGTCTTTAGAAACCCTCTGCTTCAGCAAGAATTCTATGTGTATACTAAGAAGTAGTAGACAAAAATATATTCCATTTTCTCTGATATTACTTTGCAACTGTAAAATTCAAAAGTCTGGGTAAAATTGAAATAACCTTGAATAGTCTGGGCAGAATTTACATTTTGTCAAACTTGACCTCTCTCTATGTACACTTTAATTAAAACATAATCCAGCCACCTAGAAGCAGATATTCATATTGTTATCCTTGGAACAAAAAAAATGTCATAAGATCTATGATATATAGCTATAGAAAATAATTTTTGTTCTGTCGCTATATAGTCAGGCTTTACCTTTAAAGACACGTAATCCTAATTTGATGCCATTAAACCAGGTAACTAAATTTTTAGAAAGCTTTCAGGATGTAAAGCTGAGTTTGTGCTGCTCTATAGGCAGGCAGTTACATTTCTGAGATACTCTCATGGTCCTTGGAGAGCTTCTTGTGAAAAATGTTGCCAAGCAGGGAGAAACCTTAAGAAGTCAGTGAAGTGTACTGTCAGGGAACTCTAGATAAACAAGAAAAACAAAGATTTGTAGTGTAACTCTGGAGAGGGAGTTTGTGGGTGAGAATAATGAAACTGGCTCCTGAGGCTCCACTACAAATATATTGCCATCGGTTTTTCTTGAGAGGACTGAGAAAATGGCCTGATGACATTAAAACGGGGGAAGTTTGAAAGCAGAGGATGCAGAGGAGACCAAACTGATTCACAAATACAACTCATTATACTCCTATCAACATTACCAGAAAATACTTACTAAAAACAAATTCTACCCAGAGATGGGGTAGATGATGCCATATTCAAGGGCTTAACAGTATGGAGAAAAGAAAAAAAAAACTTATGTTTGGCCTAAGAACCAAGAATATAAATTAATGTGTCTCTAAAGTCATACAATCATCTAGTATATAACATACAATGCCTGCTGTGACAATACACACTGGAAATAAAAAAGTTCAAGTAACCAAGTGAAGTAAGTATCATTTTTCTTTGGACTCTGCCAATTATAACTCATATTTCTATGATCATAGACGGAAAACACTTTGTGTTTGCTGTTTTTGCTAGTAAGTTGATTTTCAGGGTCATTTTGAAATTTTCTAACAACTCTAAATTTATGTATCCAAACACATAGAAAGACATAGTTTTGAGTTCTTACTCCACAGAACACAGTAGTCAACTTTAATCTGCACACTCTTTTTTGTTCGTTTGTGTTTGTTTTTGTTTTTGGTGACAGTCCTGACTGTGCTAGAACTTGCTTGGTAAACCAGGCTGGCTTTGAACTGACTGACATCCACCTGCCTCTGCCTACTGAATGCTGGTAATAAAGGCATGGGCCACCACCACCCAGCTGTCTTTTTTAAATATTTCCATTGATAAATTTAAAATGTTACAAAGTGACAATAGGAGAACCCAGAGCTCAAATGTTTAGTTTTAAACCCAAAGCACCTTGTCAGAATATCAAGGTATTCAAATATAAACAACAGTATTCCCAGAGGTAATGCAAAGTTAGGCATTATTCTAAGCTAGCAAATATTACAGCTTGTTTTTCATAGATACAGATTAAATTAAGACTATGGCCTTTATTTTGACGAATTTTATTTTTATTTATAATTTATTTTATCTTCCATTTTTATTTTAGTAATTGTGAGGTAGATAGTTATTAAGAGAATGCCCTTGCTCTTAAGAATTAATAACATACAGTTAAAATAAAAGACAGCATTTCAAATTTACTCTGAAATGATTTAGAAAATCTGTAATAATCACATGCACACATAAAAGGAATGTAAATACATGCTAGGGAAATACAAACAACTGGTATATTGAATTGAGAGGTATACCAGATTGCCTTGTAATTATAGTTTAAATGCATGGAAAACATTAATAAACATTAATTTTCATTATAGCATCATTCATAAGAACTGAATTAGCAAAGCAACTAGCATTGTCAGGTGATGGAGAGAGAGAAAGGAGAGAGAGAAAGAGAGAGAGAGAGAGAGAGAGAGAGAGAGAGAGAGAGAGAGAGAGATTATCCATACTTTTAAAATGGAATTCTTGACATTTCTGACAATATAGATAAGAATGGAATATATTCTGCTAGTTACATTAAATCAGATACAAAAGGACAAAAGGACAGATGTTGCATGATGCCAATTATGTTTGGAAGATTAAACCCATAGATCCAGCTATTAGAATGGTGCTTGCATTTAAAGGGTAACCAGGGAATATTAGGCTCCTAAAATCAAGTAGTCCAAAACATGTCATGCAACCTGACACTTTGGTTATTTATGAATTAAAGATATTTGAGAAATGGACAATATAGGACCATTCTAATTTTTGGGAGATGTGACAGAATCCATCCTTTCATTAGGAAAACAATGATTCTACTAATGGTAGAGACCAAGAAAGGCATGAACATCCTAAAAGTTGTTCATCCTTTAAGCCTTCATGCAAAATGTAGTTGCTTTTCTCACAACTTGTCACTTTTTAAAGTCTACATCAATATCTAAATAATTGCTTTTCATTCATCAGTTCTTTAAGTATTTGTTTATCTTGTCTTTGGGTGGCACTGACAAAATTGCACTAAATAAATATTGTACTTTTTCCATGTTAATGTGATTTATGCTACTTTAATCTCTGACAAAACCAAAATGAAACCCTATTAAAGGGGAGTTGGTCAAATCTACCCTTTTTCATCAAGAATGGGTACAGAACTACAATGGTGAAAGATGAATCCTGTAAATCTACATTAGTGACTACAGCCAGTATATTTCAAATAATTCCTACAGTAACAAAATTAATTTGCAATTTATGTATCCTATTTTAAATTTGCATATAAAAGCAATATATAATTGCCAATATTGAGAATATTTTGTCACTTAAGATTGTGAAGAACCAATTTAAAATAAAAAGATTAGCAGAAAAAATAAATTTATAAAATAAATCTATGAAAATAACAAGTCTAAATGATTCAATGTAATAGAGTGGCACTATGACACTTCTATATGTAAAAGATATTAATATTTACTAATATCAATCTATTTTTCAATATGTTTGAATTCTTCATTTTTTTTTTAAATTTCCAAGCTAACTTTAATTCTCCCAAAACATGTCAATAGTAAATGCTTTTAAGACATAGCAATTCAGTTACTGACAATTTCTGAATTTATTGTATTTTCCAAAACATGGGTAAAGATTTAGAAATGTGTGTTGCAATGACAGCTTTACATTCCAAATTTCTGAGCTTTAGGTTCAATGGCATCAAAAGTTCTTTTTACTCTAGGAATGCTGCAACTAAAACAGCATTGCATGGCTAAACAGGCCAATTTACTTTCTACAAGCAGGGTAAGTGCACGCCAGTGTCACAGACTTTCATAGAAAGCATTTTGCTGGCCCACTGAAGACTTCTTACATGCCAGGGGGAAAATATCACACGTAGCCCTCCAGGCTGGGGACACATGCCGCTTATGTGCAAGGGGACCTGGGTTCCATCAAGAACAGCAAAACCAAACTGAACTGTGTAACACAGCGTCAAGGTGGTGCCAGCTCTGTACCCACCAGACTTCACTGACCCATGACTTCTCTGGTCAGCTCTGCTCAAGCCCTCCAGCTTAATCTAACAGGATAAGCAACACTCCTCAGGCCAACATAACTCAGTCACAATCCAGTCAGGCCTTATGTCTTTGTGCAAGATTTTATTAAATGTCTGTACAGGACAACATCCAGCCTCCAGATGCAGCTGCCAAGACCCTGTTATGCTGTAGGCACTGGCTGGGGCATGGCAGGTGGCTCTGGCTTCCCACCTTTCTGCTCTGAGATGGGGATGGTAGGCAAGATCTCATCCTTAGGTTCCACAATGCTCACATGATCAGGCAGAGGCTTTTGGGGGCCGATTTTACCACTTGGGTCCCAGGGCAGCATGATTTTCACTTTGATGCCCAGCACAGCCTGTCTGAGGAGTACATAGCGCACGGCAGTATCAACATAGTAGTTAACAGGGTCTCCACTGTGGATCATCAGGCCATCCACAAACTTCATGGACTTTGCTCTCTGTCCTCGGAGCTTCCCAGACACCACAACCTCACAGCCCTTGGCCCCACTCTCCATAATGAACCGAAGCACACCATAGCAGGCCCTTCGCACAGCAAGTCCTCCTAGGAGTTTGTAACGTAGAGACTCTGCCTGAGCAATGGCACACAGACGTCTTGTGGCCACCTTTTCTGCATAAAGTTCTACGCTGCCCTCAGGGAAGCCAAACCTCTTCTGAACTACCGCAGTCAACTCTCTGATTCGAGGACCCTTCTCACCAAGAACATTTTGTGTTCTGGTGGCTAAAATAATGATTTCTGTTCTGGTTGGTGTAACTCGGACTTCAACTCCCAAGTAGCTGTCTTCCCGAGTGAGAAACTCATTCAGCTCAGCTTTGAAGATGCCATCGGCCACAAACTTCCTCTTCTTGGAAATCTGCACTGCCATCTTGCCGCCCCGCACCACCAAAAGGAAAGGCTGTTTGAATTCTTGATAAGCAAATACTAGGTTAAGTTGATGACAAATGCTTTCTAATAAAATAAACAAAACAATGATATGCTTTTTGCCACACTTCAAATATTATCCATGTGTACTGCTCCAAATCATGGTCTCAGACCACAATATTCACCTTGCATTTGTATAAATAACTTATTGACTCAAGTACAACTACCCTGAAGGGCTAGCTAACACTAGCACTTCTTCAGTTAATGCAACATTGTCTACAAAATAAAACTAACAAAGTCCCAGTGAGTCATAACAGAACTGGTGAAAATGATATGAAACTGTACAATATGAATGCAAACATTTCTGAGTCATCAGAGCCCAACCCTTATTTGTTTTGTAAAAGGAAAATAGCATTTAGCAGGCAATTTATAAAGGCACCTATGTTGTCAAAGATGACATTCTGATCAAATTATATTAGTGCCTCCAGTAGCCTTGGTTTCACATTGTCTATTAATTAAAGGCCTTAACTTGCATCACAATCGTTTTTTTAGATCAATGTATGAAACTATTCATAGAATATTTCTAGTGTATTCTATGTTTTTATCCATAAATTAAGTCATGAAATATTTCATTCATGTTTTAAAACTGTCAAGTCAGCTCAGGTAATAGAAACATAGACAAGAACTGTCCTTCCAGCATAAATGGGTCATAGAACAGTCTCTCAGATTTCCCAAGTCGCCATTTGGGGAAAAGTATACAATGTCCTTAACTACTCAAAAACTAAACCTATTTATCCAAGTCCTCTTTTCCAATACATCCTACACAAAGATAAGACACCACTTTTTTAATTAAATCAAACAATAAAAACTTAAAAGAGAAAAAATCTGTAACCCTTGCACTTGAATTCTTACTTGTTCTGGAGTAGATCAGATGTGCTATCCAAAATAACAATATTGATGATATCTAATAATTGAGTGCTTACTCTGTCTGATTATAAGATTTGCTACACATTTCCTTTTTAATCCTTATAAAACCATCGAAGACACTGAATCAGCAGGAAGTCAAAACTCCCCCAAGATTTTGTAGATTGAAATCTGAGCAGCGCCACTTCAAAGCTACTACTAAATAAGTGATTCTTATAAACACATAAAAGTGACAAAATTGGGTAATGAAATAAGATATATTAATTTATGTCTTTATTTTTAATTATATGGAATTTTGTAGAAGGTAGTAGAAAAATCTTTTAGAGGAAGAACAAATCAAAGTGGTGAGTTAAGGAACAAGAAGATTAATGGTCAAAGTTAATTTAATTTCTAAACTGCTGTTAAACTCTAACCTTGGCCTTGTATTAGAAGTGGGAGTATTAAGTTTACTTTTAAGAAATTACATGTATTTTGTGATTCTGTTCACAGATTTATAATGAGTAAAATATTACTTACTGGCAGCTGCTAGCTGTTTAATGAATGGTGTGAGACTGAATAAATAAATGGATAGATTTACTGGGAATTAAAAACATTATATAACCTCAATGTAACATTTTTATATATTGATAAAATTCTCATATCTGAATTTTTAAAAGATTTATTAGACCTGGAGATAGAACAGGATGGTAGAACAATGGCCCAACATGCCTGAGACTCTGGGTTCAATTGGACATCATCAAAATCAGCAATAGTTATATAAATTAACATTGTATCATTCTGAATTCCTACTAATTTAGATACTAATATCTCACTGGAGCTCTAAATGAACTACAATATTAATCCTCCCCAATCTACAGTTTGTCTCTACACCTAAAATCCCAGGACCCCCTTCAGCCCCTCCTTTTTTCATAATTCTATAAAACCTATGAAAACTCAGACTTCATCATCTGATATTAAAGGCCTTTCAAGTGCCTCCTGATATGTTTGTTAATTATTTAAAGTACATCTTTAGTTGTGACTGATTACATCAATTTGTCTCCTAGATCTTATGCCATTATAATTTTCAAGATGACTATCTTACTCCTTGCCCTATAACAATAAAGCCAGGGAAAATAGAAGAGGGGAAAAATATGGGAACAAAATGACTTTGGTTTTCATTTGTCTTCTTTAGGCTGCTGCTTTTACTGAATGACAGCCTCCTTTGCCTTACAGAAACTTAAGTTAAGTGAGGTCCCATTTATTAATTGATGATCTTAGTGCCTGTGCTAATGGTGTCTGTTTAGAAAGACATTTCCTGAGCTTGTGTGTTTAAGGCTATTCCTTACTTTGGCTTCTATCAAGTTTCGTGTTTCTAGCCTTACAGTGAGGTCTTTAATTAATTTGGACTTGAGTTTTGTGCTAGGTAATTAATATAGATCTATTTGGATTCTTCTACATGTTGTCATCAAGTTTGAACAGCACCATTTGATGAAGGTACTATTTTCCATTGTGTATTTCTGACTTCTTTATCAAAAAGCAGGTGTCCACATGGGGGAGAGCCTAGGTCCTACTCTAAATGATGTTACAGACTTTGAAGATCCCCTGTGGAAGGCCTCACCCTTGCTGAGGAACAGAAAGTAGGTGCGATAGGTGGGTCGGTAGGGGCAGGGGAGGAGGGAAGGGAGAGGGAACTGGGATTGACATGTAAAACAATATTGTTTCTAATTTCAATTTTAAAAAACACATTTAAAGCCGGGCGTTGGTGTTGCATGCCTTTAATTCCAGCACTAGGGAGGCAGAGGCAGGTGGATCTCTGTGAGTTCGAGGCCAGCCTGGTCTCCAGAGCGAGTGCCAGGATAGGCTCCAAAGCTACACAGAGAAACCCTGTCTCGAAAAACCAAACAACAACAACAACAACAAAAACACATTTTAAAAAAATAAAAAGCAGGTGTCCATAGCTGTATGGATTCAGTACTTAGTCTAGAATTCTACCCCATTGATCAGCATGTCTGTTTTTGTACAGTATCACACTGTTTTTATTACTATAACTCTATAGTACAAATTGAGGTTAGGAATGATGATTTACAGCCTATAAAATTTTATGGTGATATTTATTATTTGTCTTCTAAACATTGAAACTTCTAAGAATGAAGCAGGGTCATGAAGCATGGTCACACAGAAGTAGTTAGCCATGTGAAATAATCCAAGCAAACTGTGACCTCTATTTCCCTATTTGAAATTAATGATATCTCAGAAGTCACATCTTGTCAATATATTGTAAAGAATAAAGTTGTGTTCATCAGTTGGACCTCAGTTACATCTTCTTTGGTATTCTAAATTTTATGATTGATTGGTATTCCATCTACATAGAAGCTAAAAAAAATACCTATGAATGGGGACAGAATTTATTTCCTTGTTCATGGAAACCTTTCTAATGTCCCATGCACGTAACAACTTTCTCTCACTTTGCATGATTCTCAAATAGATGATGGTTATAAAGACTCTTAAGACTAGCTCCAAAGAAACTCTCTAACATACTTCTAGATTTTCGTTGGACTGTTAGAATTGTATATCTTTAGATTTTTACAAACTTCCAAGTATTTTCATCCCAGGAAGGGTACCTTTAATACTAGGAACTATAACTCCATTATCAGTAATGAAGTCCCAAGGATATGAATTATATAACCTTATAATAATAAAATGGAGTCTCTATTCCTAGCACAGTGCAAGGCCCATGAGACTGCAGCATGATTTCCTCCTGACCAGGTTTATCTGTTATCCCATTTGGAATCTTAATTCCAAAACCTCTGCTCTCTCCTGGGTGCATAAGATTTGCATTAATAGCAGATAACTTCTGGTGACAGCATTCATAGTGTTATAATGTGAATAACCCAGTCATTTTTCGTCCCAAGTGCTGCTGTGATCTCATCTAGTCATATATGACTGGCTGGCTGGCTTCAGTTTCCAGGGCAACTGACTTCTCTCAATTTTATCCTAGTTTCTCTCCACCTTGGAAGCAGTGCTCACCTTCAATGAACCTCTGTCTACATTTCTGCCTTCCATGTAGAAACTTGGAAATGCTAGCATTCTTAATTTCTCGCTATTTAACATCCTATGTTTGTTACTCTAATAACTGTCTCTAAATTTAACCACAAAGAGGATGCTAAAATGAATAACTTAAAATTTAAAGTCTTTAGTACTTGGAAGATTGATGTGAGACAACTTTGAAAGAGTTATAACTCAAAATTAGTTCAAGGTAATGTTCTCATCGATCAACTACTATAATATCAACAAGCAATTAACGGTTCATAGCAAGTATTAGTACAACTTCCAGTATTGCTCCTGCTCTTTATGGAAATAACCTCAAAGTTTGCTGGGAAATGTAACTAGCTCTAAGTAAAGAGTGTGAATAAGTGTGACAATAAAGCTCCATAAAACTTGTCATATACGTTTTTTAATTGATTCTGTGACCATCTAAATTCCCAATGTAAGATATGACCAATCCAGGCACACTTTATTCACTTGTGTTGCATTTTTATTTATGATGATTCAGCTTTTTTTATCAATGTTCCAGTAACAATAATAGACTCAAGAGATAGAGAACTAATGCAGTTGAATTTGTTGTTAACAAAACCCTCTGTGTTGTCCCTATAACTTGTAAAGAATGAAGAGTAATACCCTAGAGAGAAGAAATACACTAGTCTATAACTTCTAGCTTAGTTCATTGGTCATACTTGAAGATCATGGCTTAAGAAAAAGACATTTGTACTATAAATAATGGTGAGAAAAATTATCATTGAAGCCAAATGACTTTATTTATGAATTCCTAGATACCCTGTCCTCAGGAGCTACTTTAACTGACTTTTCATATTCAGGAAAGAACTGGATATCATGCTAAGGAAATATTTTCATTCTTTTTGCCCACCCCCTTCCTTTTTCCCAGAGCCTTGGGGAGTAGAGTTGATATTAAATAATGTGTCTACAGCTGATCATTCACACTGACTTGTCAGATAGTTATGAGTCTCAAAAAATTGTGTCTCTAAATTAATCACTACCATCTGCAATAAGAAATTCTCTGACCAAGATATATGGACAAAAAGCAAAGATCTGTGGCTATAAACATAAATGTTTAGAAGGTATTTTAACAACATAATAGATTAACAAACCAACATCAATACATTCTCCCCTTAGTCAAGATGGAAATCTGGGAAATTCATAAGCTCTATTTACAGTAACAGGCATGAATCTCCTATTGTGGAATAGATCTGAAATCCAGTCAAGAAAGTATGCTTGCCCTTATAAATAGTCTTTCTACTACTGCACTGGTGACCACATCATTATCACAGTATGTTCCTGGGTAAGAATACTGATATCTTTCTGAACCAGCACCTTCTAGCACCAAAATCTATCCAGCAAGCAATTTCCTGGTCAGCTCAATTTCCCTTCAGTTTGCATTTCAATTATATTCTAATACCATCTCCATTGATTCAGGCCATCCCTCTTGGCCTGTTTCAATCCTCCTTAGTTCTATGTACTATGTACTCCAAGTTAAACACACAAAATAACAACATTGAAGCTAGGACCAACATATGAAAGATAGCATATAATTAAGTATCTTTATCTATCAGGGAACTACACGTTAAAACTACTCTATTATTCCATCTCACCCTAGTCAGAATAACCATCAATGAGAATAAAATATGATTAACAATTGCATTGGATGTGATGAAAGGGAAACCATTGTATACTGTTATTGGGAGTGTAAGCTAGTATCACTGCTTAGTTTAGAAAACAGAGGATTATTTCTAAACAAACTAGAAATAGAGCTCTACCTTGTGACCCAGCTCCACGATTCCTAGGTCTACTTTAGCACTTTATGTCCTAATATATATATATATATATATATATATATATATATATATATATATATATCAAATGGTGACTGGATAGTGAAATGTAGAACATAAAAATAACAGAATGTTTCTCAGCTGTAGAATACATTTTCAGATAAAATGATGAAACTTGGAAACATTATATGGACTGAGGTGATGATATTTTGTTTATGATACAACAAATAAAGCTTTCCTGAATATAAGAGTGCAAAGCTATCCACAGCCATAGATGCCAGGCAGTGGTGGTACATACATTTAATCCCAGGAGCCACACTAGTTTAGCCACAGAGGACAGGCTATGGTAACACACAACTTTAATCCCAACATTGGGGAGACAGAGGCAGATGGATCTCTGTGAGTTCAAGGGCACCATGGGCTACACAAGAGTGAATCAGTCAAAAAGAGAAACAGAACTCATACATTTGATATCAGAACTAGGGAGGTAGAGACAGGAATTATATGATTGGGCAGAGCGAGGAATATAAGGCAGGAGGAGAAAGGAGCTCATTGCAGTCTGAGGTTTGGTGCAGAGCAGTAAAGTCTGAGGAGTAGTGCAGTCTAGAGATGAAATCTGAGTAGAGGGCATTGGTAGAGGTGAGAACTCTCTAATGGCTGGCCTCTATGCCTCCTTAATCTTCAGCTGCAATAACAATATCTGTCTCTGGGTTTTTATTAGTGGTGCTACATATAGTGAAATGTAGCACATATAAACAACAGAGTGTTACTCAGCTGTAGAATACATTTTCACATAAATGGATAAAACTTAAACACATTATACAGAGTTAGGTCAACCAAGTCTCCAAACTGGGATCTCTCTGATCTTAACACTTATTTCCTCTCTATGCAGCATTCTCTTTGGTAAGGGTATGAGTCTGTGTATTTCCAAAGGAAATGACATTCAGTTGGGTTGTATTAGGATTTGCAATTGATAATGTGTGTGTTATTGTAACCATGGTAACACCCATTTTACTTCAAATTCACAAATAAAATATGTCTTCTTAACATATTTATGCTATTATAAGGATGAAATTTTATTTTCTGTGAACAGTTATCTGTTCACTGTACGATGCTTCACTGCTGGTGTTCATATGCCTTTCAGCAACCTTTGCAAGGCAAGAGTAACATCTTGCCAGAGTGCCTTTCAAACTTCAAGGTGGTAGAATTTGATTGCAGTTCAACTGTTCCTATCTGATAGAGACCCCACAAGTCCACTATTGTAATCAAAATAGAAGATTTAGTCTAATTTTAACCAGAGAGCTCATCATATGTAGAGTTTTTTGAAATTTTTCATTGCTTAAAGATTTTTAACTAAGTCATAGCTGAGTAAACCATTTTATCTGTGATATCTTGTTCTCCTGTGTGGGGCTGCAAGCTCTGCATGTATGTCTTTTATCCCTTTTCATGGTTCATTAAAAAACCATCATCCTTGATGGAAAGAAATGGATTCTGCTAAAAAGAGGTTTATTTTGTTTCTGTCTGAGTTTTGAGGGCAAATGTCTAGTTTATTGTTTCTAAAAATTTTGGCAGCACAAAGAAAAGCATTTCTCCTTATTAAAAAAACATAGGGGAAATGTAAATTGATAATATGAGAATGAGGGCAAGCATAGGGCATCCCTTTGAAGCTAGTTGGGATGCTCAAAGAAAATCATGGGACAGTGCATCAAAGAACTGTTGCTTAGGAAGATCCCGTTCCTTCAAATCAGAGCTGAATATGCTTCAAACAAATGTGTATATAATTATTTCCAATTTACTGGAGTTAGAATCTTTGTCAATATTATTGGGATATTGAAAATTTCCACTCTCATACCACAATCATGAATATTAATTAAAATTTATTTCATGGTTTTGCTATTGTTTTTTATTTTGAGATATAAGATCTTATATACCCAAAGATGGCTTTAAATAGCATGAATAATAAAAACTCAGAGACAGATATTGGGGTCCAAACTGAAGATCAGAAAAGGAAAGCAGCCAAGCCATAAGAGAGCTCTTACCTCTACCAAGGCTGGGGCAATCCTGTCCTCAAAGTGGCTGGAGATGAATTTCCAAGTAAGACACCCTGCTGCTATTTAATATACCTCTCTGTGCAGGGATTAAAGGCATAAGCTATGTTTCTCTTTTAGACCCATTCATTCTCCTATAGGCTTGGGTGGCCTTGAACTCACAGAGCTCCATCTGCCTCTGTCTCCTGAGTCCTGGGATTAAAGGTGTGTGCCACTACTGCACAGCTTCTATGGCTATCAGCTTTACATTCTGATCTCCAGGATCATTAGTAGATCATAAACAATATATTACCACAGAGCTGAGGATAACATTGAATGGATTCTCCTGGCTCTGCCTCCTCCATGCTAGGGGTACAGGTGTCCGCCACTACACCTTTATTTTGTTATGCTGTAGATTGGATCCATGCCTCTGAAGTCCATGTTTCTAACTTTATTTTCTATTAGTAGTCGTTTTTGAAATAAGAAAATTGCTGCCCTTAGAGACTTAAGACAAATACCTTGAGAAGAAAAAGACAATGATTCAGGGCTCAGATGGTGAGTAAGTAGAAACAGTACAAGCAAGCACTGCAAGCTCAAAAACTTGAGTTTGAGCCCCCAGAACATTCATGTTTATAACCCTAGACCTGAAGAAGAATATAGAAGGATTGCAGGGATTGCTTGCCAGCCCTCCTGGCAAAAACACTGAATTTCAGGATCAGTGAAAAACTTCCCCAGGGAATGTGGTAGAAAGAAACAAGACAGGATACTTGAATTTCTCATCTGACTTTCATACTTTCAAATACAGACTCACACAAAAGCCATTAAATACACACACACACACACACACACACACACAGAGAGAGAGAGAGAGAGGGGGGGGCGCACACACATGGGCACATGCACTGAAAAGTAAAATTACAGACATAGATTTGAATGCCTGAATCCCAATATTTAACTAGTTGTATAACCTTGGCTAAGTTACTTCATCTTTGTAAGTTCTGTCTGCATTCTCTTCAACTATTTTCAAGTTTACTTCCCATGATTCCTACAGATATTTTCTTCAAACCATGCTCTAGTATTTGGCCAGGATAACCTTTCTAATAAACAAATATGATTGCATTGCTATCTTACTTAAAACCCTTAAAAGTGTTTGGAGAGTTCCCCATAGTTTCTAGAATAAACTTCATATTTCATAGACTTATGTGTGAGATTCATCATGGACAAATTTGAGTCCTAAAATTTAGCTTGATTTCATACAATTTTCCCCCAGGGACAGTTATAAACAACAATGTATAACTTGTTATGCTCACATAGCCTTTATTCCACATATTATCGGGCTATTCCTACTGTTCACAGAACTCTTATTACATCACCAAAAGCAAATTTAGCTTCTACTATAAGGACTTTCTGGGATAGCTACATGATTGATATGAAATTTCTCTGAGTTCCTGAGTATTTTTCTTTGTTAAATAAAGGGTTAAGGCAAACATACTACACCTAAATAGCCTGATTTCACATATTGTCTTTGATACTTATGATTTTATATACTTTATGCTCTGTGCTGGCAAGGAAGAGAATAGTCTTTTTGAGTATAGTGCAATAGTGCTGAAAGCTAGTTAGTAAGTGGAGGACCATCTGCATATAGGGCAATGGCTGGGATAGGTCTCCATTTTGGAGAAGTGTGTCTTTGGTGAGAGTCTCTGCACAATGCTGACATGGAGAACAATAAACTCTGTAAAGGAAGGCAGTCAAGACTGTAAGTTTGGGGAAGTTAATACTGCAATCACAAAAATTGGGGTTCCCTCTTTCAGTTCTCAGATTCATTAATAAAGGAATCTTACAACAGATTCAGAAGGAGGTATGGGAACTGCTTGGTAGCTGTGAGCACAAAAACAGACAAGCTGTGAATCTTGAAAGAAAGGAAGCCATGCCCTTTCATTAAAAAGGTTCCAGGTAGGAGTTTAAACAAAGAATGAGTAAAACCAAAGAGTTAGGGAAAGGCATGCTTAGGAAAGAGATACAGTGACTAAGTTCTGTAGGGGAACCTATAGCCACACCTGCTTAAGGGCTGGCTACAGGTCTGCCTGACCACACCTGTGTGACCACGAGGGCATGGTCAGGGAGATGTAGAGTAAGAGTTTCAGTTGTCTGAGTTTCGCTTTCAGTTTTCAACCCTTTTGGCTTGCATACATTCTGCTGCCACGCCGCCTGGCTAGGTCACTCTGTAAGTAAGGCTTTTCCCTATTAAATACCCTTATATTTCTACTTGGCTCCATATTGGTAATTTCCCACTATATCTGGTGTCAGGAGTGGGATATTGGAAACCTACACCCCATTTGGGACAGCCTGTGGGTTCCACCGGGCCTGTGGCCTAGGCAGGGAAAGCTCCCTCTCTCCACAGGTGCTCCCAGCTCCCAGCTGACCTGCTGCCACTGAGCTGCTCAGAACCAATCGCCCAGCCTGGAGACTCACACAGACCTCCTATGGTTTTACCACCTTGTGCTCGGGACCAGCTTGGACTGCAGCCTACCCGTGCCCAGAGGCCTCCAGCCCTTGAACTGAGTAGGCCTCTGGAGTAGGTCTCGGCTTTCAGCAGGGTCCATGCAAAGGCCTTAAAGACACTCCTCATTCAGTGGTTGCGGCTGAAAGGCCATATACTCACTAAGATAAGTGCAGCTGCTTTTGTGTCCTCTCTCCACAGCTGCCACCAACCCCTGCCAAACACCACAGACTAACTGAATGCCTGTGCTACCTGCTGGTCAAAAATAGTTACTGCATCTGGGGTAGAAAACAGGTAAAATTATGGCGGAATATTTATCATTTGCTAAAATTGGTAATATTTTTGCTTATTACATGAATTCAATGTTTGAGGAGGATGCTAATCTGCCAATTACCGGCCTATATATCATAATGGCACTTAGCTTGCTGGAACAAATAGTATTACTAGCCAGAGGACTCAGGAACAGGGATAAGGATAACCTAAGAACCTACTTACAGGAAATAACAGCTTTACGAAATGAGGTTTTAGAGAACAGATTAGGTGAGACCACAATTGTGCAGCAACTGGAACAGAAATCGGATGATACTTATGATAAGATAAACACGGAGAGAACCTCCATGTCTGAGGCCTTAGAGGCTAGGCAGTCAGAAGACTGTGACAAGCTAAAGAATATCTGTATCCATCTAGAAACTCAGATAGGCAATGTTACCAGAAACTAGATGCAAAGATGCAAAATACCCAGGATAGGGTTGAAGAATTGGACAATGTCATTCAATCAATTATTGAAGCATCCAAGGTAGCAGATCAGAAATTTGAGTCGAGATTTGAATGTTTGGAATATAATTTACAGTACAGGGCTGACAGATTACATAGGTCCATACAGTCGATTGCTGAGGACTCAAAATCAGCAAATCATGACCTTGAATCTAGACTCCAATACCTAGAAGGCAGTTTCCATGCCATCCAGATGCTGCCTAAGGATGATCGTATTAAAGACCTAGAAAAACGTGTAGATGAGCAGTTAGAGCAATTTACAGATTCACTAACATGCTTGGAATCTTTTATGATTAAGGAGATTGAAACTTTTCATAAAGATATCATTACTAGGCTTAAAGATCATTGGGATGCCTCAGAGGCAGAATCACTCCAATCCAAGGCACCTACTCCACCCAGGTATCATGACTATTCTTCTAAGGTTTTTACTCATACACAATTAGTATACCCAGCTACCATGATAGAAAAGCCAGCTTCTAAGAAACACCCTCATGGACAGAAGGCTTATGAATGGCAACCTATACAGATGAAGGATCTTAAGAATAGTAAAGAATCAGTTGTCTCATATGGTCTCCATAGCCCATACATAAAACAGCTATTACATTCATGGGCAACCTTTAACAGGGTGACAACCCAGATTGGAAACAATTGGTAGCAGCTGTACTTGAGAATTCATGCCAAATCCAGTGGAAGGCATTTGTGAGAGAAGAAGCGAAGCTCCTTGAGCATCAGGGCATAAAGGAAGGTTTTTAAGTCTCCCTAGATAAAATTCTTGGTGAGGGAATTTATGCTGACCCACAGGTTCAGGCTAAATATGATGATGATATATTGTCTCTATGCAGGAAAGCAGCATTAAATGCCTGGGATTAGGTTCATGAGCCAGGAGAACGCCTAGAAGCTTATACCAGAATAGAATAGAGACCTACAAAACAGTTCCAGGACTTCTTACAAAGGTTAACTAGGGCAGTAGAATTATAGGTAACAGATCCAGAAACAAGACAATCAATTATATATACAATAGCTTATGAAAATGCAAACCCAATATGCAAAAGAATACTTTTGCCTTTAAAGATCAGATCAGCTCCACTAGAAGGATGGGTTTTGCATGCAGCCGACATTGACTATCATGTGCAAGACACTGAAGCTTGGGTAGGAGAAGCCATTTCAAAAGTTTAAAAAGACAACAGGAAATTAAAAGTTCTTGATGTGAGAATGCAAGGGCTTGGGAAGGAGAAGCACCTTACAGAGGTCAACATAGGTACCAAGAGGCTAGAGGTTACTACTACTATGAACCAGAACCTTGGGTAGGAAGAGCCTTCCCCTGGAGACCACGAAGGCACCAGGAACCTAGATGTTTCAACTGTGGTAAAATGGGACATACTAAGAGAAATTGTAGACAAACAAATTCTAACAATGCCTCATACAGAAGGCCACTGCCTTCTGGCCTTCTGGATTGTGTAGAAGATGTGGCAAGGGCAGACACTGGACCAATGAATGTAGATCGACCAGGGACATACAAGGAAACCCGTTAAGGTCTGGAAATCCCAAGGGGGACCTCAAGAAGTTCCCCACATTGAGAAAGTTCCGGGTCATTTCAAGTAGCAGTGGGAGACAATCTCTCACAGGACAAATAGTTCTTTGCCTATTGTAAACAATGATACTGCTCTAGATGGTAGTTTGAATAGTGATAAAGAATCAAGTGTGAATAGACAAAATGAGAAATGCATATTTTGGCAAGCTTCTATTAAGGAAAAAAGGACTCATTTGAAAGTGAAAATTAATAATAAAGTTATTTCTGGCTTAGTAGACACTGGGGAAGATGTAACTATTATTACCCAAAAGTCTTGGCCTCAGATGTGGCCTCTTAGAGAGGCAAATGTACAATTTTTAGGAATTGGAACTCTATCTAGAGTTTGACAGAGTATTAACTCAATGGTCTGCATTGGACCGGAAGGAGAGAAAGAGATACTGAAACCATACGTGGCAGATATAGCTATAAATCTCTGGGGTCGTGATCTCTTACAGCAATGGAATACTCAGATTAATATTCCTCCAATGTCAGAAACAAATTATGTAAAATCTTTAGATAGTAGAAAAGACCTGATAAGACGCTTTGGAAAATGTTTACCAACCATCCATTCTGTACAGAGACTAAATACAATTGATGGACCTTCAGAGGAGCCAAAGGCCCTGACGTTGAAATGGTTTACAGATAAACCAGTTTGGGTAGGACAATGGCCTATGACCTCTGAGAAGCTAGTGGATTTAGAAAAGTTAGTACACAAACAGCTAGACGCTGGAAATATACAGGAATCTACTAGTCCTTGGAATTCTCCTGTATTTGTTATCAAAAAGATGTCAGGTAAGTGGAGAATGCTGACAGACCTGAGAGCCATAAATAAGGTAATTCAACCAATGGGCTCTCTGCAACCTAGAATGCCATTACCTTCCTTAATACCTAAAGGATGGCCAATCATAGTCATTGATCTAAAAGACTGTTTTTTCACAATACTGTTACAGGAAAATGATAGAGAAAAATTTACATTTACTGTACCAACTCTTAATAATTCACAGCCAGTTAGGAGATATCAGTGGAGGGTTTTGCCACAAGGAATGCTAAATAGTCCTACTTTGTGTCAACACTTTGTACAACAACCTTTGGAAATAATTTGTAAGAAATTTTAACAATCTCTTGTTTATCATTACATGGATGACATTCTTCTATCAGATTCCAATAAAAAACCTTTGGAACATATGTTTGAAATGGTGAAGGAAGTTCTGCCTTGTTGGGGATTAAAGATTGCCCCAGAAAAGATACAAAGAGGAGATTCTATTAACTATTTAGGTTACAAGATAGGTTACAGAAAGGTTCAAATTAGGAGAGATCGTTATCAAACTCTTCATTCTCTTCAGAAGTTATTAGGGGAAATTTCTCAACTACAGACAATTATTGGTGTAGAAGGACATGACTTAAAGCATTTAAAAATGGCCCTTAAAGGTGATAAGGACCTAAACAGTCTGAGAATATTATCTGTTGAGGCAGAAAAAGAGTTACAATGGGTAGAAAATAGAATATTGGATGCACATGTAGATCGGATAAACCTTGATTTAGACTGTATCCTGGTTATCTTGCCATCCAGAGAATACCCGTCTGGGATTATGATGCAGAGGGAAGTCACTATATTGGAGTCGATATTTCTGCCACAGAAACAGAATAAAAAGTTAAAGACATATATAGAAAAAGATTTCTGATTTGATTTTAAAGGTAAAATTAAGACTTCGTCAACTCACTGAAAAAGATCCAGCAGAAATTATAATACCTATAACTAATGAGGAAATTTCCTCCTTATGGAAGGATAATGAATATTTGCAAATAGCTCTTACCGCCTTTTTGGGAACAATTAGCAACAACTATCCCAAAACTGACAGAATTAAACTCATAAAAAAGACAGTCTGGATTCTTCCACGTATTGTAAGACAAACTCCCATTTCTGGAGTTCTTACCTTCTACACTGATGCCAACAAATCAGGTAAGGCAGGTTATAAAGCAGGTGAGGTAAGTAAAGTAGTTCAAAGTCCATATACATCTGTACAGAAGGCAGAATTATATGCAATTCTCATGGTGCTTATGTATTTTACAAAACCTCTTAATATAGTTACTGATTCTCAATATGCAGAGAGAGTCATGTTACACATTGAGACTACAGAATTCGTTCCTGATAATACAGAATTAACTTCTCTGCTTTTACAATTACAAGAAACAATCATAAACAGAAGTAATCCTATATACATTACACATATCAGATCCCATATGGGTCTGCCAGGCCCACTAGCAAAAGGCAATGATGAGACTGATTGTTTATTAGTTGGAAGTGTGCTAGAAGTCTCAGAATTTCATAAGAAACAACATGTAAATAGCAAAGGTTTAAAAAAAGGACTTCTCCATCACTTGGCAACAAGCCAAGGAGATAATGAGAAACTGTCCTACTTGTTCCTTTTATAACCAAACTCCATTTCCAGCAGGTTGTAATCCTAAGGGCATTCAGAAAAATGAGGTTTGACAGATGGATATCTTTCACTTTGCAGAATTTGGAAATTTGAAATATGTGCATCATACTATAGACACATTCTCAGGGTTCCAATGGGTTACTGCTCTGAACTCTGAAAAAGCTGATTCTGTTATTACACACCTGCTAGAGTTGATGGCAGTTATGGGTATACCTGAACAAATAAAAACTGACAATGCTTCAGCATATGTCTCTACAAAATTGGAACAGTTTTTCAAATACTATACCATAAAGCATGTCACCGGTATACCACACAATCCTACAGGACAAGCAATGGTTGAGAGATCTAATAGAACACTTAAGGAGATGCTTAACAAACAGGCTTGGAAGACTAAACCCCCCAAACATAGGTTACATAATGCTTTATTAACACTAAACTTTCTTAATGCCAATGAGAAAGGACAAACAGCTGCAGAAAGACACTGGACTATGGAAAAAACTGCTGAACTCAATCAGCCAGTATACTTCAAAGATGTACTAACTTCTGTATAGAAACCAGGACATGTGTTATGCTGGGGTAGGGGTTTTGCATTGGTTTCCACAGGAAAAGAAAAACTTTGGATACCATCAAAGTTGATCAAAATTCTAGTGGAAAAGAAAAAACCTCTCGATGAGGACAAATGACAGGTATTCTATTAAGATATATCTTATAAACTAAATAGAAAACCCCAAAGGAAAGGGAAGTGTTTTGCTTTTATCTTCACTGGAAAACTCATCTCCAGAAGGTAAAGGACACTGCATGGGTAGATGCTTAAGAAGAAAAGGTAGCTATACCATCAAACAAAAGGAACGTGCCATATGGTATACTTTACAGCCGTCTCTCAGAGAACTCTATTTCTCTTTATTTCCTAGGCCCTATTCAATTAAACCAATGCTGGATTTAGAAGTGGATTTGGCTTTCCTCCTCTAAAATCCAAGCAGGTTATTTAACTAAACTTGAATGTTTCTGTATTATATCAAGAAGCCAATTGATGTAATACAGAATAAAAGAAAAATTTGGGGTCTGTCTTTGTCTTTTCTTGGATCTTTCTTTCTTTCTTTCTTTCTTTCTCTCTTTTTTTTTTTTTTGGTTTTTTGAGACAGGGTTTCTCTGTGTAGCTTTGGAGCCTATGCTGGCACTCACTCTGGAGACCAGGCTGGCCTCAAACTCACAGAGATTGGACTGCTTCTGCCTCCCAAGTGCTGGGATTAAAGGTGTGTGCCACCAATGCCCGTCGGATCTTTCTTTCAAGGTATATACACTCTCATAATTGCTATGCTCCCATGGTTGCTGTTCCTAGTATGTGTACATCACAAGCAAACATTTCTCTGCTAACTGTTTATGTTTGAGTCCCACACAGCCAATAAAGACCTACCTGACAGCAATCCCTGGACACCTCGGAAAGAAAATGGGCCACACCTCCTCGACTGCCCTGGATCCAATTTGCTCCATTTCAACTGACACTCCGGCCAGAGGTTCGGGTACTGACTTCAATCAAGTTGAGGATTTCAAGAGAGATCTTCAATCAAGTGAATCCCATCTAACATGGACTGGATACAATCCATTCAATACTTTCACTATACTAACATTTTCTTTCTACAGGACCCCACAAGGCTATCGTCATCCCATTTCAGCAGGAAGTAACTTGGAGGATGCTACGTCCCCTTTCCCCCATTATTGTCACTTAGGATAGTTTATATACCTAGTTAGGGATAGCTTCCTATTGTTTATGGTTGGGATTGGAAGGAGGTGTTCAGGCTTGGACACCTCTTTCAGATGACTTTAGTGTTTAGTTAAAATAGATAGGATATGACATAAGCAGATTGTTGTATCTTCTTATATTTCACCTTTAATTTGTTAATTTTGGATACTTTACACTGTTAAGTTTTAATCCTCTTTTAGACTAAAAGGGGAATTGTAGGGGAACCTGTAGCCATGCCTGCTTAGGGGCTGGCTACAGGTCTGCCTGACCATGCCTGCGAGGGCGAGTTTCAGTTGGCTGAGTTTCGCTTTCAGTTTTCACCCCTTGCGGCTTGCATACAGACTGCTGCCATGCCAGCTGGCTAGGTGGCTCTGTAAGTAAGGCTTTTCCCTATTAAATACCCTTATATTTCTACTTGGCTCCGTATTGGTAATTTCCCACTATAAAGTTCTCCTTCTTCCATGTTAGTACATAGAAAAAATAAGGCGTACTTTGCAGGGCTTGTATGCTAGAAATTGTGCACTTGATTGTACCAAAGGGAAGATTTCTAGGAGGAGAAATTATATTATCTCCCATATCCTTATCTGGGCAATAGTACAGAAGAGTGTTCTCTTGGATAGAAGACTGACTTCTCCTGCTTTGTTACCTTTTGAAGGAGGGAGACAATAGTAAATAGGGATTTATTGGAATGACTTACAGGCTGCAGTCAATCAATGGCTAGTTATAAATGGAAAGTCCAAGAATCTATTAACTTCTCAGTCCCATGTGGCTGGGTATGTCAGCTTGCCTGCTGGGATCTCCAGGAAGGAAATGACTGTTCTGCCAAAAGTGAATGGTAGCAGGTGAAGAATACACCCTTCCTTCTTCCATTGTCTTTATATGGGATTCCAACAGAAGGTGTGGTGCAGATTAAAGTTGTGCCTTCCAGCCTCAAGATCTGGATCATAAGTGTGCCTCCATTCATGGATTATAGTTCATCCCAGATACAGTCAAGTTGACAACCAACAATAGCCATCACAGGAGTATATCAGAATTTGGTGGTGGTTCCATCCAGGACCAGAGATAGATTCCATTAGGGAGGTGTTCACCCTCAATGGCCTTTATGTATCCTGTAACATTATCTCCTCATAGTGTAGACCCCTAAATCATTTAGGAAATGAACTGACATTGATGGAGTATATCTGACCACCATGAAAACCAAGAAATAAAATTCCAGGGAGGTTTATTCAAAGGGTAGTGTCTAGAAGAAATTTCAGCCACACCCTCATGCTGAAGAAGATATAACAAGGAACTAGGAACCAGAAATTTCCTGGCCAACAGCAAATGTATTCCTAAAACTGCTGCTGTTAAGGTCCCTGAACTAAGCTGCCTTAGCATTTCCTACTGTCCTCATCAATATGAGCAGATATCCAGGCTGATTCCAGTTATGCAACCTCTCCCATGAAAATAGGGCTGCCATAGTCACTGTTCTACTGTTGTGAAAATACTCCATAACCAAAGCATTTAATTTAGGGGCTGGCTTACAGTTTCAGAGGGCCAGCTGACCCCCCCCCCCCCACACACACACAGTGACACACTTCCTCCAACAAGGACACACTTTTTAATCCTTCACAAATAGTTGAATAAGCAGCGACCATGAATGCAAATATATGAGCCTATAGGGGCTATGCTCATTAAAACTTCCCCAGAGGCTATGTCAATAAAATGCAGGAAAATGAGGGTACTCTTAGTTGATCAACATTCAGTCCCATTTAAAGTCTGGGGTTGTCAGGGCAAAGTAACAGCTCTGGGGTTTTGTGGCATAGTACACGTTGGCTAGCATATGCTTGTGAAAATTCTTTAATCTAATGTCTTATTAATGAGCTTTCCTCTACGCTTACTGTTTTTATTTGTTTATTTGTTTCTTTGCAGTTCACTATTTTCATCTATAATGTGATGGCCATAATAAAACCATATATTTTTGTATTATTATAAGGAAGAAAGGAGTTAAGGCAAGTTAATATAGTGTGATAGTCATGTTACAGTTGTAAGTGGTAACATTGTCATTGTGTTATAGAGGTAACCAACTACACTGGACAGTAGACTTCTTTGGAACCTTCTGGTATGCTTTAAAGCAATGTTCTGTTACTTATTGCTCTTCAGATATAAGAGGATGGTGAAGAATAAACTTAACCAGATTACCCATGATGCCAAAAGCACGAAGGTGAAACAAGAAGTAGTTTCGGAATTAGCAAACATCTCTGGCTATGCAGAAACAAATAAAGAGAAACTGTCTCTCACAAGTGGCCATGTGCCATTAATTACATCTCATTCTTTACTATCAGCACAGGAAATTATTCAAAGTATTGGTAGTGACCAGTCCCAAAAGACATATAAATTACATTTTATGGGAAGTTGAGTGTGTTTAACAGAAAATTTACATTTATTAACAAGGAAAAGTGATCACATTTAAAGTAGTAGATAACCATATAAGTTAGGCATGTATTTTTAATAAAAAACAAATACTAGCCACATGTTGTTGTGACTTAAGAGGGAACTCTTAACTCAGGTGGGCACTGAATTAAAGTCTGAGGCAGGCCCACAGGAGTGATAAGGTCCACATCTCACAATCGCTCTACCCTTTGCTACAGAGTCCAGGTATCTACAAGTCCTAAAAGTTAGGGCTTATTGGTGCTTGGGGAGTTGCACAGCTTGAAGTGGCTTCAGAAGAAGGTGCAGAGCCAGGGAGGGGAGCAGACTTAACTCGTAGTTCAGTTCCTAGGTGCACAGAGATCCACAACTCCCAGCAGCTCAAAAAAAAAAAAAAAAAAAAAAAAAAAAAAAAAAAAAACCTTGAGGAAGCAGGGAAGGAATCTGGGTAAGTCCATGAATGTGTCAAGAGTTCCACAAATCATAGGAAAACATAAAGACTCAGGGAGGGGGCCCTAGCTGACACAGGGTTATACCTGATCATCACAAAAAGACCAAACATAGCAAATCAGTTGCTCAGAGTCAAAGACCACTTCAACCTGACCAGGACTCTTCCACTGAAAACTCCCAATATCAACAGTGAAAGAAAAATAACTAGACTTTTAAACATAAGAATGAAAGAGAGAGATGAAAGAAGGAAGGAAGGAAGGAAGGAAGGAAGGAAGGAAGGAGGAAGGAATGGGGAAGGGGGAAGGGGGGAAGGGAGAGGGGGAAGGGGAAGGGGATGGGGAAGGGGAAGGGGAGGAAGGGGGGTAAGGGGAGAGAGGGGAAGGGGAAAGAGGGAAGGGGAAGGGGAAGGGGGAAGGGGTAAGGGAGAGAGGGAAGGGAAAGAGGAAGGGGGAAGGGGAAAGAGGGAAGGGGAAGAGGAAGGGGGAAGGGGAAAGAGGGAAGGGGAAGGGAAAAGGGGGAAGGGAAAGAGGGAAGGGGGAAGGGAAAAGAGGGAAGGGGGAAGGGAGGAAGGGGGAAGGGGAAAGAGGGGAATGGGGAAGGGGGAAAAGGGGGAAGGGGAAAGAGGGGAAGGGGGAGGGGAAGGGGAAAGAAGGGAAAAGATCTAGTCCCCGCTGCTGCCACCTTTTTAAGTGAAGGGCCTCATGCACTGGAAGGTGCCCTTGAATTCGCTATGTTACTGAGGGTTGCATAGAAAATTAATCATTCTGACTCCTTACTTCAAATCCTAGAATTACAGAGCTGCATCACAACACTTGGTTTAATGTCTATATTTTAAAATAATTTTATTTTATTTGTTTGAGCATTTTTGCCTATGAGGGTGTCTGGTGACAATGCAAGCCAGAGAGGGCATAGGATTCCCTGGAAGGTTCCTCAAACAGGAGGTGTGAAGCACCATATTGTTTCTGGGAGCCGAATTGCTGTTTTCCACAAGAGTGTCAACTGCTCTTAATCACCGAGTCATCTTTCTAGCCCCTAGTTTCCATTTTCAATAGAGGTTATACTAATTTGTTTCAAAGAATCCAGGGTAGCACTACAAAGGATTCCCAAACTCTCTTTTCTTTTACAAATAACCAGAGTAAGGGATACACTGCATTTGGGGTGAATGCCCACAAGAGAACACCGGAAGTCAGCTGGAGATAAAGCATACCTTGTATCGGATAGACAGGTGTGGCAACAGTACAGAAAGAGAAACTGCTACCCCAGTCCCCACCACGGGTAAAGGTGGAAGTCACAGCAGAAGCCACCGATATGGATGCTGGAAATTCTATATAGTGCAAAGCTTTGTAGCCAAGTCGGGTAAGCAACCTGAAATACGCACGGTAGCTTTGCTTGGGAAAACACATTTTCTCTCTATACACACTTCTCTCACAATATTCTCTCACGATATAAAGATACATAAAGTGCCAAAGCTTGGTAGCCAAGTCAAGTAAGCAACTTGAAATATGCGCAGTAGCTTTGCTTGGGAAAACACATTTTCTCTCTATATACAGTTCTCTCACAATATTCTCTCACGATATAAAGATACATAAAGTACCAAAGCTTGGTAACCAAGTCAAGTAAGCAACCTGGAATATGAGCAGTAGCTTTGCTTGGGAAAACACATTTTCTCAAGTGAGTATCCAAGGTGGCTGCAGCCTAGTGCACCTTCGAGAAGTTAGCTAATAAATTTGTGGGGCTTTATTTACATGTCAGAAACTCTTCAAAAATCCCACCTGACACTCTGTTCATTTCACTACATAGTGCTATAGAGTAGCTGCCTACTGAACCGGACAGAGTGACTGAAAGGTTCAGGCATTATGCTGGCCTGCCCCTGTTACCTGGTGAAACAGGCAATACCCTGGTCAGCCCAAGGTTCCATGGGAACTAAGTCTGCACGCAGGTGCAGAGGACCCCTTTAAAAGATAGGCCCCTGCCCATTTACGCTCTCTGTCCCGCTTTCTGTTCCCACTCTCTGTGCTCTCTGTTCCCCGCTCTGCTTTGTCTCTACTCTGTCCCCCACCTATGCTCTCGCTCTGTCTCTCTATGGCAATCGGCCGTGGCGGTCAGCCATTTACCCTGTTCCTCTTCTTAGTCTCCACATTCTGCCAGGCCTTATAATAAACTTATAGTCTTATGTCTGTCTCAGCATTTTTCTTTTCTTCTTTTTAAACAAAAGAATAACAGTGACTGGAGGCCAAGTTCAATGTGTGCAGTGCCTGGTAGTGTGTGGTCCCTCAGAAGGAAACTGAGGGTGTTGTCCTTAGAATTAGGTCTAGTCACTTATGATATGTCATCCATGGATGCTTGCTGAAGGGGCTTCGAGGAACATCAAGGTTTCAACCCATAGTTCATTGGAAGCAATGTACTGCTATTTCTTAACATGTCCTGGAAATAGACAATTGTATTAATGTGAACAAAATTGTTCCTTTAAAAGCAGAAATAGAAAACTTCCTTTAAATACAGAACTTAATCAAACAAAACATTAAGTCTCCAAGACTAGGTAAAGAACACTCTAAAAGTCAGAATTAAAGCCAATATCTCAACTTTACAAACAGGAACTATTTGAAGCAAGCATTATAGTCCTTTTATTGAAGTTATAGTTCAAAATTGTAACCTAATATTTAATATTACTAAAATAAAAAGTAATTACATCAGTTCCTAAAGCATTTTCTTTGTTTAAATAAGGATATTTTAATAAGAATGAAATCTTTTAAAATTAAAAGTTATCAAAATATAAAAATACTTTTCAAAATATAAAAGTATTGCTATCTTAACAAAAATAATAATATAATATGATAAAAATCTTATACTGGCTCCATTCAAAATGTCAATGTCTCAAAATATTCTAGTAATAAAAACAATTACTTTACCCTCTATTTTTATATTATCTCAAGAAAAGCTACACTATCTTATTACAATATTTTAAACTTAACTTATCAATAAATTTTAAAAACATAAAAATGCTATAGAAACAACTAATATGAAAGATGCAGAGGGATTCTGAATGCTATAGCCATCTTTTATAATTAACACAGCTCCATTTTTTAAACTAATTATATGTCTACAAAATAAATCATGATTTCTAGCTCAGAATCACCTGTGACTGTCAGAAGCACAAATTGGTGTGTTTTTTACTTACTTAAGTAAAATGAAGAGTCAGTAATGCCATAACAAAAGTAATATCAAAACCTTTTCATTTTACAAGATAAATACATTTTAGTTTGAAGAACAAATCTTTCTCTTCCTCTCTCTCCTCTTCTCTCCCCTCTCTGTGTGTGTAGAGGGTGTGAGGGGGGTGTGGGTGTAAATATCTCTCCTATAAAATGTTATAAGAAAACCATACATATTTTAACTTCCATCAAGGGGGGCTTGAATGTTTATTCTTTTGGATATAAATATCATTAGGAATATTTTAATTAGTAAACACTTGAGAGAGCTTCCCAATACCTCTAAATGTAAGCCTTTAGACTAATTTAAAGGCAAAGAGAGGAAGATAGAGAAAAAGCAATAAAAGGAAAAGAGGGTTATTCTATAATCTCTAGCACCTAGATTAGACAAGGACTGAATAACGCACAGAAAGAACACCTTGAAATACCACCTCATCTTCAACTACAGCTATCTTACATCTTATACTTTTAGTTTGGGTACAGTGGGGCATCCCATGAGAAGTACAACCTATGACAGTAGACTCATATTGCTCTGTTACTATTCTCACTGGAATCTTAGTGTAATAGTAGGATTGTCTGGAAAATGGCTACCAATAAAACCATTACATTTTGTGAATTAATTGTTATGCAATAAATACTGATTTTGTGGAAAGACAGAAGTGTCCATCTATGTTTTTGCTATAGCATGCTCAGGTTAATACATCAGATAAATTATCAAAAGTAAATGAACCATGGTTCTTTCACATACTACTAAGTATCAATAGCCTTAAGATTTAGTGAGATTAACATAAAAATACTCCAAATAAAACCTAATACAAAGAAGATATTTTCTATGTGTTGAATTGTCCCTCCTACAAATATCATGATATTAACTGCCTTTGGAACAGTATTAGGAAGTGAGATCTTTGCCTATACCTATTTATAAATAGATCATGATGACTTCATACTAAAAAATAGATTAATGCAATAGTATTAAAGGGCAAAATTATTTAACTGTGTTCTCGCTTATCAGAGAGAATATTTAGTAAAATAAAACTCGGAATGACAAATATTACATTTTTTCTCTCATATGTAAGCTCTATGTTATACATATGCATGTGTTATATACGCTTTCATGTCAAAATAGAATCAAGACTAGCAAGAGTTGGAGTGGGAAAAGACAGGATAATTGGTGTGAGTATGATCAGAGTACAACTTATAATCAAGATAATATATCATAGCAAAAATCACTTAGTACAATAAATATATGCTAATAAGTTTTTAAAGAAAAATGTGGTGTGACTTCAAAATACTTCCCTGTATCCTTGCCACCATTAAATGAATATGAGACTCAAGACTGTAGGCATTTGCCATCTTTCTCACGATTGCTTTCTGACTCAGTTCCTTTCTCTGTATTTTAGTGTTTCAGTATAAGCTAGTCTACCCTCAATACAATTCAGCCTATCACAAATTATTTCTGGTCAAAGAAAATTCCTTCCTCAACAGGAATTGGTATAACATCATATTTGTGGCATTTATCATAAACTAAAACATTTCTCATTCATGCTTTAATTGGGGTAGGATATATTACTTTAATTCATATTACTTTAACCTACATAAGTATATTTAATTCATCTGAATCCTCTGTTTGTTATTACTGATGAGAAAACTTTCTTCTCCTTAGAAAAAGAAGAAGTAAATGAATTAACATACATAATTCTATCTGAATGAGAAATCGCTTTAATTAACATTGAACTTGATGTTAGCTTCATCAGACCATTTAGTCTTCCCCAGGACAAATGCATAACAGCTACATGTTGCTGAGGGCTGCCATGACAAATTACTACAAATTGAATGGCTTAGCACAACAGAAATATATTTGCTAACATATCCAGAAGATAAAAGTCTAAAATGAAAACTGTCCTATTTCCTAGAATCTAGTTATCAGTCTTGGCATCTCTTGGCTGTCAGATGCCTGCCTTCAGTCTCTGTCTCTACAGTTTCATGACATTTTTCTTTATCTCAAAACAAAAATACTCAACACACATACTGTCCTTATGGTGCACATCTATGTTCATGTCTCATTGTTTTTATAAGGACATGTCATATTGAATTAGAACCTGACCTGAACTTGATCACATCTGTGAAGACAGTATTTCCAAGAAAAGGCATGCTCATGGTCACCATAGGATACCATTGCAACCTGTTAGGGGTGACCAATTTAACATGTTTTTCTCATAGTAGATTATTGACATAATAAGGTCTTCTCTACTCTGAATAAAACCATGTTGTGCAAAACAGTGGCTTCTGCAAAAGGGCCTAGCCCTGACAAATTTCATTTTATAGACTGCCTATGAGGTGACAATGTGTCTGATGTGACTGCAAACACTCTCTGTTTGGTACCACCTCGGCAACACGGACTGATGAATGACATAACAGTAGAACGGTTGACACCGTGCGTACTTATTGGGGAAAATTGAGAATGTAGAAGCACATGGGCACATTAAAAATCATAAAATGATACCAGTCCCCACAGCTAATTGGATACCATGGGCTGTAAAAGTGTGTAGCTCCTTCATTTGGATTCCATAACACCCACCACTAAAATGGCAATGGCTCTCCACTGGCCTGTCACCTGATACCTAGAGGTGGGTACATCAAAGATGTGTAGACAGAGAACTCCTAAAGTTCCCAGTGATGTGAGCTTGCCTTGGTTTCAGCTGTTGATGACATTTTCAGCCACACTCTGTGATGGGGAATGTCCTTCTGTATATGTTTATCTTATTGGTTGTTGAATAAAGTACTGTTGGCCAATAGGGGAGCAAGTTAGGTAGGACTAGGAGTCAAGGAGGAATCTAGGAAATGTAGTAAAGAGAAATCTTGTGATCCAGACAGGAAGTGACATAGCAAGCAGACTCAGAATATAAGCAGGAAATCACTCACTTGCTCTTCCTCTTCCTCCAGCTCTCTTCTCTATGAAGCTTCCATGTGCTCCCGGGAAGAGGACACCAGTAGAAGGTGTCCTCTATAAGTCTTATAAAATATATAGATTTATGATAATTAAGACTGACTAGCATATAAGAAATCCTAGTCAATTGTCCAGCAGCATTGTAAACTAATATAAGACTCTGTGTGTTATTCTGGGCACCCTCGTAAAAGCGGGGCTTGGGCAGATGGAGTAAAGACTTTTGTTACAACTCTGTCCATCCTCCTGTCTTCCAGTCTGGGAACTATGGTCCATACATTAGACTTCTCCAGCCCAAAATCCTGTTCTGCCCTTTTAAACTTACAGCTGGACTCTGCTCTACATGTTTGGGGTCCACCCTGAGTCCACAGAAACCTGATCATACAGCAGCAGCTTCATCTCTGAGGATGTATAGGTACCTTATCCTATCAATATAGACTCCATTCATATCCTATCAGCCTACTGCAGAAACCGCTCAGATGTCTGCTATAGCCTCTTTAATCCTGTATATACATTCCATAAATCACATATAGACATAGAGTTCTTTTTTAATTGAAAATACATTCTTCTATCATATACTATATTCTAATGACAGTTTCCCCTTCCTCCACTCCTCTTAGTTCCCTCACACATCAGCTCTCGAATGCACATTCACTCCTGATCCATTTCCTCTGCAGAAATGAGCAGGCCCCAAGAAAAATAGCGAAGCAGGACAAAACAAGATACAATAAAACAAGGCTAAAGCCTTCATATCAAAGCTGGACTGCCATCTTTTTTTCTTTTCTTTTTTTTCTTTATTTTATTTTTCAAGACAGGGTTTCTCTGTGTAGCTTTGGAGCCTATCCTGGCACTTACTCTGAAGACCAGGCTGGCCTCAACTCACAGAGATCTGCCTGCTTCTGCCTCCCGAGTGCTGGGATTAAAGGCTTGTGCCACCGCAGCCCAGCCTTCTATATCCATCTTTATTTAGATTTATTTACTTTGTAATATGGTGTCTTTTGAGAGCTAATATTAGTAATTAAGACTGGAATTAAAGAGTTCTTTTCTGGGACAGGTTGTCAAAAAAAGAGGTGTTATCTAGAATATTGTCTTTGAAATTGAAATACTTTGTGAATTTATGCTTGTCTGATAAATTCTGGCCTTATGGAAAGACACAACATTGTTGTGTTGGTATATGATTCTGGCTTAGTGCACTCATGACACAGGTATAAAACAATATTGCTATAACTTGCAAAAGTCTATGTAAAAGATGTTTTCAAGAAGGAAGAGGATATAATTTGTGCATGTCAAGTTATCAACATGTAGAAGCATCCGAAGCTTTGGCATTGATTTATCAATTTGAAAAAGCCACCTGCTATGTTACTATCTAGGCCCTCTTTTCCCTAGACAGTCTTGAATTTTCATTTTCAATCTTTTCATCTGAAATGAACAGCTACTGTGACTTTTCTGTTAATGGTCTAAGCCAGGTCCATTTAATCCATAGTAGAGTCATACTCATTGATTTAATTACAAAGAACAACGTATAATCAAGCCGAAAAGAAGTAAAACTGATTTTATACAATTCACCTGTTTCTTTTTGCCTACAACCTTGAATCAGCTGTTTCATTTCTATGAAATTTTACATATAATGTATATTTATCACCTTTCTGTTTCCTCATAATTGTTAAAACATTTCTATATGATGTCACACTATTATAAAATGAAAGTTTTAACTGCAGCTGTGAAAACTAAAACAGTACTGTGTCACATAGATGGCATGTAAAGTTATTGATATTGATACATTCATGGATAGGTTTCTAATTCTTTTGGTTCAAATGACAGCTGATTTGTTATCTCAATCTAAATTGCTTTTGATGAAAGAGTGAATGATTAAATCAATAGCATACATCTACTGGAAAAATATTAAACTGCCACAGAGTAAATCTGTCTAAGAGTATGACTTACATTTTGCATACTTTAAAAATGTCATTCAAAATGTTTTATACCCACTGAAAGTTATGCATGATGGCATTTATAACAAAGTAATGAACAAAAAACCAGCTCACAAATGTTTGATATAAATAATGTTGAAAACATTTCCATCTGCAAGTATACCATGTCAAAAAATATCAACGAATAGACATTCTGTATTTTCATCTGAATGCATCATGTTGCAGAGAAAATATATTACCAGAGGAGGAAAAACATAAATGAACCTCAATGAACTACTTCCTTCATGCCATAATACAAAGTAGATAAGTGGCTGAAATGTTCTCAATGTTTTATTCTATTATACAAAAGATACATTGTTATGAAATTTGAAACTCTAAATTGATAACTATCTGAAATCCTTGGGTATGATTTTCTTTTTATCATGATTTTTTCCTCCCCTGCATCTGTTGGCATTGTGGCTAATTGACCTTTGTGGCTAATCTGTTCTTATTATCATTCTATTAACCTTTCATTTGTCAGCATTCCCTAAGGGCTGATTTATCTCTATCAAGTTAAACCAACACAAGTAAACCTGGGTGAGTTTTTTCTACTCCCAACTAATACTGTCTTTTATGGGTAACTTATAAATGTATTATTGTGATATCAAAATGTGTATATACAGTGTGAGTTAATTTCTGAATAAAACTATTGTTATACTAATGTTTACAATATTCCAATTAAGTCTACAAAAAGATCAGCATATAGTGAGTCATGAATAAATGACACCATTTTGTCAGCAACTTTCAGTCAAGACAAAATACCCCAAAATTTCCTAATTGTACTGAGTGACTCTAGCAAATGTGTAATATCCACACTTTCTCTGAAGCCCAAACTCTGCCAAACATGTACTAATTGAATCTCGTTTCTTTTCCCAAAAAGGGTTCTATGATTTTATCATCCTCCCTTTATCTTAAAAATATCATGAGATAAAACAGTTTCTTTTCTTTTTAAAATGATGTTTCTTTTCTTTTTAAAAGATTTACTCACTTCATTTTAAGTGTGAGTATTTGTCCTGCGGGTGGAGCAAGAAAAGAGATGCCATAATAGAGGGAGCCATTATAGGTTTAAAGAGAAATCTGGCACTATTGAAATGTCCAGAGATCTACAAGGATGACACCAACTAACAATCTAAGCAACAGTGGAGAGGCTACATTAAATGCCCTCCCCTAATAATGAGATTGATGACTACCTTATATGCCATCCTAGAGCCTTCATCCAGCAGCTAATGGAAGCAGAAACAGACACCCACAGCTAAACACTGAGCAGAACTCCTGGAATCCAGTTGCAGAGAGGGAAGAGTGATGAGCAAGGGGTCAAGACCAGGCTGGTGAAACCCACAAAAAAAGCTGTCCTGAACAAGGGGGAGCTCATGGCCCCTGAACTGATAGCTGATCCAGACCTCATGAACATGGGTGTCACTGAGGAGGCCTCGGAAATCTATGGGCCCTGTGAAGTGGATCTGTATTTATCCCTAATATACGAATGGACTTTGGGAGCCCATTCCACATAGAGGGATACTCTCTCGGCCTAGACACATAGGGAAGGGTCTTGGCCCTCTTCCAAAGGATATGACAGACTCTGAAGGCCTCACCCTCCCTGAGGAGTAGAGAGGTTATGAGATAGGATTAGTGGGGGACAGGGCAGGACAGGAGGGAGAGGGTACTGGGATTGACATGTAAAACAATCTTGTTTCTAATTTAAATAAAAAAAATCGGGAAAAAAGTAGTGAATACCTCAAAACAACAATAAAAAAAATGGTTTCTGGACAAAGTTGCTTCTACACATGAAAACTCACAGATGTTATGAGAGAATGCACAAACCCTATGCAATTTCAAGCCAGGCCAAATTTCAGTTTGGATACAGGAGGTAGACATTAGTCCTGCTCCTAGATCTGGAGCTATTGCAAGGTATAGCTGTTGGGAGATGGAGCTTTTCCACATACCAATAATGAATTTACTGAGAAAGATATACTAAAGACAATCTCATTCACATGAATTCTAAAAGAAATAAAATATGCAAGAATAAATGAATCAAAGAAATGAAAAACTACAATAACAATTCTAAAAGCAGAAGTGAAAGAAAATGAAGAAATGGACACAGAAAAAAATGAAAGGATTCTCACATTCGTGGATAAAAAGAACTAATACAAAATTGACATTTTAACACAAGCAATTTACAATTCCAGCATAGTCCTCACCCAATACCACTGATGTGTGTCACAGAACCATCTTAGGATGTGATATGCATAGGAACACAAAACCAATATGAATGACTAAAATATCCCCTACACCCTCCAGAGCTACATTAATTTAAAATCATGGTGACTGACAAAGACCAAAAGAAGAGAAAAGGTATTCAAATATAAACCTGTTTATCTCTATTCAACTGTGTAGAAACAATAAAAAAATGTTGGAGAATGTCCAATCTAATTAATAAATAGTCCTAAGAAAGTGGATATTCTTATGCAGAAGATTAACACATGGCATGGTATCTTTCAACACAATTAAAGATCAACTCAAAATAGATCAAAGATCTCAGTGTAAGATGAAAAAATGAAACCACTAGAATAAAATCTAAAGTAAACTTTCAAAACTGCTAAAGATAATGATGGTTTTGAAAGGATTCCATATGTACAAATAACAAAAACAACATCTTAAAAGGATAATATCAATCTAAAACCAAATTTTACAGAGAGTCAAACAACTAACAACTGAAAAAAAATAATGTAGAGAATAGAAAATATTTCCCAACTCTTGTGCTATGGAGTTAACACACTCAATTTTTTTAAAAATTCAAGTAAAAGAGAAAAAATTATTTGAAATGATATACATGATGAAAGATAAGATAGAAATGGCAAAAATATGACAATGTAGTTAATGTCATCAACAATAATAGAAAGGCAAATAAAAACTACAAAGACATAGTATCTCATCTTATTTGAATAAGTACTATAAAAATACTCACACGGACCTGGAGAAAAATAACTTCTACATCGCTGGTGAGGATGTCAACAAGTATGGCATTATAGAGAAAATATTGAGGTTCATCATAAAAACAAAAATTAACTAATGTTATGTTTCTATGTATATATGTAAAGAAAACAAAATTAGCAAAGCCAAACAATACCTGCATGCAACTCATATCTATTGCTACATGATTCACAATAACTAAAATGTAGAATTGGCTTAAATTGCAATTAACAGATGAATACATTATGAATATGTGAAACACATACAAAAAGTTGAATAGTGCTCATTTGTAAAGATATTACCTCATCACTTGAATCAAAATGTAAAAAAAAAATAAAATTAAACATACATTATATCTGTTTAATGTATGGAAGATAAAAAGGCCAATGAGGAAATTGAACAATGTTTACTAGAAATTGATAAGGGTTTTTGAGTCAGATAAAGAGAATTTGCTTATGATCAATACTTGATGTACTATATGCTGTATGCATCTATGAATACATCATATTAAACCCAATTAATAATACAGTATCACATGATGTATTAAAATAATTGAAAGTTTTTTTCTTAAAAACAGAGGCATCAGTTTATCATTTAGAAAGTTTATTTGGTGGCAAATAGCTCAGGAGGGAAGATTGACTTCAACTCATAGTTTCAAAGAATTCAGGCATGGTTCAATAGCCTCATGATTTTAAGACTTGGGCAAGGTTGATCATTGTGCTGCATGGCCCTATGTTTGAGAAGGCTGCTCAATTCATGGCAGCCAGGAAACATAAAGGAGTATAGACAGGATGGGACTAGTTACACTCTACTAAATCATGTCCTCAGCAGTGTACTTTCTATAACTAGTCTCTATCTTCTATCATTTCATGAATTCTCATCATCTGTTCAAATTTTGACTCCATCAATGGATGAAAACAACTGATAATTCCAGAGTCTTCATGACCTAAATTTCCTTGGAAATGTCCTCATAGACATATTCCAAACTATACTTTGAAAATTTCCTCAGTATCTTACATTCCAATCTAGCTGACGATCAATTTTAACCATTGTGGTGATTTTAAAGAAAATCCCTTATAGGCTCATAGGTTATGGCACTATTAGGTCCTGTTGAAGTAGTGTTTTACTGGGGTGGGCTTTTAGGTTTCAGATGCTCAAGCCAGGCTCAGGGTCACTTTCTCTGCCTGTTGCCTGCCAATCTGCATGCAGAACTCTTAGCTACCTCTCCAGCACCATGTCTGGCTACAAGTTGCCATGCTTCTTACCATGAAAACTTAAATCCAGCCCCAATGAAATGGTTTTGTTTATATGAGTTTCCATGATATAGCAATAGAAACCCCAAGACAACCATTAAAGTGCATAATGATAATAGAAATAGTATTCAAAAGAAAAGATATCTAATATATAATAAATATAAGAAATATAACTGATTACATCAAAGTTTATTGAACTGGACATGGAAACAGAGAAGGTAGAATGTCTTCTACAGGTTGGCATAAACAAGCTTGACTAGAATCTTCATAACAAAATGCCCCCAAGCCACAAAACATAAATATAGTCTAGATACTGTTATTTGAATAAAGGGGAATAAAGGAGTGGAAAATATATATGCTCACATTAGAATGCCCAATATTTTATCAAAGGAAAATTAGTAAAATCTTCTTCAAGTAATTGTCTATTAGACTGGAAATTAAACCAAGATGTAGAAAATATATAACAGCATAAAATACCACTAAAACAATAAAGAAGTCATATATTATATGCAATGTGAAAGAAATAAACCACCTGATTCAAATGTTAGACAACAAATCGACTTAGAAAGCCAAAGAAATGAAAAAGCATTGTAGTAATTATTACTGCTGAAGCATGAAAGAATAAACCTAAATGTATCCTAGAAAATATTAAGGTTCTTTTCCTAAATATTAATGTGGTCAAATTGTAAGCCAACATAGTTATGAACAAAGGAACTGGAGCAAATATATACAACTTTTAAATGTGGAAAATTAAAGGTGATAAATTTAAAAGCCACAAATCTTTCTGGTTTGGTATTATAATAGATCTGATAATCTGTACAAAATTAATAGCTTTTTATGGAATAAATTGCAGTTAAGTAAAACTCTGAACAACTGGTTTCCTCAGGATAATCAGTAAGGCCACTCATGCAAGTGGAAATTTACAAAATAGCAAGCCATTATCTATAATCAATTTAATATCTTTTAGACCACAGATTTGATGATTCATTTAGCCATTATTTAAACTATAATTTTAAAAATAAACAGTAATTTTTCAAAGCCACCATGACAGTTACCAAATTGTGCTGCACAAATACACTTCATATATCAATATCATTTATGAATATCACAATAAATATAATTCAATTTAAAATATAAGGAGGAGAATCTAATAGATTATTGTAGAAACAAATTACCAATTTTAATTTTATTACTTAAAGAGGAACATATATTAAATGTAATACTCTTCTAATTTAAATTTTCATGTTGGGCTTACAGAGAAATGCATTTTAATACAAATTAATACAATAAAATATATATATAAGAGAGTTAGTCCTTTGAAATGATTACATAAGAATAGCAAAACCTCAGCTGAATTAATCTGAAGTCAGAAATGTAATATTATCCCACAGTAAAGAAAATGAATCAAGCAATTTGAGGGGGGAAATGGGTGTGCTTAGCATTATTATTATAATGTGATCCAAATTAAAGGAGGGACCCAGCATGTTCTCCTTTATATCTAGAACATATCCTATAATGCATACCCATTTATATGTAAAGAACTGAAACTGTTGAATTAATATAAAATATTAATGCAGACACAGCACTGTATGCATAATAAATAAATCTTTTTAAAAAGGAAAGAAAAAGAAACGCTGTGAAAATAAATGAGTAGCATGACAAAATTTAGTGCATAAAAAACCAATAGCCTTTCTACATATCAATGACCAAGGCACTGAAAAAATGAAATAAAAACAGAGAGACACTATTGCTAAAGATAACCACATACCTTTCAAGTATGGTAAGAAAAAAAAAAATAAGCTGAAACTGATCTGGAAGATTCATCTCTGTAAACTACCCTTCAAATTGCCAGAAGATGGCATTTAGAGTATTGAGGGAGAAACATCATCTACAGTCTTCCCAAGTTGTGATGCTAAAGAGCACAATAACAACCACCCAGGTAATATGTGTCTACTTGAACAATTGTGGCATGACATTTTTATGAGGGTAACCAAACATTCTGATTGGTTTTGAGGCCCACATCACAGGATGGAATCCAAGCTTGATACTGAAAATGTAGCCAAAACTCCTTGTGAGGTCATAGGTCTTAATGGAAAACTTATTGTTGTTGCTTAAAGAATTGACACAAAACCAAACATCTTTTTCAGTATTTGTGTTTATACCTCCAAGAAAATGTTGCTCTCAGCCTTAATCAGAGAAAGCTCTGTCTTACAATGACTGGCCATAAATGTATACTCACAGCACTCTGGGTGCTGAAAGTAAATAATACTTGAGAGCTTAGCCCTAAACAAGACATTTTAACCCACCCTCTTAAAGGTTCAGAAAACATCACAGAAGAAGTAAAAAGAATGTAAGAATCTGAAGATAGGGAGGATGATGGTCAAGTTCTGTCTTCCAGGTGTGAGGCAATTGGAGGCATATATTCACAACATCTGTGCTTGCCTATATTTGAGCCTACCCAAGCATATCATGAGGCTGGAGAGATAAATCAGATGTCAAGAGCACTGGCTGTTCTTCCAGAAGTTGCAGGTTTGATTCACAGTACCCATATAGTATTTCACAAACATCTATATTTCCAGTCCAATTCGAGGGTATGTAACGACTTTATCTGTCTGTCCTCTGTGGACATCACATGCATGTAGTGCATACACGTACATGCAAGAAAAACAGCCATACACATAAAAAAAAGAAAATTTTTGATGAGACTGTCAATGGTGAGGCATACATGGGAGAGGCCTTATGGGCTCCTGCTTCTCCTTGATGAACTATTGACTACCAAGAGATTCTGAGAATGGAAGGAGGATTCTCTTCTGTTGTGAATAGGTGAGTACACCAGGTTTCAACGAATAGTTTCAAACAGACAGTCAATAGATGTTCCTGTTTAAACTCAACTAGCAACAAAACAAAAAAATATGAATGTGGGAAAGGATCACTAATGAGGAGGAGGCATCCACACATCCACGGTGGAGGGAAGGACATAGGAGAGGGGTTGTACATTTCTACACACACGAAATTGTCAAAGAACCTGACAGAAAATGTTCCTAACCCCTGAAAGAAGATACAATTGAAGAAAATACTATTTAAAGGAGGACACAAATATTTTACCTAGAAATTAAGATAAACAGAAATGCTTCTGCCTATTAAATATTAAATGGTTACATTAAACATTGACAATAATATACTTATAGAAGATGGTAATGATTTATATTTGATAATATAAATAGCAAAATATAGCTTGAGTGAAACAGATTGTGCTAAAGATCATAATAAAATATTACCATGTCCAGTAGGAAAAATCTACATATCAGGGAATACTTCAGTGGGTAGCCCTACAAGCCCATTATTAAGTATGTTGTTAGGTTTCCATAATTAAAACAAGACAGTGTATTAATATACCAATTAAACATTCAGGTAAGGAAAAAGATCAAGCAATAGATCTTAATAAGTACAGAATATGTTTCTAGATCTGAAATTAATAGAAAAAAAGATGCTCCTTTCTATAAAATATCTTGGAAAAACTAGTTGTTCACCTGTAAGAAAAATAACCCTCCTACAATATACAACGAAGATTTCAAAACTGAATCTAATATTTGAATGCCAACTCTTAACAATGGAATGCCATAGACCTGGGAAATAAATGACCCCAATTCTCTTTTATAAAACCAGAATGCCCTGGTAATTTTAGGATCTAATTTTCTACTTCTTAACCTGCTGTACATATTTGTAGCTGTCCACTTCCATTTGAATTTATTTCTAATCTTTTGCTACATGACTTCTGAGATCAACCAAAGCTGCAGACAGGCAGATGGCTAACTTCTCCAGAAAGTCCATATATAAAGGACTATGAATTGTCACTGAGCACTAGAGATGAAAAAGGGAAGTTCCTAGATAATTCCTGAGTCTTTAATGAGAGCAACACTCGGGTTAGCTATCTGTAGGAAAGTCTGCCTTGATTCACCTGACAATGAAAACAGTGTTGAGAAACATATATATACGTCCTCCAACAAGGCCACAACTTACTCTAACAAGGCCATACTTCCTAATTCTTCCCAAACAGTTCTACTAACTAGGGACCACATGTTTAAACATACCAAGACCCTCCTTCTCAGCATAAGTAATAAAAGCTGCAAAGAAGAAACTCAAATAAGCCCAGCTGCAATGAAGACATGGAGACAATACCAGCTGCCTGGGAGGAGCAGAAACCAGCTGAGCTGCCTGAAAGAGGTTTAGACTAGAGTCACTTGAAAAGGTCACTTTCCAACTAGTTGAGCTGCCTGACAGCTGTACAGTGTGCTCCAGGCTTCCTCACTTTTGTGAGCTGTCACCCATCCTGGGGTAGGCCTTGACTATACATCTCTTTTCAGTCATTTCTGCTCCTGTAAGTAACCTCTCACCCATACTCTGTACATAACCCCAATATAACTCAATGTAACTCATGGTTCACAAAGTTGGGCTTCAGTGGTATCTGTGCTCTGGTCTGTCCTGAGCTTCCTATGTGGGGTAAGTACATGTGTGTAGTGTCTCCCCAGAAAAAGTTTTATCACACAGCAGGCTTCTTTAACAATCTCTTTCAATTTATGCCCCAGCCCACTTTCTTGCTTGCAACTCTTACATCCCTCACTTCTATACGTCTGAATGTGATGTAAATACATGCCATGGAGAAAATGTTGTTTTATATATGAAGAGATATGGAGAAAGAAATATGTCTCAGTGGAAAAGTAAATTTTATGTGTTTTCTCATATTAAAAAATGAGCTAGAAGGAATATGTATAGGAAATGCACTATTTATTATTCATAACAAAAGTATCATAATAGTGTAGCCACTGAAAAACTTTACAGATGTGCATAGTATCAGGAGAATTAATAAATGTATTCTATTTCTAATTAATGTGGTATGCAGAAATAAAAATGATTCAATATATTTCTTAAAGTATCTCTATATATCTTCTTGACCATAATATTAAAATAGCATAACTAAATATTTTTCCGCTATAGTCTACAGCCACAGAATCCATATTTGCAACTTGTTAATATGAACATATAAAACGACCTAATATTTTTGTTAGAAAAATGAAAATATTAGCCCTATATGCTTCAAAATATTCTTCCTAGTTCTTTGTTTTTACATTATTTTATTTTTAAGATTTATAATATAACTACATCATTTCCATGTCCATTTCCTCCCACACACACCCTCCTTGCTTTTTTTCAAAATCATGGCCTCTTTTTTTCATTAATTGTTGTTAAATACATATATGTTAAATGTTAAATATATACATATATCTAACTACACAAATATAACCTCATCCCTCCTCTGTATAATCTTACCTGTATGTTATGTTTCCAGGACTGTTTGGTATTGGATAACCAATTGGTGTGCTTGCCCCAGGGAAGACTATTTCTCCCACTTAGCATTTCTCAGTTGCCTGCAATTCTTTGTGTGGTGCTTTCCCTGTTGAGTTTAATACGTCAATTGGTATAGGTCTTGTTCAGCTCATGTTTAGGCCATTATGAGCTGTTTTGCTTGTCTGTTTTTCCTTGCTTTTATTTGTGCTCTATTGGTGCATTTCTCACAGACTCCTGTGTATAGATAGATTGAAAAACATAGAAGAAAGGGCACACACACTTCTAATTAAATCAGACCAGTGACACAAACTCAATGGGTAACACAGTCTGAATGACACATTATTTAAACTATGTTCCGTACCAGACTAGATCACTTAAAATAGTACTGCAGGTGACTACTAACTTAAGACTGACAACATTAAGTACTGTGAAATAAATGGCTTTTGAAATATAAAAATTATTTTATCATAACTCTGAGTGCAGAAGTCCAAACTCAGGTCTCAGCAAACCATTCTCCCTCTTGTCTTTAGAAAGTATGTAGTTTGCCTCTTCCTTCGTTTAAATTTGAATAGTTTTTTTGCATATTATACACAAAAGTTTACAACCAGAATAAACAAAATCTAGAAAAATTATAGCACAACAAGAAAAAATGCTAACAAAATAGTGAAAAGTCCAGTTTGTTGCATGGGTTTTAGCCACAATACTGGTTATAAAATGAAAATAACTTGTTGTGGAAATGATATCCTGTGTGACAATATATTTTGGTTATAAAATTCACACTAGTAATTGTATATCAAATGTATACCACTTGTGCCACCAGGAAGATTGCGTATACTGTGATCAGAGCATGTTGTGAATTCACTACAACATGGTGATTGATTGTTGAATTTAATCATGCCATGTCTGGGATCTGGCATTCTACCAACTATAGCACAGCTGCCAGCCCAGCCAGCATCGTAGAAACTCACTAGCCCTCTGGAGTACACGCATGGCTCCAGCTTGTCCTTTGATTCACAGGGAAGAAGAAAGAATTGCAGACATCATCTACATTTTCAGAAATGGCATGACTCTTGCAATTAGACTTTCTTACCTATCTTGATACTCAAGGGTATCTCTTTGAGTGACTGCTATGATAAACTCATAAAATGGGTGTCCAGATAGATGTCATTGTAATTCTAAAGAATTATGAACTGATGTTCTTAGTTAATATTCTCAAAGACATCAAACTGTGTTGTGATTAAATGTAGAGGCATGTCATAGACTCAGTGAGCTACCTTTCTACTGACTCAAATTGCCTATTATGGAAATACAGATTATTAGTATAAGAACTTTATTTTGCTACAAAATAATATACATTAATTGGATTTCCATTTTTAACATTTAATCTATAGACAAACTCTTTTGTATTGTGTGATAATAATAATTGTGTATATAATAATCATGACATATAATATAATAACTATTCACTCTCCTCTACCCACCACTAGTTTTCCCTACCAATATCACATGCTCTCTTTAAAAAACCCACTAAGTCCACTTAGTGCTACTTGTATGTGCATGTGTGTAGACAGTCTACAACATGGTTAGCCTCTCAGCAGCTACATCCCTCAAGAAAACTGCCTCTTCCCCAGAAGCCAACCACTGTCAGTATATAATCACAAGTGTGGGACTTCATGAGCCCCCTACACAAGTTCTTATAATTCTATGGTCAATAAAAGATGAACTTAAAAGTAGTCCTCTGATATATTTGAATCAATTTATCTTTTAAAATATTAGTATTATCATTTAATATTAATTTGACATTAAAACAAATGAGGTGAACACATTGACGTTTAAAGAGATTGAGATTCTTTTTGGCTTAAATTTACCCATAACCTACTTCCATATCTATGAAAATTCATTTTTAAAAGGTTTTTATTTCCTAATTTGGATCTCTGAACAGTTATAGTTCCATGCTATTTCTGCAGGAAAGGATAACTCAGTTTAAAACTTACTTTCCACATAGTTAAATATTTCTATCAGTTATTTATAATTACTGTTTTGGTTCCTGTTAGCCTCCATCAGAACTGCAAGAAAATAGCCATTTTGTTTGGCAAGTCATAGGACCAGAATTCATCAATAAGCACATTCTACACTTCACATTAATATTGCAAGACATTAGCCACCTGCAGATTACAAGTGGTAACACATTCTATGAAAGATGCTTCACAGTAAATATTGTTAACTGAGATTTATAATTGAAATTTTACCTCAGTCCTTTTCAAATACCATTTTTTCAGTTAACAAGTATTTTTTTTTCTAATTGGCACATTCTAATACCCCTGATGCTCATTTCTATTATAGACACATCACTCTGACAGATGTTTCTAACAAAAATGTTTATCTCAATATTACTAGAGAAACATCTGTTACTAGAAGGAGATATTGGCCATTTTTATTTCTCCAAGTATTACATAAACCAATGACTCATCACCAAAAACAATTTGATCCATCCTGGACAAAGGCATTTATATTACACAGGATAGGAAATCATTTGCTCGATATTCCATGGAATGCCAAATGACTTCTACGTGGCCACATAAAAATGATTTTTTTCTATTTCATAATCAGTTTTATTTGCCTATGTTTCTACAACTCAAAAGTAATAGTAATGAGATTGAAAATTTGTAACTCAGCTAAAAACTATCAGAATATTGTGATGGGAAATAATGTAATTTAAAAGATAGGCTTTTTGTTAATTCTTCTGAAAATACCCACATATTTAAAATAAATATCCTTACTATGAGTTAGTCTACAGATGCACTTTATTTTTTCTCAACTTTTGTGATTACATAGACAATTTATCTTTTCTGGATTTTAAGTCCCATAAAGTTTGAAAGTGCCTTAAATTGAATATTCCATTATGTACATCTTCCTATCACTATTTTAATTATTTTTTTATTTTTTGAGATGATAATTACAGAATTTTCCACTTCCTTTCCTCACTCCTAACCCTCTCATGTGCCTTTACTTGCTTTTTTCATATTTATGCGCTCTTTATTTTTAAATAATTGCTTTTACATTCACATACAAGTTAAATACAACCTTCTCCACTTTTAAGGAGAAAGTCAAGCTATTTGCAGTCTTATTTAGTGAAAACAAGTAATGAGCTTTCCTTTTCATTAAGAACGCCTAATGTTTCTGATGTAAAGACTCTTAAACACGATGGTTAACTCTCTAATGAAGTGTGGAATGACACTAAAAAGTAAAGTTCAACATTATTCTTTATTCCAGGATTAGAAGAGCCAAGAATATCAGAAATCACTGCAGTGATCTGAGCTCATGGATTTTTGCCTAACCCTAATAAAAAATGATAGCATCATTTTAAAAAGTGAAATTTCCCCCAAGAAAATTAATTATAAGTTATATCTCTTTATATATTCCCCTTCTTTGTATTTATGTCAAATTCTCAATAAGTGAATCAAATGTACTTAAGGCTAGAATGATGAAGGACTGACTCAAGGATTTCAGGCATTCTCAGCAGTAGATCATTTTATACACTTGCAATGAAATATTCATCAGGTTGATTAATATGTGCATGAATTGGCTCTAACATCTTCATAGCTGGGTAGGACTTAGACAATTAGTTCATCTTTCATTTTAAAAAATAGGCAAATAATTATAAAGTATAATTCAGAGTACCACAGATAAGCCTTTGATAGTTATCAAGATAACACCTGATACATAGTAAATCATTGTTGTTATCAATTTGCTACTTAGTAAGTAAAATAAAAGAAACTCCATGAGAATATTTAAAAGCCAAACATATAACCTGTGTTGCTTTTTATTTCAAATTAATTATATTAGCTAATAATACATGTACTTTTATTCATTCAGTAAGCAATTATTTTTAAGCCACAGTCTCTACCAAACAATTTGTTAGATGATAGTAAGCAAGACAGAAGTTGCCTGGCCACTAGAGAACTCACAGAATTCCACAACTGTGCAGTTACTTGCAGTTAAGAGTTCAATTGACTGAAGCAATTGCTATGTGCCAGAGCCCTCATCATCAATGCTAATGGTAACTAACTGTACATTTTACTCAAATGTTCCCACTGCTATTATCAATAATTTTCACAACAAAATTTGTGGGACATATTTAACCAGTATAGTTAAGGAGATTTGGGGGTGCTTAATGTTTTTTTTTTTGAGTTACATGTGTGATAGTGTTACAGGGTCAGGGTTCACATTTTCCCTTTTATTTCTCCACTATTACAAAGCAAAGGCTGATTTTAGAGTAGCCTTGCTCCTCTGTCAATAGCATCCCTTTTCCTCTGAGTGTTTTCTTCTCTTTATGGGAAATGTTTTATATTTTCTAAGCAAATTAAAGACATAAATATTCACAAGAACAAGTCAAGAAAAGATAGAAAGTGTTTCTCCCAACTCCAACACTTAGCCCAGGAGCTATTTGCAACTAATGGCTGCCCAGGAAGAGAGAATCAGTTTTCTTCATGGTTGCAGACATGGGAGACTCCCCATGCTTCAATGGATGGGCTTACAGCCATGTACATCCTGGTAGCCTTGTGCTGCCTAATATGCTCAAGGCTCATGAACCCTGCATTTGATACACAGTAACAAAAAACTGTGTATCAAATGCAGTTTGGGGGGCAGACAACAAAAACAAAAGAAAATCCCTGATCACATAAAAGCATGTGTGGTGTATTAGCCTGTGTTCTCCAAGTTATATGAGTCCAGAAATTCATATGCTATTGTGAGACAATTTTAAAACTAAATTCTGATTTCTCTTAAAGATGAGAAAACTTTCACAAAGATGTAAAAGGATTAAGAAGCTGAGATGGGGCTGGAGAGATGGCTCAGAGGTTAAGATCACTGACTGCTCTTCCAGAGGTCCTGAGTTCAATTCCCAGCAACCACATGGTGGCTCACAACCATCCATTATGAGATCTGGTGTGCAGATATACATGGCAGCAGAATGTTGTATACATAATAAATAAATAAAATCTTAAAAAAAGAAGCTGAGAAATACCATAAGCAACTAGAAAAATAATGTTTTTAATTAATTGATTAAAAGACTCCAAAATGGGGCTGGAGAGATGGCTCAGAGGTTAAGAGCCTGAGTTCAATTCCCAGCAACCACATGGTGGCTCACAACCATTTGGTATGAGATCTGGTGCCTTCTTCTAGTGTGCAGATATACATGGAAGCAGAATTTTGTATCCATAATAAATGAATAAATAAATAAATAAAATCTTTAAAAAAGACCCTTCCTCCTTCCCTCCCTTCATTAAAAAAAAAGACTCCAAAATGGTTTTCTACATTTTTGTTTTGTCTTTTTCAATGAAAGTTATTTCATAATAGATTCTATAAATTAGAATCATAATTGACCAAAATATATTTTCCTGTTACTGACAGTTGTTTTAAAAGCTGAAACCACATTTTATAGATTCTATGATTAGAATATTTACAATAACTAACTAGCTTCTGGCCCCACAATTTTATTTTTCATCTTCTTTACTACTTTCTTCTGGTGCTAAGAACCAGAGGACAAAAACACATTTCAGCATGACTGTCCTTGTCAGTCAACTGGAAAGGTTGCATGGCAAATCGCGTAATTATTTCTGAAATCTATGCATAACTAGCAATCATTTTCCTACATTCTCAAATTACTCTGAACCATTCAACTATATTCTGATGAACCCAAACTAAAGGTCCTTCACTATCTTATACTTAACTCAATCCAATAATTGTATATCATATCCTCCAGGCAAAAAAATATAAAGGAGCATCATAAAATACAAGGAAGAAACCACACTAACAACCAACAGGTTAAACGAAACAGAAATCTTAAGAAAAATAAAAATTCAAACAATTTTTTATTTTGTCAAAGCAAAAGCAAACATACATTTAAAAGTGATTTAACTTAATACACAAAATCAGAGTTTCATATTTTTCTTCTTAGAAAAACTATGTACAGTAATGGGAAAACTTTAAAATACAATGAAAGAATTCATGAACAAGGGAATAGTCTATTAATTATTGCATCTTCAATTGCAGATCAAGTTTGGTGGAGGCTGTTGTGAATAAATATATCATTCAATATGATATAAAAATTAAGGATGTGGCTTCAGAGTAGAATTGGAAGTAAGTTCAGGAGCAGCACGATCATGAGAGGTAAATTCAGTAGATTCATCCCCATTCAGTTAGGAGACAAAATCAGATGCAACAAACTCTGACATGGTGTTACCCATGCATAGACACTCATATAACATATCATAGCATGTATCTCATTTAATTTAATAGCTTGTCAGTCTGTCTTTCCCAGGGCATTCCAACTTCATTAAGAGCAGAAATTATCTTTTATCTTGAAGCTCTGTTGATATAAAATTGTATAAATTCAGAAAATTAGCAGGTGAAGGATGGAAAATGGGAAAAGTGAGATTTTATGTCCTCTCATACATTCTGTCCATTACAGTATCTGATGCTCAGCACCACTGAATACAGCAGGTGACTCATGAATCACTCATATGTGTCATGTCCTATTACATACTATATGACTATGTAGATCACTTCTCTACTCGTGTCTATCATATCCATTCATTCAACAAATATATATTGAGTACCTACTAAGTGACAGGCATTGCCTCAGGCAATAAAGAGTACTGAACAAAATGGCTATAACTTTGTGGTGTATTTATCAGTGGACTGTTCTTATCCAAATTCTCATTATTAAAAATTAAGCCCACATTTAATGTTTTATCTCCCCCAATAACCTGTAATTCATGTAAACAGCTAAGCAAGTGCATACTATACAAAACAACAAACACTGAAATATTACAACTTAAGTTCCCAGTTTGTGTGCAACAATGATACCTAACAGCTCCTTGGACACTGTGTCTACCCTCCCATAAAAATCTTTCTAAAGGAACATTTGTGTGCACATGGCTATTACAGAACAGGGGCCATACTTTATTTTAGCAAAGAGGAAGTCTAGATATCCTTTCATGAAACATCATCTCATAGCATTTACAAAATCGTGATCTGAAAATACCAAGCAGCCAGATAATATGGATAGTATTTGAGCACCTTTGATAGTCAAAAATAGACGGTTGGCAGAATGCATCATTACTTATTATTCATTTTTAAAATTCTGATTTCTGTATCAGTTTAAGTAACACATTTGACTGCTTGGGAGCACAGACTAATTATAACTCTAAATATGGTGGTAGTTGTTTAATTTCAATAGTTTCAAACAAATAATCTTGAATGGCTTTAATTTAAAAATAATTCTGGTTTAAAACACACTTTAAACATTCAAACTCTCAGTCACTTTACTGACTGTCTTAAAAGTTCCTGCCATTCAAGTTTTTTCAAATGTCCTTTTCTTATTTGAGAAATGAATTCTGTCCTTTTTAACTGTAACAAAATGTTTTTGCGTGAAAGTTGTGTTTATTTCACTGTTTTTGAGCTTGCTTTTCTATTCCTTTGGGGAGGAGGAGAAAATGTCATTTTATGTTTGTAGTTACATTTAAAGTTTAGTTTGTTCCTTCCAGAAATAATACATGGAATAACAAGTTTACAAGAAAATTATAGATTTTAAAATTAAATAAAAACTACTAGTTACTTAACAGTGAGAAACATGAATGCTTAAACATTTTAACTCTTGCTATTACTCTACTCCTACTTTGGAAGGCATGTTATGTGACATCTCATGAGCAAATGTTGCTCTGTCACAAAACTCCAAACTTTAAGTATCTGCTTATATCACTAAGGGTATAAATTTTCAGTACCTTTCCCCCGATTCCTATGGGAGAAACTAAGCAAATTTAGCAGAGTATATAGATTAGATATTCTAAGACACCTTATGCACTCCAAAATGTTTATTCTTTCTTGACAAGATTGCAAAATTATCAGTTTTTCAGGGGAGTAAATTGAGAGGTTTAGAGGTATAATTTGAGGAAAATCAGCAGGTCTTTCAAATCAAGAATACATTGCTATCCCCTCATCTTCTCGTCATACCTTCCTCCTTATGATCTTATGTACTTACCAGCCTAAGCTACAGTTTTCTCTAAGATCATCATAACTATATATTTTAGCTATTCATTACCTTTCCCCTATGAGGGCAACAGCTTCAAGATATATATTTCTATTATATTCACTATGCATTTATAAAACCAAGGAAAGTGTTTAACACCAAGTAGACCCTCAGTTATTATCTAATCAGGAATGAAAATTTTATCAAATGCTATAAAAATAGTTATTATGCATTTACCAGCACAAAGATATATTTAAGTACAGAGAGCATTCTATATGGAAAATATTAGTACAGAAATGTCCTAGAAATATAAAGAAGAGGATGTTGTCCACCAGAAAAAAAAGGCCAGTGCAAAATTAACCTTCACTGGTAGAAACACTTCAGCATACAGGAACATTTCAGTATGAATGAGTCATAACATTTATAGTTCTTTGTAAGATCAGTAACAGAAACATTACAAAAAATCAACGTTTCAATCCTGTTGATCATGGTTTAAAATGTCAGTAGTAATTATATATATATAATATATATATATATTACATATATATAATACATAATATATGTATATGTCTCCATTGACATTTTAAACAAAAGGATATATATATATATATATATATATATATATATATATATATAGAGAGAGAGAGAGAGAGAGAGAGTCTTGTGGGCATGCTGAAGAATCTAAGAGAATATTTTTCATCAATCAATAATCTTTAACAAAAGATACTTGAAATGTGGGGAAAGAAGATAGATGAGGCTTTTATTGATTAAAAAGCTGAAGGCCTTAGCTTTTGAGTCACCATTATTGTTGATGTTAAGTATTTCAGATGAATACTAAAGACAGGAAATTATGCATAATTAATAAGAAACACAAGAGTTGGAAATTAGGAGACACTTTACTTCAAAATGAATTGTTTTTCTAAGTGCTAACACTTGTACATACCCCCATTCTCAATTTTACTACAAATATTTTACCTTGAAGGGAATTAAGATTCCTATATCTAGGATGAAGAACTAAGGAAACAGTTCCTGAACGGCTTTGCCTTTCCAGGCTGCTTGGAAGCCCATTTTTATTGGTTCAGAGTTATTTTTTAAAGGGCTCTGAAGGAGATTTTTAAATAAGTTTATTCATAAAACAATTTGAGGGGAAAAAGAGCAATAACATACCTTAATTGGTCATTTTGATTCTTCCTGAAAGGGTACGAAGAACAACAGACATAGAAGAGAGGCGTGAGTTTCCTTGTTCTCAAACCAAATGGGACTCATCTTGGTGGGGAATGAAAGCAAGAGAAGGAACCATCTTTTTAAATCAGTGTAAAAGATACCATGGTTGTGAGGGGAAATATCTTAAGCGATCCTCATTATTCAATGTAACTATGTGACAGGAGCTGGCCAATAATTAGAGAGATGAATCCCATTCATTAACACTGTAGTCTTCAAATATGAAAAGATCCTAGATGAACAGAGGAGATGGTTGACTGTGGGACAGCAAACCACTTCCCCATGCCCCCATTCATGGATGGCAATAGGGTCTAGGTCCTGCTCCAAATGATATAACAGACACTGAAGATCACCCATGGAAGACCTCACTCTCTCTGGGGAGCAGAAAAGGGATGGGATGGGGGTTGGTGGGGGACAGGGGAGGAGGGGTGGGAGAGGGAACTGAGGTTGACATTTAAAAGAAGCTTGTTTATAATTTAAATTTTAAAAAAGGAGAAAAAAAGAAATAACTCTACTGTTCCTATGCTTCTGAACAGAGGAATTCAAAATCTTCTTTTTTTTAACAGGAGACAATCAGTATAAAAATACACTCACTAAGAAGGACAAAGTCACCAAGAACTACAAATTCAAATCCTATACCGATAAGCAAGAGTTGCCCCCTTAGATATGGAAGGAAGAAACCAAAAGGTAATAAAATACAAATGGGGAAATAAGAAAGGTAGGAAATTGACTGTATTGCAGTAATATTCACATCAACACACATCAGTGAAGAAACATGCTATTGGGTAGATGGGGAGAACTATGATTTAATGTTTTAGGATGTAGGGCTACTGCTGAAACATGTGGGCGAGATAGTGTGTTACAAATCAGCAAATTGTAAAAGACGTAGCTTATGTTATGTAGCAAAAATTTGTGCTGTAAAATATCAATTAATTACTAAATTATAGCAACATCCATGATGGATCAATTTACTTTGGTTTGTTTTTCCAGTAACAGATGTCCATGTTCTTTGCTGGTTGCCAAACCACATGAGTCTGTTGTGATAATAGCTGAGGGGCTTATTTAAAAATAAAATTTGTTTTTACTGGAGATAGATTGAATATTTAAATGTTGAAAATCAAATTAAATTGTAATAAAAAGACCACAGAGCTCCTGCAAAGTCACTCACATTTCTCCTGTCTGTTATACAGAGAAAAATTATCAGACTTAAAATTTTAGTATGTATAAACAATTGAACTTAGCACTTGCCTATATGCTGTGATTTGCTAAAGGTTTGCTTTAAATGCACAGAAAGAATAAAATGAGAATGGAACCTGCAGGTCCTGACACACTTTGTTAGCCCAGCAAAACGTTATTTGGAAATGTCAAGCTGATCACCTACTGAAAGCTGCCAAAGCCCTCCCTTCCCTCTAAATGTCACCAGCTTGCTCAAAATAAACACAATGGATTGACTGACGTGTTACTAGCTTTACAAGATTTTAAAGCTATCTATATTTCATTCATTTTTTTTGTTCCTCTGAACATTGAGTAGTGTGTATTTGATTTTGACTTTTCCCTAGCAGAGTGTCATAAAGCTCTGGTTGCCCTCGCCAAGATGAACTTCCCATTGATGGTGCCCCTTCAGAACACGACTGTGGAATTTCAACACCTTCTGCAACCCCACATGAAAAGACCACAGCCACTGAGGTCAAAATCTGAGTTCAGGACCTGCCCTTTGCTGATGATGTGGCATTTAAAGAAGGCTCAGTCTGTCTAGTCTTGGAAAACAAAGCCCTTGCAGTAGTTGCTTCCTTCTACCTTAAAGGTCTGCCCTTCAACCATTCACGGAGAAGTGCAATGAAATAATGCAGTGCACTGGAAAGTAAAAAGCTTTTACATCAGTAATTCTTGAATAAAAGAGCCTCAGATTTGACATTTTGACAAATTTTTCATCTGAAAAAACAACCATTATCACTGATATTTAATCAGTATGTGTGTATAACTTGATATACTTACATGCATATGCATACACACCTACGTTATACTTCTATAATGTTTATAGACATATATAGATAGATTGATTAAATTTATAAGGTTAATAAATATACTTTAGAGATGCATTCATGCTCCAGAAACAATCTCAAATCTATTGAGGTAGTACACATTGTCCTAGTTGCCAATATTAAGATATACTTTATTTGAAAGACTATCCAGCCTTATGATCCTACAAAACATTGGGTATGTTGTTTACATGTTTAAATATTCCTTAAATCACAAGAAAAAACTAGTACCAAAAAGTTGTTATGATTCAAAAATATTTAAAATTAATTTGATGAAAGTATATACTAGTTAGGAAATGACAGCAAACAAGTAATTAAATTTAGTGTTTAGTTTTTAATCTCCTATAGAAGAAAAACATAAAGTATTTTTCTAAAATACAGATAAAACAAATAACATTTTGTCTCTTTTTCTGCTTCCTGATGAACTCTGGAATAGTGGAGTTCAATCATTTTCTCATGCTTCTGAACACAAACTTGATTCTTATGGGGAGGGTGTAAGGAAAGAGGAGCCATCATTCACTGTTTGTGGAGTTTCAAACTGGTCCAGACACTCTGGAAATAAGTGTGGAGAACCCTCCTAAAGCTAAAACTAAATCTACCATATTATGCAGCAATATCCTTTCTTGATATTTGGCAAGGGACTTGGTGTCCTCTTTCACAGATACTTACACAGCCATGGCCATTCATTGAATTTACAGTCAAAACAGCCATGGAATTGAAAGATCCCAGATGACTTTCAATTGACAAATGGATACTGAAAATGCAGTACATAAATATTATAGAATACTACTCAGCTGTTAAGAAAAATGAAATTTGCAGGCATATGGATGGAAATAGAAAATATTATATTGAGAGAGGTAATCCAGACCTAGGAAGAAAAATAATGCATGTCCTGTCTCTTGTGTGGTTTCTAACTCTAAATCTCCATTTGTGTGTATATAACACAGAGTAACCATAGGAGCCATGAAAGAAAATGGGCACCATGTCAGGAAGTAAACAATAGAAAGAGAAACAGCAGGTTAAAAATAATTTGATGACAAAAATTTGAAAAATGGGGGAGGTTAATGGGAAGGAGATAGGAAAATCAACACAGGAGTGGGAAGGAATGAGGAGGAGAGCAAAACAATAGTGAGAATGTCTGGAAAAGCCAAAGGAATTATATTTACCTAAATTACCCACTTAGCTAAAATTATATATAATTCATATAATTATATGTGTATGCATATACATAGAGTGTTTAAATGAAAATTTTACACTGGAGCTGCCAATGCTCTAGCCAAAGGCTATAGAATAGCTAACAAAAACCCCAATACCAGACATGAGTAGTCCACTTTTGAGTTTTGGTCAGGGGATTTCAAAAGACTCCCAAAATATTACAAGCTACTAATGTTGCTTTTGTACTGCCTCCCAGGGGTGAGAGGCAAGTCCACATTGATGAAGACACCATGTACTTTGGAGACAGGGTCTACAGAGTCCAAGATGGAGGACCTGAACCTGAAAGCCTTCTCCTTGAGGACTAGCTCTCATGATGCTAGAAGGGAATAATGCAACCAATAGTCCTATCTACCTGTGACAAACACCTAACACACACACACACACACACACACACACACACACACACACACACACACACACGGCATGACATGACAACTTTTTTATGGTCCAGTAGTAGCACTCATTTCTGGCAGTAACCAACAACTCTGTAATTGGATTTAAGTTCTGCTCAACCAGCTGAAATAATGAAAGGGACTGCATACCTAACCAACTACCTATAACCAAAGTGGTCATGGATCTCAGAAAAGAACCTGTAACTGTCTCTCTAATGAATTAGCATAATTCCAAACCACATTCTAAATATGTATTTATATACCCATAGATAAGTGTAGCTATCTAAGCAACAGAGGAGAGGCTACCTTAATGCCCTCCTCTGATAATGAGATTGATGACTGTCTTATATGCCATCCTATAGCCTTCATCCAGCATCTGGTGGAAGTAGAAGCAGACACCCACAACTAATCACTGCACTGAACTGGAATACATTGCAGAGAAGAAGGAGTATTGGGCAAAGGGGTCCAGACCAGGCTGCTGAAACCCACAGAAACAGCTGACCTGAACAAAGGGGAGCTGATGGACCCCAGACTGATAGCTGGGAAACTAGCATAGGACTGTTCCAGACCCCCTGAACTTGGGTGTAAGTTAGGAGGCCTGGGCAATCTATGGGGCCTCTGGTAGTGGATCAGTATTTATTGCTTGTGTATGAATAGACTCTGGGAGCCCACTCCACATAGAGGGTTACTCTTTTAGCCTAGACACACATGGGAGGGTCTAGGCTCTGCTCCAAATGATATGACAGAATTTTGAGATTCCCCCATGGAAGGCCTCACCCTCCTTGGGAAGCAGAAAGGCTAGGGGATTGGTGGGGGGCAGGGGAGGAGGGGAGGGAGAGGGAACTTGGATTGACATATAAAACAAGCTTGTTTCTAATTTAAATAAAGAAAGGAAAAATACATAGGAAAAAATGTTTTTAAAGCATCAGGAATTTTAAAATGACAATTCTACATCCTTATTTGTTGATAGCCCTTGAATATCCACCAATGGACTATGAGTTCTGTTTGTCTCTCTACACACCATCCTGCAGTCTTTCTTTGCTCAGTTCCAAACCAAGGGTCTCCCACTGTGTTCTATACCAAGTATCTTCCCTATAGTGTTTAAATGTAGCTACTCCTTGTCACATCTTTATACATCTCTGCTTTAGTACTTTTGTATTTGCCATAATTGAACTTTAAAAATTATTTTTGTGATTTTTATTGTCTACTATGACCCATTTCTATATTCTGTTACAACTTTATGTAATTATGCTACCAAGTTACTATGCCATATGTTGCAACAAAGTTTTGTAAAGTGCTTTTGAAGAACATATCCAGAGATAAAATAACTAACTATAAACTCATGTCAACATCTGTACTAACTTATTAGTATACTTTATATGTATATATAAAAAGTTTATTCCCCTCTTTTCAAACATTTGTTTGTCAACATGTCTCTGAAACAAATTTTCCTTATTGAAGCCAGAAAGTAATTTATTTGATCAAATCAAGATTATTCTCTTAAAACTTCTTTCATTCAGTTTTTCTAAAACATTTTCTAAAAGGGCACTTTTTCTCAGAAACTAGTTTTTCCTAAATTTTTAAGGGAGAGTATCTTACAATACTATATGATATTTAAGCTTTAAGTTATAATCTTAAGATTCAAAGTCATTTATAAAGTGTAAAATTAAACCATTAAAAACAAATTTTGCTTGCTATTGTTCAACCACTCTTATTAGATTAGAGTTAAATATTTGGACAGAATATAAACTAAATGGCAACAAAAGATGCTCAATACTTTCCTTTTTAGGTGAATATATTACTTAAAATGACATGAAAAGCATCTTTCTTAAGCATAGCTTAATTTAGTGTACAAAGAACCTGAAGATGCCTGCATTCAAATTTTATTCTTGTTAGCATAAGTATTAAGGATGAAAGGGTAAGTCTGAAATTAACAACAGATTTTATTCTAAATTTTATTACCTACACAGTGACAAATTATAGTGTGAAAATGAAGACATTTTGTGATTTAACAGGTTAACAAATGAGAAATAAATAGCAAAAGTGAAATGGCGGATATGAAATGTAATATTGAAGCAAATTACAATGGCAAGTAATATGTTGTAAATCTCCCAAGATGAAAATAAAGTCTTGAGGGTCATGCTGTTTAACATTCTAAATAAATATAAATCAGTGGTGTGATTCTTCTATTAAAGCTAATGAGTTACTAGGGTGATTTTGTTTATAGTAGAACAGGGTCCAGATGGAAAGTGAAGATTTCCAATTTATCCAAGAATGGGAAAGTGCACAAGGGTAGAAGGTACTCAGAGGAAAAATTGACTAAGAATTTATGGCACAGGAGAGGCAATAATATAACACAGAATGAAGAATAATTATCCACATACATAGAACACTAGGCAAGACACATGATCAAGGAACAGGGAAAATGCAGTTCTGGCTTGAAGTGAAGTATTTCGATTAACAAAAAAGGTGCCTAAGTATCACACTGACTATGAGACATGTCACAGATGCTATAGCCTAGAGATACTTTTAAGGAAACTGGTTCTTTATGTAATGACATAGCTGGAAGACACATCTTTTTTTATGTCAAGGTATTCACCAGATTTCTTTAAAAATCCTCTAAGCACAGGACTATTAAAGGACAAACCAGGAGCACCACTTGGTATTCAGTAAAAACTTTTGTCATGATTCTGTTTCAAACTGTCATCAGTGAATGTAGTTGATATGATTGAATCCCCAAACTGAAACTGAATTTCATACCAGAAGACCCCACACAGAAATCCGTATGATTCAGATGCCTTCTTATGCAGAAAAGCCACAGGAAAGAGAAATGAAATTATTTATGATCAGAAAGAACAAACCCAGATATGTACATTCACATTGAGGAAAATTTGAAGCAGAAACATTACCATTAATTTAAAAACAAACAGACATCTAAATTTAAAACTTAAAAACAAACTGAAATTGTGATGAGTACGTTGACAGAAAATGAAGAAAGTCTAAACAACAAATAATTCCTTATTATTTATATATTTAAATATATAATATAAATATATGATTAGATATATAATATATTTGAATTTAAATACATAGTAATTTTTCTCTTTTTATTATTATTAATAATAATAATAATAATTCAAGTTAGGGAACAGGCTTGTTTCACATGTAATTCCCCTCTCCCTCTCCCTCCCCTCATCCCCATTCCTTCTCCCCCACCTCCAACCTACCCCCACCCCATCCACCCACCACTCCCCAGGCAGGGTAGGGCCCCTTAAATTTTTAATCATACCCCACATTTTAAAGCATCTCTCAATGGAGAAAATGTGGACATAATACTAAGAGGAAATATAGAATTCAGAAAAATAAATCTCAATCACAACAGAGGAGGACCTGGTCCTTCATCCCCAGGCTAATAACTATTAGTGTTTCCAGGTCATAGTAACTGGGAATTGATCCTGGGAGCCCAGTCTACATGCACAGTTGCCCACCATTATTCTTGAACAGAAAACATGCATACTGCTTAGTCATTAATGAATTCAGTGACTGTCAATAAAGCTTTTTTATCTTATTCCATAAATTCTAATTGTAGAAGGAACAAAATTACATTAATTTTCAAGTGTTTACTCACTAAAATTCTATGAATTATATTTTCCATTCCAAATTATTAAAGGTTAATGTAAAAAATCAGTAGTCTTTAAAAAAGAACAATATAAAGGAAGCTTAATTTTGTTTCAATGAGATACAACTAAAAAACATAAATATCAGTAGGTGAAAATCTATTATTTATCTGACATCCTTGGAAAACTTTATTTAAATTATCTCATTTCAAGATTCAGCCTCAAAATTTTTTAATTATAAATACTGGATACTGTTTTTATGTGTATTTTATAAATGATCAGATAGTTAATACTGGTAATTTCCTATCATTCAACTTAACATTTAATGAGATATTTCAGTGTTCCTGAATGAGCCACAGTCACCAAAAGTATATTTTAATGAAATTATATGCTATTTTGTGAGAAAATAAATCCTTTGTAGTTTGATGGGGTATTAGAATGTCTTTATGACTGTCTTGAGTAGATAACTTAGAATCATCATACCTCTATTGATTCACTCACCTTTTCATCCTGCAAATACTGCTCTGTTGCTTGACATGTGCTAGGTGTTTGACTAGGCCTTAAGAATACATTAACAAAAGACTCTTTGCCATAATGATGTATAACCTTATGCCATATAAATATGCAAAATAACAATATTATCCATATATGTACTACAATCCCTGCATTAAATAATAGCTATCACAGACTTTAAGAGATCAGACTAGCAAGATGTTGCCTGTTTGAGATTTAAGGCATTGTATTGTGGTTTACAGATGGAAGTATCTAAAGACTGCAACAGAGGAAACAGTAACAATCATTAATATTCAGTCCTGCTTAGATGAAATATTTGCTAGGATTTCTCTTGTTCAATCATAAACCAAGCATAATGCAGCTCTACCTAATTGATCAGGAATTGACCTTAGTGGGTTAAGTCACATGTTCAAGGAAGCAAAGCTTGGGAAGTGGTGGTGTCATAATTCAGATGCAACTATATATATTTTCAACATTCTTTATATACCTGTGGCACCAGCTTTTCCAATGCAACCTTGAATCATCCTACCTGGCATAGAGCTCTAGGACTATCATTCAATTCTCTAGGGCACAATTAGGATTTCCTTCTAGATTATATTTCATTATGGTCTAAGATGAAACTTGAAGAAAACAGAATTAGTCTAGCTATTAAAGACATGTCCATTCAAAGGTAATTGAAGGAGCAACCATCTTCACCTGCACAGTCCTATGAGATGTTCTGTGATGATTACTTTCAGCTGAGGACCTAATCCTGAGATACGACATTTATAAATTATAGTAGACTTCACCCAACTCATGTTCCAACTGAAGCTTACAAACATCTGTAAAAGAAGGGCATCAGTGTATTATAATGCTTGCTTGTAAACAATTACTTAGAAACAGAAAGTCGGTGTTGAATTCAACATTTTAAATTCAAGCATCCAAGGCAAAGAGAGAGCTTGGTTCTTCGACTCAGTAAGTATAAAATACCTGTATTCTGTTATCAAAATTTCATCCATCTGCATTTCTCTTGATTTCCCAGAAGAACTAACCAATAATAACCTACTGTTATGATACCTCACACTTTGTATATAAGATATAGAGAATTCAATCTGGAACTGAAGTACAAGATTTCCTCCTGGTGTTTGTTTTCATTGTGTATTATGGTCTTAGGTAGGTTGTGGTGAGGTATTGTGAGCTCTAAAATCTACAAATCCAACTTACCACACAAGACATGCTTATTGATATTGTTGTAATTTGTTTTTAAAGAGCAGTGCATGAGAGAAACATGACATGTGACAAGGTTCAAGAGGAAGGGTTTTTAATTAGGAAAAGGAATAATAAAATGGGAGAAGGGAGGCAGGACTGGCCTCTGGGGACAGAAGGAGCAGGAAAGAGGACAGGAGGCAGAGGGGGGAACAGACACAGAGAGGGAGAGAAAAAAAAGACAGAGAGGAGGAGGATGGAAGGTGGGCAGGGTCTTTGTAAAAGGGAACATGGTGAATGTGCACAGGTGGTGCTCTTAGTGGCTGCAGCTGAGGGCGTATCCTGTCAAAACCCCAAGGACAGGCCAGTACAGATGCCTGAACACTAACAGATATAATGGTAGTGACTTATAGGGATAATGCCTAAAAGTGTAAATCTCATCAAAAACATGACTGAGGAGGTCTTAGAGCCTGGAGGTAACTAAAGACAGATGTTCAGTTGAATAGATATAGCATCAAACCACTCCTTAAACAATACCTATTAATACCCACAAAGTCTACTTACTCTCAGTTTTAAATAAAGAAATCTCTCCTTGCAATCTAAAGAAATAAATACAAAGACTCATAGCCACAAGAAGCTGTGAGTAGAGGACGAATGAGCGTTCAAATCATGATGATGACATATATAATACCTCTTAAGATTCAGGGTACATTTTTCAGGAAGGAGAATAAAGAGTGTAAAAGGAAGATGATAGTATGTTTGTCTGTGTAGGGAGGGTCATGTAAGCACATCGAAACCATGGCAACCATAAACACAAAACAGCTGTACATACTGACAGTGAGTCCACAGAAGTGAGGCCCTTCTAACAGATGTGGAAAAGAAGATACTCACAGGGCTGTAGCACATAGAGCTGAGCTATTGGCAGCCAGAAGATTTGATAGGGTATACATGGTATCCAGCTTTTTACCTACTGATGAGCCCACCAGGCTGTGACAGTCACAAACTCAGGATTACACACATGGCCTTAATTAAGTCTGTGGGACACCAAACACAACCAAAAACAGTAAATAGAAGAAAGGGATTTGTGAAGATAACAGGGAGTCTAATCAGGGTGGAAAGAAAATAGAGAAAAGGAACAAGAAAACAGAATGTACATATATGAAAAATGGGAAAGAACAAAAATCACACACACACACACACACACACACACACACACACACACACACACACACACACACACACCACACAAAATCCGTATCTGGGCCATCCAGACAGTTAAATAGGTTCAAAGTGCTTGCTGTGAAAGTCTGACAACATGAGTTTCATTCCTGTTTTCATGTAGAAAAGCCAGATGTGGTGGTATACATTTGCCATCTTTTCACTCCTACGCTGCAATGAGATGTGAAGACAGGATCATCAGAGGACAGCTAGACTGGTCTGCACAACACTAGAGTAACACATGGCCTTGCTTCAGCAAGACGGAGAGAAATAACTCCTGAAAGTTATGACTGAAAACTAGCTCAGTCACATACACACACAAAATAAATAAAAAAATGAATAAATAAATGAATAAATGAATAAATAAATAAATAAATCTTAAGATTTTATTCACCTTTTTGTTACTATTTGTGCATTTTGTGTGTTTGTGTAAAATTATATATAGGAAATGAGGAGGTACAAAGTCAAAACAAAATAAAATGCATTAAAGGAATCCACACACCGCATCTAAAGCTGTGGTAGTCAAAGAAAAGAATTGAAAAGGCAGATCTTCATATAATATTAGATATGAATCACATACATGGCTGGTACTGTAATTACATATATACTGTCCAGAGTTAGACAATCTAAATACAGTCTGTACAAATTATATGTCTTCTATCAAGTGAATCGAGGTTCTCTTTTCATCAATTAAATATGAGTACCACTGTAGGTATAAGAATACATATTTTCTGTAACAAGAGAAACATGAATGAGGACAAAAAATGTTGGTGTTTGCTAATGTTGTTAATGGGCTTTCTGTTGTGTATCCTGAGTCTCCAACAACCATAGAGGTGGCCTTGCTAGGAGAGAGGTTTTGAAGTGCTCACCACAAAGTGGGACAAATACCACTGGTGAGGCACACAAATTGATTTCAGGAGGCATACAAGCAAGGACTTAAATAACAGTAGATTGCATTATGAGAAAATTGACTTTTCTCAAAGCTGTTGATTGTGTTAATAAAGGTCTCAGTTTGGTGCCACTGTGTCTACAGCCTCCTTCTGGGGCTTGCTAATCTTTCTTTTTAACACAGAAAGTGCTAGCCCCAGGTTAGCATTTGATGACATTGATTGAGCTTTGGCTTTATTATGGGCATGTATATTAGGAATAACTCCTACTTATGGTATATGTGACATTATCTGCCACAATTGTGTATAATTTTGCTTATATAAATCTTTTAAGTCAAAATTAAGTCCATTAAAATATATTTATGCAATTATAAAACACTTGAAAAAATATTTAAAAAAAAAACAGGAAATCAGAAAAATGCCAGCATGGTAGAAGGAAAAGGGTATAGAAGAAAAGCAACTATATTTAGTTCCTAAAATTTACTATTGGAACCCTTAAGGAAGAGTATCCCTTGCATAAAGATGTATCACCTTTGAAGTCTTGGTTTTCTATGTCACAGTATGAAACTTTTTGCCTAAACTACTTCTTTCATGGGGTTATAATCAGAATCAAATGACACTTGGAGAATATACCATTTATAAGCAAATGACCATACAAATATAAGCCACCATTATTATTTTTATTGTTCTATTTTCAAGAACCAAAACACAAAGTATTTTGCTGGAATTTGTCTAACATCATTTGCTGATAGTGGGATATGCATGCATATGAGCTTTTAAATGCTTTTGGGACCTATACTTTTGTCCACACCACACATGTTCTCATTCAGTATTTCTCACAGAGTTTGTGTTTACAGAAAATACAAAGAAGCATCAAGGGAAATGGGTCCCTACAATGTCAAGTAAAGTATTATGATCTGTAGACAAACAGTATTTTTGCTTGACTCAAGAAAGAGGTTAGCCACAACAAAATACCATATGCACACATTTGACAAAGAATCATCATCCTTTGCACTAAAAAATATGTCTGCATTTTATTGAAAGGCTCTTTCACTGTGCTACCACCTCTCAAGTAAGGAAGGCAATTATTTGCTAAGATCAAATATTTAACTAAAGATAACATAAAGGTAAGAAGAAAATTCATTAAAAATCACTCATTGATGATTTCAAAATGTACATATTTTGTGTGTTGTTTAATAGTCTACACACTCAAATACCTGGGAGGCTGAGCTAACATTAGCAGAAGAAGCTATAAGCAAAGCAATGGGTATGCAATAGAAAATGCTAACACAGTTTTTAACTTTAATACAAGGATGAAATTCTTAGCATCAAATGAAAACAAATAGCATTTGCAGTGTTTCTATTTTCTTCCTTCAATTTGTAAAATTAAGCCTCTGTATTCAATACATTTAATTCACTCATGACTGATCATTATGCCTTGGAGAGGAGTTACTTCTTAAAAACCATTTGAAATATGAATTTGCGATAGAAGTTTTAAGATAATGGAGTCACATTATTGAGTTATAAAGACACCTTGAAATAAATATAATTCATCCTTCACTACAATTCATGTATATGATTTAGATCTCTTTAGATGAGAAAACTTTCAGTTGGAGATGTAAATTTCTAAGTCTTGCTAAAACTGAGATTATTTTGTGCAAACAAAATATTTTTCAATGTATGGACAATTTTGTAATGCAGCTTTACGGGGAAGATATACAATACAAGGCATGAAACTGAAATACACACAGAATGACTTTTCCCTAATACTGTGGCTCAATTTATGAGCTTTTTTTGTGTGAATGGTGGTGTTACCATCTGAATCTTTAGTTTCCCATTCATGCTCATATGTTGAGTTCCTGTTTCCTAGCTGGTGGTGAAGCTTGGAGAGCCTATAGAACCCTCAAGAAATACAGACTGATTGGCAAAAGTAGGTGACTAGGGGTGAGATTTTAGAAGGGATAAAATCTGTAGGTTGAAGCCCAAGCTCATTGTTTTCTAGTGTTCTTCATGTGAACAGCAGCCAGGAATACCCACTGCATTGATGAAGCACTCTCCTGTGCCTTCACTTCCAGGATGAGTTCCATGCACTGAACTTGTCACCCCATGCCCTCTGCAAATTGTTTCCCTTTTGTAGGTAACCACAGCTGCTGTTTCTGTTGGAGATTTTTTGGCATAGCAATGAGAAAACTAATTCAGATGGTGCAAAAGTAGAACACATTCAGCTGAAAACTCTATTTTGTGTTAATTTTTATTTTCCAAAGCTATTAGAAAATTTTAGTTCTTCTGAAGCTATGATAGTGTCACAGTGGTGGGCAGTGGCAACAGTCATCTCCAGGTGATGTCTCTATACAGGCATATTTTATTTAATCTTTAAACGAGGATAAATGTATCCATCTTCAACATTTGTCATGTCTTTATTACAGAAACCTTCAAAAATATTACACTATGGTTACTTTTTGTTATATTTTCTTCTTTGAAAAATCCATCCATGTATAATATATATCTTGGTCATAGCCACTTCACATTCCTTTTCCCCAACTCCACCAGGTTCCTTCCACACATCTCCCTCTCAACTTAATGATCCTTTTTTTTTCTTTACTTTTCCTTATAACCCAAATAATGTTGTCCATATGTGGATTGGTTGGTTATCCTCAGGGTCATAGGCAACCAACCAATGCACAAACTCTTAAAGAAAAATGACTTTCCTTCCCCAACAACCATCAACATCCAATATCCTCTCAGGTAGGTTCTGGGCTTCCAACTTCTATTCCATCCACATTGGAATTTTTATCAGGATGCACTTGTGCAGGTAACCACAGCTACTACATTGCTCAAGCTATGACAAATACATGTTAGAAATGTTGAAGGTGAGTCCTTATTGCTGAAGACACCATACACACAGGACAAGGGACGCAGAGGATTCCAACTGGATCCAGCTGGCAAGCCTCCTCCCTGAGGACTGGCTCAAGCTATGACAAATACATGTTAGAAATGTTGAAGGTGAGTCCTTATTGCTGAAGACACCATACACACAGGACAAGGGACGCAGAGGATTCCAACTGGATCCAGCTGGCAAGCCTCCTCCCTGAGGACTGGCTGTCACAGTGCCAGAAAGTCATATGGAGGCTGAAAAGGAAGGAAAGCAACTGATAGTTCTACTCAGCTATGATGCCTATGAACCACAATGGTGGCCAGAATATCTAGAAAGGTGAAGTGGTGGCATCTTTATCTCAGTGATAACCAGGAGCTATCTAAATTGGACTGAAGGTTGATTCAGCAGGAAGGATGGCAAGCCTGGTGCTGTAAACACAGCCAATCATTCATAACTAATGGGGCAATTGACATTTCAAGAAAAAGTACTACTGCAGCCTTCCTAAAGCAGTGCAATTCCAAACTATGTTCTAAATTCTTATCCTTGTACCTAAAGACAAATATAGTACTCACCCCTCTCCAAAAAAGTTTTTGCAGTGGACTAAGACAATAACAGAAAGCAAAGAGTCAGAATTCAGAGAGCCACTGACCAACTCAGTTGATGTATCTACAACACAATCCTTATAAATAAGGCTCAGAGAAAAAATCCTGCAGAGAATTGCAAGATCATAGAGCCGGCTAGTTTTAATTCTTTAAGGAATTTTCCTATCATTTTCTATGATAGCTGTACAAATTTCACTCACATGTATAGGATCCAGGGGGGAAGCAAGGTAGTAAATAAACAAGACAAGGGATGCCACATCATGCCCCTGATTCAACCTTTCTTCATCCTCTTCTTTGTGAGATCCAAAGAACAGTTGCAAAGAAAAAGAAAACATAGAAGCCAATCTCATACTCTATCCCTCCCCTCCTTTTGCTTGTAATTGCCTCTAAATACAGGTAGGGTAATAGTGCTACAAGAAACAATTTAATGCATATAGGCACAGTTTAATTACAGGTACTAGACATTCTAATTTCAGAGCTCAGATTAGGTACAATTTAGAGCGACTAAGGTCAGAACAGAAAATCCATACATTAAAAGTCATTTTTCACACAGAGCAAAGAGACTAGTCCCCTGGAAATTTCTTGCAGGCATTAAGGAAGGACAAACAGTTATGTTTTGCTTAGATCACAAGTTTAAAGTTATTAAATAGAAATAAAATAAATTACAACATCCTTTTCATAGGCTAATCATATTATATGCAGGCTAAATTTTTCCAAGGGTAAGGAGGGGAAAACACATAGAAACATTTTCCAGAATACAAGAATCACTCCCAGAAATACTACACTACCCTAAAACTAATTTTTTAAAAACTATGTTAAGAAGAAGTAGAAATGATTGTAATTAGAAAGATGAAATTCAATTGTGGAACCATGTTTGATATGAAATTATCATTAAGTATGTTTTATAAGTTAAATAAAAGCATTATCTTTCAGAAGATTTAGTAAAAATCACATCATAGAATAAAAACAAGGTAGTTCAATGTGGAAACAGCATTTACTTTTGATTCAGAAACTGCAAAGTGAAGCATGACACATAACCACATATTTCAAGGCAAGAGCTTTGGGGACTTAGGTTTTCATTATTTTTATCTTTTCTTGTTTACTACCTTAGCCATTGTGTGTGTGTGTGTGTGTGTGTGTGTGTGTGTGTGTGTGTGTGTGTGTGTGTGTGTGTGTGGTGTATACAATCTACTTATAGTGTATCAATCCATTCTTTCATTCTATGCATATTGTGACCACCTATTTAACATTTCACATTTTATCTTGACAGTATATAGAAATAATGGTGAACTATTCATAAGTGCTCATTACAGGAAGGAAACATGGAACAATTAATAACAATCAGGAAAGGTGTCACTAAGAAATAGAAAGCATGAAATTTCTTCAATGAATAATGTAAAACCCCACAAGAGAGCTACATAGAGAAAATTACTACTCATTTTTTGTGAACAATTAGACATTAGGTCAATTACTATTTTCAATATGCTCTAATATAACACTCAAAACATAATGAAGATATTTACAGAAATAAAATGTTCACAGGAGGTTGAAATATTTCAAATCTGTTTAAATATTATTTAAAATCTAGTAGATTTGCTGTATTGCAAGGAAAATAATTTACAGGGTACTTTGCTTTTAATAATTTCACAGGATTTTTACTGAGAGAAATCTGAGTGTCTCAGAGTGTTCCTCTTCTGACACTCAACTTCCTCCCGGTGTTCTCAAGAGCTCCTGGGCTATTATGGTCTTATGTTGTTCTTTTTCTTAATTTGTATAAACTTATTAACACAATGGTCAAAATTCTTCCTATCTATTTCAGCAAAGGATCATAAAATGCATATACATAAAATATCCCAGGAAACATACTTTTAAAAAGTACCCTGAGGCACATGGAAGGCTAATTTTGAATCTGAAATTACTTCAGAAAAGACATTATTATAAGGTAGTCATCAGTCTCATTATTAGGGAAGGGTATCTTCTACTAAATATCTCCACTATTGCTTAGATTATTAATTGGGGTCAAAAGCCTTCATCCAGTAGCTGTTAGAAGGAGAAGCAGACACCCACAGCTAAACACTGAGCAGAATTCCTGGAATCCAGTTGTGGAGAGGGAGGAGTGATGAGCAAAGGGGTCAAGACCAGGCTGGACAAACTCACAGAAACACCTGACCTGAACAAGGGAAAGCTCATGGACTCCAGACTGACAGCTGGGAAACCAGCATAGGACTGCTCCAGACCTCCTGAACATGGGTGTCAGTTTGGAGGTCTGGGCAATCTATGGGGCTTCTGGTAGTGGATCAGTATTTATCCCTAGTGTACAAATGGACTTTGGGAGCCCATTCCACATAGAGGGATACTCTCTCAGCCTAGACACACGGGAAGGGGATAGCCCCTGCTCCATATGATATGACAGACTTTGGAGATTACCCATGGAAGGCCTCACCCTCCCTGGGGCGCATAAAGGGGTTGGGAAAGGGGATTGGTGGAGGGCAGGTGAGGAGAGGAGGGAGAGGGAACTTGGATTGACATATAAAACAAGCTTGTTTCCAATTTAAATTTTAAAAAGGAAATGAAAAGAAAAGGCATTATTGTTTAGAAGAAAAATGGAAAGAAAACAAGAGTGGGTTAGGGATAGACCAAAACAATCCACAAGAAAAACAAGCATAAAGAAAAATGTAATAACATGCCATGTAGAAAAACATATTTCCCCAATGTGTTATGAAAAGTAACAAATACTACTAAATCACACTGAAGAAGTGTAGCTTCACAGTAATTGTCTGCAGATGTCAGCTGTGACAGGCCACTAATTTATGCTCAGAGAAATAAATATGGACGGAGGGATTTATTTGAAGAGTTTTGGGGGGTTGACATTTAAATTTCCTTGGACAGATCCCATCTGTTTTTTATGTACAAGGGATACTTGAAAACACATACTCACAGTGATTTTTAAGGATAATATGAAGACAGTGATGCCCTATAAGAATAAGTGCCTTAATATAGCAAAAAGAGGCCAGCCAGGCCCTGTTATCATCCATCCACCCTCCTCACACAGAGCAATTACTTGCCTATTTTCATCAACAGTACCACCATTGCCCTGGCTTCTGAACTTGAAACATGTATTAAGATTAGAAGGTTGGAATTAGGCAGCTGCTTGGATCCCAGCTCACACACCACCTGTTTAATTCCAGCAAACTTCTTCACTTCTCTTCAGCTCTTTTTCCACATCTTAATTGTTTGTGTTTTGTAAAGACCACAATATATGTAAACAAAGTCTGTGAGGTCCCATCATTGAGACTAGTGTTTCCTATCCATATTTGTTCTTCCTTCTTTTCTCCTCCAATCTCACTCATTCTATTGTACTTGTCTCTGTCATCTACCTATTGACCCTCATTTCCTAATATCTATAGTTTCTTTGGGAAATTTTGGTCGTTAGTATTCCATATTTCTTGGGCACATCCCCATGTTTTATCTTCTTCATAGCCAAGTTCCCTTTTAGTACACCTGGCTTCCAAAATAAGTCCCACCTGTCTTTTCCATGCCCCTGCCAAGCCCACCCAAGTGTGACACCACAGCTGCAGGAAGTCACACACAGTCACTCAGCATAAAATATTTTCAGATCCAGAGTCCTAGAATTACTAAGCAAGCTTTGGGTAAGCAACATCGTGTGCATTCTGAGCAGTATCTCTTCTCTGACGTGTAATACTTAACATCTGTCAGTACCTTTCACCAGGGGTTCATCAGCCCTTCTTCCAGAGGGGAAAATCAGACTAAAGACAACTGTTTACCTTTCAAAGTCTCAACACAGACGTAGTCTCAGTAATCTCTTTGGAGCACAAGTTCTCTCCCTTTTGTTTCTTTCTCTTCTCCTTCCTCCAGTCCCCCCTCACTCCTGTTTTACTTCTCCTTCTCTTTCCTCTGTTTTAATTAGAGCTTAGTAGACAAACATTGCTCTTCCAGGAGATAATTAAGTCTGTCTGACCTCATCAAAGTGCATTTGGCCTCAGCAATAGTGTCAGCACCCCCAGCACTGCAGGTAGAATGCCTTCCACTAAATGAATGATAGAAAAAGAGGGGTGGGGGTATAGAGCTTCAGCCTATCTAGAGAAAAAAACCTCTATTTTTTCTGTTTTTTTTTTTGTCAGTTTCATTTGACTTTCTTAGTGTGAATGAAATCATAAAAGAAAGAAAGAAAGAAAGAAAGAAAGAAAGAAAGAAAGAAAGAAAGAAAGAAAGGAAGAAAGGAAGAAAGGAAGAAAGAGAAAAAGAAAGAAAGAAAGGAAAGCATTTTAAGTTGATTATTGGTTCTAGAATACTATGCAAATATTTCACTTCCCTTCTGATAAATATTTAAGCATTTAATGAACATGCCTGCCTTGCTCAGGGACCAAGGTAATTGATTCTGTTGAGAGTCTGTACTTACTGGTTTATTAATATTTAGGATGACAGGGACCTGCGTGGTGGTATATATGCCTTTAGTCTCATCACTAGAAGCAGAATCAGGTAGATCTCTGAGTACATGCAGACCATCCAGGTCTGCATTAGTGAAACCCTATCTCAAAAAAAGGAATTAACACAAAACAAAAATAAATAAAATGTATAACAAATGGAATTTGAGACTATGATTTAATTAAGACCAACATATAAAAGGATCTTGGGGTATATTATAAGGGTTCCAGGAAGGTAAGAAAATGGCATGATGGCAGGTGTATGTGCTATAAAGTAGAGGAGATTATATTTCAATGTGATCTGACCAAAAGGTGTTCCTTCATTATAGCCAGTGTTGGAGTACAAAATCTGTGACGTATCCGAGTCTTCAGTAACCAACATTATAACTTTACATGGGTGAGACCTGGCTAACAGTCATACTCAGATCTTTCAGTCATCAGGGAGGAAAGAACTTGACCCATTCTTTGGAGAGCTTCCCCAAAATTGTGCAATAGGACAGAGGAGAAATCTTGTCATAAGCCTTAACCCTGACGTCACCCTCTTTTGCTACATATACAAGTCTTCATATATCCCTCCAAAAAGCCCCCCAAAATAGCCACTGTCTTTCAGCAAGGCATTGGTGGAAAATTCTCATATCTTCAACTTCAGACAATAATCTGAACAAGCTCATCTCATTACATTTAGGGATTGAAGGATGTCTGAATGTGCCACCCTCACATTTCCTACCTAAGCAATCTGCTACTGCTTGCTATAGATCCTCCTCCAAGTCATTGTGGGAATATAACAATGGTAGCCATGAAGATTTCCATTTGACCTGAACTGCTTTCAGAAGAAGCCTCAAGACACAGCAAAATGTTTTCTAATAATTTCACAGTAATATTTTTCAATAATTTATGATAGTATTATTATATAATATCAACAACCTATTCTTCATTTAATAGCAATTTTCAATTTTTTATTTGAATTGAAAATCTTTAATATTACTGGGTCTATTTTAATCTTTTTAATTAAATATATAAGCCGGGCGGTGGTGGCGCATGCCTTTAATCCCAGCACTCGGGAGGCAGAGGCAGGAGGATCTATGTGAGTTCGAGACCTGGTCTACAAGAGCTAGTTCCAGGACAGCCTCCAAAGCCACAGAGAAACTCTGTCTCAAAAAAAACTAAAAAAAAATTTAAAAAATTAATTAAATATATAAATATTCATAATGCATGTAATGTATTTGGATCCAATCTACCCTCATTTTTCCTTTCCAGTGCCTCCCCTATCCCTGCCTCCAATCGCCAACACCCCAACTTCAAGTGTTTCTTTTTTATTATTATTTAAATTCCACTAAGTCTCCTTAATGTAATCTATCTATTCTTTGCTACTGAACTATCAATTGGAGCATGGGTGGCCTCTCATGGCCAGTATCCCTACAGAAATGTGATTCTCTCCCAGGAGCCATCAACTGTGAATAGTTCATCAGATTGGGTATTCAGTATACCCTCTTTTATCCATGTTGGGATTTTGGCTGACTTGATCCTGTGCAAATTTATAAATCTAGTCATAGCTGTTCTGAGTTCTTTTGCAAAACTGCACAGTCATGTTCTGAAAACACTGTTTTTCTACAGACACTCAATCCTCTAGCTCATTCTAAATTCTACTCATCATCTCCCTTTAACATAAACATCCTCTAATTCCCATCAGACAGATGTCCTAGAAGATCTATCCTCTAAAAACAAAACAAAATTCCCTCCCACCTTTAGGTTTGTATATCCCTGCAGCAGTCCTTTAATATTTTCTTCTCTTTTAGTAACACTTAAATGTTCCCTCATCCATGTTCCTCTTCTCTCGCTCTCTTTAATTTCCCTTTTGCTATTTCACTGAAACAACAGTTAACAGTAATAGTGACTATCACCTGTACTAACAAGTCTCATTGTTGCCTCTTGGTCATTAGCTTATCCATTATAGTTGCAACATTCATCAAACCTGATCTCACACTCCCACTATTCATGAATTCTTAGCCTCCATCAAGATACTTTCTCTGGAAATCTTTACTCTCCTGGATTATCTTTTTCCTCCCAAACTACATTTCTGGAGTCTCCAACCTGGATCTAATATTCAGCATCCTGTCTTGTCTCATAGTATTCTCTCATTTATATATGTTAACTTCTAAATATGTATCTACAGTTCAATATCCCTCCCCACAATTTTGTTTAAGGGGATAGACTGATCTCTTTCCATATCTAACATACTATGTAGCTTTATAGATGTCCTTAAGTTGTGATAAGTTGTTTATTCAGCTTGCATTGAAGATATTATCTACATTTTAGGCTTAATACAAAACTGAAATAAAATACCTCCAGTGAGCTTACTTTAATTTAAACTTCTAAAAATATGCGATGGATTACTCACTGGAAAAAAATCAAACCTTACAAAAGTTAGAGATATTAAAATATGTTAGGTTCTCAAAAGGAGTGCTGCTTTTCAAAATGTGTTTTGCTATTCAATATGCAATAAACCTCTCTTGTAAGAAAATGCATTTTGTGTGAAATCCCCTAAAAGAAAATATGAAAATTTTAAAATTTTGCCAGGAAACATTGTTTCTCATGAATGGATCCCTTAGGAGTAACAAAACCATTTCCCTATAGTAAATCTAATGAAATTGTGGCAGACCTTAATACAAACCCCTTTAGAAAGCTTGCTTGTAAATAAGCATGTGCATGAAATTATACCAGGAAGGAATGTAAGGAACAAACTCATTGATTAGATCAGGAAAATTCATTGTTTAAGGTCTTAGAGTTCACAGAGTCCATTTACATTTTTGTACTTTCAAATGGCAATGATGTCGTGAGGTCCTGAGCACAATGGATGCTACAAGATGTTTCTTGCTCTACAGTCTAATTATATGAGGTTGTTCCAAGATAAGAAAGCAGGTCATCAGGGGAAAAAGCTGAGTGATAAATGTACCTGGGATTAAAGCACACTGTACAAACTAAATACTATTTTTGTAACATAATGATTTTTGAAAACTACTTGCTGGGTAATTATGATTAATCCAGAAGAAAATCTGGCAACCAATGCTTTTAATTCAATTTGTGGGTGATTAGGGCATTAAGAAGGTAAGATAATAGCTCCCTTAATAGGGCAGCTTTTAAGCACAAAATTACCTTTTGAATGCTTGAAGAAAACATTTCCAGACTGGGAGGACCCTGCCATGAATAAGACCTCAGAAAAAAAATTGCTATTTTCTGATAATCAGACAAAACAAAAGTTCCTCATCCTCCTAAACTTCAACCCTTCAATTCTAGTCAGTCAACCAACCAGTGAGTATCACATTTTCAGTTTCATCTCCCTTGTCCACCTTCATAATTTGAAACCAATTATCCCTTTCAGAGCACAACTTTCTGTCTTATCTGTTTCTGGGTTCTAGGATATTATAGGTTTGATCATCTTCCTTATGGTCTATTGTCCCGATATGTATTTCTAGCATCTTCAATCCTTCATTTCATTTAACTGCTTATTTCATCAACCCCCTACCATTAACATATGTTTAAATCAAATCCCCTGAACATTTCTCCTAAAAATAATATAATAAATGCAAAATAGATATGCAAAGCCTTATCTGAGTGGTTAGTGCTGAGGTGGAAATAAATACCTTCATAATTATAAAAGGAAAAACTGACATAAATAGCTATAGCAAGAATAAATACCAAAGGACATGATGTTGTGTAGCAGTTTCTTCCATGATTAAAACTGTCTTTCTTGGAAGGCAACTCATTAAGACACAGGATCTTTACAGAGAAGTAAAAGAAACAACAGAAGTTACTAACAAAGGTAAAAATACTCAACTCTGGAAAGAATCTATTTAATATAGAAAGTAGACAATTCACACTAGCTTCAGGAAGTTCTTGAAACTGACAAGATTCCCTGGGTCCCTCCCTGCCCAAATGTCTATATAAGCAGCAAAAACCACTGAGAGTCATTCTCAGACAAGCCAACTTACAAAGAATACTCTCTGACAAGAAAGTTGCTTAGATGTTCAGACTGGGCAATTTACAAGAAGCAAAAATCAGTCATGTAGTCCCAAAGAAATAGAAACCAGCCGAATTACCTACAAGAAACAAAGACCACCCCTCCATTTGCCTGTAAGAGGCTTACATCAACTGAACCACTGGAAAGTGACACTTTCCAACCTGTTGAGCTGTCTAGGGATTCTACAGTGAGCTCTAGGTATCCAGTGTTTATGAACTGTCATCACCCCATCCTAGTGTGAACTTTTGGTGATGCACAATGTCTTTGAATCATTTCTACTATAGTAAGTATCCTCTCCACAATTGTCCTGTAAGTAACTGCAATAAAACTCATTCATCCATAAAGTTAGAGTTTGGTGCTATTCCTTCTTTGGTCTGTTGTTTGTTATCTATCCAGGGTGAATACACATTTGTTCATATGTCAACGGGAGTGAGATCTTGATCTGTGTCCTCTTGCATGCATGGGCTATCTGGCTACATTTAAATAGCTAAGAACTGAGCAGATCCTACTACCTCTATAGGATTTATTACTGTATTCCTGATGTCACCTGTTGGAAATCTTTAAGAGATGTTGATACATTTTTCAGCTGTGCTATGACCTCTCGTGACCATTATTCTAATACTTATGTCTTACTGATGAACTCATTACAATGCCCTTGGCATTGAGAAGAATTACTTATCTCTCCAATGAGAGTGTTAGTTTTGGTATTTCATGTCTTCAATCTGTTTTAGTGTACAGTATCAAAATATATACACAAACGGAAAGAGACATTATAAAAATGTTACATTTAAAAGAAAGTAAAATCCAGCAATGAAATATGAGCAATATGTAGATATCCAATTTTAAAAATATTAAATTTCCAAGTGATCCATGTTTTCTCTGTGACTGGTGAAATAGCTCATTTGGAAAATCCACTTTGTCAATAAGCTTGCTGTTATGAGACCAATCCCTGGAACCCACATGGTGGAGCAAAGAACTCCTACAAATTCTGCAATCATATAAACATACAAACACACAGAGTAAACACATAAGTTGAATGAAAAAAATTTGACAGTAGTTTACGTCAGAAATATAATTGTGCACTGTAGTTCTAAGTTAACTCCCAGAAGGCCTCAGTTACTCCTCCTGCATCTTTGTCATTGCCATGGGCAGGAAGCACTAGTCACATTGACCTGTTCCTGGGGAAGATAAGAATGTGTACAGGATACCACTAATTCAGAGCATGAGAATGAGAAAGCAATGAGCACTCAAGTTCAGTAAAGATTATCTGTATAGTCATCAGGTGATCTCTTATGCAGCCAAAGACAGCAAGTACAAGGAGTTTATAGTAGGAAATCACATTTATCTTGACTGCATCCAAGAAACATACCTTAACATCAAGGATAAACATAACCCCAGGATAAAAGAATGGAAAAAAGGCATTCCAAGCAAATGGACCTAAGAAACAAGATGGCATATTTGTTTCAATATCTGACAAAAATAAAATAGACTTCAATCCAAAACTAATGAGAAGAGATAGGGAAGGACACTATCAATTTTTCAAAATCCACCAAGAAGATATTGTGATTCTATTTTAATCTGAACTCACAAATGGAGTCATATATATATGCAGTATGTTATGCATCAATACCAGCAACAGCTTTTCCAGGTTCTGCAGTCATTTAAACAAAATTGTAGAGACATCTAGCACTCTCCATTAAAAAAAAGTAAAAAACAAAAATCCCAGAAAAACAGAACAGTTCTGTTACTCTTGTGGTACCTGGCACCATTTTTTTTTAAATTAGCTTCTCAATCATCATCTGGAAGGAAACCATTCTGAGCAACATCATTAAAAACAGCTCTGATAAAGCACTGTCACTACTATGTATCATAAAGCAGGTTCACATATGGGTGAGTACATATCATGTTTGTCTTTTTGTGATTGGGTTACCTCACTCAGAATGGTTTCTTCAAGTTCCACCCATTTTCCTGCAAATTTCAAGATTCCATTTTTTTTTCTGCTGAGTAGTACTCCATTGTGTAAATGTACCACATTTTCTGTATCCATTCTTCAGTTGAGGGGCATCTAGGCTGCTTCCAGTTTCTGGCTATTACAAATAATGCTGCTATGAACATGGTTGAACAGATGTCCTTGTTATATGAATGTGCTTCTTTTGGGTATATACCTAGGAGTGGAATTGCTGGATCTTGTGGTAGACTCATTCCCATTTTCTTGAGGAGTCGCTATACTGATTTCCAAAGTGGCTTTACAAGTTGTCACTCCCACCAGCAGTGGAGGAGTGTTCCTCTTTCTCCGCATCCTCTCCAGCATAAACTGTCATTGCTATTTTTTATTTTAGCCATTCTGACAGGACGAAGATGGTATCTCAGAGTTGTTTTGATTTGCATTTCCCTGATGGCTAAGGATGGTGAACACTTTCTCATGTGTCTTTCAGACATTTTAGATTCCTCTATTGAGAATTGTCTATTTAGTTCTGTACCCCATTTTTTAATTGCATTGTTTGGTGTTTTTGAGAATCGCTTCCTGAGATCTTTGTATATTTTGGAGATCAGCCCTCTGTCAGATGTGGGGTTGGTGAATATCTTTTCCCAGGCTCTGGGCTGTGGTTTTGTCTTTCTGACTGTGTCCTTTGCCTTACAGAAGCTTCTCAGTTTCAGAAGGTCCCATTTATTAATTGTTGATCTCAGTATCTGTGCTACAGGTGTTAAGTTCAGGAAGCAGTCTCCTGTACCAATTTATTCAAGGGTAATTCCCACTTTATCTTCTAGTAGGTTCAGTGTGGCTGGGTATGTGTTGAGGTCTTTGATCCATTTTGACTTAAGTTTTGTGCAGAGCGAAAGCTTGGGTCTTCCTGGAGTCTTCTACGTGTTTACATCCAGTTATGCCAGCACCATTTGTACAAGATGTTCTCTTTGTTCCAGTGTATATATTTGGATTGTTTGTCAAAAATCAGGTGTTCGTAGGTGTGTGGGTTAATTTCAGGATTTTCAACTCTATTCCATTGGTCTACCAGTCTGTTTTTGTGCCAAAAACAAGCTTTTTTCAGGACTATAGCTCTGTAATAGAGCTTAAAGTTAGGGATGGTGATGCCTCCAGAAGTTCCTCTATTGTACAGAGTTGTTTTAGCAATCTTGGGTCTTTTGTTTCTCCATATAAACTTGAGAATTGTTCTTTCCAGGTCAGTGAAGAAATGTGTTGGAATTTTGATGGGGATTGCATTGAATCTGTAGATTGCTTTTGGCAAGATTGCCATTTTTACTATGTTGATCCTGCCTATCCAAGAGCATGGGAGATCTTTCCATTTTGGGGTATCTTCTTTAATTTCTTTCTTTAGAGAATCAAAATTCTTATGGTACAGGTCTTTCAATTTTTTAGTTAGTGTTACTCCAATGTATTTTATGTTTTTTGTGGCAATTGTAAAGGGTGATGCTTCTCTGATTTCTTTCTCCACAAATGTGACATCTGTATATGACAGATTTTTTTGAGTTGATCTTGTATCCTGCCACTTTGCTGAAGGTGTTTATCAGCTGTAGGAGTTCCCTGATTGAGTTTTTCGGGTCACTTATGTAGACTATAATATCATCTGCAAATAGTGAGAGTTTGACTCTTCCTTTATGATTTGTATTCCCTTGATCTCCTTTCTTATTATCTTATTGCTCTAGCTAGAACTTCAAGGACAATATTGAAGAGGTATGGAGAGAATGGACAGCCTTGTCTTGTCCCTGATTTCAGAGGAATTGCATTGAGTTTCTCTCCATTTAATTTGATGTTGGCTGTTGGCTTGCTGTATATTGCTTTTATTATGTTAAGGTATGTTCCTGTTATCCCTGATTTCTCCAGGATCTTTATTATGAAGGGATGTTGGATTTTGTCAAAGGCTTTTTCGGCATCTAGTGAGATGATCATGTGATTTTTTTCCCTCAGTCTGTTTATATGGTGAATTACATTGATGGATTTTCGTATGTTGAACCATCCTTGCATTCCTGGGATGAAGCCCAATTGATCCGGATGGATGATTACTCTGATGTGTTCTTGGTTTCGATTTGCCAACATTTTATTGAGAATTTTTGCATCAGTGTTCATGAGGGATATTGGTCTGTAGTTCTCTTTCTTAGTTGTGTCTTTGTGTGGCTTGGGTATCAAGGTTATTGTGGCCTAATAAAAAGTTTGGTAATGACCCTTCTGCTTCTATTGTGTGGAATACTTTGAGGAGAATTGGTATTAGCTCTACTTTGAATTTCTGGTAGAATTGTGCACTGAAGTCATCTGGCCCTGGTTTTTTTTTTTGTTGGGAGACTTCTGATGACTGCTTCTATTTCATTAGAGGTTATAGGTCTATTTAAGTTGCTTATCTGTTCTTGATTTAATTTTGGAAAGTGAAATCTGTTCAGAAAATTGTCCATTTCCTTTAGATTTAAATTTTGAGGAATAACTTTACAAAGTATGACCTGATGGTTCTCTGGATTTCCTCTGTGTCTGTTGTTATGACTCCCTTTTCATTCCTGATTTTATTAATTTGCATGTTCACTCTTGGTTGTTTGGTAAGTTTGGATAAAGGTTTGTTTATCTTGTTGATTTTCTCGAAGAAACAACTTTTTGTTATATTGATTCTTTGTATTGTTCTCCTAGTTTCTATTTTATTGATTTCAGCCCTCAAATTGATTATTTCCTGGCATCTGCTCCTCTGGGGTGTATTGGCCTCTTTGTTTTCTAAAGCTTTCAGTTGTGCTGTTAATTCTCTAGTGGGATTATTCTCCTGTTTCTTCATGTGGGCATTTAGTGCTATGAACTTTCCTCTTCCCACTGCTTACAGAGTATCCCATAGGTTTGGTTATGTTGTGTCCGCATTCTCATTGAATTCTAGGAAATCTTTAATTTCTTTTTTATTTCTTCCTAGACCCATGAATTGTGCAATTGGGTGTTACTTAATTTCCATGAGTTTGTAGGTTTTCTGTAGTTCTAGTTGTTGAATTCTAATTTTAAAGCATGGTGGTCTGATAAGACACAGGGGGTTATTTCAACTTTTTGTACTTGTTGAAGTTTGCTATGTTGCCAAGTATGTGGTCGATTTTAGAGAAGGTTCCATGTGGCGCTGAGAAGAAGGTAAATTGTTTTGTATTTGGGTGGAATGTTCTATAGATATCTGTTAAGTCCAATTGTACCATAACTTCTATTAGTTCTTTTGTTTCTTTGTTAAGTTTCTGTCTGCTGTTCCTGTCCAGTGGTCAGACTGGGGTGTTGAAATCTCCCAGTTTTATGTGTGATTTGAGTTTTAGTAAAGTTTTTTTAAAAATGTGGATGCCTTTGTATTTGGGGCATAAATGTTCAGAATTGAGACTTCATCCTGATGGATTTCTCCTGTGATGAGTAGGTTAATGACCTTCTTCATCTCTTTTGACTGATTTTAGTTTAAAGTCCAATTTGTTGGATATTAGGATTGCTACCCCCACTTGTTTCTTGGGTCCATTTGATTGGAAGATCTTTCCCCAATCTTTAATTCTTAGGTACCGTCTGTTGAGGTGAGTTTCTTGTATGCAGCAGAAGGAAGGATTCTGTCTTCTTATCCATTCTGCTAATCTGTGTCTTTTTATAAGGGAGTTAAGACCATTAATGTTGATGGATATTAATGACCATTGATTATTGCTCAGTCTTGTTTGCTTTTGATTTGGTGATGGTGGCAAGATTATATGTGGGATTCTATCCCTTTTTTCTTTTAACTGTTGGTAAGTAGGGATTATCTATTGCCTATGTTTTTCTGGTTGTAGTTAACTTCCCTGAGTTGCAGTTTACCTTCCAGTACTTTCTGTAGGGCTGGATTGGTGGATATGTATTGTTTGAATCTGGTTTTATCACGGAATATCTTGTTTTCTCCATCTATAATGATTAGAAAGCTTTGCTGAGTATAGTAGTCTGGGCTGGCATCCATGATCTCTTAGTGTAGGTAGAATATCGATCCAGGACCTTCTGGCTTTCAGAATTTCCAAGGAAAAGTCAGAGGTGATTCTGTTAGGTTTGCCTTTATAGGTTACTTGACCTTTTTCCTTTGCTGATTTTAATATTTTATCTTTGTTGTGTATGCTTGGTGTTGTTGATTATTATGTGGTGATGTGACCTTTTTTATGGTCCAGTCTATTTGGTGTTCTGTAGGCTTCTTGTATTTTCATTGGCATGTCTTTCTTTAGGTTGGGAAAGTTTTCTTCTATGATTTTGTTGAATATATTTTCTGTGCCTTTGAGTTGGATTTCTTCACCTTCTTCTGTACCTATTATTCTTAGGTTTGGTCTTTTCACAGTATCCCATATTTCCTGATATTTTGTGTTAGGGATTTGTTGGAATTAAGATTTTCTTTGGTTGATGAATCTATTTCCGCTAGTGTGTCTTCAACTCCTGAGATTCTCTCTTCCATCTCTTGTATTCTGTTGGTTATGCTTACATCTGTAGTTCCTGATCATTTACCCAGCTTTTCTATTTTCAGCATTGCCTCAGATTGCGGTTTCTTTTTTGTCTCTATTTCAGTTTTTAGGTCTTGAACTGTTTCTTGTATTTTTTTGGTTTGTTTTGTCTTCAATTTCTTTAAGTGGTTTTTCTCATGTCCTCTTTGAGTTCCTCTATCATTTTCCTGAAGTTGTTTTTAAGGTCATTCTCTTCTGGTTCATCTGCATCGTGATGTTGAGGTCTTACTGGTGCAAACAGATCCAATACTCTGATGTCGGTCCTCTTTTCTTGGATGGATGTGTCACTGTTGGCCGGGCATCTGTGTCCCGCCGGGCCAGCAGTTGGAGGCAGAGCTGTCACAGGGCCTTGGGGTGTCGGATCCCACTGCTGAACTCCGTATGGTCACTTGTGTCAGATGACTCTGAGCAGCGATGACGAACCAGAACTGGAAACAGTTCCTAGTCTATCTGACCCGGCAGATGGAGGCCAGGCTGCCTCTGGGTGTTCGGTGTTCTTAACCCACCACCACAGAACTGGGTCCGACAGGCAGGTCACTTGCCTCAGATCAAGATATTGTGATTCTTAATGTTTATTTTACAAACACATGTTTATAATAGAAAACATATGTATATTAAATTACATGTAGATATTAACTGTTAAGGCATTGAATTTAAAAAAAAAAAAACTATGATCCATAGAATCGCAGACATGGGAATAGTTGCTAGAACTGGAGGATCTAACAGGTAGGGTGAGGGAAAGAGGAGTGAGAGAGGAGTAAAGTGATGGGCAGTTAAAACTAAGGAAGTACGGAAGTCTAGTACAGTAGAAGTTTCTGAAAGCACACACACACACACACACACACACACACACACACACACATGTATGTATGTATGTATGTATGTATGTATGTATGTATGTATATAGGAACTCAGTCTAAATGAAATTGCCAAAGACAAAGGGTGACAAAATCAAAATTAGCTAACTTTGCAAATAAAGCTTCCAGTACCAGGAATATGTTATAGCTAATCTAGTTGTTGGTCAAAGAGTTCCAAGGGACCCAAATAAGACAGGCTATTATTGCCAAGTCTATTGTTTGCTGTCCACAACTGGAAGATAGGCCCCTATTGCTGAAAAGAATACCTACACAACTCATTGAACATGGAGGAGAACAAGTAGGTGCCGACATAGAGCTTTTATTCCTACAAACTAACATACTAGGACATACTCTGCATGCTGTCAGTTGAGAAACTTACACACCAAGCCAGCTCAACCTCTTCAGTCTGCAATGATGATTTGCCTGCAAGACATGCTGGTGCAGTGCTAGCACAAAGCTTGTGGGAGTAACCAGCCAAGATCTGATTTTACTTAAGGCCCACAGCATGATGTGGGATCCGTACTTATCACTGCTCGGGTTGTGAAGAACTTAAAGACTCGATAGCCTAGGGATCCAGAGAAAACGCTAAAACTGCTGCGAAAGGAAAGTAGCAAGAAAATGACTTCTAGCAAAACTGAGCTATACTTAGAGCAGTGCCTTTCTCAGCCATCAGAGAAGCTTCCTACGTCAGGAGATGGGAACAAATACAGAGACCCACAGCCACACATTATGCAGAGTTATATACTTTGCAATACTCAGCCCTCAAGGAGACTCTCTATCAATTCTGTCCCTTTGGGACTCAGGGAATTCAAGATTGTAAAAACCAGAGGAGATAGAGGACACCAAAGAGACAAAAATAAAGTGTGACTGGTACACACAGAACTCAGAGAAACTAGCAATATTCATAGGACCTGCACGTGTCTGAGACACATGGGGCCCCCATCCCTAACCCAGAAGCTTTCTTCATTTGTTAACCATTTGCAAATGAAAACTTTGTTCTTTCCAAAAGATTCTCACCAAGAAACAACCATTCTTAAGCATAGGCACCTTGCCCAATAGTTGGTGGCCAAACAAACAAGAACTCAACATCCTTTTTGGAGGTATATTTGTTACATTGTATTATGTCAGGACTTTTTTCCCCCTTACAAGTCCTTTGTGTCTATATTAAGACCTCCATTTTATAATTTTATAGGATTCCTTGTGGACAAAATGTATGTCTATGTTACTATATGTGTTTCTCCTGCTTTTTCTTTGGCACTTTTTCTTTGGCACTTTTTCTTCTGCTTGTTTGTTTTGTCCCATTCTGACTTCTTTGCTTTTGTTTTATCTTACTTTATTATTATTCCTTAGATGCCTGTTTATTTTCTAAGGAGAGACAGAAAGCAGAAAGAGTATGTATCAGGATTGGAGGGGAGTAGTTGAGGAACTGTGAGGACTTGAGAGAGGAGAGTCACAATAGAAATACATTGTATGGAAAAAGTCTCTTTTCAATAAAATAAAATAATAGCCTGCTTTATTTTCTTAATTGGTAGGATTTGAAGGTACATCTAAATCATTTCTATTTCTACTAAATAAAGAAAAGTAGTGTCAAAACAAGTAATTCAAGGTTGGCTTAAAAGCTGAACAATGAAGATATGATGAATGAAGAGGGACATAATGACTAACTCTAGGAGATAGTTATATGATTAATGCTTCTCTTATAAAAAGCCCTCAAGTGGAAAAGCAATCTGCTGTGAATATCTTTACCTAGAAGACAGAAGCAAAACAATTGTTATATGAAAGAGTAATGAATAAAAGTGAATTATCTGCTTTGTAATAATCCAGCCACCTCATCACTCTCTTTCCTTTGATACTAGATTTTTCTGTTAAAAGCAAAGTTCTGAAAAGGTTAGATTTCTAAAGATGTAATTAACCATAAGTACAAAGCATGCAAGATTGCAATAAATTCCAAAGTGATCACTTCCTATATTACTCCTGAAAGTTTGTGAAGGAACTTTGAATATGAAACAGAGGAAAACTTATTTCTCTATTTCATGGCTTTCTTCCTCCTAACGTTGAGAATGTGGGGGCACATACACAAAAGTGCTGTGGCATCGTGATTATAGAAATGTGTTTCACACATTTATCCTACTTCAAAATATCTAAATAAACAGGATCTTTCTTGTAGATATAGGTTTACCAAGATAGGCTATTTTTCAGGTTTTTGATCTTTCACAAAAGTTTAGCTCCACCCTCTTATTTGGATACTGGTCTATATAATTGGTGTGATACACTGAAAAATTAAAATTTATATCCTCCTGTCCAAAGAAAAAGGAAAGAATAATACTATGTTATAATAAAATATTTTGCTCTTCCATGATCCCTTAGTGGCTATGTCACTATGGTGCATTGTGTTTGATAAACACCTGAACTTCAGGAAAAGGAGAATTTTGATATGTCCCAGATAGAGTATGCCCATGTAATTGACTCTCAATAAAAATGCTGGACTCCTAAGTACACATGAGCTTCATACACAAACAACATCTTACATGGATTCTCATTACAGTTGTTGGAGTAATTAGGTGGATTCAGTGTGAGTAAATGACTAGACGATTTTATCATGTTTCTTCCTAACTTTGCACCTGGTGCCATTTTCCTTTGCTCACATGCATTGTGGTCTCTCCCAGTGATGAAACTTAGTAGTGACTACAAATGTGTATTGAATCCTTACAGAAAATCCCAAGAATGAGGAGCAATCATAGGAACCTAAAAATACAATGTAATTTAATTACATCATTTCTTAAGCAAATAAAGCAACTCTAGAGAACACTTTACTGATCATCAGTAAGTACACAATTCAATTACTGACAGCAAAACTGCATGAATATTCATGAGTCACCATGGTCAATTAGTACGTACCAGCATAAGTCAGGTTATTTTCCTAAGAGCTAAGGCAAAGAGGGCAAATTCACCCAGGAAATAAACTTCCCCTTAAGATAAGACATGGATCCAAGAGAACTCTATATTACCCACAAAATATAACACTGCAACTTACACATAATAGCTTCCAGAAAATAGTTAATGAAAGAATTACTTAGCTATTGAAGCATTTGGTTGAGTCTTTTTTATAAAAAGAAGTATAAGTGGCAGGCAGAGCCAAGTTCATATTCTACCCATTAATATTTCAACAAAAGAAAAACATACTATACTTTGTAATTTTCATTTTCAACTTCATAGGAAAACATTAGTAGCTTTCTCTGTCTCTGCAAACATCAAAATATTTACTATAGTTATATTTTAGTGATTTCTGGCTGCCTTTTTGGGGTATTATCATTTTCACTATGGTTCATTAAAACCAACTAAGGCAGAGAAAATCCATGATAATTGGTTCCAAAACAAATGTGACATTCCTCAAAGCCATCATTCTTCTTAACTTGTCAACAGTTTCAGATCAATTTGTTATATTGATATGAAAGTTAAATTTTGAAAATGAAATACCCCAGGAAGGTATGATCTCGCTGTACCAGTTTGAAAGACTTCACTATTTAGACAAGTAAATGACTCCATTTAGACAGTATTATTATGATTTACTCTAGTAATCAAGAACAATTGTTAAAAAGTTGATTTGCTATAATCTAAACAAAATTGCTTCATTTTACTGCCAACATGATTTCCCACAGCTTTTGGTCACCTACAGAGTTAGGTATATACATACTAACTTAGAATGGTCTCTGACATACATGTGCTAAAAATCATTTTGTTATCATTTTTTCTGAATTGGAATCCTTTGAATATCTAGACATCTGTTACCAACCAAATCTTTGTGATGATAATTCTATCTGAATTGCCAAAATTACTGGTCAACTTTCACTCGTACTGGGTTGACAAAAATAACCTCAAGGGAATTAAGCACTGTTAAGTATAATTTTTCTACCAATTTGGCTTCAGTCTTTTGCTCCTATCATACATAAAGAGCCACAGTAGTAGTATATGTTGCTTAAAGTAGAAAACATGTATTGAAAAGGAAAATTAATTATAATTATAGATTCTATTTTAAATTGATTAAATTGTATCCTTCTTTGCATTTTCTCCTTGAACTTAACCATAAATCCCATTGAAAGATTAAATGATAAAACAATGTTGGGTTTTTATAATTTTTAATCAAGAAAACTATTGCGTGTGATTCCTCAGAATCAATAAACATGGGTTTTTCATGAGACAGTTTTCAAGTACTTAAATTTTAAGAACAGTTATCAGCAAACTTTATGCTACCCAATATATGCAGTCTTTTATGTTAATATAGATCAATCAAAAATAAACAGTCTGTATTTATTTCAGGTGTAATAAGTATCTAACATTATGCTCATCCTAACACAAAAATGATTAAAGATAATGTCTTTTGAACAAAGGAATTTAAAAGAGGAATATTTTCAAAATTCATTTGCAATATAATACACTTACAATTCAACTAAAGTGATATGATGACCAATAAACTTTACATTGACTTTATTCTAAAGAAATCTGTTTTCCTTATGGATTTATTCAAATAGTGTCAAATATGCCCACCACAAAATTTAAAATTCAGAACATCATTGATTTCTAAAATACCTACTACTGAATCTGATGTTTTCTTCCAAAATTAATATTTTAATTCCCTTATGTAGAATCTATGTGGATATGTCATTATAAGTTAAATTCTCTAGAAAAGAGGAGGAAATGATTCTGTCTATTTTGGGGAGCAAACTTTCCCGTTTCAGTTTGGATTAACACTTGGTAGAAAATTGTTCTGGGAAATCTAGAGAAAACATATTAAGTGAATACAATAAAACAGAGGTATTTTATGTCCTTACTTCTGAAAATGAGAATCAGTGCAAAACCTATCAGGAAATCCCCTTGAGATTTAAACAAAGTAGTGTTTCCAAAAATATTATACAGCAATATAAAATTTTAGATAAAATGTGTGATTTGGCTATGATATCATCAAAATTAGATACTTTAAAGGTAGGAGTTTAGATAATATCACAGGCTTCAGGTCCCAAAATTTCTCTTCAAAGATTTCTCCTTTATTTGTGTCTACATTTGTTTGCATATTGTCTTGGGTTTTCCATACTCTCTCAGTATATCCTCTGCTAGTCAGAAGAATTGCTTTAACAACTGCCTGCCTCAGTTTTCACATGACAGTGAAGAGCTGCTGCGGAAGCCTACACATGACAAAGAAAATGCATCTGTAGCCTCTCAACAACATAAATGTCTGAGCAAGGCCAGCATAATGGCAACTTCAGTTGACATGCCAATGAAGACAGTTCAAGTATCAAACAGTCCAAACTCAATGAAGACCGACAAGTAGTCAATGTCTGCTGGAAGGGGAGAAATTGTTTACCCTGGGACATATTCCCCCTCTTGTTATCTAATCCCGCATGGTCAACCCTGGAATTAGTATATATGTGCAAAGTTAAAAGACTCAATAGGTACATATAATGATTTAAAAAGGGATCATGATTTGGGGATGTGGTGATCATGTATGAAATTCTCAAAAATAAATAAAAATAAAAGAAAACCATCCTTGATCTATGTGATTGTTTGAAAATAAATGACCCCAACTGGTTCATAGAGCATGGTACCACTAAGGGGTATGTCCTTGCTGGAGTAGGTGTGGCCTTGTTGGAGGAAATTTGTCACCATGCGGACATACTTTGAAGTCTCATATGCTCAAGCTATGCCAGGTATGGTACACAGTCTCCTCCTGCTGCCTGCAGATCAAGATGTAGGTTCTTCTCCAGCAATATTTCTGCCTCTGCCTGCATTTCACCAAGCATTCTGCCATGATAATGGACTAATCCTCTAAAACTGCAAACCAGGCCCAGTTAAATATTTTCCATTATAAGAGTTGTTGTGGTCATGTGATCTTTTCACAGCAATTAAACCCAACTATGACAATCTAGCCTCCAAAGAGAAAGAGAAAGGCTAGCAACATTTAGCTTAGCACTCCCCATTCTAAATGTGTGTGACCAGAAAGCAAGTACCATGAGAAATCTGTCAGTTCCCTCATAGTTCAACTATCTAAGCAAAAAACTTAATGGAACTTCCTCAATTCCAAGCATGTTGATATAAATGGGAAAATTTCATCCTTTTTTAACACCTGAAAAAATTCTATTGTGAATATGTGGATACTTTATTCAGAATGCTCTTACAGACTTACTTTTTTATTTTACTGAAAATAGATTTTTTTCGTATAATATATGTTTTTTTATTTAAAACATTGTTCCTCAATCAGTAGCTATCTCAGGGAATTCCACATCATGATTACTGTGGATGGGACACAGAAAGACAAATGCCACATATGCCCAATCATTTAGAAATAAATATGACTTGATAGAAATAGAGAATGGAACAGTTGGCATGAGACCACAAAGGGAATGGTAGGAGGAATAGGGATGGGACAGACACAGGGTACCATGATTCAGAGAGGCTGGAAAATAGACTTAATATTTATGGCACAACAGTGCAAGAATAGCCTAAAGCAGTTAATTATACATTTCTAAATAACTGGAGGAGAAGTGCTTGTGGGCTCCAAACAAACAAACATGTATTTGTGGAGCTGGGGGTGCTAATTACTCCTAAGTATTTTTGGAGGTGGGGTGTTAATTATCCTGATTTAAACATTAGACTTTCTACACACATACTGGATAACATAATACTATAGCCACAAAAAAATACAAAATTATATGTCAATTTAAGATTAGGAATTTTCAAAACATTGCTACCACAAAAAGTACCCTATCTACTTGAATTAAATATAGGAACATAAAGGCAAAATGGTCTTTGAACAAAATTAAGGCATAGTTTGTGAAGTTTATTGCCATGCAATTGGAATAGTCCCTTTCATTTTCCTGGACCTCTTTATTCATATGGAAAGTGAGATTTAAAAAAAAAGAAACACTGCTCTTATATTTAAATAGAAAATAATCACTTTTAAATATATTAAAGAGACAGGTCATATTTAGATTTGATATTTATAACCCAAATTTTGTGGCAATTGTTCAAAATTTGATGACCTTCCCTTTTCAGTTTTTGAGAAATATCATTTTGTTTTTCATAAGGGTAATACTAATTTGGATTCCCACTAACAATATACAAGTCTCTTTATTTCCTTGCTAGTGTTTGTTACTTTTTTGTTCGGAGAGCTATCTTTGTTTGATTGTTTGTTTGTTTTAGTCTTAGTCGTTCTAACTCAAGTGATTGCATTTTTGTTATCCCACTACCGAGCATGAATGGAAAAAAATTAAATCAACATAATAGAAATACTCACACAGTGCTCAACAGCAGTGCTCACAGGAACAAAAGTATATTTTAGTCTTTCAACAGTATCATATTGTCAATGTACTATTATAACTATACATAGTATGGAGTACTAAGAGAAACCTGTCAGTACCCTCCTGGGCCAGATGCCAATAATAGATAACTAGATAAAGAAAATGTGACATATGAATATGTATACAAACATATAAATACATATACACATAACATCTTAGTAATGCAGCCAAAGAAAATGAAATCCTATATTTACACCACAGTGGACATAAGTAATAGTGATCAGATTAAGTGATATAAGCCAGTGGCAGAAATATAAGTACTGAAGCTGCCTCACACTTTGGAAGTAGAAACACTGACATGAACAATGAATCATGACAATATTAGCTGGGGAGCTATGTACAAGAAGAGGAATGGGTACATTTGGCTGGTGAGATCCAAGTATGCTTGATGTGAGTTTGGAAATCTCACTTTGTACCCTTTTAATACATAATAATATCTTATACTGATAATAATTAAATTATAAAAAGTGAAGTATTTTAAGAATAAGTATTTTTGAAGTGGTTATACCAAATATCTCACTCAAATCTTTTTTCTAAACAATATACTTTTGAGTAGCTTTTATATTGTTAATATTGATATGATTTTTATTTAAAGATTTAATGGTGTAGGAGTGGGGTGGGGAGGGGTATGTATGTGTAAGTGCCTTGGAAGTCAGATGAGGATATGAGATCCTACAGATCAGGGGATAAGTGTAGTTGTAAATCAACTACAATGAGTTCTAGGAACTGAACTCTGTTCCTCTTTAGAAGTAACAAGAGCTCCTAACTGCTGAAGAGATATCTCCCATCCTATTATTCGGTCATCATTGATTTTATGGGCACATTTTATGCTTCTGAATTATATCAGCAACTGCTAGTATACTTAAATTTGTATGTATGTCCAAAGAGATATGTAAACAGTAAAAAGAAAAATAAACAACAATAAAGCCCCTGCTATCATTTACTACTGATGCATTTTTCTGCCCAAATTTACATTTGGAAATGTGCTTTTACAAACAATCTACAGAAATAGTTTCTCATTGAAGACAGTTACTGAGATACAGTTATCTCAGTAATTAAGTCATTACCCTGTTGGCTAGATTGTGTTTTTCTGCAATATCTGGACTCTGTGAAAAGGAACAAGCTTTGACTTGAATTCAGTGAAACAAGCCAAAGTTCTCATGGTTTGGTGTTACTGGAATTTAAAAAGAAAAGTGTCTCTTCATTAAGCTACAAAATGTTGACTGTGGTCCAATTCTTCACAAACCACAGTTCCACACGGTCAGACTTTCTGTTTGATAATGCTCTTTTCAACCTGTCAGTCATGAGATAACTTTCCCAGATGCTTCACTGGGAAGAATCATTTTATTTTCCTAAATTCATAGTGACCAATCATGTATCAATTGCCTAAATAATCATTGTCCTTGCCACAGGGAAACAAGATGTTTGCTGTATCCAACAGCCAAGATCACTATCTCATATTTCTCAAACTTATATCATAAGGAATTAGGGTACATTCCTAAGAAGTGGTATAGACAATCAGTCAAACCAATCTTTGGTGTTTCTACCCAGCATTGCCTTGGCATGCTGTATGTTCTTCAGGTAGAGCTGTTCTCCACGGCAGTGTCACCTCTTTGGGAACCATTATCTCCTATGTATGTCCTCATGTCTCCTAATCACCAAAGTCAGTTTCATGGGCAATCCCTAGTTAATAGTAACAGATCTTTCCCTTAGTAGACAATATCATACCTACAAGACACTATTCCACGTAGGGTACAAATACAGAAGGGAGGCAGAGGCAAGGGGATCAAGGCTAGTTTGAATCCCTTTCTCAAAGATAACAGCAAAGCAGTACCACAAGGAATGTCAGTCTATGTGGTGCTCTATAAACAAAACGTTAATGTATAATGACAGTCCCTGCTTATCTAACACTCATTATATTCTAGAGAACATCTTTTCTTTTTTCTTTTTTTTTTTTTGTTTTTTTGAGACAGGGTTTCTCTGTGGCTTTGGAGGCTGTCCTGGAACTATCATTTGTAGACCAGAGTGGCCTCGAACTCACAGAGATCCGCCTGCTTCTGCCTCCCAAGTGCTGGGATTAAAGGTGTGCACCACCAATCCCCGCAAGAGCACGTCTTTTATGCTCTCTGAAATGTTCTGAAGAAAATATCTTTTATGGATATATCGATTAAAAACCTAAGGCTGAAAATATGTATTGTTTGAGATTATTCAGTAAGAGTGATACTGATTTTCACATCTCTAATTGAGTTTAAAATCTAAGTTCTAAAATATACTTCAAAATTTTGAGACATTTCCTATTTAAAACCACACAAAATTCCAACAAAATAATGGACACCATAATTGTGAAGACATTGGCAAAAAGCAACAAAGGACAGCAATTTCTCAGAGCAGAGAGTTCTTGATGCAAGCCTGGAATTGTACCTGTTGACTGTCACACCCTGACACAGAGAGGGAGATTCCAGCTGGAACTCAACAGTTTTGCTGAACTGAGGAAGTGGAACTGAGAGCCAAAAAGACCAAAGAAAGGAGAATCCATAGGTTAGAGTACTGGCTGGCAAAGAGCTACACAGAATGAGAAACCCAGGGGGCTTCAGCAACTCCATTGGAGAATTCAGAAAAGTACTGAGCCATGTATGTATAAGGAAATGACCCAAATCCAGGAAGGAGCTACCCACAAGGATTAGAGGAAATATTACTCAAAGTACACAGGAACAGGAACAGACAGGTCCCTCAGCCAGAATGGAAAACCTCTGATTCACAGGACACTGGGACTTGGAAAGTTCTTGTCCTGGTAGCAAGGAAAAAGGGATTAGTCACAGAATGACCACAGTTCAGGTTCTACCTCATAAATCTAGGGAGCACAATCTAAATGCCTCAAGCAAACTTCCAGGTAAGTCACTGGTGCTCCAGAACAAAGCCCAAGAAGAAATTTAAGAGCATAAAATACCAGCACACAAAAAAAGTTGCTGTAATGTATCATGTCTGTAGGAAATAATTATGTGAACATTTCGGGAAATATCATGTTGATAAAAGCAACTTATGTGAACATAGTTCATAGAAAAACTGGGCTTCTACTTCCAGAAAGGTTGTGAAATTCCTTTTCTCATTCCTTTTGCTAGAGGCAACCAAAAGCTCTCCATATTGCAAATACAGCACATATATGAAGAGGTAGAAAGTAGAAAGGGAAGGCAGACTAGCTGGGGAATTAACAGCTGAAGAAATGGTATGGTGCTGAGTTCCTGCGTTTTCCTTTGTCCTGCATGTAACATAAATAATTTGGAGCTGCAAAAACTAGCAACCCACAGAAAGAGCACGCATGCCAGAAATGTTCCTATGAAAAATAAGATGGGATTTATCCTGCTGGAAAATTTATATTATGAAGTACCAGATTTATCTTTGTACTTAAAATTAAATTCAAATATAGGCCAAATTTGTGCATTTGTAATCTCTGCTCCAGGGTAACAGAAATATGCAGATCCCTGGGGGTAGGGGGATTGGGGGTGTCTCTGCTTGGCCACCATAACTACTCAGTGACCTCCAGGCAGGGACTCTGGAAAGGGGGCGGGATGCCCTAGTAATACCTAGCCTCTGAGCTCCAGTGACATGTGTACATGCAAACATTTAGACCTGAGCATAAAAACAAGCCAAATTTAGGAAACAGTGTTTTATAAGCATTGCACACCAAATAATAAGATACCTACACACACACACACACACACACACACACACACACACACACACACCAGAGGTTATGGGAAGGAGCAACTGTGACAAGACCAGAAAAGATGCAGAAAAGCAAAGTGAAAACATTTAGACAATAATTGTTCTTCCTAAAAACACAGGGAAAAAACATATAGTCATATATTTGTGAATTTTAGTAGAGTCTAAGTATCATCTGATCCTAAAGCATAGCAAGGAAGTAATGATATATTTATTCAAAGAAGTAATGATGTCAAGTCCACATCACTGCCTGGTGGTTTCATAATGGTCAAGCAAGCCCATTGTTCTAAGCAGTAGAAAAATCTTCACAGGAATGTCACTGTTCCCCACCAGAGGAGCATTAGCCAGGGCTCCTGCAGTGGGGAACTAGAGTTCCCATTGTCATCCAGACTAATGATGTGAGGAAGTAGCCCCCTTGGTGTCAACAGAAACTGAGTAAGGAATCTTTCATCATCCCCAGCTGTACCTTGCAGCAATGAGGTCCCTCCCTCGTTAGCTTGAGTGTAGTCAGTCAAAGCCAATAAAAATGAGAGAGTGAAAGGATATTGAGATACACAAAGCATAACAAAGGTACTATCCAGGTCTTAACTAATCACCTCATATAATGAGACACAACATTTTCAAGATAAATTTGTAAAATGATGCTAACTACCCATAGTTATCATCATACTACACTGGAAACAGCTTCACTAAAATCAAGGCTGAAGGAAGTATGGAAGCAATTATTGCTATTTTCTAACATTGTATTTATTATAAGCCCTGGCTAATTCAGTAAGATAAGAAGAAAACAAATGGAAACCAGACTGACAGAGAAGAAGGCAATAAAATTCTCTTTCTTTACCTGTGACAATATTATCATGAAAATAATGAGAAAGAAACAGGAAAAAACTTGGAATGAATTAATTCCTGGAACTAATAAACAATTAATTACAGTGAGTTTGCCAAAAAGACAAAAGGTTATTACATGAACATCTATTGTTGGCCCATATAGCAGCAATTAATTAGTAGAATTTTACTTTACAAACATTATTCATATACATTTTAAATTTACCTGCCAAAAATAAAATGCCCAAGTGTAAATCTAAAGAGGCATATATGAGAACAAACAAAGAACACTATAAAACCCAGATGCATTAAGAGAAAATGCATGGGAAACTCTTAACAGATTTATGGAAAAAGAGTAGAAAGATTGCCAGCATGACAATTTTGACAACATGAACTATATTTTAATGTGATCTCAATCAAAATTTCAATTTATTTCATCAATATCAATTCTAGCATTTATAGAAGAGTATAAAAAATGAAGACTGCAACTACATAATGTTGCAGAAAAATGTCAGAGAATCCTACCAGCACTCAAGAATACCAACAAGTCTACAGACATGGAACACTATATTTGTAAAACAAATAATAGATAGGGCAATGGAAAAGAATAGATGCTCCTATAATCAATTAGCATAAATGTAGCTAGTTTTTCCTTTATAAAGGAGGGAAAGCATTAGAATCATAGATTACCCTTACAACAAGTCAGACTAGGACAACTAGACATTGCATACAAAAATTAGGTGCATATCTTCTGTGTACTACAAAACTATATGAAGTGATCATAGAAGCAAGTGTGAAACATAAACTCTAAGATGACAATGTAAGAACAAAATCAAGAACCTAATCTTTTTAAATTTATTATTTAAATTAGAAAAAAGCCTGCTTCACATGTCAATCCCAGCTCCCTCTCCCTCCCCTCCTCCCCTGCTCCCCATTAGCCCCCCATCCCATCCCCGCCTCTGCTACCCATGGAAGGAGAGGCCCTCCATGGGGAATCATCCTGGGCAGGGCCTAGGCCCTCTCCCATGAGTCCAGGCTGAGAGAGCATCCTTCCCAGTGGAATGGGCTCTCAAAGTCCATTCATACACGAGGGATAAATACTGGTCTACCACCGGAGGTCCCATAGATTGCCAAGGCTTCCTCACTGACACCTATAATAAACCTAATCTTACAGAAGCTTTGTCTGGTGAAGTACTGTTCACAGATAATATGAAATAACTCTTAAAGCCCATGAAACACAGTGGAGCTGTGCTGGATTGAACAAGAATATCCCACAAAACTTCATAAATGTATATACATGGTGCCTGGTTGGTAGAAATGTTTAAGAAGGATTAGGAGGTGTGGCCTTGTTGAAAGAGGTATGGCACTACAGGTAGGCTTTGAAACTCAAAGCCTACATCATTTCCAGTGTGTCTTTCTGTGTCTCATACTTATGTCCCAAAATGTGAGCTCACAGCTATTGTTCCAGTGTCATCCCCATCTGCTGGTTGCCTGCTCCTCTGCTATGATGCTCATGGACTATAAACAGCTGAAACCATAAGCCCCAAATAAACTCTCCCTTCTATAAGTTGCCTTAGTCATGGTGCCTTATCACAGGAATAGAAAAGTAACTTAGGCAAGGGCTTATTTTAAAATGCACAAAAGGCCAAAAGGAACACTCCATCAAAGTATATTATGTACACAAGCAGAAGAAAAGAGGATCTGAAACCTGTGTTAATCAGAGAAATAAATAATACAAAGAAGAGGGACAGACAGCAAATAACCAAGAATACCTGATATTTTTGTAGTCATTTTGTTACATTTTTCTTTGTTTTGGCTTTTCTTTTTCCTTATTGGTCTTTTGCTTGCTTGATTTTTGTTACTGTGGACTTTTTTATTGTGAGTGAGTGTGAGTGTTTGTGTGTGTGTGTGTGTGTGTGTGTGTGTGTGTGTGTGTTTGTGTGTGTGTTGTTATGCTTGTTTATTGTTTTTCTTTGTGTTATTGTTTTGAAAGACAGATATATGGAACACAAAGTTGTGTGGGTAAGAATGTGAGGAAACTCTTTGAGGAATTTGAGCAGGATAAAAGAAATATTAATTAAAAATTATATAAAACTTTCCAAAGGAAATAAGAAGCAAACCTGTATATTGAATATAAAAAAGCCTGTATACAAGCTCAACAATGAAATATATTGAAAACTAGTGGATATTTCTGATATAAAATGTTAAATTAATAAAATATCATCTAAAAGATGAAAAATATTTCATAACATGGAAAATGTTTTGCCATAATAGATGAAAAAGTGTGATCAAAAGAAATACTATTCTTTCATCTTACATTTATGTGGTAATAATTTTTCTGATGTGTTTGAAAGGATGAATATATTCTTGTAGGAGTGGATGTTTTTTTTTTAATCTGGAACAATTAAGCCTATTTTATTTGGGGGCTATTATGATAGCTCAGCAACTAAAGGGGCTTGCTTCACTAGCCTGAAAACCTTTGTTTTATCCCTAGGGCTTACATATATTTAGAAGAAGAAAATCAACTCCACAAAATTTTCCTCTGACTTCCCCACTTGCACCATGACATGTATACCCCCTCCCTACACATTCACATCATACACACACAAAAAAGAAAAAATAATATTTTTATAAAAAATATTTTACTTTTATATGTGTCTACATTTTCTAAGTTTCCTTCTATATCAGATATGCATAGCAAAAGGTCATATCTAATATTATCCATATTCTAATACTAATATATACTAAGTATATATACTTCTTATGAAGTATATTCAACTAGCCAATTACAATCAAAGAGAAATACAATAATTTCTATTTTAAAATAATATTTCATGAGGGTTATAACATACATGTGAGCGAAATGTGTGATAACTAAAACACAAAAATCAGGAATAAGTTTGAGAGTGATTTTACATAAGAAGTCACTTAAACTAATAGAAGTTGGTCTGTGGTAAAGTTGCCCCAAACTCAAATAAAGCAACCTATAAAATAACAAAGACAACCCTGGTGTTGTGGCTCACACGCATAATTCTAGAACTCATAAAGATTGGGCAGGAAGAGTACTGAGAGTTTGAGCCCACTATGGTCTACATGGTGAGTACTCCACCGGTTTGTATATCATATATTCAAACAAAAAAATGAGAAAGGAACGAAAGGAGTTATAGTTAACAAACTACAAAAAGTTAAAAGTTTAAATGAAATAAGAAGGCAATGCAAATGAAATTTAAAATCTCAAAAAATATAAGTAGTAAAAATAAAGTTTTAAAGGTAGCAAATTGAATAAAAAAACATAATGCAAATAATTAAGTGGTTAATTCAAACCTACCCAATAACATTTTGATTTGAGTGAGTATTCTAAATGCATTACAATAAAAGGCAGAAATTATCAGATTGGATAGAAGAACAAATGGTTAATACAGAAATTTTTGGATAGAACAATATGCTAAATATGAAAGAACTCATAAGAAAGTAACATATGAGAACAAAAATTTGATTATGGTAAAATATTAATATTGATATGAATCAGGAAAATTGGAAATAAGATAGTAGCAGAAATAAAGATAAGAATTATACAGAATGAAACAGGTAATTCAAAGAACCCTATTTATTGTCTTGGCATATTTCTTACTGCAGTTTCTTTTGTGGGATGAAAAGTCCAAATCAAGATGTTGCCACCTTTGAGGGCTTTTGGATGCATCATGCAGCCAGAGAGCATATGGGAGAGAAACTGTGTGCAAGAGAAGGCAAAGCCAGAGTGCTCTTTCCCATCAATACACTCCCTCTAGTGTATCTTCAGGGAGAAACCCTCAGGTTTACAAAACACTTAAAGCCCTATATATTTACATTTCATTTGACAACAACACAACTTCCCTTTCCAAATAAGAACAAAGTTATTTATGTATCTCATTATTTAAAATAGTGACTATCAGACTTAATGTTTATTATCTAGCCTTTCATCCCTGAACAATAATATTGACTTGACAATGATTGTATACTAATGCATTGCTTAAGCTGATTGGTATCTCAGTCTACAGATGTTATATGCCTTCCTATTATCATACACTTGAGAAACAACAATTCTAATTTGCAAGTAAAATTCAAACCTTATTCTCTGAATGATACTAGTATAATTAAAGGAACCTACCTAATGAAGATCAACTTGTATATATTAAGTTAATTTGGACTAATAGTGAATTTGAGGGAATATTAATAACAAGATAGTAATCTGTAAAAACTAATCTCTGTACAACTATAACATAAAAATTTGAATATACAATTATATCTTAAGCAGACTCACTAAAACAGAGTACCCTTTGGATCATAGGTGCAGCATAGCCACATAAAGAAGGGAACAAAACAACCTTGTCTATTCTATTATTCAATCCCCCAAATTGGGATTCTGGTGTAAACCAGAATGGACTTCTGTGGGAAAATGATAAGCTATGTGCCATCTGTGGCTTCCATCAATGTAGTAGATGACGGAAGTCATTGAGACTAAACAACTCTGAAATCTAGACTTTTTTTTTTTTTTTTGAACACAGAATCACGCTTAAATGGAGATTGTTGTCACAGCCTCTCTACCATAGTTTCAAAAAGACTTTGATGTAAATGAGTTGAAAATACAAAATAGGATTCCCATCATCATTCTTGAGAGTAAATTGTAGGATGCAATCTTCCAGGAAATACTTGTTTGTGGTACACTCATCTTTGAGTACAATTTGCAGCTTCCTCCATCATCTGTATTGACAGTTAACTTCTGTCAGTCTGTCCCAAATCTGAATCTTGCAACAGATGCTTGCCAGTTACTTAATCCCTTGTTGATCTGGTTCACTTGAGTGGTCTCAGTCTGCCATGACTTTCTAAGCCTGTAATGAACCACTTCTTACCTACACTTTTGAAATAATAACTATCTGGAGACCTTGAGAGTCTTGGGAAAATAACCAAGTCATCTTATGTATGCTTCATCATGTAGAACCCCCAGCTGAGGAGAGCTGGCCTCACCTAAACTATTGAAATCAGAAGATGCAAAATGTCTGTCAAATCTTGAAATGGAGAAGTGTTACTATCAAAACAAGTTTATTTATAACAATATAATTCATGTTAGTAATTAAAGGACAGAAAACATAGCTTATGTATTTTGTAATACACAGACAGTAAATAACATAGCAGAATGATAAATAAAACATCTTTTAATTATTTTTAATTTTTAATATATTTTACATATCAATCCCCCCATTCCCTCAAACACCCCCCATACCCCCCACCAACTGCCCCCAACCCACTCCCCAAGGATAGTGCAGCCTTCCACTGGGGATTATCAAAGTTTGTAACATCATTTGGGGGAAGACCTAGGCCCTATTTTGTGAATACCTCCATAGGGAATGAGCCCCCAAAGTCCATTTGTGCACTAAGGATAAGCACTGGCTCCACTGTTAGAGGTCTCATAGCCTGCCCAGGCCTCCTAATTGACACCCACATTCAGAGGGTTTGGTTCAGTCCAATGCTGGTTCCCCAGCTTTACCACTAGGGTCTCTATGCTCTCACTAGGTCAGGTCAACTGGTTCTGTGGGTTTTTCCAGCATGGTCTTGGCTCCTTTGCTCATCCCTCCTCCCTCTATACAACTGGATTCCAGGAGTATGGCTCAGTGTTTAGCTATGGGTGCCTACTTTTGCTTCCATCAGCTACTGGATGAAGGTTCTAGGACAGCAACCAAGGTAGTCATCAATCTCATTACAGGAAAGGGCATCAAAGGCAGTTTCTCTACTACTGCCCATATTCTTAGTTGGGGTCATCACTGTGGAAGCCAGAACATTTCAAAAGTGCCAGACTTCTCTCTGAACCAATACTTGCTTCATCTATCAAGGTATATTCCTTTCTAGGTCTCCTATATTCCTCCACTGTCTCAGTCTTCATGGTCCCTCCTCTTCTCCTCCCACCTTCTCTTCTCCCCTTCTCTTTTTCCTACCTCCATCCTCTCTCCCCTCCTTCTCCCAATTTGCTCAAGGGTGCTAACCCTTTCCCCTTCTTCAGGGACCATGTGTTTTTCTCTTGGGGTTTCAGTGCAGAATTCTACCAGAAATTGAAAGAAGAGCTAATACCAGTACTCCTCAAACTGTTCCAAACAATAGAAGCAGAAGTATCATTGCCAAACTCCTTTTTATGAGGCTACAATTACCTTAGTACCCAAGCCACACAAAGACAACTAAGAAAGAGAACCACAGACCAATATCCCTCGTCAACATTGATGCAAAAATATTCAACAAACTATGGGCAAATCGAATTCAAGAACATATCAGAGAAATCTTCCACCATGATTGGATTAATTGGTACAGGAGACCGTTTCCTAACATAACACCAGTAGCACAGACACTGAGATAGACAATTAATAAATGGGACCTCCTAAAACTGATAAGCTTCTGTAAGGCAAAGGACACAGTCAACAAGACAAAATTGCAGTGCAACAGGGAAAAGATATTCACCAAGCCCATATCTGACACAGGGCTGATTTCCAAAATATACAATGAGCTCAAGAAGCTAGACTTCAAAACACCAAACAATGAAATTTAAAAGTGGGGTATAGAACTAAATAGAGAATCCTCAATAGAGGAATCTATAGTGGCTTAAGAAACTGCTCAACATCCTTAGACATGAGGCAAATGCAACTCAAAACAACTCTGAGATTCCATCTTACACTGGTCAAAATGGCTAAAATCAATCTTCTAGACTTTAACCACAGTTTAAGAAGCTATCAGATGTCCACATTGCTCTAAAAGCCTACAGGGAAAGTCTCATTGAAACCCTCATCCATGCTCCAAGCTACTAAGTTGCTTTACCATTTTGAAAACAAACTGAAGTATATCCTGTTCTTATAGTCATTAGCAATTGCATGTCTTTGTCTCCAAGATTCTGCCATTGTTGCCCTATGAAAACCTGCCAGTCTCCAGATAAGGTGTTGCACCTTCCTGCTCCCTGAGAACAAGCTGACTAATAGACTCTCCATCACCTGTATCATAGTTGGTGGTGTGTCCATCCACTTTCTGCTTAAACCTAGTTCTAGTACAATACCTGTAACATTGTCTTCATTGCCTTACTCAGCTAACTATGTGGCACCAAGAATTCAAAGCTTTGGTCTTGGAGAAGCTACAGCCCCAGCATCTAAGCCCACAATGCTCTTGGATCCATATTCCTCCAATACCAGGAGATGAGTCCCAATTGCAATGTGTAGTGTTCTGACTTCCAATACTCAAACTAATCCAGTTCACTGTTATTAAGAATCAGAGCTTCAGTGTAGGAAATAAAAATAAAAACAGAGAAATACACTAGAAAATGGAAAGACATCCCATTTTTATAGACTGGCAGAATAAATATTTTGCAAGATTTGTGACAATTTTTCCCAAACTATTTATAGATTCAATGATTCCCATCTCATTCTTCACAGAAATTAAAAGCAAACCTATTTGCAAATTCATACAGAACTACAAAAGCCACCTGATAGCTCAAAAGATTTCTGAGAAAACAAGAAGAATGCTGGAGGGATTACCAATGTAGATCTCAAGATATAGAACAAGTTCACAGTAATAAAAACATTATGAGACTAGCACAAGAAAAGATGTGGACAGATGGAGCAAAATGGAAGACACAAACATGAGTACCTGTGACTTCAACCATGTGTTTAACATTTTCATTAAAATTTTGTTTTGTTTTTTTCTGGTCTGTTTTCTAACTGGACCCATGTCACAAGTATAGAGAAACTGTGTCTATTTTGTTTCTACCCTTTTCTATTTTTCTTAGATGGAAAGATGACAGATGTTCAGAATTTATCTTAGTTTAATTAAAAAAGTATTTCACTCTAAAAAATAAGTTGGAGAAAATAAAGGATCTTCAGCAAATGATAATGGGGAAACTGGATATTCAGATGCATAAAAATATGAATTAGACCATTGTCTTTCACCTTGCAATAATAAATACATAAATCCAATTATATTACATCAAATACCTAAACATGAGACCTGGAACTGCTAGAATGAAACATAGACAGAACCATACATGATAGAGGAGTAAAAAAGGACTTTCAGAATAGGATTCCATTTGCCCAAGAATTGAAGTCAACAAGTGGGACTTTGTGCAACTAAAATGCCCCTGTACAGCTAAAGAAACAATCAACCAGGTAGGGAAAAAAAGCCCATAGAATGAATGAGAACCTTTGCCAGCTATGTACCTCACAGAGATTTAATATACAGAATATGTAAAACTAAATAACTCAGGGACATCTGAAGCCAGGGGTCTCCTCACCAGATCCATATGCCCAGACACTTCCAAGGCTTCAGTAACAGTTCCCCCTCCATCCACCTGCCCAATCCTGCCTCCATCCACTGGCCCAGGTAGGCCAAGAGCTGTTTCTGTTTCCAGTTCTGTGGCCCAGCTGGGGGAGACCTGATACCAGGGATCTGCTCTCTGGATCAGAACTCTGAGGCAAGATCCAACACAGCCAGACAGTGCCAAATCCCTATTAATATTCCCACCTCCATCCAGAAGAGGATAGACATCAGAATATTGGAACTGTTTGCATCAACCAGAAGGGAACCTTGGTCCCATAACCACCAGGAGAGAATGGGCTCCTGGTACACCAATCGCAAGAAAGGATGAGAAGATGACAATGGAAAAGCACATTCAACAACAGAAAAACCAATATGAAACCACTGGAGACTAGGAACCATACACCAGAAAGTCCTGAATGTCACAATGCAGATAAAGCAAAAGAGAATGATTTTAAAAACATCTTCATGAAAAGGATAGAGGACCTCAAAGAGGACATGAGAAAATCTCTTAAAGAAATGGAAGAAATAAACAAACCAAAAAATACAAGATATCAACAAATCTTTCAAGGACAGCCTTCAGGATCTAAAAACTGATATAGAAACAATAAAGAAAGCACAATCTGAGGGAATGCTGGAAATAGAAAAGCTGGGTAAATGATCAGGAACTACAGATGCAAGCATAACCAACAGAATACAAGAGATGGAAGAGAGGATCTCAGTTGTTGAAGATACACTAGGAGAAATAGACTCATCAACCAAAGAAAATCTTAAGTCCAACAAATCCCTAACAAAAAATATCTAGGAAATATGGGATACTGTGAAAAAACCAAACCTAAGAATAATAGGTATAGAAGAAGGTGAAGAAATCCAACTCAAAGGTGCAGAAAACATATTCAAAAAAATCATAGAAGAAAACTTCTCCAACCTAAAGAAAGACATACCAATGAAAATACAAGAAGCCTACAGAACACCAAACAGACTAGACCCCCCCAAAAAGGTCTCCTTGACACATAATAAACAAAACACCAAACATACAGAATAAAGAGAAAATATTAAGAGCAACAAAGAAAAAAGGGTCAAATAACATATAAAGGCAAACCTGTCAGAATTACACCTGACTTGTCCATGGAAACTCTGACAGCCAGAAGGTCCTGGATAGATATTCTACCTACACTAAGAGACCATAGATGCCAGGCCAGACTACTATACCCAGCGAAGCTTTCAATCGACATAGATGGAAAAAAAACAAGATATTCCATGACAAATCTAGATTCAAACAATACATATCCACCAATCCAGTCCTACAGAAAGTTCTGGAAGGAAAACTACAACCCAAGTAAGTTAACTACAACCAGAAAAATATAGGCAATAGATAATCCCACTTTATCAACAGCCAAAAGGAAAAGGGATAGAATCCTCCACATAATTACACAATCACCACCAAATCCAAAACAAACAAGAATGAATAATCAATGATCATTAATATCCCTCAACACTAATGGTCTTAACACACCTATAAAATGCACAGATTAGCAGAATGGATACCAAAACAGAATCCATCCTTCTCCTGCATACAAGAAACACTCCTCAACTTCAAAGACAGATGGTACCCAATAATTAAAAGTCGGGAAAAGATTTTGCAATCAAATGGACACAAGAAACAAACAGGGGTAGCAATCCGAATATCCAAAAATTGGACTAAAATCAATTAAAAGAGATGAAGGAGGTCACTTCCTACTCATCACAGGAGAAATCCATCAGAATGAAGTCTCAATTGTGAAAATTTATCCCCCCAAACAAAGGCATCCACGTTTGTAAAGGAAACATTACTAAAACTCAAATTACACATAAAAACACACAAAATTATAGTAGGAGACTTCAACACCCCACTGTCACCACTAGACAGGAACACCAGACAGAAACTTAAAAAAGAAACAAAGGAACTAATAGAAGTTATGGCGCAATTGGACTTAACAGATATCATTAGAACATTCCATCCAAATACAAAACAATATACCTTCTTCTCAGCACCACATGGAACCTTCTCTAAAATTGATCACATTCTTGGCAACATAGCAAACCTCAAGAGGTACAAAAAACTTGAAATAAAACCCTGTATCTTATCAGACCACTAGGTCTTAAAGTTAGACTTCAACAACAACAAGAATTACAGAAAACCTACAAACTCATGGAAATTAAGTAACACCCAATTGTATAAAATCTGTGTCGACAAAGAAATAAAAAAGAAATTAAAGATTTCCTAGAATTCAATGCGAATGCAGAGATAACATACCTAAACTTATGGGACACTTTGAAAGCAGTGCTAAGAGGAAAGCTCATAGCGTTAAGTGCCCACATGAAGAAACAAGAAAATAATCATACTAGAAAATTAACAGCACAACTGAAAGCTTTAGAACAAAAAGAGGCCAATACACCCCAGAGGAGCAGACACCAAGAAATAATCAAATTGAGGGCTGAAATCAATAAAATGGAAACTAGGAGAACAATAAAAAGAATCAATATAATGAAGAGTTGGTTCTTCGAGAAAATCAACAAAATAAACAAACCTTTATCCAAACTTACCAAATGGCAGAGAGTGAACATGCACATCAATAAAATCAGGAATGAAAAGGGGGACATTACAACAGACACAGAGGAAACCCAGAGAATCATCAGGTCATACTTTGAAAACCTATATTCCACAAAATTTGAAAAATCTAAAGGAAATGGACAATTTTTCTGGATAGATTTCACTTACCAAAATTAAATCAAGAACAGATAAGAAACGTAAATTGACCAATAACCCCTAATGAAATAGAAGCAGTCATCAGAAGTCTCCCAACCAAAAAAATCCCAGGGCTGGATGACTTCAGTGCAGAATTCTACCAGAAATTGAAGGTACAGCTAATACCAATTCTCCTTAAACTATTCCACACAATAGAAGCAGAAGGGTCATTGCCAAACTCATTTTACGAGGCTTCAATACCCTTGATACCCAAGCCACACAAAGATACAACTAAGAAAGAGAACTACAAACCAATATCCCTCCTGAACATTGATGCAAAAATACTCAATAAAATACTGGCAAATCAAATCCAAGAACACATCAGAGAAATCATCCCTCATGATCAAGTAGGCTTCATCCCAGGGTTGCACGGATGGTTCAACATATGAAAATCCATCAATGTTATCCATCATATAAACAGACTGAGGGAAAAAAAACCCACATGATCATCTTACTAGATGCCGGAGAAGCCTTTGACAAAATCCAACATCCCTTCATGATAAAAGTCTTGGAGAAATCAGGGATAACAGGAGCCTATCTTAACATAATAAAAGCAATATATAGCAAGCCGAGAGCCAACATCAAATTAAAAGAAGAGAAACTCAATGCAATTCCTGTAAAATTGAGGACAAGACAAGGCTGTTCACTCTCTCCATACTGCTTAAATATTGTGCTTGAACTTCTAGCTAGAGCAATAAGGCAACAAAAGGAGATCAAGGGAATAAATAGGGAAGGAAGAAGTCAAACTCTCATAGTTTGCAGATGATACGATAGTCTACATGAGTGATCCAAGAAATTCTACCAGGGAACCCCTACAGCTGATAAACACATTCAGAAAAGTGGCAGGATACAAGATAAACTAAAAAAAAAAAAATCTGTAGCCCTATTGTATACCGATGACACATTGGTGGAGAAAAAAATCAGAGAAAAATTACCCTTTACAATGGCCACAAACAACATAAAATACCTTGGGGTAACACTAACCAAAAAAGTGAAAGACCTGTACCATAAGAATTTTGATTCTCTAAAGAAAGAAATTAAAGAAGATGCCAGAAAATGGAAAGATCTCCCATGCTCTTGGATAGGTAGGATCAACATAGTAAAAATGGCAATCTTGCCAAAAGCAATCTACAGATTCAATGAAATCCCAATAAAAATCCCAACACAATTCTTCACAGACCTTGAAAGAACAATTCTCAACTTTATATAGAGAAACAAAAGACCCAGGATAGCCAAAACAACCATGTAAAATAAAGGAACTTCTGGAGACATCACCATCCCTGACTTCAAGATTTATTACAGGAGCCCTAGTCCTGAAAATAGCTTGTTATTGGCACAAAAATAGATATGTAGACCAATGGAATAGAGTTTGAAAACCATGATATTAATCCACACACCAACAAGAACCTGATATTTGACAAACAATCTAAATTTATATGATGGAATAACGAGAACATCTTTAACAAATTGTGCTGGCATAACTAGACGCAGGCATGTAGAAGACTGCAGATAGATCCAAGTCTATCACCATGCATGAAACTTAAGTCAAAATGGATCAAAGACCTCAACATAAATCCAGCCACAATGAACCTATTAGAAGACAAAGTGGGAAATACCCTTGAATTAATTGGTACTGGAAACCAATTCCTGAACATTGCACCAGTAGCACAGACACTGAGATCAACAATTGATAAATGGGACCTCCTGAAACTGAGAAGCTTCTGTAAAGCAAAGGACACATTTGGCAGGACAAAATGGCAGCCCACAGACTGGGAAAAGATATTCACCAATGCCAAATCTGACAGAGGGCTGATAACCAAAATATACAAAGAACTCAAGAAGATAGTCTCCAAAACACCAAACATTCCAATTAAAAAGTGGGGTACAGAAATAAATAGACAATTCTCAATAGAGGAATCAAAAATGACTGAAAGACACATAAGAAAATGTTGAGATCTGAGGCAAGAAACCTGCGTGCTGGACCCAGTTCTGCGATGGTGGATTCAGAACTCCTAACACCCAGAAGCAGCCCGGCCACCATCCACCTGCCCAGATAAGCCAGGAGCTGTTTCAGGCTCCTGCTCGTGGTCGCTGCTCAGAGTCATCTGACACAAGTGACCTGCATGCCATATGGAGTTTGGCAGCGAGATCCCACACCCCGAGGCGCAGTGTCAGCTCTGCCTCCAACTCCTGGCTCTGTGGGACCCGACACGCCTGAACACTGCCAACACCCGGGTAACAGTGACACCTCCATCCAGAGGACCGACATCAGAGTATTGGAGAACAAGAAACACTTGCTACACCCACCAGAAGAAAGGATGAGAAGAGGACAAGGTAAAAGCACATCCAACAACAGAAAACCCAATATGACACCACCAGAGAATAGGAATGATACACCAGTAAGACCTGAACATCACGATACAGATGAACCAGAACAGAATGACATTAAAAGCATCTTCATGAAAATGATAGAGGACCTAAAAGAGGACATAAAAAAAATCCCCTAAAGAAATGGAAGAAAAAACTAACCAAAAAATACAAGAAACAGTTCAAGACATAAAAACTGAAATAGAGACAAAAAAGAAACCACAATCTGAGGGAATGCTGGAAATAGAAAAGCTGGGTAAATGATCAGGAACTACAGATGTAAGCATAACCAACAGAATACAAGAGATGCAAGAGAGAATCCCAGGAGTTGAAGACACACTAGCGGAAATAGATTCATCAACCAAAGAAAATCTTTAGTCCATCGAAACACTATCCCAAAAATATCCAGGAAATATGGGATACGGTGAAAAGAACAAACCTAAGAATAATAGGTATAGAAGAAGGTGAAGAAATCCAACTCAAAGGCACAGAAAACATATACAACAAAATCATAGAAGAAAACTTTCCCAACCTAAAGAAAGACATACAAATGAAAATACAAGAAGCCTACAGAACACCAAATAGACTGAACCAAAAAAAGGGTCACCTCGACACAAAATAATCACAACACCAAAAATACACAACAAAGAGAAAATATTAAGAACAGTAAAGGAAAAAGGTCAAGTAACCTATAAAGGCAAACCTATCAGACTCACATCTGACTTTTCCTTGGAAACTCTGACTGCCAGAAGGTCCTGGATAGATATTCTACCTACACTAAGAGACCATAGATGCCAGGCCAGACTACTATACCCAGCAAAGCTTTCAATCATTATATGGAGAAAACATCATATATGGAGAAAACAAGATATTCCATGACAAAACCAGATTCAAGCAATACATATTCACCAATCCAGCCCTACAGAAAGTACTGGAAGAAAACTGCAACCCAGGGAAGTTAACTACAACCAGAAAACATAGGCAATAGATAATCCCAACTTAGCAACAGCCAAAAGGAAAAAGGGACAGAATCCCACACATAATCTCACCACAATCACCAAATCAAAAACAAACAAGAATGAACAATAATCAATGGTCATTAATATCCCTCGATATTAATGGTCTTAACTATCTCATAAAAAGACACAGATTAGCAGAATGGATCAGAAGACAGGATCCTTCCTTCTGCTGCATACAAGAAACTCACCTCAACTTCAAAGACAGATGGTACCTAAGAATTAAAGGTTGGAGAAAGATCTTCCAATCAAATGGACACAAGAAACAAGCAGGGGTAGCAATCCTAATATCCAACAAATTGGACTTTAAACTACTATCAGTCAAAAGAGATGAAGAAGGTCATTTCCTACTCATCATAGGAGAAATCCATCAGGATGAAATCTCAATTCTGAACATTTATGCCCCAAATACAACGGCATCCACATTTGTAAAAGAAACATTACTAAAACTCAAATCACACATAAAACTTCCCACACTTATAGTGGGAGATTTCAACACCCCACTCTCTCACCACTGAACAGGAACTCCAGACAGAAACTTTACAAAGAAACAAAGAACTAATAGAAGTTATGGTGCAACTGGACTTAACAGATATCTATAAAACATTCCACCCAAATACAAAACAAGCCTCCTAACAATTTAAATGAAAATTACAAAATGTTTTGTGACCCTATTTTGGAATACAAAGGGTGTTTGACTTACAATTTCCATTCTCTGTAGAACAAGAACAAGTCATTCCTTTATTGACATGCATAAAATATATCACATTTACTATTCTGCTGATGCTATAATTCAATACCAATTCTCCAGCCACATCAGTTATGAGCATAAAGTATATCATGTAACCTCAAATCTCTAACAGTGGAAGTCTTAAACAAGAATGGATGCGCTAGAATAATGCTCCTTCCTTTGATGTGACAGCTGAGCATCCATCTCCCTCCCACTCAAATGGTTTCTTCAGCATGTTAGAGCAATGAGGATTGGTTTAGTATCATAACCAAGTTAGAGTGAAGACATTGGCCACATAATACACATGCTCCAGTTTTTAAAAAATTTCTGAATCTTGGGCAACTGTTCTCTTGTTAACTACTTTAAAGTTTCTAAAACCAGTTATTGTCCAAAGCTGGAAGAACTTAAGTCTTCTCAGATGAGCATGTGAATGAATGGAGGGAGGTAAACAAAACACCTGATTTTTGTTAAACAATCCAAATATATATGCTAGAACAAAGAGAACATCTTCAACAAATGGTGCTGGCATAACTGAATGCAAACATATAGAAGACTACAGATAGACCCAAGCCTTTTGCCCTGCACAAAACTTAAGTCAAAATGGACCAAAGACCTCAACATAAACCCAGTCACACTGAACCTACTAGAAGATAAAGTAGGAAATACCCTTGAATTAATCGGTACAGGAGACCGCTTCCTGAACATTACACCAGTAGCACAGACACTGAGATCAACAATTAATAAATGGGACCTCCTGAAACTGAGAAGCATCTGTAAGGCAAAGGACATAGACAGCAAGACAAAAACGACAGCCCACAGACTGGGAAAAGATATTCACCAACCCCACATCTAACAGAGGGCTGAACTCCAAAATACACAAAGAACACAAGAAGCTATTCTCCAAAACACCAAACAATCCAATTAAAAAATGGGGTACAGAACTAAATAGACAATTCTCCATAGAAGAATCTAAAATGGCTGAAAGACACATAAGAAAGTGTTCAGCATTCTTAGACATCAGGGAAATGCAAATCAAAACAACTCTGAGATACCATCTTACTCCTGTCAGAATGGCTAAAATCAAAAATACCAATGACAGTTTCAGCTGGAGAGGATTCAGAGAAAGAGGAACACTCCTTCACTGTTGGTGGGAGTCACAACTTGTACAGCCACTTTGGAAATGGTTATGGCAACTCCTCAAGAAAATGGGAATCAGTCTAGATGGCCCTCAACTCAAAGAAACCTTTCTGAGCGAGGTAACCCAATCACAAAAAGACAAACATGTTATGTACTCACCCATATGTAGACCTGCTTTATGATACATAGTAGTGACAGTGCTTTATCAGAGCTGTTTTTAATGATGTTGCTCAGAATGGTTTCCTTCCAGATGATGATTGAGAAGCTAATTTAAAAAAAAAATGGTGCCAGGTACCACAAGAGTAACAGAACTGTTCTGTTTTTCTGGGATTTTGTTTTTTACTTTTTTTAAAAAAAAATGGAGAGTCCTGGATGTCTCTACAATTTTGGTCAAATGAGTGTCGAACCTGTAAAAGCTGTTGCTGCTATTGATGCATAACATACTGCCATTATTGGTTTTTTTATAATTATAAATATATATAATATACATATATAATTTGAATTTTTGGAAACTTTAGCTGTGCTGTCAACTTTGGAAAAAAAACATACGAATTTACCATGTTGAGTTGGCATTGTACAAAACTTGACAGCCATATTGTTCTAGAAATGTTGAACTTAATTTTTTTCCATTTGTACAGGGGTAATGCACTGTATTAAATATGTAAGGTCAAAAAAAGAAGGGATTTTGAGAGCCCATCCCTTGTGAAGGGATGCTCTCTTGAACTGGACACATGGAGAAGGGCCTAGGCCTGGCCCAGGATGATGTGGTAGACTTTGGGGAGCCCCTTTTGAGGGCCTTACCCTGCCTGAGGAGTGGAGGGGGGATGGCTAGGGGCAGGTGGGATGTTGGGGGGGAGGAGAGGGAGAGGGAGAAGGGATTGACATCTGAAGCAAGCTTGTTTCTAATTTGAACTAATAAAATAAAATAAATTAAAAAAAAACACAAAAAAGAAAGAAAATGTTGAACATCATTAACCATCAGGGAAATACAAATGAAAATAACTCTGAGATATCATCTTACTCATGTCAGAATGGCTAGAATCAAAAACACCAATGACAGTTTATGCTGGAGAGGATGTGGAGAAAGCAGAACACTCCTCCACTTGTGATGGGAGTGCAAACTCATACAGCCACTGGGGAAATCCATATGGCAACTCCTCAAGAAAATGGGAATACTCTACCTCAAGATCCAGCAATTCCACTCCTAGGCATATATCTAAAAGAAGGACATTCATACAACAAGGACATTTGTTCAATGATGTTTATAGCAGCACTATTTGTAATAGCCAGAAACTGGAAGCAGCCTAGATGCCCCTCAACTGAAGAATGGATAGAGAAAATGTGGTACATTTACACAATGGAGTACTACTCAGCAGAAAAAAAAATGGAATCTTGAAATTTGCAGAAAAATGGATGGAACTAGAAGAAACCATTCTGAGTGAGGTAACCCAGTCACAAAAGGACAAATGTGGTATATGCTCACTCATATGTGGATTTTAGACATAGAGTAAAGGATTACCAGCCTATAATCCACACTGCTAGTGAAGCTAGTAAACAAGGAGGACCCTAAGAGAGACATACATGGTCCCCTGGAGAAGGGGATAGAGTCAAGATCTCCTGAGCAAATTGGGAGCACAGCATGTGGGGGAGGGAGCTAGGAGAATGAGAAGGGGAGAAAAGAAGGGGTGTGGAAGACATGAGGGGGCAGAAAGGTTGATTCAGAGGAAGAATAGAAATTAACAAGAATGGTGAGACCATATAAAAGGAGATATTTTAGGTCAGAGAAATCAGGCATTAGGGAAATGACTGGAGATCTACAAAGATGACACAAGCTATCAATTTAAGCAACAGAGGAGAGGCTACCTTAAATGCCCTCCCCTGATATTGAAATTAATGACTGACTTCTATGCCAGTGGATAGCCCTCATCCATCAACTAGTGGAAGTAGAAGACACCCACAACTAATCACTCAACTGAACTAGAATCCAGTTCCAGAGAAAGATGTGTGAAGAGCAAAGGGGTCCAGACAAGGCTGTTGAAACCACAGAAACAGATGACCTGAACATTGGGGAACTCTTGTTCCCCAGACTGATAGGTGGGATACCAGCATGGGACTGATCCAGACCCCAGGAAAGTGGGTTTCAGTGAGGAAACCTGGGAAATCTACAAGACCTCCTGTAGTAATTCAGTACTTATCCCTAGTATAGATGTGGACTTTGGGAGCCCATTCCACATAGAGGAATACTCCCCAAGCCAAAACAAGTGAGGGTGGGCCTAGGCACCCTATGGAAGGCCTCAACATCCTGGGGGAGTAGAAAGGATATGTGATAGGTAGGGTTTTAGTTGGGGAGTGTTGTAGGGGAGGAGGGGAGGGAGAGGGAACTGGGATTGTCATGTAAAACAATCTTGTTTCTAATTCAAATAAAACAATCTGCAGGGAAAAAATGGGAAAAAAAGAACTCAATAACTAATGAATCAATAAAACAAACAATTTGTTATAAATTAGCCTGATACCAGAACAGAAAGTTCTCAAAAGAAAAAAATATGTTAGAGAAATATCTTTCAAATGATTATTGTCTCTAGAAATTAGTGAAATGCAAATTAAACTAATTTGAGATTTTTATCTGACCCCAGTAAGAATGGTGAATATCAACAAAACAAACGACAACATATGCTGGGTGAATAGATGATAGATGGGAAGATGGGTAGATGATAGATGGAGAGATACGTAGATGATAGAAAGATGACAGATTATAGATAGATGGAGAGATGATAGATGATATACAGATAATAGATAAATAATCTGTAGATTATAGAGAGATGAATAAATAGATGATAGATAGATAGATAGATAGATAGATAGATAGATAGATAGATAGATCACAACTCCATCTAAAATTCAGAAATGATAGAAAATAGACAAATGGTAGGTAGATAGATTATAGATAGATGGATGAATAGATTGATGATACATAGATAGATAGATAGATAGATAGATAGATAATAGACAGACAGACAGACAGATAGGCCACAACTCCTCCATCTGAAATTCAGAGATCAGAGAAATGGGGGTATAATGACTATCTCAGTGAGAGGAATAAGAGCAAAGAGAAATCTACTGTATATCATATCTCTGAGAAATGCCAGACAAGCTATACCCATGATATATCAACAATATGGATGCCTCAACAAAACCTAAGTGGTAAGAGAATCAATAGACATGCTAACACAGAATGGGGGAATCTCAGTGTCTCCTACCCCTAGACAAAGAACTACAGGCTGCTGAGAGGAGAACGAGTTTCACTTAGTTGATTATCAATTACAAAGTGGTCCGGACTGAAATCATATACACAAAAATCACATTAAATGGACAGGTTATATTCACACACACAATATGTTAAATATTTATACACATCAAGCAGTAATAATCAAATAGAGGCCACCAATTTGAGAGGGAGTAGAAAGATATAGGGAAGAAATTGTGGAGAGGACAGGGAAGGGGGAAGTGTTACAATCATATTTAATTAAAATAAATTAATAAAAACTGAAGTCCACCATGGGGCATTGGTTTCCAATTAAAGTCAAAAGCATGTGAATTCAGGAAATGACATGTTTATTTACGTAAGTGGGTTCATATATATATTTTTTTTTCCAAGACATGGTTTCTGTGTAGCTTTGGAGCCTGTCCTGGCACTCACTCTGTTAGACCAGGCTGGCCTTGAACTCACAGAGGTCTTCCCACCTCTGCTTCCCAAGTGCTGGGATTAAAGGTCTGCACCACCACCACCAGGCATAAGTGGGGTTCATATACACATTGAACTATGTAATACGGAAGCACTTCCTGTAAGTTGTAATTCTTATATATGCTCTTCGGTTTCTTACTTTCAAACAATAAATTCTTGTATTCCTAGATTACTCTCAGAAATTTCCTAAATTCATTATCTTCTATTCTCTATTCACTGTGGAAGCAGGAGTCATTTCTCTTGTAGTTTTTTTCCCACAGTTTTTTTTTTCTTTAAGTCTGTGTATATTGGGAGGGTATCTCAAATTAAAAAGTCTGGGCTTTTCTACAGAGAATACTCAAGTTAGTGGTCCTGATGAAAGAGAGCCAGAAGATAATGGGTAGCCATTCTGCTGTGCCTCTCTGCATTAGTCACAGAGTGTAAAAACGAAGAGCATTGCATTTTGGATGTCTGCCTGCCACTGATAGCGTTAAGCCTGCCTTTAAACATAATGTCAAGATCCCTGGCAATCAGTATGTAAACCTTCTGAACTCTTTCCAAGACTGGGCAAAGAAGTGTGGTAAGATCAACCTACTGATCTCAGGACTGTTATTACCCATTAAGGAAGTTCCAAATGAATGACACCAGCACCTCTACATGGATAAGTTCCAGAGTTTAGTGGAATTATAGAAAGAAGAAAATGTGAAAAAAGCATATGAAAGAATAAAAGAAAAATAGAGAGCCAACCAGGAGATATCCCCCAATATTCACAAAGAACAAATCCTGCTGAGACCACAGCCTCCTCCCTGTGTCTTTGCTGTTGTACTCCTTGGGACCATGACAAATAATCAAGGTGGCCTCCCTACCTCAAGGATTTCTGGATGGCTCTGAAAGATTGTGATTATGTTCTAGGAACTTCTATGTGGTCAGTTACAGCAACACTGACAAACCTGGGTTAGAATCATGTCTAAGATCATTATTATGCATGAGTCTAAGTTTTTTTTGTTTTTGTTTTTGTTGTTTTTTCCACTTCCATGGCTATCTTAAACCTTGTTCCTCTCCTAACTTGGTAAACTGTTACAAATAAGAGCAGTTGAGAAGAAAGAGGCAATCATATTCATTATACTTAGATAGAAAAATTCACTCACTCGGGAAAACTTGAGGTTGAAATTGATTCAAAACTATTTGAATTTGTTTCTAGATTCCATAGATTCATGTTGTGAAGATAGTTTTCTTCTTTATGATTCTGGGAAATGATTACAAATTGAACCAGCACGGTTCTTTGCCTTTTGCTCAATACAGACCTCACTTAAAGACATGGACACCTTCTTCAGAACCATAGTTTGTTTCCATATGCTTTAATTTGCCCCAGTATCCTTAAGTATGTTGATTTCTGACTCTGATACTGCACCGAATCAACTCAAACAACAAACTCATAGCTTAGAAGGTACCCAACCTGATTCTGTAGTCAAATTCTCCACTGAAAATCACTGATTCTATCTACAATTTCTTCCTTCCAGAAAAGGGGGAACTCATTTCCTCAAATAGGTATACAGAAGTTGCCTGGGATATCTTCTGACTTCTCCAGGTTGCTTTCAATCAGAATTTCCCTCAAGGAAGAAATTGTTTGTTTTATTTTATTTTAATTGAGCCAAGGCTTTACAATTTGGCCTAGGATGGCCTTGAATTCATTCATAAAAACCTTCTAAGCTCTGTTTCACAAGTGCTGGGAATAAAGGGATGTGCTACCATGTCAGACTGAAATATTAATATTAAAGAAACTCTTATCTCCCACATGCTGTTTTTTTTTTTCAATTTTATCTTATAAGTACTGCACTCCTAAAACATTTCCATTACAAGGGTCCTTTAGTCCTTGTGGGTTAACTCGCTTCTGAGAGTTTCTGACTGTTACTTCTGTCATTCTTTTCTCTGATACTTAGTTTTTGTTTTTACATAGTGAGTTGTACTGGCTGCTGTGAGCAAAGAATTAAGAGATGACAGCTTCTGAGGTACCACTGAGGCCAATAGAGATTCTACAAAGCATAGACATATAACTATTTCATGTATTTGCATCGTTTCTGCAGGTGGACTGACTTCCATCTCTTCCATTACATAATAGAGAAGTTAATATTAAACAATTGTTAGCTTAGGATAATAGAATAGCATTTGCTCTAAGAGCTCAATGGCATCTCTCCCCACAAACTACCCACTCTTCTATCACTTACACCTTGTGACATCATTACTCCATGGTGGTGAGAAGAAATGATCATGCTATGTGTCATCTCTTATCCAGTAACCCACTAACTGAGACTTACTTGCTTTTATAGAGCTCCTATGCTATATTCTGCAAAGTAGCTATAGGATGAGAGAAATCTGTTCAGATCATGTCTGTGAGATGTTATGCAACACAGGTAACACTGTGACATTTCGGTATGTGTATAACACTCTGTGATCTGGTGGAGGGGAGTACCATGCCTTGCCATTTTTCAGTAAGAATTTGCAGTTTCATTAAGTGAGTAACAGAGCCAGCTCCACACTCCTAACAGCACGACTGAAAAACAGTGCAACTTCAATAAGCAAGAACCAGCTACAGCACGTCTGTCCACATCACTCATGATTCCTCCATTCTGTCTTCAGTTCTTTATTTCAAAACACTATGGTCAATTACAACTCAATAGAGGTGACTTGCAGATTGTGGGATCTTGGAATCACCCAGAACAGGATATCTGTCTGTGCGAGTAAGCTTCCTTGTCCAAACAGACCAAGTTTAATTGCTACCCCTATTCTCACTAAATGTTTGACTTGAGCCTTATAGCAACAGTTTCAATCACAGATCCCAATAATGTTATTTATCCAATAACAAGGAATCCTGCAAAATACCAAGTCTGGGTAATTTTATAAAGAACACAGGTATATTTACTATACCTGTGGAGGATGAATGGTTGAATGGCACACGTGTGGCTATGGCTTCCTTGCTGATAATGCCCTGTGATGGAGTAAAGTACACCTGGGAAGAGACAGAGAACATACTTTTATGTCTGTTCTGGCTCCCTGTTGCTATAAAGTCACTGTGTTCAATCACAGTAAGTAAACTAACCTTACATACATCAACTATCCCCCAAGAGCCCTTTCTGTAATTGCTATAATTGAATTATATGTCACCCTCTTAACAGCTTACAGAGAATATTAAAATTGAACATGTGAACTCTTAGGGAGGGACACCCTCAATCTGTATCTAATCCACAGTAGCTTCTGAAAAGTGACAGGACAAAAATAAAGAAGGATAGAATTTAATCGTATTTTAGAATAAAATACCTGAGAAACAAGTTCATTGCATCCTACCTCCTTGTTTCCTACTAACAGCATGAAGATAGATCACTTCACAGCACTGAGATCCCAGAAGTCCTGATAGGAAGAAGGGTATAGAATAGCAATGTTTTGGCTACCATTTTTAATGGAATAATATAGCATGTGCTCACACATCTGAGCTTCATAGTCAGTAGCCTAATTGAAGTATCAGCTGCTTTTGCATAAGTTACACTGACCCTCTCCCAAAACAGTTGAGTACTGAGTTTCTCTTGGATGTTATCTAAATTAAAAGCAAATCAACAAGAAGAGAACTTGTGAGCTGGCAATTTAATAGGGTTAGTGGAACTTTAAGTCAACTAATTATACAAATACAAGCCATCTGGTAAAACAAAAATGTAGTATGGAAAAAATTGTTTAAGATCTTAACTTCCCAAGTCACAGATCTGTGTTTCAATCCCCACCTCTGTTCATATCAGCTGTCTTACATTGAGCAAATTAGGGAACATCTGTTGGCAGAGGCTGCTAGCTAATCATCTCAATTACTTTGACTTCTTCAAGGGTCCTGACTAGACTGGATCTCTCAGCCCTTCTTGCAGTTAATTGTAGCCATCTGACCTGCTCTTGCCAAAACACGAACAGAAAAGTAGTAAGTGCCACTTGAGGGCTGAGGCTTTGTAAGCAGGCATTTCTCCTCTCCTTGTTTTAACTGCAGGCTGAGTTGAGTGACAAAGAAAAATAGATGATGAGCAACTAGTTGAAAGACAGTAACTTCAGAATGCCCTTTGAGAACACTGCTGGTGAACTGTAGGGTCCTCTTTGTTCCCATAATTTAGTCCATCTTAATGGATGCATTTCTATTTCTTTAAATAAAAGTACAGAAATGCTACCCACATTGTGTAGGATGTTTTTGTTGTTTTGTTGTTGCTGTTTTTGGATGGATGGAAGTAATGAAGCCTCTCCAAAAGTAATTTAAGTTTTCTGGAGGAGTTTTCTTTAATGAAGGTCAGTTGATGAGGATTTCTTGAGAAAAACAGAAAGCTAACTATCTGAAACATTGACAATATTATTTTTAAATCTCTATAACAACAATATCTGGAAACTTTTGCTGTTGCTGCAGTTTCTTGTCCAGCCATGTTCCGCCACCCTTGAGTCCCAAATAAACACAGGGATGCTTTATTAATTAGAAAACTGTTGGCTGATGGCTAGGGCTTCTTATTGGCCAGCTCTGTCTTAATTATTAACCCATAACTACTATTCTATGTATTTCTAAATGGCCTTGTCTTACCGGGGGATGACTGGCACTTCCTATTATCCTGGCCTCTCTATGGTGTCTTCTCATGGTTTCTGTCTGCCTATCTTTCCCAGAATTCTCCTCATCTACTAGTCCCACCTATCTTTCTGCCTCTACTGGCCAAAGAGTGTTTTATTCATCAACCAATAAGAGAAACATGTATACAGAAGGACATCCTGCATCATTCCACTTTTATAGATTTCCATTCAGTTCTTCCCTTTTCATGTTCACATCACTTCACAGTCTTTTGTTTGTTCTGTCCAAGTGTTCAAGAAATTGAGACCTCCTCATTGCAATTTCAAATTCAAAATGAAAATCATTCTGTTACCCGCCCCCCTTCTGCCACATGATCATTACTGGTCAGCTTAAGCCAGAGCAATGGAATCACACAGCACTGGAATTATTGCCCAAGGTCCAAGGGAAGGAAGAGAGGCTCTGAGAGTAAGTGGTTTGCATTGAAAAGATTTCTCAAAATAGGCTAAGCAAACTAAGGCTGTATAGTTTATTTTAAGCTAAAAGAAAAACCAGTTGGGGTTGGAGCAGGAGTGGGTGATGGTACCTGAGGATGAAATTTCCTAATATTCATTTGTAAACACATGTGAAACTGTATATAATAATAATCAAATTAAATTAAATGCTTATCAAAGCTTTTGGAAAGTGAATTCCATTTGTACTAGAATCCCATGCCACCTTTGCATTATGATTATCACTAGTTATCTTCTTTCTATCATCATAACACATCACCAGAAATCTAACAGATTAAAACAATGTATTAGCTCCACATTTTGTCTGGGACAATATGGTTTAGGGGATTTCCTCTGTCCCAGGTCACCCAGAAGGCTGATCAGTTTGCAGATAGGGCTGAATTTGTTTTTAGGGAATGATTCTAAGAGAGTCAATAAGTCTCTTGTATTTGTCTCTATTTCTTCACAGCTTTCATCTCCTAGAAACATTTTATTGGTCCTTGCTGGTTATACTGACAGGTCTCGAAATGGCCACCAAATTTCCCTCATGCTCAGAATCTGCCTTCCTTCGCATAAGCATCTTTTCTTTTGCCACATCTATCCTAATTGGAATTTCTATTTCGGTGAGAAAACACAACTTGGGAAGGGGTTTATTTTTATCTCACATTACCAAATAACAGTCCATCATAAAAGGATGTCAGGGCAGGCACTCAGGACAGTCACCTGGATATAGGAACTTATTGCTATTTACTGGCTTTCTCCAGGATAATTGTTTAGCCTGCTTTCTTACATTACCCAATACTACCACCAACTCAAGTGGACTGGGTCCCCCTCAGACTGAGCAGGTTCTACATATATATCAATTCATGTTTGTTTTTTAAAGGCCATGAGTCTTAAAGAAAACAAGGAGAGGCACATGGAAGCCTTGGCAGGGGTAAAAGGAGGAAATGATGTAATTATAGTATAACCTCAAAAAGTAAAAGAAAATTTTAATTTCATTTTTAAATATGATCTGATTTCATGCGCCTGTAATTGGCATGGGCTCACCATTATAATCCAGGATTATCTACGGGTTCAGAGCTTTACAACTTTGATCTCATACTCATCTGTAGTCCACAGGAAACATCAATTTTTTTCTCATTCACATGCTGCATGCTTTGGATTTTACCTTGTTTCAGCTACCCATAATAACCATGATACTGTAGGCTTTCCATGTGGTCCCTAAAGATCATGTTGAGGTATTTTCTTGAGTGTTATTTTTGTCCTTAATGGGCATTCCTATTGAATTAGGTTTTTCCTACTTTATTATCTCTTGAGACTTTAAAAGGGCAGGGATATTTTCCCCAATGAGTACCAAGTACTTGCATAGCACATACATTCTCCAAGAAAAGATATTCTATAAATATAATGGTGATGATAATGATAATTCACGGTTTTCCACAATGTGTAAGAATTTCTCTGTGAAATGATTTGTTACTGAAAGGTGGACAGAATGAGGAGTAATTAAGAGAAGAGGGAAAGCTTGTAGAAATGTTTAAACATGTTATTGAATCAATAATGAAATCAATTATAAAAATGTGACCTTATTATTTAAATTATTGGTGAACAGAGATCTCAATTTAAACTTCTGGTCTGAAACCTTTGACAGCAGAAACCTTCACATCAAAGTCCAAAGTCAGTGTATAAGCAAAATAACTGTATTATACATTTGTATGAAATGCTTCTGCTGGGACAAGACCTATACTTGACACTACTGCTCTAATATCTTAAATTATCCAGACAAAATGTCCTGAATATTAGATAATAAACATCACAAACTATAAATGATGACTTTGCTTACAAATTAGCATTTTAATAAACATGCTTCAAACATTTTTCAGAGAAGTTATGGGTGTTGAAGTAATTAATAGAAGCTGGTAGTGTTTTCACAAGGAAAAGTATCAAATTAATTTCAGCTCTGAGTTAATTTCACTAGCAGAGTTCAGTACTCTGCTTCAGTCTTCAGACTTCAGAAACAGGCACTAACTCATACAATTAATGTAAAATAATAAACAATATAGGTAAAGTTCTCACACCCATGCCTTACAAGAAAATACATTTGAATTTTTAAAACAAGTGTTTATAATTACTAAATTATAGTTTAATTCACAAATAAATATTTGTATTTCAATGTAAAACATGTTCTGAAACAAATACTTATTTTAGAATAGATAAACTATTTACCTTATACAATAACTCACATGTTCATTTTTTGTTGTGGGGACTTGAAATATATTTTTGAACAATTTTCAAGTGTATATAATACTGTCTTGTGATCTATAGTATCCATGTATATTTTTTGAATTTTTTCTTCCTGTTTAATTCAAGTTTTTGCAGGCATTGAGCTACATTTCCCCAATCCCCCCTTGTAACTTCATCTGGATAAGCACCATCCTATCCTCTGCTTTCACGAGGCAAACATTTTAGATTGCATGTCCAAATGAAATTATTAAATATTTCTATTCATGTCTCATTTCATACTGTATAACATCTTCCAAGGATGAGTGATAATTAAGGCAGAGATATCTGCCAATTAAAAATAATGTATTTACTAAGCAGAGAAACAAAATCAAATAATATTCTTATTGTTAGCTCAGATAAGTTAAACCTGGCAGGTCATGGGAAGCTATCACTAACTGCTGACTAGGTTAAACAAGCAAAGTGTGAGTAGTTAAGGATTAAAAAGAAGTACAAAAGCTGACAGTAATTAGTGAGTTTTTTTTTTTTAAATCGCATCATTGCCTTTGCTTAAGAAACATAACTAACTTCCACTCAGTTGACACTCTTCATAATAGACAGCCCTTTCTCCAGCAGCAATGTTCTATTACTTCTTCAAGTACAGAGTAGCTCATTATCTATGAACAAACAAATTCACCTTTCCTTTGAAATTGTCTAAAAGGCAGTTCTGTTTTACACGTTATTTTGAATTTAAGAAACCAATGATTGATGATGATTAAGTTTAGAAGTTAATGTGGCCCTTCTTTATCTTTTATTGACTCTGATTATCAGAGGATGCTTGTAAAGATTATATTTTTTGTTAGGACAGAAACCATAAGACCTGTTAATCACAATGTGATTTTGAAGATTAGGAGCAATGGTGACATGTAACAAGCACAATCTCCTCCCCACTGGCTGTGCCAGTGTAACACAGTAGAGGAAATAATGGAATGTCACAAATGTGACTTTGATCCCCTCCAACAGTTTCTGTAGTGGCAAGGGTCACCTGATTCTAAAGCAAAAAGGTAAACAGTTCAAGTGTATAAGTGCAACCCCAGACCTCTTTACATCTGGTGATCACTTTACAGAAACGATATTTTTCTTTTGCTATTCTCTTTCTACATAGGATAAAATTCCGTGTAAACTTTAAAACCTTTAAACACCCCAAGATCATCATGTGCTCATTTTCTTTTTTCTTCTCCCTTCCATGTGTTCCTTTTATTTTTCATATATTCGCACATGCCTTACTTAAACTGCAGATGAACCAAGCTTATATAATCACATTACAATTTAATAAAAAAATAATAATCACATTACTTCTAAATGCCATGACGTCATTTCCTGCGTGGTGCTTGATGCATTCTTAAGCTACCATCTGCAGTCGCCTAGCTCTTTTATGTGTTAATGCTTGCATAGTTCTCATGCCATATCACATGATCCCTCAGCCCTCAAGCACACTCTCTGTATGAATCATTTTGTGTCTTACCTTATTGAAATAACTGTAGATGCCATGAACACCAAATAATAAATGTACATCTCTATGTGCATATTCATCTCTGCATTTAAAAGTAGGTAAAACTCAGCAGAAAACCCATTTCATCACTTCTCTAAAGGATGGGCTTGAATCACCTGTGCATTATATTCCAGGCAAATGTCTTAACTAAAGCTTACAAATGCCTCCTCATTGGGTTATGGTATTTTCTGCTTTGCTGGGAAATTATGCATTCTTTTACTAACAAGTATTTTCAGCTTTTCTTTCAGTAAGACTCCTAATTTCTGAGACATTTTATTGCTCTCATGTTTAATAAATCACAACAAAAAACCCCACATATTTTGGTTTCTATCGCAAGTTTTTTGTTATTTGGTTTTTATCTACAAGTTAGTTAAAATAAATGACTATTTTATAAATAAAAGTGTTTCTTGATACACGATTCATACTTGTGTCTGAGTGCATATACATATGTAGCTAATGAAGACCACCACTCAGAAAACATGGCAAAAGTCAGCACTAACAGATAGATAATGTAGCTCCTTTTAAACCAGACACACACACACTATAATAAACCTTTAATAAAAACATAATTGATAATAATTTATGCTATAATATTAAATTTCCATGTCTGCATTGTTAAGTAAAAAAAACAAAGTTAAAACTATAAATCGGTAGTTTTTAAAACATTATTAAGAGGCAAATTTCTTCATAATACTCAGCATTCATATTTTTTCCCATTTCCGTCATACACTAACTGGTTCTCCATTTCAGATTTTGGATAGGAGTGTCCTATTTTTCATGACTAACGTACAGCAGAAGGTGATATATTTAAAGACAGAGTTTTTATTTGAAGATAAAATTATGAGGTCTCTCTATTTCAATGAAGGCTTATATAATCTATATATCTTTTATGCAGACATGATGTGACATTGTTGAATTTTTGTAATTTTGAGACATGTCTAGGGAAATCAGCTTTAAAAAAAACTCATATAAGAGACAAGATTGATGAAAGATAAAGATGTGTGGGAAAAAGTAATCAACTATGAGGATAGTAAAGGATCTAATAATCAAACTACAATTTTAAATTTTGGTATAAGATTAAGAAATGAAATATATTCTGGAAGCCTAATACCTATAAGCTCCAGGGTCACAGTAGAATATTCATATGAGAAGAAATCACCCATTGGTACTTAAAATAAGTTTGGTTGCATAGTCTTTCCAAATGACAACCTTGGATTTTCCAAGATACTAAGTTTATAAACTCATTTCACATATAAGCTAGAATAACTGTCCTTTGGTCTTGACTGACATAGAGATTATCTTTATAATTAAATGACTTCATCAACTGCTATCAAAATTAGCAGTGCATGCTGTTCAGGATCAAAGTATGAGGAGTGCCTAGAATTCTAAGTTTTAGTTGATAAAAGACCTGAGTTGATCTGATTTCCACAGCCAACCCCAAGGCAGCAAACTCCAACAGCACATGATGAGGAAATGTGTTTAAAGCAACAGCAGGACTCAAAATAGGCTCTCCTATTTTCAGAGAAAAAAATTAATTATGGCCGAGCTAATTCAACAAATCTTCTAAAGCAATTACCAGGTGGTGCAATACTTGGTTTATTTTTTGAAGAAGCCTAATATGCATTTATTGTCAATATATAATTATTCTGTTCACAAATGGGTCCTTCCTTACCTCAGCTAAGGGCTTACCTGTTTAAACAAAATGGAAGTGAACTGATGGAGGGAAGTGACATAAGAAGGGTAAAAGAAATTTCATTAATGAAGAGAGTCATTCAGAATCCAAAAATGTTGCTTTGGGGCTGAAAATGCTAGCCAGTCCATTCAAAGTTATCCAAAAAATTCTGCCTTACAAAGGTGAAAGTTCTTCAGAAAGTGACAGTTATTGCTAAGCAAATGGCAAACTTTGCTTCCCGAATTACATTTTCTCTCATTTAGGATTACATTGTCACTCCAATTCAGAGTGGCATTGTCTTCCAATTATAAAAAGACCAGGCTAAAAAACAAGTAAGTAAAAGCCAGTATAGCCCAATTGTTAATTTGTTACTTTCGTTAATGTAGTTGAATAATACATTCAAAAATAGAATTCTGAACATGTTTCTTGTGACTGTAAAACATATTTATATATGCCATATATATGTAAATTTTATTTTTAATTACTTTACAAATATCACTGGTAGTTTTAAGATTCCAGTATCAAATCAGATTACTTTAATTCTGTTCCCACAGTCCAAATACAAAAATAAAAACAGAGCTGGTTGTCAATTATTAAGTTTTAACTGTGCAACATTTTAAGGCAAGAATTTCATCATAATTAAACATCTTGTGTAAATGCAAACCGGCAGGCCTAGAAGCAATTTCAGAACACAAATAAAAAATACGTAATTTGCATGTTTCTCTCTTCTGTTTCATTGCCATACATAGTATTGGGTGAAGAGACAATTTGGGGGTTATGGTGGTCTCATCATTTCCAATAAAACAACTGACAGACTAAAGTCTCTGGAAACTTCCATGGTTCATGAAGTTTTAAATTACAAATTACAAATTCTCACATCATCCATCTTCCACTTTATAGCTGTTGGAACAAAAATCTATTTCTAAACAATTAGCTCAGAGCGTGCTCTTCCCTTGCTGTTTGATTCTGTCAGTATCATTCTTGAACATAATCTGAAGACTCTAACCCAATTCCTTGGCCACTTCTCAAAAGAGTTCTAAATATTTGCTCTTTCTTCCTGAACCAATTATGCAATGGCAGATACTCCAATTGCACATGAATCACAAAAGCTGCATAGTTTGTTGCTTGTTTGTTTCTGCCTGTTGGTGTTTTTGGTGAATCCTAGAGGAATAAATGCCATTGCATAACCAGTTAGCTGTTAAACAAAAGTCAAAGCCTGTAAACTAAAAGGCATGCTTCAATATACTGCTCAATGGGTTATAATCTATGGCCTGAAATGGTCTATATAAAAGATAGACTTATCCTCAGATATCAAGGATGTATAAACTTGTTTTCAGATTATGTGACATCTCATATGTCTTTTGTACTAACAATGCCTATCACCATGACTCAGTCCTATTTTCTCAAACATATTTCCTTTCTGGTTCTCTTTTTACCAGTTATTTCTCCCCACCATCTTTCAGTGCTGTGTCTTTGTCTTTGGTGATAATGAGTGTGTGTGTGTGTGTGTGTGTGTGTGTGTGTGTGTGTGTGTGTGTGTGTGTGTGTGTAATCAAACCTCAGACCTCAAACATATTAGGTATTATAACTACAGTTTGTATCATCTATGTTGACAATTACAAACTCTTTCTCCCATGCTTTTCCTTGGACTCTAGACCCTTATCCAATTTTCCATATATTTAATTCAATATCTTACACACACCTTTAGAAAGTCTCCAACTGGCATTTGTGAACTGTTTTATCCCAATCTTTCTAAAACAACCATTTGAATGTCATATACTCAAATAGCTTAAATTTGAGTATATGTGTAACCCAGTAATTTTACCACATCAGTAATAATACTGGAAACATGTACATAATCACCCATTTTTCATCCTGTTCACCATTACATTCATGCACTAAGCATATGAACTGAATTTGCCTCACAACTATATATTTGCAGCCTCTACTGTTCACTTTATCTCCTGCCACTTTGTCAAGACTTTTTGCAGGGTTAGGAGAATACACCACTGATATTTTCCTACCTTGCCTTCCTGTTGTCTAGAGTCAAAATGTTATGCAATACATAAAATTAAGTACACATCAGGTCAGTTTGAGCTCTTTGTAAAAATCTTTTAATATCCCTCTATCCTTCAGTTCAAATATCGAAAAGCATCTACAATAAGTCTTTGCAAATAGTGACTCTCGGTTCTATCTCAAGTCTTCTAATTCTCTTAATTACTGTCAGTAGCCTCTTTCCATACTATAAATATCTAGTTTTTCTACTGATTCAGCATCAGAAAACAACATTTTTTTTTTCTACCTGACATGTTGGTCTCCAGGTTCTGAACACAGCTAGCTCTATTTCATTTCTAAAGTTTTATTTCAAATGTCACTTTCTGATGTAGCTTCATTCAATCACATTACAAATATTCTTGACTCTATAGTGAGCCTCTTCTTAAAATATATAAAAAGCAAAGAATATCAATTCCAGGTGGCAAGATGGCTAAATGGGTTGCTAAGAATTTTTCTTAGAATTGACTTAACAGCTCTTTCTAAAACTAATGATTGTGTTTTCCTTTTGACTAAGGAAAATAAATGAAATTCATTGCCCTGGCTTTCAATTGAAATCATTCATCAGTACTTAATGTACAATAAAACAAAACTTTATATTTTTATTTATTTAAATTAGAAACAAACGTGTTTTTACATATCAATCCCAGTTCACTCTCACTCCCCTCATCCCCTGACCCCCATTAACACCCTATCCCATCCCCTTTCTGCTTCCCAGGGAGGGTGAGACCTTCTATGTGGGATCTTCAAAGTCTGTCATATCATTAACAGCAGTGTGTCTAGGTTGAGAGAGTATCCCTGTATGTGGAGTGGGCTCCCAAAGTCTATTCCTATGCTATGGATAAATACTGATATACTACCAAAGGCACTGAGGCCTCCTCACCGGTACCCACATTCAGGGGGTCTGGATCAGTCCTATGCTGGTTTCCCAGACATCAGTCAGGGGTCCATGAGCTCTCCCCATTGTTCAGGTCAGCTGTTTCTATGGGTTTCTCTAGCCTGTTCTTGACCCATTTGCTCATCACTCCTCCCTCTCTGCAACTAGATTCCAGGAGTTTATTTCAGTGTTTAGCTGTGGGTGTCTGCTTCTGCTTCCATCAGCTACTACATGAAGGCTCTAGGATGGCAGATAAGGTAGTCAATCATCAATTGCATTATTGGAGAAGGGTATTTAAGGTAGCTTTTCCAATATTGCTTAGATTGTTAATTGGTGTCATCCTTGTAGATCTCTGGATATTTCCCTAGTGCCAGATTTCTCCTTAAACCTATAATGGCTCTGTCTATTATGGTACCTCGTATCTTGCTCTCCTTTATTCTTCCCTAGACTCAACCTTCCTGCTTCTCCTCATGTCCTCCTCTTCCCTACTCTCCTCCCCTTCCCTTTTACCTAGCTCCCTCTCCCCTCCCCCATGCTCCCAATTTGCTCAGGAGATCTTGTCCCTTTCCCTTTCTCTGGGGGACCATGTATGTTTCTCACAGGGTCCTCTTTGTTTCCTAGTTTCTCTGGCGGTGTGGATTGTAGACTGGTAATCCTTTGCTCTATGTCTAAAATCCATATATGAGTGAGTACAAACTATGTTTGTCTTTTTGTGACTGGGTTACTTTACTCATGGTTTCTTCTAGTTCCATCCATTTGCCTGTGAATTGCAAGATTCCATTGTTTTCCGCTCAATAGTACTCCATTGTGTAAATTTTCTCCATCCATTCTTCAGTTGAGGGGCAGCTAGGTTGCTTCCAGGTTCTGGCTATTACAAATAATGCTGCTATGAACATGGTTGAACAGATGTCCTTGTTGTATGGAGACTCTTCTATTATCTCTTCAAATTATACATGACAAAATTGGATAGCTATTTTTGAAGTTTGTAGATTAGGACTTTTTATCAAATATAATCACAGTGCATAAATCTGCTGTTCATTATTTTTGAAGAAGTGTTTTTCCTTTATAATTATCAACTTAATAGAATACACATAAACTTAAATACCAGAAACTTAATAGAGCACTCTAACTTCAATGAATGGGAATAAAATAACCTTTTTGTTTTTTATAATATTCCTTTTTTGCTGTGTCTCAATCTCCTGGCATTTCAGACTGTTAGTTCCTAACAGTATTCAATAACTTCTGTACAACTATATTCTTTTAATACTTTAGTCTTTTCTTGACAAAAATGTCTCAGCTGTGAATCATCAAATCTATTTGTTAATTCCTTTTCTTAACTCTGTACTTCATTCTTTTCAAAGGTCCATCTTCTTATAAGTCTTCGGTTATTTTCCATGTCATCAGAATCTTTCTCTATTAGCTTTCAGATCATGTTTGATCTTTGAGAAACACCATTACCAGTACTGAAGTTCCTCTGAAAAACTCATCAGTTTTATGTTACTGTTTTGTTGTTGTTGAAATGGTGACACTTTCTCTTGACCTCTGCTTACTTGCCCTTTGCAAAACAATGTTTCAGTCTTGGGATCACAGGACTTTTTACTCTTTGTTTTCCTCCATGTTTACTTTGAAGTATGTTGTTGAGCATCTCATATTCCAAGACAGGTCTCAGGGTTCCCAGCCTTCAAAAGGACTGACTCTTAGCATTATTTCTATTGGATGACCCTTCCCTCTCTGGGATGCTTTGGAACATTGTCTACACTGACCTTTGGCATATGCTAAAATGCCTACAGGAATCCTTCCAATGACTCATCAGCTCTCAGAATATATCAGCACAAAAGTCAATTCTAGTTGTTAGTGTCTACCTTTAATAATGTGTTATAGGAGTAGATGGTTTCTGCTATGTGATGATGGTGATGATGATGATTCTCTCAAGTTCCTTTAAACTAAAACCCAAATTTCAACTCTGAATAGGATCACTGAAGACAAACAGCTGTAGCCAGATATACAGTTGGGTATCCAGGGTACAAGGATATTATTGTGCTACTTAAAAAATTAAAGTTCCATTTACACAGATGTGTGTATACATAAACTGTGAATTCTAAACTATGCTTAATTTCATAGTTTTTTTCATAAAGAGGTATTTGTATTTTATGTCCAGCTGTACAGTTTGAATATTTTAACATGAGCTTATATTTGCACTTTTAATAAAAATCTGTGGAAAAACATGAAACAGAAGCAGCAGAGTTGGTTAATGTTCTTTCCTGTAAAATCCTTCAAAGTGAAATCTATTTTCTGTAAATTCTATCTCAAACATAGAAAAACAAATGCAAGAATAACTATTTACTATTCTCCTGTGCAAATTAAATGTATGTATCATATGGTTTATAAATGTTTATGACAGAAATTGACATGAGAAACAAAGAAAATAAAACTGCACTATTTTTTTCTTTTTACTAACATATAATAATTATACAAAAAAGCTTGAGATCCATGCCACAAGCCACAAGTTGGAGCTCGCCCCTGACACTGCCTGGAGGGCTGGAAACCAGAGGCTGCATAGTCTAGAGACCTAGGATAGAAACAAAGATGACAAGAAAAAAAAATAATGAAATGATTCCTATACCCTGCTACACTCATAGACCAGAGCCCAGCATAATCATCATCAGTGAGGCTTCATCCAGCAACTGATAAGAGCAGCACAGAGACCCACAGTCAAACATTAGGGGGGAGGTCAGGGAATCCTGCCGAAAATGGAGAGGAAGGATTTTAGGACCCAGAAGTGGGGTCAAGGACACCACAAGAAAACCCATAGAATCAACTAACCTGGGCTTATAGGGGCTCACAGAGCCTGCAAGGAGCTGATTTAGATCCTCTACTTATATGTGTTATGGTTATGTAGTTTGTTCATCTTGTGGGACTCCTAATAGTGTGAGTAAGGGTTGTCTCTGACTCTTTGGCCTGCTTTTGGAACCCTTTTCCTCCTACTGGGTTGCTTCATCCAGCCTTAATATGAGGGGATGCCTAGTCTTTTTGCAACTCCATATGCCATGTTTGGAGGATATCCCTGGGAGGACTGACCTTTTCTGAAAGGAAATGGAGGAAAGGATCCGGAGAGGGGAGTTAGTGGGGAAGTAATGAGAAGGGAGGAAGGAGGGGAAACTACAGTTGGGATATAATATATGAGAGAAGAATAAATAGGTAAGCAGATAGATAGGTAGACATAGAGATGAAATCTACAAAAGAAAAAGGTAGCCTTCATTCATCTTTATAAATGTATAAAATATATTTTGACCATATTATGTCCCTACAAGTCTCCATTATTTCTTATCCCTCTCCCAATGATCTTCTTTCTAATAGTACCTAGACTTTTATGGATAAACTCCTCACCCCACCCAAGAGTCCACAAATAAAAGTAAACATTTGGTGTTTTTCTTTGTCTGCCAAGTTTCATTTAACATGATGACCTTTAGGTCCACCTCTTTTCCTCTGATGATATGAGTTATTTTTTCCTTTATGGCTGAATGAAACTCTGCTGTGCATATTTGATATATTCTCTTTACCCATTCATCCATAGTGAGCTCCTACAATGATTCTATAATCTAGCTGTTGCTAAGAATTCTCCAATAAACTTGAATATATAGGTATCTCTCTTGTATTCTGACCTATAAATATATACTCAGAACATTGTAGTAAATCAAATGGAAGGTCTTTACTGATTTCCAAATCACCCAAACTAATTTACATTCCCATCAACAGTAACTCATAAGCATTTATTAATAATTTTCTTGATGCTAGCCATTCTTGGGTAAAATAATATCTCAATTTAGTTTTTATTTATATTTCCCTACTAGTTTTATGTTTTGATTGGATTTTCATGTATTAGAAGGAATTCTTCATTTGAAATATGTATGCTGATGCCTATTTATTGATGATAATTCATTCTATTAGTGCTTGATTACTTTTTTATTTCTTCCCATATTCAGGATATAAAGCCTGTATTACGTGATTACCTAGTAAAAATTTTTCCATTCTTATGTCTTTTGACTCTATTGTTTCCTAACTTTGCAGAAAATTTTAAATTAATAAATTCTCATTTTCAACCCTTGCAAATTCCCTGAGCTATAGGAGTCCTGTTCAGAAAGTCACTGACAATATCTTCAAGTATTTCCATGTATTTTCTCTATTAGTTTTATCTTTTTCTATCTTATATTGTCTTTGATTTATCATGAATTGCTTTTGATACAGGTCGAGAGCTAGGAGTCTAGGTTCCATCCTTTACATGAGTGACTGTCCCATGTCCAGGATAAACCCACCTCACCACATGTTCCTGCCAGCACAATTTTCTGTATAGTCACACACAGTCCAGTAACTATGGATGCATGGAACACTTGGAAACCAAGATCCAAAACAAATATTTTCTCCCCAGATCATTTATGTCAGCTCTTTTGGGTCACAGGCAACAAAGGTAACTAATTCAAGCAACCAAGATTTTAGTTACAACTCACTTCTAAATCCACACTATTTTGTGACTCTCTTTACTAAAGTAAATAATATATATTACATTTATTTTGACAATCATATTAATCTAATAAGTTGAAGCTGAGCATGGTGTCATAAGCCTGTAAACCCCTCAGTTTAGAGACATAAGCAGAAGAATCAGATTACAAGCTAGCCTGGGTTACTTAGGGAGTTCAAAGCTAGCTGCAAATATGTAGCAAGAATAAACATATGTCTATAAGAAATTAAAACATGTCGTGAAATCTTAATGTAATAACTAAAATGACTGGACTCCTAAAAAATAGAAGAGAAATCACCAAGAAGGTGTTACTCATTTCTGAACAGTAGACTCCTTCCTGCCTTGTTACATTAGATCCTGGAAGGAAACGAGATTGAACACATTTTTCAGTGATTCTAAACTCTCAGTCAGAAGATTTTGGTGCTATGTCATATATGTATTCTTTGTCATATGTAAATATATATATCCATTACATATGTACAATGGATATATACAAAAACATATATACATATACATAAATATATTTAAAACAAAAATAGAGAAACCTGAGAGGATGAAATAAATGTGTACCACACCAGAAGGGAATGCAAGAATAGTATAGTTTACATAAAAATTACTTAGTATCATTTCAATCCTTGGCTTAAAAATAATGAAAATATAGTGAGATATTTTCCCCCAAAGTATGTAAGTGAAGCTCTCATTTCTTTCAAAGGTATAATTGTGACTGAATACTTAGTTATTTTTTAATTAAAAACAATAACAAAATCACTTATGTATTGCAGATATATTTAAAAGTGTTTCAACAACTAATATTTGCCAAACTCTATCCATTCTAAGCCACTAGTTTTAAAATGTGCTATCCTTTACAATTTTGAAAGGACTTTATCACATCAGCTGATACCACTAAGTCTAACATTAAAGATACTTTATGTGAAATAAAATAGAGTTCACATAAGTAATACCACTTGGGCTTTTATAGTAACTGTGGCAAAAGCATTGATTGTAAATTTATTTTTCTTATAGATTGTATATGTTTTCTTTTTCTTGAACTGTCTGCCCTGGTAGATGGGGGATTTGAGCAATTCCTGCTACAATGGTAATAGAGTCAGAGGGCAAAAATTTCTAAACCGGTAATGAATCTAAACAGCAAGAAAAATATCAAAATGTATGCAAAAATATACAGGAAGCTTATTGATCTTGTTAAGGCAAAATATAAAACATACCAGAAAATTGCCTTAAGAAACTAAGCCTGTGTTTGTCTAACATACCCACAGAGTGTATAACAATTATATCAGCTGCTTCAAATCTTAACTCAAATCTTACATTTATAGAGTAGGGTCAGGCCAAGAAAAAAGTATTGTCCAGTTTCCAATGATAGCAACACAGAACAGCCCCCTCGTCTAACCCAGAGAATAACAACAAGCAAGTACAAAATTGACGACTGAAATTTTTTTAAAAAGAAAAAAAAAAGAAAGAAAATCAAGCCAATGATGTGCACAAGTTTCCACAGGGGGAAATGGAGAATTGAAGCAATTATCTGGATAATTAAAGCTCAAAAATGTAAACTGTTCTGCTCCATTATTTATGTACTTCAGGCTAAAATTTACTTGGAATTTTCACTTCGTGTGACTGCATTGCCGTATTTCATAAACCAGCATTTCTCCACAGAAAAGCTGTATGGTTTTACCAGATTTCCACGAGGTTGAGAGCAATTAAGCAAAACAACCACATAGCAACAAATCCATCTTACACTGTAAACTTTCCCGACATTCCATAAGGCATTGAGGCTTTATCCTATGCCTAAGGGAAAGCCATCAACATAATCATGTTTCATCTAGAAAACTTCTCTCTTTCCATTGGATGGGAAATTTGCTGCTGAAATGAAAGATGGGATGGCCACAATATAGATGTCACAGTGAGGGACCATGAATGTACCATGGCCTTTTGTTCTGTCAGCCACCTAACTGGATTATTCTCCCCAAAGTTCTGTCCCCTTAAGTTTTCAGTTTAAGTGGCATTTTCTCTATGAAGCACTAAATGACATTCTAGACTTTTCTGTGATGACACCATGTCTGATTTTTTGCTCTATTGGGTCTTGTGTATACTTTGACAATGGTATGCAAACTAGTTTGTGTGTGTGCTTGCGTGCGTGCGTGCGTGCATGTGTGTGTGTCCTAGTCAATAAATTTTAATTATGAATTTTTTTCTGGTATTCTTTTTATCAAGACAGCATTTCCTTGTGTAATATCTGTGGCTGTCCTGTAACTTGCTATGTAGACCAGGTTGGCCTCTACCTCAAAAGAACTTCACCTGCCTGTACCTCCCAAGTGCTGGGATTAAGGGTATGTGCCACTACCACCACACAGTTTTGTTTGATTGTTTAAAATGGGGGTCTAACTATATAGCCTTGGCCAGTCTTGAATTTACTCTGTAGACCAGGCTGATCGACAACTCAGGAGATCCACCTGTCTCTGCCTCCCGAGTCCTGGGATTAAAGGGGTGTGCCACCACTGCCTGGCATCTTTCTGTTATTTAAGATGTTTATTCTTATGCTGACCAAATAGTCTATCTGGTAAATAGTTAATCTTGATATCTTCCTTATAGCTTCCTAAATGCCACTCTTGATTATATATATATATATATATATATATATATATATATATATATATATATATTTCCTTTGGTCAAACTTGAATGAACTATTTAAAAGACACTCTGACATTAACTTCTAAGAAAAAAGGATCTTGATAATCATAATCTATCCCCTAGTGCTTCACCAATGCCAGACACACACACACACACACACACACACACACATACACACACACACACACACACACACACACACACACACACATATATATATATATATAAATTAAAGAATGGAGGAAAATGGAATACTTATTAATTTTGAATGTAAGAATCAAATGAGTTTAAGTCTCACCTCTGATAAATGTTGAAATCAGAATTCATACCTGCTCTGGGGTGGGGGAGTGGGTCTTAAAGTTTTACTAGGCCATGATACGCATGCTCAGACTGAGACACTCATCAATGCCACAAACTCTCCTGGGAGGATAGAGTAGAAGGGGACAGCATAGACTTACCACTCAGAACAAACAAAATGGTGGGGGAATGAGAAGGCAGTACACTGGAGAAGCCTCTGTCCAAAGGAAAATCTTTTCAAACATTAAAGTATTTTCATAAATGTACCCACAACCTTAGCTTTTCACACTTAGAAACAGGGATTTTACTCTTAAACTATTTTAAACCAGCTCAGAGCAAATATATACACCTTTAAGTAAAATATATCCTTTATATTCTTTGATTTGTTATCACTTTATATGTGGTGTGTATGTATCAATAATAAGTAATAAATCTCCAAATGTACATTATTGGGTTTATAATGCCAGATAAGATCAGAAAAGATACATTTTAATCATTCAGAACAATTCTTCAGGAAATTATCACATCTCCCAACTGTCTCTAATATACAAGTACATATACAACTACCAGCTCCATAAAACTCACAAAAAAGCATTGTTTTTGTTTTATTGTTTTCAAAGCCTACACAGTTAAGAAGAGTATTAAACAAAACTGAAACCCGTAAGGCAGCAATATCACCACCATACTAACACGGGGAAGACATGACCTACAGCCATGTGCCATAAAGACATCCTGCTGCTGTCACAATAAAGTATTATAATCTGGGTTGCTTCCTATATTAGTTTGTTCTGTTGAAGTTCTAGAGGTTACAAATTTCACATCAAGAAGCTAGCCAGGCTAATACTAGGACCTTTTTATAATAATCACCAGAGCTTTAAGTTTTTAAGATTTGAAATGAGATTATTGCATTTATCTGTTTGATATTATATTTAGATATCAAGCTATACAGAACATATAGATTTTTCAATATAGAAGTTATTACAAAAGCTTTTTAGTCTTTATCTCTAACTGCTATAACAAAAATCACATGAGACGGGTTCCTTATAAATGAAAGTAGGGTATTTATTATAGTTCTGAAGACCAGTGGTGACAATATTGTCAGGTGTTTGGTAAGGGGCTTTTAAATTTTTAATTCATTACTATCTCCTTATAATGACATTATATGAATGAAGGGGGTATGATTTCTCTCCATGCTATTCAAGGGCATTCATGAAAGCTTCTGCCATCATGACTTCATCATGTTGCAAACATAGATCCAAAATCTCACAAAAACTTTGAGGGTAAGATCTTCAGCTAGGATGTTTGGGATAGACATAAACAATCCTTCCATTGCACCTAGGTTCTGCATCTACTGGTGTTTTGAATGAAACCATCTTTAATAGTTTTTCATACCTGTCCCAACAAATAGCCATGAGTTCCATAAACTTCTCATCATCACTAGCTCTTTTCATTAATTTTGTTTTCAATTTTTTATTGAAAATAGAATCTTTTGTTATATAATACTCATGACCACAGTTTCCCTTCCCTCACTTCACTCTCCCCACCTCCTCTTCCCTAGATCCACTCCCCTTCTGTTTCTGCTTCAAAACAGAGCAGGCTTCCAAGACATGACAGCCAAACAGGACAAAATAAGATACAATAAGACTCCAACACACAGGACAGCCTCCAAAGCCACAGAGAAACCCTGTCGCGAAAAACCAAAACCAAAACCAAAAAAAAAGACTCCAACACAGAGAAACCCTGTCTTGAAAAACCAGAGAGAGAGAGAGAGAGAGAGAGAGAGAGAGAGAGAGAGAGAGAGAGAGAGAGAATACAATAAGACAAGGCAAAAGTCCTCATATCCAGGCTTGACAAGGCAAACCATTAGGAAGAAAAAGAGTCCTGAAATGAGGTAAAAGAGTTACAGGTACACTGCTCCCTTGTTAGGAGACCCACAAAAACGCCAAGCTAACAGCCATAACATATAATTGGGACCTAGTGCAGAGCCTACAATCCAGCCTTAGTAAAATTCAAGTAACCTCTTGATAAGACTTTGAAGACTATGAATCTTTCATTTTTGTGTGTTGTTTCTTTGTGTCCATATTTTACCTATATTGATAATGTAAATGATTATTCCTAAAGTCTGTGACTGCTTCCTTTAGAATAAAAGAGAAACCATGGTATCTATAAGGAAATAAAATTTTTCTGGATAGATTATGCACCTCTCTGCTTCATTTGCACTGCTTTTTCTGTTGAAGTCCAAGGTCATGGGTGAAATCATTGAGTATAGAACAATGACTTTATCTACACATATTACAAATCCCAAGCTTAGTCATAAATCTCATTTGTAAATATATTAAGAATTTAGATTGTTTTTCCATAACTTCTTTCTTACATATGTGCGCTGCTTCTCAGCACACACCCTGCCTCTGGGGATCTTCTGCAGCTGTCCACCCATTAAAATGGCATTTCATTTTGTTATGCAAAACATCTCCAGAACATATGGACAGTGGGAGTTTTTCTGGTTTTGCTCTTTCCCCAGATTAGGTTAAATAAACAGATCACCCCGCAGCAATCTATAGAGGATTTTAATATTTATTTTTATCCATCTAGAAAAATGCCTGCAGAGACCTGTTTTCCGACACTAAGCTAATTGCCCATCCATCACTAAACAACTCTCCATTCCTACCTTAATTTCACATATTTATCAACAGTCTTTGATGAAGAATTTTGCTTGTACCTAAACAAATTCTATATAACATGTATATTTCTTTGCCTTCACTAATCCATTATTTTAGTTACCCACTCAAAGGCCTGCATGATTTCATCTTATGAAAACCAGGTTCACTTCCCACCAGGTTTTATTTGTTTATGCTTTCAGCATTCTTGTACTTTAGCATAGCTTCCATCCTCTTAAGGGTTCCAGAATTTTACACTGGATAAAACATCTATTACTAAAGAATCATTTACATTTAAAATACCAACGATGACAAAAATTTGTATTTAGGTCATCATTCCACATGCTATTCATACAATTCTTGTCAAAAGATACATAAGCAAAGAAAATGCCTTCCATAATTTCTTCAGTCAGTACTAAGTAATAAAAAAAATCTAAATAAAAATTTGATGGCCATGAGGACTTTCCAAAGATTGAATTCAACTATCAACTATTATTGTAGAGAATAAAGTCTCCAAGACTGTGGCTTTTCAAGCATATAACACAGAGGAACTTAAAGGCATCAAAGATGATGGAGGACTAGAAAAAAGGAGAAGAGGGGAGGGGTTAACCAGATATGTCAGATCACTTTTATAAATCTGAATAAGTTGCTATCAACTGCTATCATCTCCACTGTCTCCTGATTTCACAAATGTGTGACACTCTGCTTGAACATGAGAACAAAGAGAGGAAAACAAAATATTTGTATCTCTTATTTCATTGTATTTTATGTTGTGGGTAACACATGCTTAACTCTCCTGTCTGAGACTATACTGGGTGTATTTTCTCATATACTGATGTTAAACATGGCATTACTATCTTCAGTTGTATCTAGGAGTATCATATATTGAAAGCATTGAGTAGGATATGTTTACAAAAAAGAATTGAAGTCATTTTATGATTTTTAGCAATTCTTTCTAGGTTAAAACCAGGCAGATAATGGAATGTTTGTTTTTCCTTTCATAATTAAATCTTCTGTTTGTGTGAATTTTTTCATTTATATGTGCCAGAACAAAAGGTCACTTGTAGTTTTCAGAGTTAGCATGAACACTCTAAAATATTCTTCTTTCCAAACCACCATGACAACCAACTGATCTAGCCAATTACTCTGCACAATTATAATTCACAAATTCATATTTGTGTTTGCCAAAAATTTGCCATTTCTTTCCTGCCAACTCTATCCAATATTTGTAATTTGCTTTAATTTTAAATCTTGATTCCATGACTGTCCTTTTTGCACGACATCTTTTAACAATCCTCATACAAAGTAACCATAAAATATGCCTGATTAATGACGAGAAAACATTAATTTTATAATTCATTCTCTCTTTATTCTAAAGCCCACATAACTTTAAAATTATTTCTCTTATTGTCTTAATTATCATGTTCGTTCTAGATATTTATCTTTTTCTTTGCTCAAGTAATACATAAATATAATTTCTCATTTGAAAAACAAAATAGTGCATTGGGCCAGAAAGATGGCTGAGAATATAGTCTTCCATGAAACCTGATGACCTGAGTGTGATCTTTAGGACCCATGTGATGAAAGGAAAGATCTAATTCTTACAAGTTGTTTACTGACCTCCACATATACGCAACTGTATGAAGAGGATCATGTCTTGATATATAGCCCAAAACTGTACTCCTCCTTCTTTTACCCTCAGGAAATGTTCCTAAATATTTCAAAGTCATTTTACTCATGAAAAATTAATAATCATGACAAATTGCTGAATAGAAAAGAAGAAAGTCACCAGTTGTAGCAAATATTCTAAGGAAGAAGCCATCAGCAGTCCCTATATTATACTAACTTACTTTCTGTGTTTTATGAGTTTTCATGGGGGGGATGCACTTGCTGAAGACAGACAGCTTAAGTAGAGATCATGCATTCATTAAACAAAATATAAGCTAGCCATGTCTGAGCTAGAGACAGTGGAAGCAACTGGTAGTAAGGACAGGCATGTCTTGTATATTTTTGGATCTTATAATACAGAGAAACTCTGTAAAATTCTAAATGTGTGTGCTTCTTGTGATAAATAAATGAATTTGTAATCCAGTCTACTTAGGAACATAAAAGTAGCTTAAGATATTGGCAGTTCCCATAAACTTCACTAGATTCAGTGCCTACTCTAATTAGCAGTAATAATATCAAACAATTTAAGTAAATAATCAATAATTCATATCATTCAAATTTGTATTTGGTTTTGAAGAAGAGGTAAACTGATACATGGTGTATTAGCAAGATAAAAGTGAACTACTTACAAATATTTAGATGTTGAGGTTTTTGGTTAGACAAAAATAGGAATGTCATCAGGCATTATTAAGGAAATCACAGAGAACTACATGAATGTGACTCTTTGAAACTACCTAACATCTAGGGGATATTGTAGAAGTTCTACAAAGCTGTGCACAAGCTCAAGAAAGGTGGAACAGAAACCACCAGTCACTTACCTATAACAGACCCCAAATAACACACAATCCGGAAATAAAATATAACAGTAAAATGTGCAAGACTTGTGAGCCTTCCCACACATCCTATGGCCAAGGGTTCATAAAGTAGGCATAGTCAATGGATTTAAGGAAATCTCACCAATCTTTGCAGACAAGTAAAATATATTGAATGAGCCACAACCCCTAAAATGTCAGCAGAAAATGAAAACAAGAACTGGAAACACAATTAAAAAAAAACTAGTAAAAAAATCTCAGGGGCCTTATATACTACAGGGAATACCAAAGCTGCAGAAGTATGTCATTGAGATTGCCAAAAAACAAGCAACAACACAAAATAAGAAGAGAAATAATAGTAAATGCTAGAGACTTGCTAAATCTGACAACAAATTGATGCGTTGTCCAAGATGTCTGGTTTCAGGTAGAAACAAAACACAGTGCATGAGAACTGTAGACAAGCCAGAAAAGTAGTAGGAAAAACACAGTAGGAAGAAAAGCCACCAAGAGATAATGATCCAAAGAGATGGCTGACATTTCTACAAGTATGTATATTGTTTTTCATACATACATGTGTATAAAGATATAAAACCATGCCCAAAGTATTGAAGAATATCATGAGGACATCTCATCAAAATATTAAAAAACTAATAGCAATGAATAGTGTCATACATTAGAAAAATATCCAACAGAAATTTTGTGGTAAAAATACAATAACTTAGCTGAAAATTCACCAGAGGTTAAATACAGTCTCTCAACACAAAAAGAGATAAATAGAAGTCAGGAATTCTCTGATAAGAATCAAATGAAATGTAGAAAGTAAGTACATGGCTTGAGATATGTACAGTGTTCTGTCAAACATACATATTACATATGATATACATATATATACATACATATAATGAGATTGAGAACAAGAAGTCAAATAGGTAAAAGCAGAAATACTTGAAAAATATTGATAAAATGCTAAACAAATCTACTTGATAATATTGTCCTATCAACACATAAAACCAGTTCAGAAATAACTTTTGCTTTTGCTTTGCCATAATATTGTATTTTATATTTTAATCATTGACTATAGCTATTGTAGTTTTTAAAAACTTGTATGTATAAAAAGGCCTACAAAATAATATGGAAAGTTACTCACAATGCACTATGGACATTTCTTTTTAGAAGTTAGTTTTATACTTGTGGATAGAAAAGGCTTAACACTATAATGCTATGGTTGTCAGTATAAACCTTATTCTTTCTATGGTTTGGCATTTTGAGGAAGATTACCTTTGATTCACATAACAATGTAGGTGAAAATCAGATGACTCTTGTTACTGAAATGCCTTTCAATTTTAACAGATTTTTGAGGAATGTGCAAAAACATATAGTGATTTGCAATAAAAAATTACTCTTTAAAGATCATCACCTGACCTGAACAATGGGGAGCTCATGGACCCCAGACTGATAGCTGGGAAACCAGCATGGGACTGATCTAGAACCTTCGAATGTGGTTGTCAGTGAGGAGGCCTCGGAAATCTATGAAGCCTCTGGTAGTAGATCAGTATTTATCCCTAGCCTAGGAATGGACTTTGGAAGTCCCTTACACATAGAGGGAGACTCTCTCAGCCTAGATACACAGGGGAGGGCCTAAGCCCTGCTCCAAATGATATGACAGACTTTGAAAATCCCCCATAGAAGGCCTCACCCTACCTGGGTAGCAGAAAGGAGATGGGATGGGGGATAGTGAGGGGCAGGGGAGGAGGGGAGGGAGAGGGAACTGGGATTGACATGTAAAACAAGCTTCTTTCTAATTTAAATAAATAAAATTTTCATTAAAAAAGATCAATTGTCTCTCATTTAAGTTTACTTTGGAATTTTTAAGCACAAAAATCTGCAACAACTTCACTTTCTAAGTATTTGACTTGTGTAGACATTCACTTCTGGAATTCTAGAAATAATAGCAAAAAAAAGCTTTACCAAGACAGCAGATAATTACTACTTCTATTTATTACTTTTTTTATTTAGTGGTACTTTATTCAACGCATTATAGCTTAAATAACTGGCAAATTAAAATATTAATTGCATTACAAATTTGCGAATATTTATGATGAAGTGTTTTTTAATACAGCTTAAACACATCCTAATTAAAATGTTTCTTTTGCAAGTTCCCTTCTTACTTAAATATTTGCCATTTAAGATTTTTGGCAAACTCAAATCAAATTGACAATTCAATTTATAAAGCCTTCCTTTACATATAAATATATATAACTTCATTTTCAATTTTAATTTAATGGAATTAATTCCTTGAAAGTATAATTAAAAATAAATTTAGTTAATTTTTTTAAAAAATGAGATAAGCAGACAGCTAAATAAGATACATTATAAAGGGAATTATGCTCAAAGTAAAATGATGGATAATTATTCTTTTCTATTTTATACATTAAAAAATTAAAAAAATCATGTTTCTTATGCTTATTCTATAATATCTCAAAATAATGGTTTAAAGAAGGTTTTTCTTTAAACTGAGGGGTTACTTTGGGATATATTTGTTTGAACATGCACATATCCCCCCAAAACCTGCAGTTCACATTTGCTGAATCATTAAATGATAAGCATCAGGGCTAGTAACCTTTATTAATTACTACCATCAATGTCATTGTGTTCATGATTTTACTTCTCCATGCTTTTAGCCAAAGGAAAAGTATGTTATATACATTCATCCAAGAGCTATAATTTTACTGGGTCAAGAAAAGCAAAATGTTAAGCAATTTTTAGAAGCAAACAAAATGAAATTTGACAAAGATTGAAAGAGTCTGTGATGTGATTTGATAAAATTAGCTTTTTACTTTTCTTTATATTTTACAAAATATTTCATCCTGAGCATAGCACCTCAATATTATTAGTTTCCAGGGGCTGGAGAGATGGCTCAGAAGATAAATTTACTTACTCTCTTTTCTTCCAGGGGACCTGGGATCAATTCCCAGAACCCAGATGGCAGGCCATAGCCATTTGTGACTCCATTGACATCGTCTACTTTCTGTAGACACCACAAATGAACATGGTGCACAGATACACGTGGCCAAATATCCAAAACATATAAGATAAAATATTTTCTAAAAAAGATTAGTTTCTGATAAATATCCCTTGACACAAAGCAACTTAGAGAAGAAGGCAAGCTAGTGAAGCTTGTAATTCCACCTTAAAGTTCATCATTGTGGGGCAACCAAGTCAGGAACTTCAACCAGATGCACAGATCATATCCATAGTGAAGAGCAAGGAACAAATGAACACCTTCATCCTCACATGTTTGTTTTTGCTCAGCTCAGTTTCTACACTTGTAAACAGTTCAAAACACCTTGCCTAGGAACAGTGTTGTCCTCAGTGGGATGGGTCTTCCCACACCAGGTCATTAGGCCAATTCCCCCACAGACACCGCCAATATAGACAATCCCTCATTGGTCCCTTCTTAGTGATCCTAGGTTGTGTTACATTCACAAGATATCTAAAGGGGATCATAAAAGTGTCTTGAAAAATAGAAGTGTTAGAGAGGGGCCTTGGAACACCTCAAGTAAAGATATTGTAAGAAATATAACAAAAAGAAAATGCCCATCTAGTAGTTACTTGTACATTTCTTGGAAATTCTCAGTTTGATGACCACAAAGTTTAAACATGAATTTGGAGAATGGAAGACATTCCAAGGAAATTGTTTAATTTGGCATAAGATGGGAGCACAAACAAAGCTGAGAATAAGGACGAGTGCTCCACTGTTCCAGGCTTCTGAGGTGGCTCCAAGTAGCCCATGCTTGCTGGTGTTCACATTCATGAATTGAGGACCATGCTGTTTAGGGTACCTTTGCTCTGATAAATCAACATGGTCAAAAGCAACTTGGGAAAGAAAGCATTTATTTATTTCATCCCTTAAATTTCTTATTTTGAAGTTAATATAATTACATTGTTTACTCCTCACTTTCCTCTCCAAACCCTTTCCTATACCCCTCCCCACTGTTCTTCAAACTCTTGGCTTCTTCTTTCACTACTTGTTATTATATTCATATATGTATAATCACTTACATATACACTTCTAAATATAACCTGTTCAGTCTGTTTCTTTCAGGGTTGACTATTTGGTGTGGGATAACCAATCAGTGTGGTTTTCCCTGAGGAAGACCAACTTTCATTCTCTCAGCTTTTCTCAGATGCCTGAAGTTCCTTGTGTAGGGGTTATTTCATAATAAACTTATCACACAAGTGGCAGCCAATCACTGAGAGATGTCAGGCCAATAACTCTGGGCAGGAACTTGGATATATAACCTGAATAAGACATGATGGAAGAATGCTGTCTACTGGCTGGCTCATCCTGCTTTCTTATACCATCCAGGACCATCCACCTATGGGATAGGTCAACCCATATCACTCAAACATCAAGAAAATGCACCAGAGTTTCACCCATAAGCCACTTATAGAGGTGCTTTTTCAATTGAGGTTCCCTTTCCTCAAATGACTCTAGCTTGTGTTGACCTAGCCAGGATACATGCTGTGATCAGATTTGAAAATTTTGGCTAACCATGTTTGCCTACTTTAATTCCTTCAGTTCCTTCACTATAGACACTAGCTAAGCATGTTAATGAATTCACATTTATGTATGTACACACACACACACACACACACACACACACACACACACACACACACACGCACACACAATTTCTTTCAGTATTCCATAGGTTTACTCTTGCTTCAGAATCCAGACTGAGTCACCTAATATTATTCACATTCCCATTTAAGTTCATAGAAAAATTGACCACATTTTATGGCAGTTTTGTTTCCATGACTCCTTTCACACATGGAAATTAATTACTACATTAGTAGCATAGTTTTGCCTATTTGATGTCTTTGAAGTAATCTTACACATGTTCAGTCTTAAGAATTTAGTCATGGTTAAAATGACTACAAACTAGTAAAGCTGGTAAGAACTTTTCTTTCAAGTAATTTGATATCTGACTCCTCATTTTCCATGGAAGATCATTTCCGGTCCACACCAGGAATCCTCTTCATACAAAGTTTCATCAAAATGCCAGCACGTCGCCTACAGAAAGATGTCAGCATTGTATCCTGGGTGGAAATGCTAAAAATGAGCAAGTTACTTACTTTTAAGTTTCAAAATATTGTGAGGATACATTCACACCACATACACACAATTTTTGTATGAAAAATTTTACTTTTTCATGTATTTGAATATGTTTATAACTTTCCATGAGTCTCTAGCTCTAAAATTCACTGCTTTTTATCTTGTGCTTTTTGATATTTTGACAGTCACTGCTGCTGGCACAATACAATTTTTTAATTACCAACTATACTTCCATTTCAGCAAGATATACTTCTATTGTGGAAGATGTCTTCTCTTGTGAAAGTGTGTGCTATGCACAAAACAAACCACATTACTCACAGTGAGTCTATTTATCCATTTGGAAGAAGCTCATGTAGAAGAATTTTTCCAACAAATAAAGAAGAGCCACAGCTTTTGGTCTGAGCTAAGGAATCTGTTATACTTTGGATAAATCTTACTGTGTTTAGATGGTCTCAGTGCTTTGTGAAAATTAAACTTGGCTAATCATTTGTTTTCTAGGGTGATCGTTAAGGACAAAGCAGAATGTTTGAGCTGCAGTGTCGCTGGCAAGCTTTGCATGTTTGCTTCTCTCTGTAAAAGAGCAGCCAGTGGAACGTCTGTGCTGATGACCATATTCCAAGAAGCCCATTGCTCAACACCACGTCTGTCTGCCTGCTCCGACTTATCTATCCTCATCCTATCCTGTTCTACTCAAGCTCACTGCAGGTGTCTTCTTTCAGACCTTCATAAGAAAAAAAAAAACTTACAAATATATTTTGATCAAATTCTTTCCCACTCTCAACTCCTCCCAGATCCTCTTCTGATACTTACCACTTCATATTCTTTCTATCTCTTAAAAAGAAAGAAAACCATACAGTCTGCTTCATATTTCTCAATTACTCCTAAGCATGAGCCTGCCCTGGAATATGGTTGATAAACTCATTGTGACTCCACTGAAGAAAACTCATTTTTCCCTGTCCCAGCAGCTATCAATCACAAATAGATAATTGGTCAGATGTGTGACTTTGTGCCCAATTCCCTTTATCATAGTGGTATTTTGTCTGGCATGAATTTAAGCAGATCTTGTATGTCTTGTCATAACATCTGTGAGTTCAGTCCTGTTTTTTTCTAAAAAAGAAAAAAAACCAGTTTCTCTAGAATAATCTTGAGTTATATAGCCCAGATCCAGAAAGACAACCATGGCATATTTTATCTTATAGGTATGTGCTATATTTTATGCTTTAAATATGTGTGTTTTGTTCAAAATATTCACAAAGGTTACATAGCTAGTAAGAGACCAGAGTGAGAGGAAAGGTCTTCCATGACATGGGAAGTAGAATGCAATATTGTAAAGGAATAATGGGGAAAGCAGATAAGAAGATTGTATAGGGAGGGGAGTGGGAAGACAGCACAGAGGAGAGATAGGAGAGATAGGAGGAGAGATAAATAACACTAAAGGCCTTTGGGAAAGCCATACTACCACTGTAAAAGCTTTTATATGTATGTATATTTGGAGTTATCATGTAATAGGGAAAACAATGTCCCAACATGTGTGTGTGTGTGTGTGTGTGTGTGTGTACACGTGTGTGTGTTTGTGTGTATGTATATTACTAAGTAAAACTCCAATACCAGTAATAGGTTACATATTTTAGTCCTTGGTCAAAGGGGTTCCATAGACATTTCCCCTAAACATTACAAGCTATTTGCCAAAAGTTGTTGATTAACCTCCAAAACCTTAGGGTAAGACTTTTCCTATTGATGAAAACAACATCACACACTTATGCAATAGAACATGGAAAAACTGAACTGGTGCTTAGCTGGAAACAGCATCTCTAGTGACTAGCATTCATAGTGCTGTAAGATACTATACATGCTCTGAAGGAGAAAATTAATCATCAATCTCAACAAACTATGAACCATGTTAACTACAATAGTTACTTGCCTGGTGCAATAGTGTCATAGATGTTACAGAAATAAGCAACCACTGTATTTTTGGCATTAAGCCCTGGTATATTAAGTAGAAAACATAATGGCCCTGCTAATGGAGCCAAGAACCTGAGATTAGATAGATCATGGCCCGTGGAGGAAGGAGACTATTACTAGAATTCTAACACATGAACATAGTGATAAAATAATTCTTAATGATTTACTGCAGTACCTATTGATGACTATATCATTCAACTCTCAGAGAAGCTTCTTATTGCAGTAAAATGATAATGAACATAGAGATCCCCTAAGTGGACAATATGCAGAGTGTGAGAGTTCTTGGAAGACTCACCCCTAAACGGGGATGGCTTTCTCACACCCATCCACTCAAGGCTAATGCTGAAGAGGAGGCAGAAAGATTGTAAGAGCCAGAACTAATGGGTGGCTGAAATAAATAAGCTTTATGTTACATTCAAATTAAAGTAAAATGCTGGAGAGATGACCTTTTTCACAAAGTATATGCTGAAAAAAGGGAAGACCAGAGTTCTGATTACAAGGAGCCAGGTAAAAGCCAGAAAGATGTGGCAACATATTTACAAACCCAGAATTCCAGAAGGAGGCATAGGAAGCAGGCTGGCTAACTTGATTAGTTGGAAATAGCTATCCCCAGTTTCAGCATTAGACCCCACCTTGATATATAATAAAATAAAGAGCAATAGATTAAACCCTTTAACACCAACTTTGGAGCAGCTATGCATGCTGAGCCCATGCATATGTGAACACATACATACCAGACAGGAAGAAGTAAAACTAAAACTAACAATACAATTTTGCAATTTATTTTGAAATAATTTTAACTTACATATAAGTAGCCAGATCATCTATATTCCCTTCAATCATAATGATCAATGGGTAATATTTTAACACAATTGCACAGTTGCGTGCTCTCTCTCTCTCTCTCTCTCTCTCTCTCTCTCTCTCTCTCTCTCTTCCTAAGTCTCTCAATAGACATATACAATTCACAGAATATGTGAAGGTGTGTCCCTTTCAGAATCCTCTGACAAGCTATAGATAATATAGATCTCTTATTTTCCATGAATAATGGAAATACTCCAGTGTGTGTTTCCCCAAAAAGTAGAACATATTCTTTGATATCTACCAGACAATCTTGCAAACAAGGTATCCAGCACTGAAATGTTACTTCAGTACACTATTTAAGTTCTATTCTGTATCCACTAACTGTTATGACAAGTAAATCAAAGAGGTCTATAATAATCTTGCTAGTACTTTAACTTAGACATATTATCTACTCCTTTGGGACCTGGAATTTGGACTGACAATATGGTTTTCACCAACAGAAGGCCTGGGGCTATGAACTTCTAACAATAATCTCATTTTCTGTAACCATTTGATTATCGGTGTCTAATATAAGCACTCTTTCAATAAAATCAATTGAGCATAGCCTTCTAACAGAGACATGCAAACAGAGGGATCAGATTAGCAACCTGGGATTCCACTTGGTTTTGGCCGTACCCCCTACCCCCCCCCAACAAAACCCAATTGAATCAAATTCCTCTAGTGGCTGCCAAATGCTAATTTACTACTTCTAACATTTATCAGTTGGTTATCTGTTCTGAAAGCACTCTCCTTCAATACCACATGCACGTTTATTTATATTAGCATATATGCAAATTTTATTTAAGGTGTGGTAACACATTGCTATACTTGGGTCATCTTCATTTGAGTAATATAAATTCCTTCAAACTGGTTCTTTTGTCTTTTACTAACTTATTGTACAGGGTATTTAAAGATAGATATTGGAAGTTTCCTATCCTACATTATAAAGTTGCTTCTTTTTTCTTCATTATGGTCTAAATCTAAAATTAACCTATGGGCTTATTAAAACAGTGGGTTCTTAGCTTGTGGAAAACGTTTGGAAGGTTTTGGAGCCTATAGTAGAGAAATGTGGCTGACAGTAGCAGATCACTAGAGATGGGCCATGAAGTGGCACTAGCCTGTGGTCTGGCCTCCATTCTTCGATTCCTAGTCTGTCTCATTTGTCATATCTTCTGTGCTATGATGGACTGAACCTCTGAAAGAATAAGCAACCCTGAAACTTTCCAAAGTCTCTTTCCAGTAATTAATCATATCCATGAGACCTAGACACTTAAGTGTTGTTTCAGTTAACTTTAGGGAACAGGGGAATCTACAGTAATGGTTAAACCTAGAGGTGCTGTTGTTGTCATAATTCTTTGTCCCTGTATGGGACATATGGTCACTCAGAACACATAAAAGTCAAGGAAAGTGAGAACTGGACCAGGAATGCAAACTGATAATGCCATGTCAGCTAATGTTGCAGCCTTTGCACATAGACTACAAGGATACTTATGAGACACAGAAGCAGAAAATCTTGACCTTATTTTTCTTGACATACAGCCCAATAGCCCCGAGGGCATGATGCTCCCATTGCCATCAGAGATTCCCAGATTTGTCAGAGTGGTAACAACTGAGCTCCATACTTCACAAGTTTGTTGTTGGTTACCAAAGAAAAAAAGAAAACAAGTAGAAAGAAAAATTACTGAATCAAACCAATGTCATGTGTAATTTCTTCTGGCTAACTGAACTAATCAGGTCAGTCAGGCTAGGTCAGCTATTTGGCAGTGTGGATACCTCCCAAGTGAACTCTGCATTGGCCAATCTCTCCAACATTTACTTCTCCTCTGATTCTTTATTGTTAATAAACCAAACATTGTTAAAATAATCATCCATACTTCTGTAACCACCTCACTCTTACCATGCTGCAGCATTGCTAAGCATTTTATAGTGGGAATAGCAAGGTCCAACCCTAAAATTTTTAATAAACAAGGGACGATGCAAAATTAAAAAGGAAAGTGGAACTTACTATAGTCTTAGAACTCCCACCTGGGATTAAATTAAATATCTATTACATGTAATGGTTTAATTATCTATAAATATTTAAGAATGTTTATACCCAAAGGGCTCTCTAAGCATTTAATACTTTGCAATAAGCCGTTCCTTTGGAGCAATCAAATGAAACTGTTTATGGTGCCATGAGAAATTTCCCAGGGTATAGTCACTAGCTGTTACTGGGTTACTGTCAGCCTGAGAGTGCTGTCAGCTATGTTTGACTTCATGGTAAGACAGCATACTTTTGTCCAATGTCACCATGGCATCTGAGCTCAGACAGCTCAGATTACATCAATGACAACTCACTCTGAGACATTATAGGTTATAAGCACATGCTCTACTCTTGCAAAAAGAAAGAAACTCTAAGTAGAAAAGCCTAAATTATTGGTTCTAATTCTTTTTTGACAGGATGTTGAATCATTGTTTTCATAGACTTTTAAGCAAACAAAAAATCATTGCCAATTCTCTTCTCAGTATAGTACTGAAATAAAAGCCACAGAAGCTCTACTTTGAGGAGGTCAGCATACTGTGTGCAAATAAAGGAAACACAAAAATGCTAGGAACTGCTAGAGATAACAAGGCATAGTGGCATATGCCTTTAATCCCAGAACTTTGGAAGCAGAGGCAAGTGTATCTTTTGAGTTCAATCAAGCCTGATCTACAGAGCAAGTTCCAGAACAGCCAGTGGTACAATAGTAAGACCCTTTGTCAAAATTAAATAAATAAACCCGCTAGCAAAGAACAGAGCAAAACCATGAAGGGAGGCAATTTTAAAGTCAATTGTTATGCATCAAGTTAAAGAAAGAGTAGACATTAGACCACTCCAGGAATGGTATTCAAGTGTGAGTTTTATGCCAACAAAAGGTGGTATATAAATATTCAAAAATCTGCTGGGCAGAACTCAAATAATTCCATCCTGAATAAAACTGAGAAATTGAGAGTTAAAAAGTGAAATAGAGACTTAAATATCACATCCAGGGCTTAGCAGTTTATCACGAAGTTCCCATATTTAGGTTTTCCATGAGCCAGCAAATAAACTTTTCTCTATGTTGATACAGGGTACTGAAGAGAATCTGAGAAACAACTACATGATCCAAGAGATAAAGGAGAAGCACACTGAACAAAATAATGTTTTCCTGAATTATAGAAGAATAGGTGAAAATATTCTAGGCAAGGATAATAAATCAAGCATTAAAAACTATAGAACTATAAAAATAAATATATAACAGTTTAATCAGGAAGAAATGATGTAGGCAAAGCAATGTTCGGAAAATTCATCTCAGTAATACACATAAAATCAATCAGATTAGGTAGCAAGGGAGCCAGAGATGTATTAGTAAGAAAGACTTAAAATATATAAAAGACTATAGATGTAAAGTTGGTATACTTGACAGAAATTATGAAGTATATATTGACTTTATATATAGAAGTTCTTCACTGAAAAATAAATTAAATCACAATTAAAGAAAAAGAATGATAAAGTCATGCAGAGAACAGGATGAGCAAAACTTAGAAGGACAATATATTTGACTTGACCTCATGAGGAAAAGCTCAGTTCAGGCCTCTTGATAAGCTTTCTACTAGTCCTGTTAGGTCTCAGTCCATCTATCCAGAAGTAAGCTCAAGCTCATTAAGCAGTTACATAATAGCCAGAAATCCTTGTGAAATCTTCCTTCCTTCCTTCCTTCCTTCCTTCCTTCCTTCCTTCCTTCCTTCCTTCCTTCCTTTCTTTCTTTCTCTTTCTTTCTTCCTTTCTTTCTCCCTTTCTCCCTTTCTTTCTTTCTTTCTTCCTTCCTTCCTTCCTTCCTTCCTTCCTTCCTTCCTTCCTTCCTTCCTTCCTATTTTTGTCCTCAAAAGGAGTTACTTTCCTTTACTCTGGCATAATGGATATATGACTCTGCCTTGACTTGCACCTGTGGTTATATATCAAAGTCCATGCTGACCTCCAGGCCCCTCAGTCTTTACAAGTTCTTGTTATACACAGAAAAACCATCTTGGGCCTTCTAAGTTCCTCCTCTACTCTAAACTCTCAGCATCTCACAGACACCTCTCCGGTAGCAACACATCTTCCTTAAACCTGCAACTCTTACTGTTTGCTCTGTTGTTTTCCTCTTGCCCTCTTTCCATCTAACTCTTCTCCCTTCTCTTGCTCTTCTCTGTCTCCTGCTATTGCCCCTATTCTTTCCCACTCCCCCATTTCACTAGCCATGGCCATGGCCAGTCCACTTCATTTTCTTTTGGCCCTTGACTCTACCAGATGCCTCTGGATATTTTTTTCTTTCTTATTCACCAGAAAACTGTGCCATTAACAGAGTGGTCCCTTTGGTATCTTCTTTACTGGACCTCTCAAATACATGAAACAAGAAGAAATCCTATCAGTTTGAGAAGCAGGTATCATTATTTTTAAAGAGATGAAGAATCGAGTAGCAAATGCTAGGAATAACATACAAAACAAAGGTTTAGAACTTAATATCACCCAATAACTTTAGAACATCAAGATGTTGGACACTACCCAATATCTACCAAATTATTTAGTGTGGGGGTAGACTTAGACATCTGTGCTTTAACAAGCCCACCACACCTGTGTGCAGCACATTTTGCTGCACACCCAAGATCAAGAACGGAAATAATTCATTTCAGGTGCAGGGTTGTGACACTTCATGAGAGATTAGCAAGCATAATGTGATTAGCCATATGTGATTAAGTATTTCAGTTTGCACATGCCTACACAATGGAATCTCATTGGAAATTACTCCCTGAAAGTCATACATGGAAATCACATTTATTACAAAAATAAAAATGGAAATTTTCTCACAAAACCAAGTCAATTTTATATTTTCTCATTACTTTTTGACTGCCATTTAGAAAACATGCAATCTGGAATTTTAAAAGGAAATGTTTTAGTCATAGAGAGAAGGCAGTCAATAAAACTTTTCTCACTTATCATGTGTAGCAATAGCTTCTTCCCAGACAAATGCATTCAACTAAACAATGTGCTTTCCTGCCATTAGATTATGTTACACTATTTTATTATGATATTTAAAATGATTTCTGCCTCTGTTTTTAAGGTTATGTTACACTATTTTATTATGATATTTAAAATGATTTCTGCCTCTGTTTTTTCTAAAGTCCTTAATAAATACAATGAAAATAAAAATAAATTATTTTTCATAATACTTATGCATTATCACTAAAAGATGACCAATGTCACATACTTGGTTAAATGTGTTCATTTTAAAGTATTGCTTACTCTAATCTCTCCATAGAACAGGGCTTTTAAAGTCTAGGCAGAGAAGAAGAGGAGGAGGCGGAAGAAGACAAGGAGGAATGAAAACAGGTATTTCACTCAAACATAAAATCAGACTAGGTACAAAAATGGAGACAGGATAGATCATGTGTTAAATCTGCTCTGTGATTTACTTATAGAGAACTTAGGAATCATATCAGAGGAAACACTTTAAAATCATTTTAGAGTCTTCATTTTTATGACCTAATTATTGATGCGTGTGCTATTATTATTATCCTACCTTATTACTATCCAAGCTTTACTAAACTTAATAATAAAAATAAGCTAGTTCCTAAATAAACTCAAATTCTAAAGGTATGTGTATGAGAAGAGTTTTTCTGTTCTGGACAAAATGTAGGGAAGCAAACATGAAAACACATGTTCCCCCTTAGATGCACAGCATTGAGGATCATGAAAACCTTCCATAGGTGTGGCATTTTAGTGGGTAGGGACATTCTTGTTGGTGATTTAAAGTCATCTGTGCTATTTCTTGTGTTTAGATTCCACACCCTCTACCATGGAAAAAGTAAATTGCCATCACAAAACATGATCCTAACCATAATTAAATCTCAAGTATTAGTATTTTCTACAGGGAAATAGGATTAGTTAAGACAATTTTATGGACAGTATTTTTTCACATTTATAAAACTTAATCACAAATCTGTTACACAAACACACATCCACAGGAAAAAAGAAATGAGATTTTAAACATCATTTTTCTTTGTCACACAATCATGTATTTACTGATTTTTGCTACTTACAGACTAAAGAACAGACATATTTTATTTAAAATATTCCCAATGTTAATGTTAAAGTTGCACCAATTAAATTTTTGTGCCCATATTTATCAAATTTATTTTATTCTACCTTTTATTTTGAAGAGAAAAATATCAGACATTAAAAATGGATTTTTTACATTTAAAGATTAACATATTTTATTGTTCTTCTCCCCCATCAAAACCAAGGAAAGGTTCTGTTGAGATGAGGCTATTTTCTACTCGAAGTTACTCTATATTGTATAAAATAGTGGGTTTCAGGCTGTGCACTGCCCTTGAAAACTCCATTTCACAAAAGTTTTCAACTGTCTTCTGAGGGAGAAGGATGACTGCCAGCCCTGGCTGGGCTCAGAAACCCCATATAAGGTACCACCATCCAGCACAAACTGTTGGATGACTTATTCCTAGAAATAGGAAGGGAACCCCTCTATGAGTTTATTATGGAGACTTGGAACTGTGGGATGTGTGAGCATATTAAAGTGCTACCAAGGAAACCAGGCCCCAAAAAGTATCAGACACATTAGAGGAAGAAAAGGGTTTGGCTCTCTTTACCAGCCTGTTACTTTATGCAAATGCTAATGGCCCTCCCTCCCTCTGGCCTGTCAAATGCTTTTGATTTAGGCAACTTTAAGCAGGTCTGTTATCATGAAGGTCACATAATTCCTCTTGAAGGATGCTTGCATCATCTACCAGGAAGCACAGTTTCGTATTTGTCCTAAAATCACCCTAATATATCAAGTATCCCCAAAGGTCACCAGTTCCATCGCTCAACAAGCACACATGCTTTCGCCCCGGGTTTTCAGGCTTTTGGGAACTTCGTTTGACACAGAAATATTTTTCAATTGATCTTTTTATAAAGGGCACTCTAGTCTTAAGTGAGAACATCTACATCTTCCTGGAGGACCAGAGTTCATGAGCCTGGTAGCAATGCAGTCAAGAGATTTTACACTCCAACTGTGGCTATTTTCATGCCAACATTAATAAAATTCAAAGTAAATGATTTGTTTATGATTACAAATGTAATTTTACATCACTTGTTCTTTATAAAACCATCTTGGATCATCTAGAAACTAACTGTACATCCTCATTTACTGTCTATTGATAAATGTAGCTAAATGAGAAATCTGTAGTTAACCATAAACAAACAAAATGCTCATTAATATAATGTGTAATGTATACAACTGTAGTATGATATCCATCCTGCTGGCATCTGTCACAGGTGAGTGCATGATGAGTTTTAGGTCTGGGGTCTTGGCAGGTGGCACTCTCTTGTTTCCAGTGGAGTCACAGAGAACAGCCTGGGTGGATCCTTGGAGCTGGAACCTGTGGCATCATCCACCTCTTGTGTAAGTGCATTTTCCCCAAATAAACGTAAGCTGTACTGACTCTAGTGAATCTTGATTACCACGCAATATACGACCCCCATATTCATAGATTCCAAAACAGAAGGCCAGTTCTTCAATCCTTCTAAAGTATGCCTGACTCTCCATGTCATGGACCTAGTTCTCCAGCAATGCAAATGCTAATGAACTTCATGTACACTACGATCTTTTCTTCTCTCCATACCTGAGCACATTCTTGCACTGGAAAAGGGAGTCCTGCCCAATGTACGCCATGCATAATTACCAACTCTAGTTAAAATCTAGATATATTTTATATCAACTCTCTCTGGTCCCACAATTAGCAAATGACTACTTATTTGCATCCTAGATCATGTCTACTTTGAATTCTATCCCTGTACATTTGTTTCTTCTGTTCTAGAACTTTTTATTAACAGCAGCATATAGCAGAGGTTGGCACTATATTTGTGATCAAAGCCAACTTGGCATCTATTTTCATAGATAAACTTTATTGGAACACAGTGAAACTCATTGGTGTTTTATCTGTGTGATTACATGCTAAAATGGCAGTTAACTAATTATGGCCAAGACCATATGGCTCGTAAAACTGAAAATATTTACATTACAGAAGAATTTTGCCAACCCTTATAATATGATATGTACTCTTAGTATCTAGATTTCTGCCCCACAAACATAGTTTTAGGGCTTTATTCATTTCATTACATTTCTTTACAAGGTATTGGATCTTCATTGCTGAGTTAATGCTGAATGCAATTCTACTGTATGAGTACAAGATAATTTATCAACTAATTTTCTAATTAAAATCTATACTCTTTTGAAGTTTTGGTTATGGAAGATAGTATACAATATAGGCCAAGTAATGGGAATAAAATCCTATGATCATTCTAGCATTTGCTCTGCTTTTGTGTTGTATAATACCTTAAGATGAAAGTGTAATGTTTTTTCAGAAGCTTGCAAACTGCTGCCAACTACGCTATGTTGGACCCCACTATCAATCAGTTTAAAGCAACTCCCATAACTCAAATTTCTCATCAATTCTTGAGCTTCCTGTAATTTAGTCATTTATTGTATGTGTAATAGTGTTGCCTTTTGGCTCCAGTTTACATTTGGCTGATCACTGCCGTGCTTTCAGTTACATACTTCTTGCCTACACATATACTGTCTTCCACGGATCCCAAGCTCATATTGCCTGCCACTCTGTAATCATACATGGTAGCACCTTTTTCTTCATTTCTTAGTTCTTTAAGTACAATAACTTTTCTTTCTAAAAATTGTTTTAGCAATTCTAGGAGCCTGATATTTTCATGGAAGTTTGTCTTTTACATGCCAAAGGAACAGAAACATTCTGATGGAATTTTCATCAATACTGCTTGAATCACCAGCTCTGTTTTGACTGCTGTACATATTGATTGTGTTGCTTACCAGTTTGATACATCTTTTCATTTACATCAATTGGCTTTCATCTCTCTAAGAAATACTTCAGAGGTTTCTGTTTAGAGATCTGAACACACTTAATTCAATCTAATCATATTCATCACTTTGAAGTTTTTATTCTATTTAAGATTATTTCATACACTATATTTGAATATTTCAGTGGAGATATCATATATTAAAATTTCATTTCTTAATTGTCATGTATAAAATGCTTTGTCCATAAACATACCTACAAATAATGATCTTCTATTATGATTTACTAAATTCATTTGTGTAATAGTAATTTCTTGATGCTTTACTATCTTACATATATCATCTGCAAAGAAAAAGTCTATTCACATTGAATGCTTTGATTCTTCCATTTCAATTTTTATATGTCTTCATTCTTTGTTTCTCAAAACAGTGAGAGCTTTTGCTAAATATCAGATTTATTGAATTGTACTTGTGGATATTCTTTATCAAATATTACAGATTTACTTTTATTTGTAAGGAATGTGACTTCTACCACAGAAAGATAATTAAGTTTTGCAGCATGTATGTAATATGATTACTATGATTACCTACTTTGTGATTAGTTGCTCAGTTTGAATTTAAAGTTAAGCCAACTTTACATTCATGGTATTATATTGATCACCTATATTTCCATGTTTTGTTAATTTAATCAGAGTTTTGTCTATTTTTAAAGTATTTTCTTAAAAATTTTTGAATTTGTGTTTATGAAAAAGATTGTAATGTTCCGGTAAGGTCTTTATCAATTTGTTAATATGCAGCCTCAGTAAAATAATTGAACCCCCTGTTTTCTACTAAGGTTTATTTACTTATATTGTATCTATATGAGTATTTTTGCTTCCATGTATATGCACCACAGACATGCCTGGTGCCTGTGGAAGTCAGAGAGGCATTGGATATAGCTGTACCTGGAGTATGGATGGTTGTGAACTGTTGACGCTGATAACCTAATGCAAGTCCTTTGTAAGAGTAGCAATTTCTCTTAACTAATGTGCCATCTCTCCAGTCTGCTAAAATAATTGATGTTGGATTGGCATAATTCTTTATTATTAAATTCGTAAAATTCACTATTGGAATTCTTGTTTTCTATGTAATAAGAATTTAACATAACAGATGTCTTTCAAACATTTGGACAGAAACCACTGTTATATTCTTGAAAATGACATAATAAATTTAGGTATTCAAAAGGTGTGCCCATTCTTGTTGGAGGGATACCTTGCTCAGCCTAGATATATGGGTGAGGGCCTTGGTCCTGCCTCAAAGAGATGCACCAGACTTTGTTGACTCCCCATGGCAAGCCTTACCACCTCTGAGGAGTAGATGGGGGTGGAGTGGGGGAAGGTAGGGGGAGCAGGAGGGGAGTGAGGGGGTACTGGGATTGGTATGTAAAATGAGAAAGGATTGTTTTAAATTTTTTTAATGATAGAAAAAAAGACAATTCTTTTATGAGTCCCTGTCTTTCTCCTAAAACCTTATTAAATGCAGCTGATAAAAGCTCATGCTAGTGGTATTCTTTTATGAAATGTTTCACCCTAACCTCAATTTACAATGTCATCATCTCCCTTCCAAGTTATCCATTATGGCTTTTTACAGAATGTTTTGAACATGGAAAACACAGGTCACTCTTTCCCCAAATTCCTGGTTCCTCCCTAACCAAAAACAAAACAAATAACATGTATCTGTGTCTTTTGGGCCAGGCAGCCTTTCATTCCCAGGATCAATTCCACTGTCACTGTAGTACTCATCAGGCACAACATCAGCATATTGGTGGCTGCCCACACCAAATATTTACTTCTTGTTCATGTTATGTAAGAGATGAGACTTAGCTAAGGCACTGCTCCAGCTGTGGCTCCACACCACGTATTATTCATCTTGCTCCATAGTTAAAGGAACCCTCCTAACACAGCTTATGCCAATGGTGACATGCACAGTAGTATAGACCATGCATTTGCACCCAGGGAACCCTCTTCTAAAATTAATTTACCTCTAAAGTTCCATGCTATAGTAGCTAGTAGAGGATTTGGTAGAAATGACTCAAGGGCCATTACTCTCTGCAAGTTGTGAAAATAAGACAATGTGGAAAACAGATTAAGAAGTACTGTCTAGTTTCTTGTTCTTATTTGCTCTGTGTTTAATTATCCTTCCTGAATGTTAGCCTGCTGACCAATAGCTGGAACATGATCACCAGCAGATGTGCAGTATGGATGCAGATGTGCAGAGGACCACCCTGTAAGCTTCCCCTTCTGAACTTTTTCGGTTGATTAATGACTTCTCTACACCTTAGAATCAACTTCTAGGGGATGAGGAGGTGGCTCCATCAATAAAATGCTCTCCACCCCATCATGAAGTCTGAGTTCATAGTCTCAGTACCCACTAAGAATTCTGTGTGATGGTTTGTGCCCATAAGCCCAGTACAAAGGAGGTTGATACAGGTGAGTTCCTACACTTCCTCCAACAAGGCTACACCTACTTTAGCAAGGCCACACCTCCTAATAGTTCAACTCTCTGAGCTTATGGGTTCCACTTGCATTGTAACTACCACGTTTGGCTAGGGCCAATGAAACGAGTAAAGTGATAATATATGTCACACCTAATCCATCACTTTAAGGAACTACTATGGATTTTGTAAATTCATGCATTTAAGATTGAAAATTTATGGCCGTGTAGAAGGAGACGAAGACATGAAGTTCTGGGAGGCAATTATTTATTTTCCTGTATCACTACTTGTAGAGGAGTTGTGTGTATATAAACATGTATACAGGGGTACATGTGCATACATTTGAGTGGGTGTGGAAGCCAGAGACCAACATCTGGTATCTACCTCAACCTCTCTCCACCTTAATGTTGGAAATGGGCTTTCTCCTTTAATTAGAAATAATCTATCTATGTGATAGGTAGAGTTTTAGTTGGAGGGGTGGTAAGGGTGAAGGGGAGGGAGAGGGAACTGGGATTGTCATGTAAAACAATCTTGTTTCTAATTCAAATAAAAAAATCTGCAGAAAAAAAGAAATGATCTATCATAAAGAAATTTAATGGGAAAATAATGTCTGGTGATGTCACCTCCTTGAAGTTGGGAGATCATTCCAGGTCTAGACACTTAATTTTTTACTGAGCAGCTGGTTGTGAGGAAGACCAGACTTAATGTGGCAGACCATTTCTAGACTGTTACATCCACTTCCCAGCCTTTCCTTCATTAATTATGTCCCTGAGAATCCCTAATAACTATTCTTATTGCACAAAGTCCCATGACAATTCTTCCTCTGACCCCCAAGCTTCTCTGGAGTCTGACTCCCATCCCACTTACTAACTTAAAACATGAATGTGTTGCTAGATGCCTCTTACATACAACATGATTCACCCTGAGCCTTCTCCCTCTGCAGAAGGCATAAACGTTTCTCCCAGCCATATTTTGACCATTTCTCCTCAATGTAAAAGTTCTATTCCATCACCTCCACAATTTAAAATCTTATCTATTCAATCACAGATCAAATCCATTTTGAAACCTTCCCTTACCTCCTTATCTGTTAAAACCTGCCTATTCTGTGGCTCCTGAATTCTAAACCTCTCATAAATGTAAAATTCTCTATATTTAATCGCTGTTATATCATTGATATTTTTCTCTTTCATTACAGAAAGTTATAAGCCAGGATAAACAATTTGAACAATATAACCTTATGCAAAATAAATGTTTAATAATATTGAAAGTAACCCATTTTGATGTTAAAAATTCCTGTTTACATGAAATTTAATCTAAATATTCTCTGTCTGGATAGAACCTACAGTGCAAAAAGTTTCTTTAAATATCAGCGTATTGGAAAGGATGGGCCAATAACTCATAATTGACTTAGATGAATGCCGTAAGCTAAGGTAAGCAGGATGGATGCTTTAGCATCTTCTTTTTATAAATGACAGAGAAGAGCATATGCATAGATCCTGCATGGTTTATCCAAGTCACATCGGAGATCAGAGTTAATGCTAGTGTCAGAGCTGATAGCTTTCAGAGCAGCTATTTCATCTACTCTTGATACATGTTTCTATAAAGCCATTCAATGTTCTCAAGAGTGCTTCTGAACTTTCCCAAAATACTGGATTTTCTCTTTAACTTGAGTAGCTTAAATACCTGAACTCTCTCTCTCTCTCTCTCTCTCTCTCTCTCTCTCTCTCTCTCTCTCTCTCTCTCTCTCTCACACACACACACACACACACACACACACACTCAGAGAAACAGCATCAACAAAAGAAGTCAGAACACATGAGAAATTCAACTGATTGTGGAATGTATTTCATATTTTTGTGTGGATAAAATTTGGAAAATATTTCCTTTTGATTTGCTCATGAGATTCACAGGATTCAAGTATTTTTCTGCAGCCCTTTGATACTGATAAGGTATGACACTTCAACTGTTCATAAATACAAACCTTATCTATGTCACTAGAGTCAGCAGATGAAATGTCAAGCCTGGCTATTTCATTAGCAAGTCATTTATTTTGCTAAAAATTAGATGCCCCACTCTGATTAAAAGGAAAATGTTTCCAGGTTCTGGCTATTACAAGCAATGCTGCTATGAACATGCTTGAACATATGTCCTTGTTGTATGAATGCACATTATTTGGGTATATGCACAAGAGAGGAATTGCTGGATCTTGAGGTACACTGATTCCCATTTTTCTGAGCAACCACCATACTGATTTCCAAAGTGGTCTTACAAGTTTGCACTCCCACCAGCAATGGAGGAGTCTTCCTTTTTCTCCAAATTCTCTCCAGCATAGATTGTCATTGGTGTTTTTTATTTTAGCCATTCTGGCCGGTGAAAGATGGTATCTCAGAGTTGTTTTGAGTTGCATTTCTCTGATGGCCAAGGATTTTAGGCACATTCTTAAGTGTCTTTCAGCCATTTCAGATCCTTCTGTTGAGACTTCTCTATTTAGTTCTGCACCCCACTTTTTAATTTCATTGTTTGGTGTTTTGGTGGCTAGCTTCTTGAGTTCATTGTATATTTTGGAAATCAGCCCTCTGTCAGATGTGTGGTTGGTGAAGATCTTTTCCCATTCTGTGGGCTGTCGATTTGTCTTACTGACTGTCCTTTGCCTTGCAGAAGCGTCTCAGTTTCAGGAGGTCCCATTTATTAATTGCAGGTCTCAATGTCTGTGCTACTGATGTAATGTCCAGGAAGTGGTCTCCTGTGCCTATTTGTTCAAGGGTATCACCCACTTTCTCTTCTAGAAGATTCAGTGTGGCTGGATTTATGTTGAGATCTTTTATCCATTTGCACTTGAGTTTTGTGCATGGTGACAGATATGGATCTATCTGCAATCTTCTGCATGTCTGAATCTAGTTGTGCCAGCACCATTTGTTGAAGATGCTATCTTTTTTTCCACTAGATGCCCCTCAACTGAAGAATGGATAGAGAAAATGTGGTACATTTATTCAATGGAGTACTACTCAGCAGAAAAAAAGCAATGGAATCTTGAAATTCGAAGGCAAATGGATGAAACTAGAAGAAACCATCCTGAGTGAGGTAACCCAGTCACAAACATGGTATGTACTCACTCATATATGAATTTTAGACATGGAGCAAAGGATTACCAGCCTACAGTCTTCTTCACCAAAGAAACTAGGAAACAAGAAGGACTCTAAGGGGAAAATGCATGGACCCCCTGAGAATGGGAAGGGGCAGGATCTCCTGAGCTAATTGGGAGCATGAGGGTAGGGAAGAGGGAGCTGCCAGGATGAGAGCAGGAGAAGAGGAGGGGAGAGGAGGAAATGGAGGAACAGAAATATTGAGTTGGGAGAAGAATAGAGGAGAGCAGAATGAGAGATACCATATCAGAGGGAGCCATTATAGGTCTGAGGAGAGATCCGGCACTAGGGAGATTTCCAGAGTTCTACAAGGATGGCACCAACTGACAATCTAGGCAATGCTGAAGAGGATAGCCTAAATGCCCTTCCCCTATGATGAGACAGATGACTAGTTTCTATGCCATCTTAGAGCCCTCATCCAGTGGCTGAAGGAAGCAGAGGCAGACACCCACTGAACTGAACTCTGGAACCTAGTTGCAGAGAGGAGAGAATGAAGATCAAAGGGGTCGGTACCAGGCTGGTGAAACCCACAGAAACACCTGGCCTGAACAAGGGGGAGCACATGGACACTAGACTGCTGTCTGGGAGGCCAGAAGAGGACTGATCTAGACCCCTGAACATGGATGTCAACTAGGAGGCCTCCACACTCTAGGGGGCCCCTTGTAGTGGATTAGTATGTTTCCCTGGTGTAAGAATGGACTTTGAGAGCCCATCCCATGTCTCAGCCTGGACACATGGGGGATGGCCTCAGACCAGCCCAGGATGATGTGGTGGACTTTGGGGAGCCCTCGTCGAGGGCCCTACCCAGCCTGGAGAGTGGAGGGTGGATGGGGTAGGGGGCAGGTGGGAGATTGGGGAGAGGGGAGGAAGAGGGAGGAGGGATTGACATGTGAAGCAAGCTTGTTCCTAATTTCAACTAATAAAAAATAAAATCACAAAACAAAAAAAAGTAATGTATTCACTTTTTCTAGATATTTACCTGGAACCAATTTCAAGGCCTTTGAGTATTTACAATTAGCAATTCAAAAACAACTGAATAAAACCAAGTCAACTTTCTAAGCCTATGTTATAGTTCTGCTGTCATTGATTTTAGGAACTAATGCTGATATAAAGGAGAGATATTTTAATCTATAGGACATCATATAGCTGATATTGTAACTAAAAAAAAAAACAGAAAGTGTATTTATTCTCTGAAGTCAAACCTTCAAAATACATTTGGCTTTGCATAAAAACAAATGAATGGTTTAGTCAGCCCCATTGAGCTATGGAAGTGAGATAGACAGCTACTAACATGGCCCCTGGTGATCACAGCTCTTTATATGTGAGCCAGACCGTCCCTTATTTTTAATAAATAGAATATCCAAGAAAGGATGAATGGGGCTTCTATGATCAGGTTATTTTTGAAAATGTGAATTTGCTTTTACTGGCATTCTTTCCTCATTGACTTCTTTATTCCCAAAGTTAATAATACAAAGATCCATATTGTAAGGACACATGTGGTAGGAAACTGAGAGAGGACTTCAGCCAATTGCTAGCAAGCATCAGGGCCCACCATTCCAATAATCTGCAAGTAACTGACTGACTCCTGCCAGCAACCACCAGAACGAGCTTGGAAGTAGATTCCCAGTCGAGGTTGCAATTACTGTGGTACCAGCCAAACTCAGTTTGAAGCTTTTGAGAAGCCCCAAGAATAAGGACTCAACAAGGAAATCCCTGTAGCCTAGCTCACCGAAACTGAAATAATAAATGAGGTTGTTACAAGCCACTAAGTTTTGAGGGATTGGGTTGTACAGTAACAGATGATGGATATAGGTAGTTATATAGTGCTGAAGAAACAGTACCAGAGACACACTTTCATGACTCTAAACAAAGTTAATAAATTTCATTTCTAGATATGTGATGTCTAGTTTTATTTAGGCATTTAACCTAAATAGGCCATTATAGTGAATCATAAGAGAATGAACAAAATGGAACCAGTAAGATGTCTCAATAGATAACTATGCCCCCTAGCCCTACAAACTACTAAGCCTGACAAAAGGAATTCAATCACCAGAAACTATATGGTAGAAAGAGACTCCCACAAGTTGCCCCCTGACCTATACACAATAGAAAGAAAAAAAGAAAGATAGATAGATAGATAGATAGATAGATAGATAGATAGATAGATGAATAAAAATAAATAAAGACATTCAACAGAATGCCAGGGAGTATGCTAGAACAATATAGACCAGGAGGCACTTTAGAAACACAGAGAGAGCCAATCTTTAATAAATTTGACTCCAAGAACAACAGATGGCCAAATGTGGATGTTGGTAATATTTATTTATATTTAGTAAGTCAAATTTTGCTTGAGGCCGGACAGCTCCAGATTTTTCAGTTTTGTGAAATATTTAATACTGGATAAAATGAGTTGTCTGGGACATAGTTTCAAACTGCCTTCTAAGTTTGTCTATCTATCTTTTAGATTAGTGAGGCTTTCAGTCCTTTGCAAGAAGTTTCTTTGTAAAGTAGACAATGGCTAACATAGAAACTCATGATGGACCAATATGAACAGAGGAAGATTCAATCAACTGGTCAGCCACAAAAAGGATATCTGTATCACTCCCCTCAAGGTTCAAGGATAATCATGAAGAAACTTATAAGAATCAGAGGTCCTGAAAAACTGGATCAGTATCCTCAGATACATGACAGGGCTATGTCACTCATGCACTTATCTTATGGTAGATGTGGCTGCCTGAATATGAACCTGTACAAAATCAGGACAAATGACAACTTAGCATGGAAGTGAAGAGATCACCAAAACAGCACCCCTTACTCATCATAAGCTATTGAGAGTTGGGAGAGGGGACATTGTTTATCTTTAAGGATTGGTCCCTGGATGTTCCCATAACCACAAGGGTACAAACTGAATTCAGTGAGCTAGTTTTTTAAAAAGAGGACATTCAGTTGAGATGAGTGAGTAAAAGGTAGATCTGGAAGTAGTTGGTAGAAAAGTTGGAGCTAAATCTTATCAAAATGAATTTTTTAACATTCTGAATTAATAAAATGTATTTTGCAAAGAAATGAATTTTCTGTCTATTTAAAGCATTAATATCATATTACCTGGCTTAGCTCTCATATCTATTATATATTAGAATAACTTAAATTAGGGATTTTAAAAGCATTACAGTACACAAAACTTTTTGCAATTAAGTAACAAAACATATCTTCCATAATAGAAACAATAATATAAACTCTGTATTTTAACTGAGTACAAGAAATAGGATAATTGAACTAAATAAAATTAGGAGATAAACAATTCAAGAGAAATCAACAAAATTAAATTGTATCTTGTCTGGTTTGTAATAACTAAACATCAAAGGAAACATACAGAAAAGGATACTGCTGAATCTACAGTGCAAATTGCTTATGGAAAAGCTTGAAAGAATAAGAAAAATGCCCCCTATGAGGAAATGTTTAGAAATTAAATGGAAATTTAAATAACTTTTGAACGTTATGAATCATGCGTGGCATTTTTCCATCAGCTTGAAAATGTTTTCACGCTCCTGAGGCCTGGGACTGTGCACTGGAGAACCCATCCTGGCAGTCCAGCCCACCGAAAGACTACCAGCAGCCTGGTCCAGAATCTACCCGCTGGAGGAGGTAGGCACATGCCTGTTTCCGGCCCACCTTCTACTGCCCTTCTTGGAGCCTACTGAGGCCAGGGGACTTCATACTAGAAAACCAGTGCCAGCTAAACAGCCCATCCAGGGTCACCAATGCCCCATTACTACTCCCGTCAAAACTCATGGGAAGGGGAGAGCAATCAGAGTATTCATCTGGCTTACACCCCACAGAGGGTAACCTGTGACCCAGACCCAACAGGAGAGGAAGAAATTCCACCTGCACCCACTTGAAGAAGGGATGGGAAGAAGGCAACATAAAAACACATTCAAAAACAGAAAAAACAATATGGCACCACCAGAGTCTAGGGACTATACACCAGCAAGACCAGAATATCCCAATGCAGATGAAGGAGAAGAGAATGTCCTTTAAAACAACTTCATGAAAATGATAGAGGCCCTCAAAGAGGATATGAGAAAATCCCTTAAAGAAACGGAAGGAAAAAAAAAAACAAACAAAAAAATGCAAGAAATGAATAAATCTCTTAAAGAAAGCAAGGAAAGAAAAAAACAATAAAACAGTTGAAGGAAACAGTTCAAGACCTGAAAACTGAAATAGAGACAAAAAACACAAACTGTGGGAATGCTGGAAATAGAAAATCTGGGTAGATGATCAGGAACTAGAGAAGTAAGCATAACCAACAGAATACAAGAGATGGAAGAGAGAATCTCAGGTGTTGAAGATACACTAGGACCTCTATCAAAAGGCAATGAGATCGTAGATCACTGTACTAGAGGGGAATATGTATTTTTCGCTTCCCCTGTGGAGCGTGCGGAGCAATTTCACAAACAATTCCATGTATCTGCAAAAACTTTACAGCAAAGGTTTCAGCTATCTCGAGCGGAGGCTAGACAGATAGTATTGAATTGTCAACAGTGTATAACCTTTTTGCACCCCCCTAGCCTGGGGGTCAATCCCAGAGGGTTATTGCCCTTGAAGATCTGGCAAATGGACATAACTCATTTTTCAGGATTTGGAACTCTTAAATATATCCATGTATCTGTGGATACCTGTTCAGGCATCATCCATGCCACCCCTATGAGTGGGGAAAAGGCTCACAATGTCATTGGACATTGCCTTGAGGCGTGGGCTGCCTGGGGAAAACCTCAGCAATTAAAGACTGACAATGGTCCTGCTTATACAGCTCAATCTTTTACCTCCTTCTGTAAACAGATGGAAGTCCAATTAAACCATGGCCTGCCTTATAATCCCCAAGGACAAGGAATAGTTGAAAGAGCCCATCGCACATTGAAAGAATGTTTATTAAAACAAAAAGGGGGAATAGGCCATGGTAGAACACCAAAGGAACAACTATCTTTGGCTCTCTTTACTCTGAATTTTTTAAATTTGGATTCTCAAGGCCTTTCTGCTGCCGATAGGCACCAGACTCAGGCACCTGCTCAGAAGGGCTATGTAAAATGGAAAGATATCCTTACGGGTCTATGGCATGGACCGGACCTGGTGTTAGCATGGACGAGAGGTTCTGTTTGTGTTTTCCCTCAGGATCAGCAAGACCCGGTGTGGATTCCAGAGAGACTAACGAGGCGGTGCAACAAACAAGATGAAGCCTCCGATATTGATCCTGCTGCTGACCTTGACAACACCGTGGCTAATCCAGGCCAGAGAACAAATCCTGTGGGCCATAGCGAAAGCGTGGCCAATTCCCTTACCTGTTCATAGCACATCTAAAGTTTTGCCTGTTTTCTTTTCTACTAGTTGTGAATTGGGCTTGCCTTGTGTAAATTTAGACCCTGATACTGCCCAGTATTCAGCCACTAATATTTCTCTCCATGGAGCATTATGCTTCTCCCTTATTAATAATTCTAACCCATGCATTTGGTTGAAAAATGGTTCTGTTGGCAATTGGCTTGACTCCCTTACTCATAACCAGATCTCGAACGCTATGCTTACTGAAGTCCTGACCCAGATTAGTACAGGCGCTAGTTCTGGCTCTGGCACTGGTACAAATGGGACCAAGGATGTAAATATCACTACATTTCTGATGCTGATGGAGGGGCTCTGACCCTCAAATTCACGCTTTAGTCAAGAGAACTCCACTGCTCGACAAGTCTTGCCTTATTGTGCACCCAGTCGAGGCTATCCTCCTCATTGGACGCCCTGTAAGAGTCCAGACCACAAACTTAAACAGATAGCTCCAGGTTTTGAATTACTCCCCCTCTTGGCAGGTACCAGTATAACCTAACTCAGGGAGGTTCCCAAAGAACAGGCAGTAAAAATACCTGGCCATGGTTTCAATGGGTACTCTCCAACGAGCGTGGAGTATTTACTTCCCTTGAACCTTTTGCGGTTCTCCAGAATCTCTGCATAAGACTTCTTAATGTTTCTGGTACAAGGGATGAGAAGGGACCTTCTCTTAAGAATCTATCAATACATAAAACTTTGAATAATCTCACTGTTCCAGCTAACCCAGTATGTTTAAACGTTCCCTTTTTCTTTCTGCTCTCTAACACTACTAATGCTACCAAAGAAGTGATCTCGTGCAATTCGACTGACGTCTCTTGCATTGCTAGTCAATGTTGGAATGGTGCTGCTAATACAGCAGTAGTGATGAGGATTCCTATGTATGTTCCTATTCCGGTTAAAGTAGATACAGGAACATTTCCCATTATGGAAATCATCAGAACCAAATGGGATTTTGACATAACTGCAGCATTGGTTACTGCCATAACCCTTTCTGCAGCAGCGGCTACGACTGCTGCCATTGCCATGGCTGCTCAGGTCCAATCAGCTGAGACAGTCAATGACATTGTGGAAAAAACAGCTACAACATTAACTACCTTGAGATCTATTGATGGCCACTTAAAAGCTGGCATTCTAACTGTGAACCAAAGAATGGACCTGTTGCAGGAACAGGTGGATGATTTAGTAACCTTAACTTCCATAGGATGCATTCATTTCTTTATGCATCACCTCCAGGACAGCCAACAATTTCACGGAGAACAGCAACCTGAGTTGGCAGCTGAGTGCCTACCTTCAGGGAAATTGGAGTCAACAGTTCGAGAACCTGACAGATACCTTAACACAACAGATTGTTGCTGTGAATGCTACACGCCTGAGCCTGCCCACTGTTAATACCCTCTTAACTACTCTTAAGCAAGCCTTTAGTCTAGTTAAGGAATGGGCTGGGGTAGGAGTTATGCTTTCCATGATGTTGTTAGCCATTTTTGTTTGCCTGTGGTGCCTATGCAGGATCAGGAAGTCACAAAAATCCCAAGCTGCCATATTGGTACAGGCCTTTGCTGCTGTGGAAGCAGGACAATCCCCTCAAGCATGGTTATCCATGCTGACAGACAAATAGGTGTCTGTCTCACCCTTGTTGAGTGAGTGATGCGTATCTGAATCAGTCATGCTCAATGACGGGCACCTACCCTCTTGCGGAGTGAATAAGCATACATGTGTTCCCTTCAACCTAAGACATGAGCCTGTGAGGGTGACACAGTGACTCTTTGATGGGTAAGATAGGGACACTGGGGTTGAACCTAAGACAGAGATGACTGAAATCTGATAACAGATACTGCTACTCCTATAATATTAAAACAAAAAGGGGGAACTGTTGGGAGCTGCAAAGTACCGCGCCCAAAAGATGGCACCGGTTTCCACCTTCCGCCAGCCTGACGGTGAGTGCTCTCTGTGGTAAGCAACTCCTAATTTGATAAAGGCCATGTATCCTTTAATTCTGCTTAGAGACAACCTATCCTGGTGCACCACATTGGGTTAGGTGATTGGTAGATGTAGACTATATCAGGCCCCGTCTTCCTCTACCCGGTGCCGCCATTCACTGTAAAGCAAGGTTCCCAAATAAAACTGTGTGAAAAAGATTCCTCGGTGTTGCGTCGTTCTTGCTGGTCAAGGGTGGATTCGACACCTAACATCTAACAAACTAGATTCAAAACTAAAAACAGCCAAAAGAGATGAAGGATGCCATTTCATATTCATCACAGAAGAAATCCATCCAGATGAAGTCTCAATTCTGAATATTTATGCCCCAAATACAAAGGCATCCACATTTGTAAAAGAAACTTTACTAAAATACAAAACTCAAATCACACACAAAACCTCACACACTTGTATTGGGAGACTTCAACACACCACTCTCACAACTAGACAGAACCACCAGACAGAAGCTTAGCAAAGAAACAGAGGAACTAACAGAAGCTATGACCCAATTAGGATTAACAGATACCTATACACCATTCCATCTAAACACAAAAGAATAAACAGTCTTCATAGCTCCACATGGAACCTTCTCTAAAATCGACCACATACTTGGCAACATAGCCAAACTCAACATGTACAAAAAACGAAATAACCCCCAATATCTTATCAGACCATCTTCCTTTAAAGTTAGAATTCAGCAACACAAATTGCAAAAAGACCTACAAACTCATGGATATTGAACAATGCTAAATTGCACAATTCCTGGGTCAAGGAAGAAATAAAGAAATTAAAGACTTTAGAGAATTCAATGAGAATGAAGATATAACATAGACAAACTTATAGGACACTCTGAAAGCAGTACTAAGAGGAAAGTTCATAGCACTAAGTGCCCACAGAATCTGGAGTATAGTCACAGTAGAGAATTAACAGAACAACTGAAAAGCTCTAGAACACAAAGAAGCCAATACACCCTGGAGGAGTAAACACCAGGAAATAATCAAATTGAGGGCTAAAAATCATTAAAGTAGAAACTAGGAAAACAATACAAAGAATCAATATAACGAAGAGTTGTTTCTTTAAGAAAATCAACAAGATAGACAAACCTTTATCCAAACCAACCAAAAGGCACAGAGTGAACATGCAAATTAACAAAATCAGAAATGAAAAGGGAGACATAACAACAGACACTGAGAAAATCCAGAGAATCATCAGGTCATACTTTGAAAACCTGTACTTCACAAAATTCAAAAATCTAAAGGAAATGGACAATTTTCTGGATAGATATCACTTACCAAAATTAAATCAAGAATAGATGAGCAATTTAAATAAACCTATATGCCCTAATGAAATAGAAGCAATCATCAAAATCTCCCAACCAAAAAACGCCCAGGGCCAGATGGTTTCAGCACAGAATTCTACCAGAAACTGAAAGAACAGCCTACAATCCACACCACCAGAGAAGCTAGGAAACAAGGAGAGACATACATGGTCCCCCAGAGAAGGGGAAAGGGAAAAGATCTCCTGAACTAATTGGGAGTATGGGGAGAGTGAAGAGGGAGCTATAAGAAAGAGAAGGGGAGAGGAGGACATGAGAGAGCAGGAAGATTGAGTCAGGGGAAGAATAGAGGAGAGCAAGAAGAGAGATATAATAGAGGGAGCCATTATAGGTTTAAAATCTCTGGAAATGTCCAGAGATCTACAAGGATGACACCAACTAACAATCTAAACAATAGTGGAAAGCTACCTTAAACGCTATTCCCTGATAATGAGACTGATGAGTACCTTATATGTCATCCTAAAGCCTTCATTCAGCAGCTGATGGAGGCAGAAGCAGACACCCACAGCTAAACACTGAGCTAAATCTAGTTGAAGAGAGGGAGGAGTGATGAGCAAAGGGGTCAAGACCAGGCTGGAGAAACCCACAGAAACAGCTGACCTGAACAAGGGGGAATCTCATGGATCCCAGGCTGATAGCTGGGAAACCAGCACAATACTGTTACAGACCCCCTGGAGGAGAATATCAGTTTGGAGGTCTGGTTAATATATGGTGCCTCTGACAGTGTATCAGTATCAGAACAGGAATGGACTTTGGGAGCTCACTCTCCACATAGAGGGATACTCTCTCAGCCTAGACACAAGCAGAGGTCTAGGCCCTGCTCCAAATGGTATGACAGACATTGAAGATCTCCCTGGGAGTAAAAAGAGGATGAGATAGGGGGTAAGTGGGGGGCAGGTGAGGGAGGAGGGAGAAGGAACTGTGATTGAAGTGTAAAACAATCTTGTTTCTAATTTAAATTTTAAAAAAGAAAAACCAAAAATATTTTCAAATAATTCAAAGTTTTATCCTGTTTAATCTAACACCACAAGTTGTTATAAAAATATATTTAATAAAAGTACTTTATGTTTGCTGGGTGTGGTGGTATGTACTTTCATCATTCAAGGGACAGATTAGTTTTAGGCCAGCCTGGTCTACCAGTTCCAGGCCAACCAGGGCTGCATAGTGAGACATCTTTTACAGAAGAGAAGGAGGAAAAGGAGGACTAGCAGGAGGAGAAGGAGGAGAAAGAGAAGGGGGAGGTATCTTATCTGGGGGAATTAAGATAATCAGAAAAAAAAAACAAACCTTAAAAATACAAGAACAGTTTCTGGCTATTACAAATAATGCTGCTAAAGAACATGGTTGATCAGATGTCCTTGTTATATGAATGTGCTTCTTTTGCTGGATTTTGTGGTAGACTCATTCCCATTTTCTTGAGGAGTCACCATACTGATTCCATGGCTGTACAAGTTGACACTCCCACCAGCAGTGGAGGAGTGTTCCTCTTTCTCCGAATCCTCTCCAGCATAAACTGTCATTGCTGTTTTTGATTTTAGCCATTCTGACAGGAGTTAAGATGGTATCTCAGAGTTGTTTTGATTTGCATTTCCCTGATGGCTAAGGATATTGAACACTTATGTGTCTTTCAGCCATTTTAGATTCCTCTATTGAGAATTGTCTATTTAGTTCTGTACCCCATTTTTTAATTGGATTGTTTTGTGTTTTCAAGACAATTTTGTTCAAATGACTGCAGAACCTGGAAAAGCTGTTGCTGCTATTGATGCATAACATACTGCCATTATTGGTCTTTTTATATAAATATAAATATATATATATACATATATAATTTGAATTTTTGGAAACTTTAGCTGTGCTGTCAACTTTGGAAAAAAGTATCCCAGTTTACCGTGTTCAGTTGGCATTGTACAAAAATTAACACCCATATTGTTCTAGAAATGTTGCACTTAATTTTCTTCCATTTGTACAGGGGTAATGCACTGTATTAAATATGTATGGTCTTAAAAAAAAAGAAGGGATTTTGAGAGCCCATCCCATATGAAGGGATGCTCTCTTGACCTGGACACATGGGGAAGGGCCTAGGCCTGGCCAAGGATGATGTGGTAGACTTTGGGGAGCCCCCTTTGAGGGCCTTACCCTGTCTGGTGAGTGGAGGGGGGATAGCTAGGGGCAGGTGGGATGTTGGGGGGGAGAGGAGGGAAAGGGAGAAGGGATTGACATCTGAAGCAAGCTTGTTCCTAATTTGAATTAATAAAATAAAATTAAAATTAAAAATACAAGAACAAATAAAATTAAAATTAAAAAATACAAGAACAAATAAAAGGTGTACAATTCTTCATTAATGAAAAAGATGGGTCATGGCTTTAGTAATAGTAGAATAAAATGTCTTATAACCACCTTCACAAAAATCAGAGCTATTTCTACTGCCACGTCTATTATCCAGAATGGCCAGAAGACATCACAAATCATTTTACTAGAGTTTTCTATCCAGCTAGTATAAGCTTGCCAGTTATTTAAGATTTGAAGACATCTAATATTCTCATATGAATCTGAACATGTCAGTTAATTTCATATCCATGTAAAGATGTCTACTGAGAAAAATATCAGACAACTTTCTTTCATGCTCAGTTCATTTAATACTTCCACAGCAAGGAAATAAATATGAAATTAAAAATTAATGAGTTTATTTTGACCTAGGTATCATTTTACAATTAATTACTATTGATAACTTTATAGTTGAACTTTATTATATTTCTGTATTGTTTTATTATTGGTGATGTAAATGTACCCACCTTCCATACCTACCAATCATCCCAAAAGAAGGTTTCTTTCACAAGGCAAGCCTCTATAGCAATTCATAATAAACAGACATACAAAAAATTACATCAAGTATTCAGAATGAATTCCACATTAGGATACAATATTAACAGCAGTAACAATAAACAAACAAGAACAGTCTACTCAAGTCAGTAGAAGTGTAGATAAAGCAAGTAATGTGAAAACTTCAAGGCTGGCTCAGACTAGCCTATTCCCTAGGAGGCTTGGTCTATTGCTACACATTAAAATCATCAGAGACTCAAAATTGTTGACACATAGATGCCACATTACAGATTTTTATTTTTCAACTCATTTAAGTTTAGGACAGTATTTTTATTTAAAATGTTTTGCATATAATGTATTTTGATTATCTTTCCTCTCCCCCAAATCATCCCTGGTCATCCCTGCATCTCCCCATCTCTACAACTTCATGTTCTTTCTCTTTCAAAATAACAAAAACAAAACAGTCAGAAATCAAGCAAACAAAACCTAATGATTCAAAAGATGTGAACGCAGCACAAAAAGTTTACATTAAAATAAAATCTAAACATGGAGTCCATTTTTTTTTGCTAACTATGCCTAGGAATGGGGCATACCCTGCACTGTGGTTGATATATTAACTAGTGACAACCCATTAGAGAAAATAGATTTTTTTCCCTTTACCCAAACCCCCTTTTTAAAAAAAGTTTCCCAGAAAAACTAGTTTGATTCAGTGTTGTGATCATCAAAGTTGTCCACCTTTTGAAGAGATGACCACAGGGTATTGAGAGAAGAGAAAAATGCATCCTTTCCACAATGGACTTCATATGATAGAAATATTTGTAAAATTAATGTGACTAAATCACCATTAGCATCAAATTTTCTGTAACTCAAATTGATACTGTTTTAATTTGCATGGACTTAAAACTTGGGAGAGTTCGTGAGAATAAATCCTGGACATTACAACTTACAGAGTAAAATAATTAGAGGAAATTACAGATTTTAACAGAAGTAAAAGCATTTCAAATGTTGTCCTTTCCTTTGCCTTCCTTCTTAATGGCTAGCTGTTGTAGAATATGCTTTTTGCACACTATGCAGATGTGTCACTCTGATCGGTCTAATAAAAAGCTGAATGGCCAGTAGCTAGGCAAGATTTCCAGGCACAGAGGATACTGGGGAGAAGGGCAGAAATGCCTTGAGATGCAGAGCAAGCAGGATGGGCACTATGGAGACGAGGTAATAAAGCCATGAGGCAGAAAGTAAATTAATAGAAATGGGTTGATTTACATTGTAAGATTTAGTTAGAAACAAATCTTTCAGCTGAGGTGTCATAATTAATTAAAAGTCTCTGTGTCATTTATTGGGGAGCTGACAGTCCTGAAGAAGACAGTCCAGTCAGGTTACAGCTAGACATAACATGTTCAAGACAAACTTGTCATCAAAATATTCCTGTTACAAAAGCCCTGGGGATGCAGAGGTCGGGGAGCTGATGTGGACGTGATATCTTGTTTTTCCTAGTATACAACTGGGTACTACCTAAGACTGGAGAAAGAAACTCATATACTGATATGTAAAAGAGTGGAAAATAAATAGTTACCTCACTTGGTCCCATATCCATTCACATGTTGGAATCTCCCTACTGTGGTATTATGCATTCACTCCATATGATCTGGTGATATGACTAAGGGCAGAATTTCTCCATGCTCTTCATGATATAAATACAGAATTTTTTTACACTATAGTCCAGTCACTCTTTGGATTTAACTAGGTCAGGCAAGCAAGACAAAGTCAAAATTTAATTGTGCATTGCCACTACCTACCTGACCCTTGATTCCAGACCCCATCACCACCCTAGGAGGTTCTTTCAAAGCACTCTTAAATGCCTCCACTGTCCATTCATTCCTGATATCCTTGAGTTCCTTGAATATGCTCCATAGATCCCTCACTAATGGTCATCCATTGAAGATGGCTCCTTAAGCCTCTGCCATGGTTGCAATCTGGGATGGCTCAGTTGACCTCTTCAGGACTCCCTCTAATTTCTCCCCTAGAGAGTCTACAGATAGTGACAAACATAACATGGTCATCCTTCCTGGGTGAAGGTTACTCTGTCCTCTACAGCTAGGAGGAAAATACATATTTTTAAACCCAGTCATCTCTTAATCATCTGTCCACTAAGGCCACTTGATTTGTGATTCTGCCCCAGAAAAATCAATCTTTGGTAAAATCAGAATCATCCGTTTCTGCCTTCAATTTGCTTTGAAAGGCTCCTACAAGCCCATGAAATTGTAATAGAAATTATCCAACCTCTCTCATGCTTCCAGTATGCTGAACTCAAGCCCATGCCTGGAAGCCATTTGAATTCTTACATTATCACCCACTCTCAACTGTGAATTATTTTATCTGAATAATGGTTCAGTTCTATTTGCTAATTTACATATGTATTTGGCAAACAAAATTGATTAAAATATAGCTAATAATATTAAGTGGTGTAAAGGATACTGCACATTATAAGATAACAAAGAGTAGTTGAACATTTTAGTAAAATAAAAACAAGGATCTAATGGAAAATAATATCAAGTTTGATCATTTGCAAATAGGCCTGGACAGCCTTTGAATGAATTGAGGGTGGATCAGCATTTCACTAACATAGAATACATTGGTCAATACCTAAGCAGATTATTCCACTAGTTAATTTGGGGGGACATAGTGAGTATATATACAGGCATGTACATTGTAAGTAGTTGAAATGGTGGAATACAGGACAGGACTGTATATGAATTAGTGCTTAAGAGCACTTGCTATTCTTCCAGAGGACCAGAGTTTGATTCTCAGCTACCATATGGAAGCATACAACCATCTGTAACTGTAATTCCAGAAGGCTTAACAACCTCCTCTGATCAACATGGAATCAAGCACACACATAGTAGATTGATATAAATGCAGATAAAACACTATTTTTAATATGCAAACAGTGTGCCTTCATACTGATGAATGCAGGAGGGTCTACTGTACATGTGTATTTACAAAAAAAGCTGTTTCATAATTCTAGCCACATGTCATTGGTCCACAGAGAGGAATCTAAAACCCAGCAATATTTCTTCCATTTTATTTATTAGTATTTGTGCATGCGTATGGTGTGATTGTTTTATGTATATGTAGGCCTGTGCATGCCACAAAACATGTCTGTGATTGTCAGAAGACATCTTTGATAGGACGGGCAATTCTCTCTCTCTCAACTATGGGTTCCAGGAATTGAACTCCAATCATCAGGCTTATGTGGAAAGTACTTTGGCTCATTGAGCCTTCTTTCCAGCCCCTAACCCAGCATCCTTGTAGATCACTCAAAAGCTGGTTCAAATGCCAACAACAGAACATATATAGATGGATATTTACCAATTGATTTGGCAAAGTTCTTTCTGTAAGAGAGCTGGAACGGAAGATTTAATGACAGCCAGTTCAGTTTAGGAAATAAGACCAAAAGCAAAAAAAAAAAAAATGCCCCAAACCATATTTAAAAAGAAAGGAAAGAAATAAAGAAATATAACCTACCGTTGACAACAGAAGTCTAAGCACTATTCTAATGTAAGCCTATGGGAAAGCTGGCAGTGTCACAAGACACTAACTGCCAGCCATGCACTGCTCTGTGTATTTTGCAGGTAGTAAATCATCCCTTCTTTCAAGGAAATAGAAATATAAGATACCATTTTGTCTGTATATTTCAGAAAGCAAGCAACCTTCCTAATGTCAGAAAAAGCTCAGAAAAAGATGAAGGCATAGGCAGAAGGCCAGACTGTGTAGGCTGGAATATTGGTTCTGCTCTCATGAGGACCATGTGATTTAATATTTGTAAGTACGCCTAAGATATTGCATGGCAAATAATAATAATAATAATTGCTACATAAACATATAAAAAGTGTAAAAATGTAACCAAACATATAAAAATGTGAAGCCAGGCAGTCTGCCTCTACATGTATGCTTTAATCATTATGGCTGTGTTGTAATATAAGAACAGAAAATAGCAGCTGCTACTGTGAAGAGACAGAACACCCTGTGTTTAGATCTGTGTCTCATACAGGGGCTACTTTGCATGACTCCAGAGGTTGAGGGTGATCTTCTGAATGGAAAGTATCCCATGGGACACAGAAGTGTAAACAGTGGTCCCTGGATCTATGCAACTTGCCAATCTGGATATGGAAGAAAGTTTCTGTTCCGTTTCCAGTCTGGTTTTGTAATCAGATTCCCATGAAAGTTGTTTTCAGTGGAGTATCCCTTGAACCCTGCCTGTTGAGTGCAAATGGCTCCCCATGACAAGTCACTGCTAAATTAGGTCGAATTTAGGTAAACTGAGAAAAGACTATTTTGTTGCAATTTCAAAGAATCACACTAACTCAGGCACATTGTAAGACTATCAAGATAATTCCATTATGAACTTATTTTATCCCTTGAGTTTAAATCTATTAACTGTCTTTATTTTGTATGATGTTAATGTGTTCTGTGTACATATGCTAATGACAAGCTATATACTAGAAGTCAGATAAACATTAACATTGACTTAACCGTTAATCAACAGTTCCATAAAGACTGCCATTGTGATGTCTTCTGGTGTGTTTCTTTGAGGCAATGGAAAAGACAACTTGCAAGTTCTTATAGCTTGATAATTTCAAGTGTTTACCTAAGATAAAGGTGTGCCTTTGACTTAGTCAGCATCAACCTGCTATTAATATGAAAGTTTTCTAGAACTTATTTCTAAAAGTATATCCCTCTTTTACTCAGTGTGAATGTTTCTGGGCACACCAGATTTCAGTGTTTCACTGTGTGACACAAGATCTGTGTTGATAATGAAGCTTTCATGCTGAGCATCTTAAAAATTATCAACAACTTCATATACGTCATAAAAGACGTGATAAGTAAAAATAGGTATAAGATATATCTTTTTAAATCAAAATGTAATCTATAGTAATAATTTAAGTAAATAAAGGGTCTTTTAAAATTCAATGTACAGTTTCTTGGGAAAAGTCAGTGTATTTGTTCATTAGACCTTTGAATAACTAAACAGTGGAAGTATTCAAACAGGAAATTTCTAAACCTTACTGCTTATATGTTAGTTTCTCAAATTAGGATATTGATAAAACATTACCTAGAAGGTTTCATAACGACTCAATTATTTTAGTACATGTTACTAGAAGCAGATGATTTTTAAAGATCTGTTTTACATGCCCACAAATGCAGTAGAAAAAGCACAATATTAACATTAAATGTAATTTCTCAAGTTAATTCTTTCCAAGCACAAAATATGAAACATTTGGTTAAATACAGAGGCCAGCATAATGGCCTTAACCTTCAGAATTACACAGATAATTAGGTAACAGGCAGGGTTGAATTGCATGGATACTTACTTTGAATTGCCTAAAATTAACAGCATTAGGTATACAGCAATTGAATACATTTATGAAATGACAGCCAAACTAATATTCATCTTCTTCAACAGCACATAGAGGTATCTGCTCATCCATTTGACTATAAACACAAGTCAGTAGACTGAGTGGGCAAGATGCAGCTAGATTTCATTTTAGATTATGAAGACCCATTTTCAGATCCTACTGAGAAAAGATATTCAGTTTCCACAGCACCTTAATTCTAATGTATTTTTACAAGACTGGAAGAAAAATAAAATATTGCTTTATCTATCATTAAATTAATATGCCCTTTCTCTATACCACCTGGCCTCCCAGGATAAAAGATAAATCATTTTTTCATGTTAATGTGACACTTATGAAAGGAATGATTACTTCTGTAGTGTCTCTTTTAAGCATTGATTTGTTTTGAAACAGAACAATTGAAACCGTACATATAACTAAGGCTTTGCAAAGAAAATTGCAAAGCAAAGTGTTTTACAGAGCATCAGAAATTCTCTACAGGAAGGTAGTGCATGTCCATAATAAGACGGTATTTCTGAATATAAGTTGATAGAAAATAATCTTTAAGATAATTTTGCAAAACTGCTAATGTCATTTTTGTAGGGCTTTCATTTTAATGCCAGATTTCAATCTGAAAAAGAATTACATCTATATTAATCCTGAAACACTGAACTCATCTGTTTTGAAAAGAAAGCAATTACCCTTATAATATGTATATTTATATACTTATCAAATTTAATGAAAAAGTCTTTAGTTTATCCCTTAAATCAAAAGAGGTGAAAAATATTGTAAGAAGATATTTCTCAGCTTAGGGTGGAAATATGTCCTGATAAAACCATCACAAACTGAAAAATATTATATGTCCTGTTCTGGGAACCCATTAGAGACAACCACTCAGACACAGCCCCTATCCAATTAAAAGTCTTTTTCCAGCCTGCAGAGACTATACTTGGGAATTTGGGACCTAAGTATGACACCTAAGTATAAGCATTTAGACAAAGGGGCTTTTAATTGAAAAAAACACATCATGATATCTAGCTCAGCAGCTGTAAGGGAAGTTTTATGCAAGCAAACAGCAAACAGTTTAATGGAAGCTAAGATGTGTTAGCTGGGACATCTTAAACTCCAGTCACAGAATACAGGCTAACTTTCCATGGGATTTTACATCAAGGAAATCAAATTCTATTTAAACCTGAAATGGCCTCACCAAGAATACAATATGGAGGAACCTCAGCACTGTTTCCCTTGTCTTGTGTTTAAAATTCTTTTACGATATTTTCCCTACCAGACATCACAGCTCAGTAACATACCATGTAGTAGGTGTCAGTTGCATGACACTGTGATTGTGTGACTAACTCAGCCAGAACTTGGTACAAATTCCAGGGTTCCAATTCTATTGACTATCTATAGTAAGAAATTACCAATACGGAGTCAGGTAGAAATATAAGGGTATTTAATAGGGAAAAGCCTTACTTACAGAGCGAACCAGCCAGCCGGTGGTAGTCTGTACAGCAAGAAGCAAAGAGAAACCGAAACCGAAAACGCAGTCCCCCTACTCACTCTGACCACGCCCTCACAAGCCCTCAGGTACTCTTGTAGCCAGCCCCTAAGAAGGCGTGGCTACAGCTTCCCCTACAATTCCCCTTTTAGTCTAAAAGAGGATTAAAACTTAACAGTATAAAGGTAAAATATAAGAAGATAACTATCTATTTTAACTAAACCCTAAAGTCATAAACAATAGGAAGCTATTCCTAACTAGGTATATACACTATCCTAAGTGACAACAATGGGGAAAGGGGGCGTAGCATTTTCCAAGTTACTTCCTGCTGAAATGGGACGATGATAGTCATGTGGGGTCCTGTAGAAAGAAAATGTTAGTATCCAGTCCATGTTAGATGGGATTCACTTGATTGAAGATCTCGCTTGAAATCCTCAACTTGATTGAAGTCAGTACCCGAACCTCTGGCCGGAGTGTCAGCTGAAATGGAGCAAGTTGGATCCAGTGCAGTCGAGGAGCTGTGGCCCATTTTCTTTCCAGGGTGTCCAGGGATTGCTGTCAGGCAGGTCTTCATTGGCTGTGTGGGACTCAAACATGAACAGTTAGCAGAGAAATGTTTGCTTGTGTATGTACACATGCTAGGGAATGCAACCATGAGAGCATAACAATTATGAAAGGGTGTACACCTTGAGAGAAAGATCCAAGAAAAGACAAAGACAGTCCCCAAATTCTTCTTTTATTCTGTATTACATCAATTGGCTTCTTGATACAACACAGAAACACTAAAGCTTAGTTAAATAATGTGCTTGGATTTTAGAGGAGGAAAGCCAAATCCACCTCTAAGTCCAGCATTGGTTTAATTGAATAGGGACTAGGAAATAAAGAGAAATAGAGTTTTTTGAGAGACAGCTGTAAAGTTTATCGTATGGCACATTCTTTCTATTTGATGGTTATAGCTACCTTTTCTTCTTAAGTATCTACCCATGTAGTGTCTTTTGCCTTCTGAAGATGAGTTTTTCTGTGAAGATAAAAGTAAAACATTTCCCTTTCCTTTGGGAGGCTTCTATTTAGTTTATAAGATATACCTTAGTAGAATACCTGTCATTTGTCCTTGTTGAGAGGTTTTTTCTTTTCCAGTCGAATCTTGATCAACTTTGATGGTATCTAAAGTGTTTCTTCTCCTGTAGAAACCAATGTAAAACCCCTACCCCAACGTAATACATGTCCTGGTTTCCATGTAGAGGTTAGTACATCTTTGAAGTATATTGGCTGATTGAGTTTAGCAGTTTTTTTCGTAGTCTAGTGTCTTTCTGTAGCTGTTTGTCCTTTTTCATTGGCATTAAGAAAGTTTAGTGTTAATAAAGCATTATGTAACCTATGTTTGGGGGGTTTAGTCTTCCAAGCTTGTTTGTTGAGCATCTCCTTAAGTGTTTTATTAGATCGCTCAACCATTGCTTGTCCTGTAGGATTGTGTGGTATACCAGTAACATGCTTTATGTTATAATATTTGAAAAATTGTTCCAATTTCGTAGAGACATATGTTGGAGCATTGTCAGTTTTTATTTGTGTAGGTATACCCATAACTGTCATCATCTCTAGCAGGTGTATAATAACAGAATCAGCTTTTTCAGAGTTAAGAGCAGTAGCCCATTGGAACCCTGAGAATGTGTCTATGGTATGATGTACATATTTCAAATTTCCAAACTCTGTAAAGTGAAAGACATCCATCTGCCAAACCTCATTTTTTCGAATGCCCTTAGGATTACAACCTGCTGGCAATGGAGTTTGATTATAAAAGGAACAAGTAGGACAGTTTTTCATTATCTCCTTGGCTTGTTGCCAAGTGATAGAGAAGTCCTTTTTTAAACCTTTGTTATTTACATGATGTTTCTTATGAAATTCTGAGGCTTCTAGCACATTTCCAATTAATAAACGATCAATCTCATCATTGCCTTGTGCTAGTGGGCCAGGCAGACCCGTATGGGATCTGATATGTGTAATATACATAGGATTACTTCTGTTTCTGATAGTTTCCTGTAATTGTAAAAACAGAGAAGTTAATTCTGTATTATCAGGAACAAATTCTGTAGTCTCAATATGTAACATGACTCTCTCTGCATACTGAGAATCAGTAACTATATTAAGAGGTTTTGTAAAATCCTTAAGTACCATGAGAATTGCATATAATTCTGCCTTCTGTACAGATGTGTATGGACTTTGAACTACAGCCTGTCCCAAATGGGGTGTGGGTTTCCAATATCCCACTCCTGACACCAGATATAGTAAGAAATTACCAATACGGAGTCAGGTAGAAATATAAGGGTATTTAATAGGGAAAAGCCTTACTTACAGAGCGAACCAGCCAGCCGGTGGTAGTCTGTACAGCAAGAAACAAAGAGAAACCGAAACCGAAAACGCAGTCCCCCTACTCACTCTGACCACGCCCTCACAAGCCCTCAGGTACTCTTGTAGCCAGCCCCTAAGAAGGCGTGGCTACAGCTTCCCCTACAACTATCCCCTTCAGATCATCACAAAGCTGGAGTTCCACAGATACACTAATTCAAGACTACATGTAATGTCTTACATTTCCATAGCATGGGAAACTAGAACTTTTCCTCAATACTACACAAAATTGTTAAATTTTATCCCTCAGAATGACAAACTGCAAATTTTGATGTTTTAGTTGGCATGTGAAGAAAACGTTCCTCATGATTAAACATAGAAATCATAATACTTAAGTCATATTCTAGCAGTCCAATAGTCTGGGTGACCACTGAGAGCATTTTCTATCAAGTCATTCTTTTGACCCTAGCAGCACACCTAAAAAAGTCTCTAGGCATGTAGACAAAGCCCACAGCACAGGTGCAGCACATTCAAGGTCTAGGCCTGTTCTAATACAAACTAGGAGACATTCTCCACTGAAGCCATGCCATCCAGTGGCAGTTAGCCAGCATCTACAATACAATGGAGATTGAGGCTCCAGAAAAATGGAGCGGAGATTTGGAACTTGAGAAACCATAATAGCTGACTATGTACTTGGATAGAGCTGATGAAACTGCTTCAAGTGAATGGTGTTTGGAGCTTCCCTTGTAGCCTTAAAGATACTAGCCACAACCCTAAAGGATCCTGGCACTTGCCAACTATACAATGGGATACTGCCTTAAAGGTTGGTGCCAATGTCTACATTTGATCTAGGTAAACATTAGCCATAGGTAAAGAGATGGCAGATAAAGTAGCTGCCATGACTAAATGGCCTTTCACTAAAAGGGCTTAGGGTATCACAGGAGATGTTAATTCAGAAACCTAACAAGCCTTCAGCTTTCTCCACTGGCATCCTCAATCTTTTCATTTTGGTTCCATTAGTTGAAGCAACTCAAAACTAGGTAAAAATTCTTACTTCTTTCCACAACTTCACTTGCACCACTAAACAATTTGTTTAATATTCAAGAATAGAATGTTTCATCTTTAAAGGGTGGGTTTACCCACCAAATCTAAAAGCAATGGAGAATATAAACCACACATAAAGTGACATTTGAGGACTACATGATGGACATTTGTCCTTTAATAGTAATAATTGTTTTTTATTTCTTACCAAGAGAGAATCATCACAAACTATTTATCAGAGAAATACTAGAGGAGTGTTTTCAACCAAACAGGAATGCTTTCATTACATAAACTGGAAGGAAGCGAGGACTCTCCAGATAAAAGTGTATCTCTGTAACAATAAGTCTTTACTCCAAAGCCACCCAAACCCTGGTGCCATGTGGGGGCTTTCTGCCAGGCCGCCCAAGTTCCACCCGCCATCATGTTAATGTCTCAAGTAAAGCACAGAGACTTATATTAGGTACAATGCTGCTGGTCAATCCCTAGGATTTCTTACTTGCTAGCTCAGTCTTAATTATCATCCATAATCATAAGACTTATCTTATGGAGGATGCATTCCGCTGGTGTCCTCTTCTTGGGTCACATGGTGACTACAGAGCACAGAGCAGGAGGAAGAGAGAAAGGAACGACTTCCTTCTTGCCCTTGCTTACATACTGAGTCTGCTTGCTATGTCACTTCCTGCCTGGATCTTTTACTACATTTCCCAGAATCCTCCTTGACTCCTACTCCCACCTATCTTGTTTTCCTATTGGCCAACAGTACTTTCTCAACCAATAAGACAATCATATACACAGAAGGACCTCTCCCATCATATGTCATACCTAAAACTCATCGAGAAAATAGTGTCAAATAGTTTTTTCCATTTTAGCAAAAAGTTTCTTTCAGTTTATAGCATCCTAATCTTTAAATCAATATACATTTGTTGCATGAAGCACATTTCAGATTTTTTTTACCATTTTCTCTAGTTTCTGGGATTCAAGAAAGGCACGACACTAAGGAAAAGGGAAAGGGGGAAGTTTGAAACAGTGTATAAGATTACAGACAACATGTTATGTGTGTATGTATGGAATCAAACAGTAAGCCCCATTAATTATATATGTCAATTATATATATAATATTCTTACAGAAAAAAATACGCATAACCATCACCTTAGGAGATAGCAATCAATCAGTGTTTATTCTGGTGATGGAACATATCTGCCACCTACTGGAGATGTGCCAAAATTACAGAACTAGCTGTTGTCTTTCTTTCCTTTTTTTTTAAATTTTTTTTTTTTACTTCCCAGTCACAGCCTCTACCCACCCCAGCCATCCTTCTTACTCCCTCTCCCTGATTCCCCCACCCCATTCCCTTAATCCCTTTCTCTTCCTTCTCTATCCAGGAAAGGGAAGGTCTCCTATGAGTATCAATAAAACAGGCATATCAAGTTTCCGTAAGACTAAGCACCTCACCACATATTAAGGTTGGGCAAGATGACTCAGTATAAGAAATAGGGTTCCAAAAGTCAGTAAAAGACTTAGAGACAGCCCCTGTTCCCACTGTTAGAAGTCCCATAAGTGGACTAAGCTACATAACTGAAACATATGCAGATTGCCTAGGTTAGTCCCATGCAGAGTCCCAGATTTTTGGTTCAGTCTCTGCAAGCTCCCATGAGCCCAGGTTGGTTGATTGTGTGAATCTTCCCATGGTGACCTTGAGCCCTCTGACTCCTATACCTTTTGATTGGATTTATGACCAACAACTGAACGATGTGCAAAGCATAAGAGACTTTTGAGTTCTCAACATCTTTATCATACCTCTTTCCCTCGAGGCTCTTGAATCAGTGCGGAAGTACTGGCCCCAGACTTTCTGCTTCAGCTACCTAAGTTCTTGGCTCAAGGGTAAGTATGACCTCACCCAGCATGACTTTATTTCACCTGACAATGCCCTCCAGTTTCTGAAGAATATATTCTGCAGACATTTAGGAGCAGCTTTTGAAGATATACATCAGAGAAAGATTTTCTCCATAGCATTTTGCTGTGGTACTTTCTCCACATCTTCACTGTAGACATCATGTACAGTGTTATATTAGTTTCTGAGAACACAAATAATTTTCATTTCAGTCTCAGCTGTCACAAGATTACCAGCTAACAAGGGCCTGAAATGTATAACCCTTGTGGAACATAGCAAATGCTTTTAATAGGTGAATGTACAACCCAATCTAGGAATCCAGGGTGGTAAATGATAGTTTTGTATAAGATATATTACATACTTGGTACTGGAGACCACTTCCTGAACATAACACCAGTAGTATAGATGCTGAGATCAACAACTAATAAATGGGACCTCTTGAAACTGAGAAGCTTCTGTAAGGCAAAGGACACGGTCAACAAGATATATTACATACTGCTTGTAAAAAGGTGAAATGCTTTTAAATATGTCTCCACATTTAATTTAAAAAGGAGTAGCTATACCTCCTTGGATGTGTTGTCTCTACAATAGAATCACTTAAGAATAAATTAGAAAAACACAATTTTCATCTCATTTTGGGATTCACTATACAGCTCCACTGTCTAAATCATTCAACTGCATAGCTGTTTATAGAAAATAAGAGATTCCCAAGAGATACGAATTGACAGTAACCTAACAACCCTGGTAACCTGTGTCAGTACTTGATTTATCTCACTGTCAAAAACATTCTCTCTCTCTCTCTCTCTCTCTCTCTCTCTCTCTCTCTCTCTCTCTCTCTCTGTGTGTGTGTGTGTGTGTGTGTGTGTGTGTGTGTGTGTGTGCTGTGTGTGTGTGTGTGCTCCTCTCTAACAAATAGAGCTGTTCTCTTCTTGTGCCCATACACAGAAAGTTCAAGATCAGGAAAACAGAATGTCTATATATAAATAGCTTTTTTTAAAAATTCAAAGCAATTGGCCGGGCGTTGGTGATGCACGCCTTTAATCCCAGCACTTGGGAGGCAGAGGGAGGCAGATCTCCGAGTTTGAGACCAGCCTCGTCTCCAGAGCTAGTGGCAGGACAGGCTCCAAAGCTACACAGAGAAACCCTGTCTCGAAAAATCAAAAAAAAAAAGAAAGAAAGAAAGAAAGAAAGAAAGAAAGAAAGAAAGAAAGAAAGAAAAAAGAAAAGAAAAGAAAAAATCAAAGCAATTATTAAGAAACCCCTTTTGATTTATCTTTCTGGAACCAACAATGCCACCTCCTTTCAATTCGCTCACCCCTTCAACCATTTTAAATGCTCTCTAGATTCTTTGTCAGCTTCTGAAATTCGTGATATCACTTTAGGTAAACTACTTGAAGAATGTTATTCTTAAGAAGTCTTGCAAAGCCAGGCTATTTTCTAAAGAAAGGCATAATTTCTATTTTCTGGAATTTGTTAAAAGATATATATATATATATATATATATATATATATATATATAGATTTTACATATGAAAATATTTGTTATGTGCACATCTTTATTTGAGAATCCCATATATGCCTATATTTTGATCAAATCCATGTCCCTTACCCTCCCCAATAATTCCTTCACTCTCTCACAAGTTCACATGCTTTTTATTTAAATCTATAAAGTCTACTTTATGCTCCATGAATATGTATGAATATGGAATGATCTACGGGAGGCATGGCTAGATTCTCAGTGGTGGCATGTCTGGAGAGAACTGACTCTCATTCTCCTAATAGCCATCGGCTTCATAGGTGTTCCCCTCTGTGCTCCACCCCAACCATTGTAGAGGACTCTGAATGAAGATAGGATAATAATGCCATCTTATGCCTTCTATTACTATTTTAGGAACTAACACTGTTTCTTTACATCTTTCCATTTTCTTGTAAAGCATACGTCCATGTCTTCAGTGAAAAAAGGCCCTGCCGCAGACTTATCTTCTTGCAACACATCCTGCCTGGCAGGACAATAGCCTCCCCCACCCCCTGACCCTTTTACCCTACTCAAGCTGTATTGACCTGTCTAATAAACTCAGACTTGATCAGAGTCCTGTCTTGTCTCCATCTCTCATGTCTCTTGCCCCCTCCATTCTCCCTCCCTCCCTTAGGGTTCCGGTTGGCTGACCTGAAAGGCCAGGGCAAACCATATTAGGATTTCTAGCTAGCTTGATCTAGTTACAGGTCTTATACATGCAGTCATAGCTGTTGTTAGGTCATGAAAATGAGAGCTCTGTCATCCCTGGGACATGCTGTTTTTCTCTACAGAAGTCCACTAACTTTGGCTCTTCATTTTTTCCATCCCCACTTCTGCAATGATCCCTAAGCCTTGAGGAAAGATGTGCTATAGATGGCCCATTTAGAGCTGATCATCCCATGTTCTTTATTCTCTTCATTTGCAGGAGTCATTTGCCTTAACCCCAGTCAGAAAGTGACTGGTTATTCCATGGTTAACTAAGAACCACCCACATTCTGGAACCAGATTCCTCACTGTTCCCCCATCCTTCACTCCACCATCAATGACTCAGTGCCAATGCCCCACCATCACTTTCAGTCAATGTGACATGTTTCCTTAACAGTATTTTCCCCATACCCATGCTCAATAGCACTATAAGCCCTCCATCACAGCCCAGCCTGCCCCAATCCCCACTCAGAGGCAGTCATTTTGAGCCCCCACCCCCAATAAATCTCTTGTATAAGGTTTGTTACCTGGTATTATTTTTGTGGTATTTCTTGGCCCCTGATGATCAAGAAACTTTCACTACAAAACACTTTGAATTCCCACAATATTCCCACCTCTACTATGCCAGTGGGTGTATCTTGTGAGGCTGGTGAGGCTGGTTAACCATTATTGTGTCTCTTAAGTTTCCCAGATAGCTAAGACTGTTGGTGACTTTTCTCCCAAATACTATGTATAACCCCTTCTAGCACCATGAAAACTAGTCAGTAGGGTTGAAACTTCCAATCAGTATCATCTTGATTTCTCTGTGTCCTATGTGTCTTCAGCTTTAGTGATGTACCATCAAGTTCCATAGGGTAACTGAAGATTAGATAAAAGCCAACATTCTATAGGAAGTTGTGAAATAGTTCCCTTCTCTTAAAAGAACTCATTTCCCTTGCCTTTGGGAGGGACATATGGTTCTCTGTTGACATTTAACTGTGGTTGCATATCAAACCTCATGCTGGCCTCCAGGTTCTCTCAGTCCCTATTCACCACTGCCCATTCTACATTTCCCAGCTCCCACACTAGCCTCCCAAACTCCTCTTGCACTATGCTAGGCCAGCCTGTTCCTAATCCCCACTTTGTCTATGATGGCAAGGTTTGTGCCTCTGGCCCTGCTATTGTCTAGTACTCTTACTATTCTCTGCTTGTCTCCATTCTCTTGCAGACAGCCATGCCCATTTGCACTGTGCTTCTTTTACTCTCTTCTCAGGACTCTTCCAGATGCCTCTGGATATTTGCTCTGTCAGCCACAAAAACCTTTATGCCTAGTCATAGAACAACCATTTCAATGGTTTCTTTACTATACCCCTTACATACACCTATGAATAGCTGTGTATTCTAGACACCAACCCTCCATCTGATGCAGTTGATATATTTTTGTCATTCAAAAAGCTAAGTTTTCACTAAAATGTTTGCCTCCTTTGTTGTTCAAAAGCACCTTAGTTTCATAGCACCACATTTGCAAATTGTTGGTCTTAATGCCTGTATTATTGAGTTCTGTTCAGAAAATCCATTCCTGAGCCTCTATAAATTGAAACATACTTTCTATGTTGCCCTCTATCTATCAGATTCAGGTTATAAGGTCTTGTCTTAGTTAGGGTTTCTATCGATGTGATGAAGGATCAAAAAGTAGGTTGAGGAGGAAAGGACTTATTACACTTCAGCATTACTGTTCACCACTGAAGGAAGTCAAGACAGGAACTCAAACAGGGCAGCATCCCAGAGGCAGCAGCTGATGCAAAGGCCATGGAGAGGTGCTGCTTACTGACTTGCTTTTCCTGGCCCTCTCAGCACACTTCCTATAGAACACAGGACCAGCAGCCCAGGATTGGCACTATCCACCATGGGCTGGGCCCTCACTCAATGATCCTAAATGAGAAAATGCCTTACAGCTGGATCTCATGGAGGCATTTCCTCAGCTGAGGTTCCTTTCTCTCTGATGACCCTAGCTTGTGTCAACTTCACACACAACACCAGCCAGTACAACTGACCCCTTGTCAATTAAGCCACACCCCTTCATTTCTTATTCATCCCCAAGATCTCACATTAAGAACATAAATAATTTTAAAGCCTCATAGTCTCTACAAATGCAAACACATTAAAATTTTAGTAACCAATCTTTTACATCCAAGGTCTTTCAAAATTCAGTCTCTCAACTATTGGCTCCAGTAAAATATGTTACTTCAAGAGGGAAAAATAAGGGCACAGTGACAATGTAAGGCAAAACAAAATTCCAACTGCCCAGTATCTGGCATCTGCTTATGATCTTCTGGACTCCTCCAAAGGACTTGGGTCACTTCTCCAGCTCTGCTCTGTGAAGCACACACTGCTGTCTTCTAGTCACTGGCTAGCTCCACTCGTCTGCTGCTACTGTTCTTGTTGCTCTTCCCACAATACTGGCATCTGCAGGATGCTGAGGTTCCTTGTGGCAACAAGGCTGCACTTTCACCATTAGCTTCTCACAGGCTCTCTTCATGGTGTCATGTATCAACTCCTTTGCATGACCTTTTCAGTCCTAGGCTTTCAACTGCTACTGAGGCAGCACTTTCACCAATGGTCTTTCTTGGCCCCTCATAGTGACAAGCCTCAGTTACTCTGCATGACCCCTTCATGCCTTCACATCCAGTACCACCTGGGTGATGCTCACACATTACCAAGTATAGCTGCCAGCATAAGGAACAACCTTGGCCACCTCTAGAATACAGCTTCTCTCCAAGGAAACACTTTATAGAAGGTGACACCTCAGTGATGATGATTTCTTCTGAGTCACCACTAATTTCTTAGCTCCAGCAGACCAGCATCAAGTATCCCAGCAAAGCAAAGTCTTGCTTTGTTAATACTGGTTGTTAATCTTTGTTAATCTTGTTAATCACAGCTGATTCTTCAGCCCCAGATAATCAGAACCATAGGTTCTTAATTCAAAACAACAAAAGTCCCTGATAGTCTCTAAACTTCCCTCTGAAATTTTGCAAGCCAAGCCTCCATTCTCTTCAATTTTTTCTTGACATTGCTATCTTCCAAGTTCCTAGAGAACATCCCACTGAACTCTTAATACTCAATGGTTCTGCTAACCCAAGGTTCTAAAGTCCTTCCACAATACTCCCCTAAAACATGGCAAGGTCTGTTATAATAATACTTCATTTCTGGCACCAATTTGTCTCAGTTAGGGTTTCCATCCCTGTGATGAAACACCATGACCAAAAAGCAAGTTGAGGAGGAAATGGCTTATTTGACTTACACTTCAGCATTGCTGTTCACCACTGAAGGAAGTCAGGACAGGAACTCAAACAAGGCAGGATCCCAGAGGCAGCAGCTGATTCAAAGGCCATGGAGAGGTGCTGCTTACTGACTTGCTTTTCCTGGCCCTCTCAGAACACTTCCTTATAGAACCCAGGACCAGATGTCCATGGTTGGCACCACCCACCATGGGCTGGGCCTTCCCTCAATGATCAGTAAATGAGAAAATGCCTTACAGCAGGATCTTATGGAGGCATTTCCTCAGCTGAGACTCCTTTCTCTCTGATGACTCTAGCTTGAGTCAAGTTGACACACACCTGGCAGTACAGATCTCAGGTTGAATTCCTAGATTCTTTCCTAGTTGAGTTTTGTATAGAGTCAGAGAGAAGTCTCTAGTTTCAGATTTTCTACATGTACTTCTCCAGTCTGACCTTGAAAGTACCATTTGTTCAAGATGCTGCCTTTTTCCATTGTTTATTTTTTGTCCATGAAAAATTCAGGTGACTGTGGCATTCTCATTTATATTCCTTTGATAAACCTGTTTGGTTTTTGTTTCTCCCCCCCACCACTGCATGCTGTTTATATCACTGTGGTTCTGTAGCATACTTGAAATCAAGGATAGGGATACTTCCAGGGCTGTTTTTTATTGTTCAGTATTGTTTTGGCTGTCCCAAATACTTTGTTTGTATATAAATATTAAGATTAGTTTTTAAATTTCTGTGAAGAATTACATTAAAATCTTGATTGTTAATGTACTGAGTCACTTCAATATATATAATATATATATATATATATATATATATTGAAATAAATCTAAGGGAAAGACTTGTACATTGGAAATTTTTAGACCCTGAAAAAAAGAAACTGAAGGAGATACAAGAAGATAAAATGACCTCTCATAATCATGGATGGGTAGAATCCATGTTGTAAAAATAACCACCCTACCCAAAGTAATCTCCAGATTCAAGATTCAGTATTATAAAAAGCAAAGAGGGACAAAGATTTATTACAGAATGCTGGTGGCTATGTCAGAGGAGCAGCAGTTGGCAATTGAAGTTCCAGGTGTCAGCCCACCACAAGGAAACTCTCTGATGAGTGAATCTCATTTAGGAATGGCTATGGGACTCCAGATCCCAGAATGTCTTTTTCTTCTTCTGTGCTTTTACATGCTTGTTACTACGATGATCCTCTGGTATCTACTATGGAGTAAGTGGATATGGGGAGATCTCCACTGCCTACAATGTAATTCATATATTGCCTGAAAAAACTTTCTGAGGTCATATAAGCTGTAGAAAGAAGTATATAGTAGAAAGAGCACAGAAAGAATGTGGAAAGAACAGAGAATAAAGAAAGAAGCCATCAAGAGAGTATGTGAGTATCTTTTCCCTTAAACCCCCTCAGATAGAAAAGGCTTAGTTTACACCAATGCTGTGGATTCCTTTTAACGTCCTGTGCTGCTGGAAGCTAGCCCCTCAGACTGCTTTGTCTTTTTACAAAATAAACAAAAAAAAGATGATAAAGTTATTATAAAATATTATTGAATGTCTTATCATGCTAGTTTTCTATAAAATGTAATTCTGAAGAAATTTTTGTTTCTGTTGATGGTATTAGTGTTTACTCTGTGTGTGTGTGTGTGTGCTCTGTGTGTGTATGGGGAGGGCAGGATTCTCACTCTGAATCCCAGCATGGACGCAAAGTCATTGTCTGCAAGCTCTTCTTCCTGAGCATGTATAACCACACATATGGCTACTGAAAACATTCTTAAGCAAATGACTATATCAAGTTATAATTCCTTTGTAAAGTGTTTTTTGAAGTACTGGTATACATTGGCTCTGCCATGGCATAGACTAATTACTTAGTTCTCACTAATTACTAATTATTATTAATTATTAGTTTATCTGCAGTGAATTTAACTTTCTGTGTATGAAGTAACTGAGTAAAAGAAACTGTTAAAAAAAGAGTGTCATAAAGCATTTAAAACTTAGATAATGAAGCATTTATTCTCCATCTATTTATACTATCAATTAATACTAATAATACTATCTATTTATACTGATATATTTAAAAACTTTACCCTCTCCCTGATACACACATAGAAATTTTGGGACTTAACTAACAACATGCAATAAAAAGAAAATATAATTAAAGAATCAAAAATTACTGGAAGTGTAAGTCAAGACTTGAAAATAATTCTAGCCTGTAAATTGTAACAGTATAGAAAACTGGGCTTTATTATATTTTTAGGCTCCACTAAAAATAAAAGTTAAGAGGAGGTGAAATGTAGAGAGATACACATCTCAGGAAGTATCTCAGAATTTCCTTGTTTATTTGTATATTTTCTAGGACTCAATTGTAAATAAAAATTTTAACAGTTTTTCAGAGCCTATAATTCCTAATTGGTGATGTAGGAAATAAAATCAAATGAGTAAAACAAAACAAAAAAGAACAACAAAAATTCACAGGGTGTGAACTTTTGTAACATTAAAGCACAGCTCAATGAACATGTTTTTATGAACACAAAAACATGGCTTTCCACTTTAGAACCCATCACCCTGAATTCAGAAGAATAAACATGTTGAAGCTTTAAAAGCTTGGATGAATGAATAAGTACAATTTTACTGAATTCTCTTGTTTCTGATCATCCAGATTTCCTCATTAATGTTTTGCAAGTGAAAAATAACTGTTATTATTTATTTTACACTTCCAGGCTCTTTCAAAAAGAAGGTTGTTTATTTCCAATCTCTTAGCTTTGGTGGCATATCCCTCAAGAATCTGCTGGGTCTGCAAAGAGGGTTCTTTGTATTTTGGTATTCGATAAGATCCAAAAGGCTAAAGGTCTTTTGTCTCCTTAGCTTAGGTGACCTTTCATCACAAGCCTTCAGATGATGTCAGCAGTCCTTAGCACACGAGTGTCTCCCTTGGGGGCTTCTCTTACTTCTACCTAGTTAAGTGACTCATTCAGCCCTGTAAAATGTAACCCAGATCATGGGGAAGACTCTCAGAAAGTGAGTAGTTTCCTTTGCCAACCAGTAGTCCAGGTGAACTTGAGCTCCAATTATCAGAAAGCTGTTCACAAAGATGATAGTCTAGATGTAAAGCCACATGTGCGCTTACGCCAGCCGCCTGAGTTCTGCCCACCAAGTTAGGGCAGTACTCAGTACAAAGAAACTTCTATTATGAACAAATGCTACTTGGCCAATGACTAGGATTCTCATCTGTTAGCTCAGTCTTCATTATCATAAATCTATATATTTTATAAGATTTTATCTTATCGGACACCTTCCATTGGAGTCCTCCCTTGCCGGTGGATCAAATCGAGCTGCTGGAGGAAGAGAGGAGGGGAAAAGGGGACTCTTCCTGCTTGTCCTTGCTTAAATATGAGTCTCCTTGCTACGCCACTTCCTGCCTGGATCATCACTTCTCTACTACATTTCCCAAAATCCTCCCGCCTACCTTGCTGCCTCATTGGCCAAACAGTACTTTATTCAACAATCAATAAGATGAACATACACAGAAGTACATTCCCCAACACATTTTTTCCTTTTTTTATTAGAAAGAAAATTATTTTACATGTCAATCCCAGGTCCCTCTCCCTCCCCTCATCCCCAGCCCCCACCCCAACTAACACCCTACCTATCCCATACCCTTTCTTCTCCCCAGGGAGGCTGAGGCCTTCCCTAGGGGGTCTTCAAAGTCTGTCATATTCTTAGGAATAGGGCCTAGGCCAACCCCCTTGTGTCTAGGCTCAGCAAGTATCCCTTCATGTGGGATGGGCTACCAAAGTCCATTCCTATGATAGAAATAAGTACTGATCCACTACCAGAGGCCCCATAGATTTCCAAGGTCTCCTTACTGACACCCACATTCATGGGGTCTGGATAAGTCCCAGGCTGGTTTCCCAGCTATCATCCTGGGGAACAAGAGCTCTCCCTTGTTCAGGCTGGCTGGTTCTGTGGGTTTCACCAGAGTATATCCTTAAGAAATCAGAGAAACATCACCCTTTACAATAGCCACATACAACATAAAATATCTTGGGGTAACATTAACCAAACAGGTGAAAAACCTGTATGAAAAGAACTTTGAGTCATTAAAGAAAGAAATTACCAGAAGATACCAGAAATTAAAGAAGATACCAGAAAATGGAAAGATCTCCCATGCTCTTGGACAGGTAAGATAGTAAAAATGGCAAATATTACCAAATGCAATCTGCAGAGTCAATATAATCCCTATCAAAATCCCAGCACAATTCTTGACAGACCTTGAAAGGACAATACTCAACTTTATATGGAAAAGCAAATCACCAGGCATAGACAAAACACAGTGTACAATAAAGGAACTTCAGGAGGCATCACCATCCCTGACTTCAAGATCTACTATAGAGCTACAGTAATGAAAACAGCTTGTTATTGGCACAAAAACAGACAGGTAGACCAATGGAAACAAATTGAAAACCCTGATATTAACCCACACACCTATGAACACCTGATGTTTAACAAAGAAGCTAAAACCATACAATGGAAAAAAGAAAGCATCTTCAACAAATGATGCTGGCATAACTGGACTCAGACATGTAGAAGACTGCAGTTAGATCCATATCTATTTCCATGCACAAAACATAAGTCCAAATGGATGAAAGACCTCAACATAAATCCAGTCACACTGAACCTTTTAGAAGAGAAAGTGGGAAATACCCTTGAAAGAATTGGTACAGGAGACCACTTCCTGAACTTAATGCCAGTAGAACAGACACTAACATTGACATAGAAGCATTATTTGTAATAGCCAGAACCTGAAAGCAACCTTGATGTCCCTCAACGTAAGAATGCATACAGAAAATGTGGTACATTTACACAATGGAATATTATTCAGTGGGAAAAAAAAAACAATGGAATCTTGAAATTTGCAGGCAAATGGATGGAACTAGAAGAAACGATCCTAAATGAGGTAATCCAGTCACAGAAAGACAAACATTATATATACTTACTCATATATGGATATTAGTCATAGAGAAAAGGATCCTACAATCGACACCTCCAGAGAAGCTAGGAAATAAGGAAGACCTTAAGAGAGACATACATGGTCCCCCAAAGAAGCAGAAAGGGACAAGATCCCCTGAACAAATTGGGAGCATGAGGGCCATGGGGAGGGAGGGAGGAGAAAGAGGAGGGGAGAAGAGGAGTGGGGGGGAGAATATGAGGGATCAGGAAGATTGAGTGGGGAGAGGAATAGAGAAGAGCAAGAAAAGCAACACATCAGAAAAGGGAGCCACTATAGGTTGAAAGAGAAATCTGGCACTAAGGAATTGTCCAGAGTTCCACAAGGATGACCCCCAACTAGGAACCTAAGCAATAGTGGAGAGGCTACATTAAGTGCCCTTCCCCTATGATGAGAATGATGACTACCTTAAATGCCATCCTTCCAGGAGCCTTCATCCAGGAGCTGATGGAAGCAGAAGCAGAGATCCATAGCTAAGCACTGAGCCAAACTCTTGGAATGTAGTTCCAGAGAGGGAGGAGTAACCAGAGAGTATTATATGACCCTGTGAGTGCATGATTTATCCAACAGACTCACTTTTAAATATTAAAGAAAAATAGGTGGCAATTTCATAGTGAAGAATATTTTTTGAATGATCTGGAATTGTAAAAAGATTAAAACAGTAAACACTGCATATAAAGTTTTTTTAATAAACAAAAGATTTGTAAGGAAAAGATATATCCAGACAAAAAATGATCATGAGGCAGAAAACCTACAAAAAAAAATGAATTCATTTTGTGTTGACCATTTTGTAAGTTCTTTGAAATAAAGTTTTAATAATTAAAAAATTAGATTATAACTTTATAATTTATAATTTAATGACTACTCTACCAAACAATTCTCATTAGATGGGGCTATTCCACATCATACTTAGTTAAATGCTTGTCATAATAAAACTTATATGTTAAATAGAAATGTATATATTACATGTATGAATAAGTAGATACATAAACTAATGATTATTACTTTGAAATACAATAACACAGTTGTTTATTCAATGAGCTTAGCTAGTTTATATTTGGTTTTGAAACAGAAGTTTATGTATACATTTAATATAAGTTGGGTGGGAGAAATGTATAATAAACACGATGGTACCTCCTTTTACTTTATGAAATGATGTTGCAAATTACATACTCTGGGGTTCATCTGACAGGCACAAATCCAAATAGCCTTTCCATGTGAATGTAGGTAAGCCAATTACAAGCTTTCTCTCAGTTCTTCTACCTGTGGAGTGGGGAGCATAACACCAGCCTCGCTGGGTTGTTATAAAGACAAAAATAACTCTTATTTATAGAGCCCTGAGGCCATCCCAACACAGAGAAACACCCATAAATGTCGGCTTTATTATCCCTGTTAACAATTTTGTAAACCAGCAGAGCCCTCAAGAAATCACCTATTCCATTTTGTTATAACCAGTCTAAATTCTTGGCATTGCACTTTTTATAGAGTAGGTAGCTGACATATGCTGTGGACATGTTGCCACAGTGGCGACTGGCAGAATAAATCAAGTCTCACCAAACTGGCAGCTAACTTTTAAGTGTTCTGTGAAATCAAAATTTGTCTCAAAGGAAAAAAAAAAATTAATCAACGTCTGAATATGATGGAAACTGAATGGTAGATGATTACTTCCCAGACTTCTTAATACGTGGTTCAAAATTTTAAAAGCCATGAACTCTCTGATAAAATCAGATTGCCAGAAGGTACAAGTCATTTGGAAATATTCACGTGTTTGAGACGGCATGGCCCCGCCTCTTTTCTGGCTTGCTTGTCCACTGAGGTTTGCCTATGAAATGACACAGAAACTCCTAGGTTGGAAACGACAGGGCCAGAGAACATTTTCCCCTTTGTGTGTGTTCCATTTTCACTATTGAATGCATGATTCCAAATTAGCTATGGGTACTAATATATTAAAAATTCCAGGTGGGATTTTCAAGAATGTGCGGTTGGGAAATTTATTGAGCTATTAATTTGCATTCTGTTCTCACTACATTTTCCCTGCCCACATTTCCATGAGGTATCCGGGGTCTTTTGCCCCTTTATTTTGCCCACCATAAGGCTGTGTTTGTAGATCTTAAAATATTAATTGCTTTCAGATACTTTTCCTCGTTTGGGAGTTTTCAAAACTAGATTTCAGGGATATGAGGAAGAGAAAGAGCTTTTTGACTGGGAAGAGGAAAAGAGGGAGGGTCAGATGGCCCTTGATTTTGAGAATAGTAGAGACCTGTTTTCTGTGCTGGCAGCATGACATGATGCAGTAGGATTGGGGTTGTGGTTACGTCTGGGGAGATCAGACCTACCACGTGAAATGGTAGACATGGAAAAGACTACCAGTCCCCTATACGGAGTAAAAGCAACAAAGGAGATCAACCTCAAGCTCCAATGGGGCTTTTATCAGCAGCTACCTTCTTGAAAGACTGAGGAGGGATACAGGGTTGTCTACATCTTGCTAGATTGTTACACAAGGAAGGTATACAGGGATCTTCCAATAGTCAAATAACTGAAGGTTTAGTACTTACAAGTTCAAAGTCTCTGTGTGTGTGTGTCTGCCTGCTTCTGTCTATGTGTGTATCTGTGTGTGTGTGTGTGTGTGTGTGTGTGTGTGTGTGTGTGTGTGTGTGTGTGTGTGTTCTTGGTCATATAAATTCATGGGCAATATCTCATAACTGGTAAAAAAAAATAGTATCATTATCCTTTTCCATGAAGAGATATGTGGATATCACTTACATGTGGAATTTCAACTTCATGTCTCCAAAATCTCCTAGTTCATGCAAGACTGAATTCTTATACATTGTTTTTTAATTTTTTAATTAAACGTAAGAGTAATAACACAGGAAAAATTCTCTTTAAAGAAAATGACAGGTTTATTTTCAAACTCATATGGACAAAAGCCCCACTCTCCTTTGTTTAAGGGATTACAGTCAGAGCTACATCTTTCACTGCTTGCTGATTCCATGATCTAAAATGAGGAATCACAATACTAGACCTTAGCCTCCTTCTTTCATCACTAGACAAGTAAAGCCCATTCTTCAAGAAGCATTGTGTGCCAGCACTGTATCCTAAGTAACAAATCATTATGATTCCCTTCAACATTCATTGAAGGCATGCTAATCATAATTAATGTGCATGTAATGTGTAATTTCATAGGAGTGAGGCTATAAATTAGCATTAATTACCAGAGTCCTCCTTCTTTTGTCTTTTGAAATGCTTAGCAATTCCCTTTAAGTCCCAGCTTTCAAAAGACCCATTATCCATTCTCATACTTTTCAAGGTGAATCTAATATACAATGGAGCTTTCAATCAGTCCAGCACAAAGGGAAATGCAAATTGTTTTTCCTAATCCTTACAACTTTTTAGAGAGAAGCTATATAGTTTGTTTTCATTTTTGTTTTTGTTTTGTTCTGGTAAAGATTTGGTAATGTTGACAAATGAAGAGAGAGACAGAGACAGAGAGACAAAGGCAGAAAGAGACAGAGTTCTCATATGCGTATATGTACCTGTTTCTGTTCATCATTTGAGACAGCATCTATGTGTCCCTGAGCTTCAAGTTCATCTCTTAGGGTAGATTGGCAGGCTAGTGAGATCCAGGGATCTGTGTGTCTCTGCCTTGCCTGTACTGAAAGTAGAGAAATAAGCCACCACACCCACTTTTGTTTAAAGTGTGGATTCTGAGGATCCAAATTCAGGTCCCAGTGCTTGTGTAGCAAACATTTTACTTAATAAGCCATCCCTCCAGCCCCCAGGAGGAGAATTTTTTAATTCTAAATTAAAAAATAAAAAACAACACTTAATTGATAAGAGAGGAATGAGAAAAAGGCAGTTGGTCTTCATGAAGCAAATTCTTCTTGGCTGAAAGTCTATCTCAGGAAAACTTGCCACTTGGCCATTTTGATGCCCAGAATGCCTGGTTGTAATATAAACTGGCACTATGCACATTATTGAAAATTACTATGTTTCTTTTCAGAAAAGAGATTTGTGACCAAATTTAAATGCATAAGTGAATAGTAGCAAAAGCAGCTGTTTCCTGTTGCTTTCTGGTTCTGGAACGGAGCACACCACAGGTCACAGTGACTGTGAAGCTGCCATCAGATTACTCTCCACAACTGACAATGCAAGAGCTGTGCTTCAGTGGCTTCTTGCATGCAAAGGCATGGTTTGCCATGTCAGTAACGCAGGAATACTGTCAACATGCATTACCATGTCTGTGATCTGTCTTCCTGACAGAATCAGAGTCTTTTGATTTACATGGACTGAGCTTAAAATAAATGAGTGGAATATTCCCTAAGGCATATAATCAATTGCATCTGTTGCAACCCTGGTATTTCCTTTGCCCTGTTTATACCATTACTGCCTCTACTGAAGCAGTGTTACCGTTAAGTGTTTCCATGAATACATCCTGGCACTGGCTCCCAGTACCATTGCTCCACTACAAACACTTCCAACCTCAAAGGACCACAGAAGGACTAGTATTGCTGCAATACTGTATTGATTGTGATAAATGTTCTGAGAAAAAAAAAAGAATATACATTTCTCGTTGCATTTCTTGGTTATCTTTGTGCTTGGAGAAATAACACCAAAGCATGTCAGGGACAAAAACATCTGTTAACAATGCTGAAGTAATCTTGATATTCTGTAAAAATAATGCAAAAATAAATTACTGGGCATTTCTGAACAGCATTCTCTGAAGTCTCTAAAAAATTAGAAGCATTTGACTTTGTTGTAGTAAGATTAGGAAATATCAGACCAGAAAATATGTTTTGAATTTAAAACAACATATGGTGGGATCAGATTATATCTGGGCCACAAGATGTATTTTAGGAAGTAGGACATATGTCTGTTCACCTAATTGAGATGCTCTATTCATCTAGGCCTCTTTTACCAAGCTTAGGTATCCAACTAGATAAAAAATGGGAGGGGTCAATGTCATTTTATTTTAAGCAATGAAAGAAAATATACTATTCCATAAAAACTATGCAATGGAAATTAAGTCTACAAACTTTCAATGTTTCTCTGAATATTTGTTTTAATATAAAGCCAGTATCACATACATTATTACATTTTTGGTATGTGTAATGATTCATAAAAAGTCATGGTTTCACAAAGAAAGATTTTTTTCTCATTAAATGAGTCGTTATTCAAATCAATACAAGACTTCCCTAGTAAAATGAAAGAAACCTGGTAATGAAATGATTCCATTTTGTATAATCTAACAATCCTTTATATTAAACTTTATGTATAAATGAGGTTTTTCTTTTCATGTTGGAAAATACATTAAAGTTTTATAGTTCTATGGGCTTTTAAATATATCAAGTAGCTTATGGTAAATTTAAACTGATCTAGCAAATTCTTACTAAGAAATTACAAAAGTTGTCACAGTATTTCTAAAACTAAAGGAATTTTTTCAATTTTAAAGGTGTTAAATTTTATTCTTAGTTTACATATAGTGAACTCGATAGTTTTCTTGAATTTCTATGAGTAGGCAAAAATGTAAGTTCTTTAAATCAATCTGATTTTGAATTATCTTATATTATTAATATCTTGTGCTACAACCATGTAAAAGTGACTCTAAGCAACTATAGAAATGTTCAAGGATTGGTATATCAAATATTATTAAAGTGACCGTGTTTTTATTAAAAATAAAAATTCCAGTTTTTCAGTTCCTCCTTTATCTTCTCACTTCCTTATCACAAATTCAACTAAACAGAAGCAAAATATAGTTACAAAATGTTCATATTAGAACAGTTAAAAGCGAAATTAAGTAAGTTAGGATGTAGACATGTGATGTATTAGTGATTCTTAATGCAGTAGAAATTCTAATTTATCTTTTTTTTCTACTGTCACAACTTAAGCACTATGACAGTGAAAATGACCCTCAAAACTCACTCACCTTCACTTTATACTCAAAGGCGTCATAGTGTCTGTGGTGTTTAGTCTGGGTCTTATGTTTTCAGGTTCTTGGCTTCTTATCCAAAGAGCTGCAAAAGTAACAAGGATTCCTAATCCAAACGAAAAGAAAACAGAACAGATAAAAAACAAATGCAATACAAAGAAGTCACCATAGGAGTGAAAAAGTACTTAAGAGTCCAGATTACTGCTTTTGATTTCCCCCTATGGGGTTTAAGAGAAGGAAGAATTTTATTGCTAAAGAGTATAGCACTGGCAATTATCTATTTTGGTTAATACATTATGGCAACAAATCATTTTTCTGCTTTATATGTTCCTTCCAGTGATGCATCTGATCTCTCACACGCAAGCCCAATTATGAGAAGCATGAGATGGTGAGCTCAAGTTCGTTTGAAAGACACAGTTTGCCTTATCCAACATATACCCCAAGCCAGCTCAGACTAAATCAGCCTTTGTGTTCTTATTAGTGGTACCAGGAATATTTAAATAAAAAGTGTCTAAATACAATTGTCATTAAGGGTAGAGAAATGTTAATGAGCATACAGATAGTACAAAAAAGGAGGTGTGGATGAGAAGCAAACGAGGTTTTGGGATTGCTAAATGCATTGTTGGGCAAGGGTATACATAGTATGTGGAGGTAAAGGTTTCCAAGTGCATCATTATAAATAGGGACCCACGCTAAATTAATTCCTATGCTTGTCTTCCTCAATATAGTCCCATACAGTGAGTTGAAGACATAGAAGCAGAGTGCAATGGTATGAATGACGATGACACCTATAGGCTCATAGGGAGTGATGCTATTAAGAAGTGTGGACTATATTGGAGTAGGTGTGGTATTCTTGGAGGAAGTGTGCCATGGGGGATAGGCTTTGAGGTTTCAGATGCTCAAGTCAGCCCCAGAGGCTCTCTCTCTTCTTGCTGCCTACCAATCTAGGTGTAGAACAATTGGCTACCTCTCCAGCATCATGTCTGCCTACATGCTACACTACTTCCTGCCCTACCCTGATGATAATGGACTAAACCTATGAACTATAAGCCAGCCCCAGTTAAAAGTTTTCCTATATGAGTTACTGTAGTCAGTGTGTCTCTTCACAGCAACAGAAACTCTAAGACATAGGGTGAGGAAGTTCATACAACAATATGGTACTCCTGGCAACACTAATAGGCAAGCAAGTTTAATTTAATTCAAAACTCTCCAGGGTGCTTCCATGTCCATCACATTAAAATGCCTATAATAATCTACACTATCCTACAGGACCAGAGCTCTACAATTTTCTAACTTTATAATCTATACATTTTCTTGCTTATGTTCCTCCAGCCTTATGCAATCCTAGAAGTTATATGTATTCTGAAAACAGGGTACCACTTTGTTTAGATAACCCTGTAGGTCCAACCCTGTTATTCTCAGTGTCTTTGTTGGATTTATTTTCCAGTGAGACCACTTACTGCCATGAGTACCCTGTTTCTGCCCAGAAGAAAAAAATGTGTTTAATTCTTTCTAATATGTGATACATTTTCCAGTGTATTCTTAATTTGTTGCCTGGTTCTCATACTGAAACGTATGATTAAACATTTGTATACCTAGCTCCACACTAGAAATAGAGAAAATAGGAAGTGAGTATCATATAAAATCTTGAATTTGAAGGACTATCAAGACAAGACAAAATTTGAGAATCAGAAACATTTCCTCTTCTTGCTTCTAGTGAAACCACTTCTGAATGTATAGTCTATCTATTGCTCCTTGGTTTTTGTTTCCAAGGTCACTAAATCATGAAACCCAAGTTACTTCTATTTTAAATTGCTACATACTAAAAATGCAATGACAAAGACTGGTGACGGGGGATGTCCTTCTATATGCTGTTAATATATGTTTCTCTTATTGGTTGATGAATAAAACACTGATTGGCCAGTAGCCAGGCAGGTAATATAGGTGGGGCTACCAGACTAGGAGAATGCTGGCATGAGGAAGTCAGAGAGGAGCTACCAGAGAGATACCATGTAGTGACCAGGAAGTTAGGAATGCCAGGCATTCTCTAGTAAGCCAAGACTAGGTGGAAATACATAGATTAAAAGTTATAGGTTAATATTTAAGAGAGAGCTAGCCAATAAGAAGCCTGAGCCATCAGTCAAACAGTTTATAATTAATATAAGCCTCTGTATGTTTATTTAGAACTAAAGAGCTGTGGGACCAAGAGGGAAAGAAACTCTTTAAAAGTCTATGAATCAAAACTCTGCTCTTTATTCTCTAACTGATAGAAGATGGGTCACTCTTGAGAGTCCTTTCAGCCACTGAAATACAAGTTCCAAAAAGATTGGCTTCTTTTTTTATTTATTCTTCTCTCATATTTATTATTACTGCTGGGAATTGTCCCAACAGTTTCCCCTCTCCCTCCTCCTCCCAGTCCCTCTCCCTTGCCTCCCCTAAAACTTCTGGCAGGAATTAAGTTATACATAGCAAGTTTACAAATCAAAAGATAAGGTACAGGCAGTCATTCTTCTATTCAAAGATACTATATGAATCACTCCTGTTGCTGAAGACACCACATGCTTGATTCACAAAACATGGGGAAATCACGCTCAGAATCACCAGGAAGCTTTGGGACTTATCGGATAGCTTTCACAGTGCTGGAAGATGTTCTACACACTTCTAGGAAGAAAAAAAGAAACCTCAGTGTTATCCAGATAGGAACCCTTCAAGCTACCACAACACTGTGAGCTACCACAACTGCCAGCCTGGTAAAACATACTCCCTGGTATAGCTGTGTCAATGAGAGTTACCAGTTGCTTTTTGATTGGATTTAAGTCTGCTACACACACACACACACACACACACACACACACACACACACACACACACACACACACACACACTCAAAAATGTCTGGCAACAATATTAAGGCCAATGGGAGAACCTACTTCCTGTCATTCTGCTAAAAGTGTGCATTACTAAACTATTAATGAAAGCTTATCAACAAACCCATAGACTAGTGCATCTCTCAGCCCTCATCAGAGAAGTTTCTTTTTGCAACACACACATGGAGATTAACACAGAGACCCAAAATGCAATAATAGACAGCAGGATTGTCAGATCGAAATGGGATATTTGCATCTTTATGCTCTCCTGCTCTCCTCCTGAGGCTCAGGAATCTCTCATTGCAGAAAAGGGGATGGGGTTTACAAGAACCAAAAGCATTAGAAAACTCAAAAAAAAGTGTTTTCTGGACACACCAATGCAGTAGTACATATGAAGTCACAAAAATTGAGACAACATACAAAAACCTAGACAAGTTAAATACAGACAAAATCCCAGCATAGAGAGGGGAAAGGGACATGTAGTCCCACCCTTATCAAAGATAATATTGGCAACTGACAGTCTCTAGGAGAAGACAGGTCAGTTTTCTTTAAGGAACACTCATAAGTTGATCTGTAAAGGCATCTGCAATCCCAGTGCTCCTCCATGAAGATGGGAGGTAGAAATGAGAAAATCTGTGGTGTGCAGTTCTATCTAGACTAATTCAGGCAGTGGGAAAACATCAAAGAAACCCAATTCCAAACAAGGTGTAAGTCAGTGAGTGGCACCTAAGGTTGTCCTCTGGTCTCTACATGTCCCCAGTGGTGCACACATAAATGCCCACACACATAAATGCCCATACATGTGAAATACAAATAAATAAAAATAAATGAATAAAAGCTCATCTCCTAAAGCCCTACTTTGGGAAACCAAATATATGCTATATATATAGACAGAGAGAGAGTAAAAAAATAATATATTTATTAAGAATTAGTGTCAGCCAGTCTATTAGATAAATGTGTCCTCATTAATGGTCCCTTATTTTGTATACCATCATCATAATTCCTATTCTCTCTCTCCTTCCCCCTCATCCTTTCTGTTTTTCCCCTACTTTCCCTTCTTTGTCGCCAATCTTCCTGTTCCTGAGTTTCTTACTCAAGGATCATCTTCAGAATCTATAGTTAGAAGTAAAGTTAAATCTCATAGAAATCTAAACTGTCTGTGTTAAAGTTAAGGGTACTAAGAATTCATGTTCATTTGCCAAAACTGAAATATATTGTTTGCATTATCAAATGGAGCTTATGTCTACTCAACAGATGTTCATTTATAGAGAGATTTGCCAACTTTAGATTCAAGATTTTAGTTCTCAGACTTTTATTTGAAAGAAAAAAGACTGTTTTTTTTAATGAAGTTTCTTCTTTAATTGAAATAGAATCACATCTCTTTCCTCCTCCCTTTCCTTAAAACCCTTCCAACTACCCTTTCTTGACCGCATTTCATGTTCTACTTCACCCTAGAGTGCCTAGCCTATTTTTCTGTGATTCGTATTGTTTTGTGAAGGCCTTGTGTATGTTTCTGTAGTCTCTATGAGTTCATAGATGCCTCAGTCCAATTGAATCTGGAAGACACTTTCCTTGATGTCACCCATCCACTCTGGCTCTTGCAATCTTTCTACTTCCTTTTATCTGTTTTTTTTTTCTTTTGGGCCAACCCCTTTGTGCCCTTTCCCAGCTCCATGTGGGTTTTATTGGGTTTTGTGGTTCATGTTTCATCGCCGGGAGTTGAAGCAAACAACAACACAAGAGAAATAAAGAACATAAGACATACAGAAAGTAAAAAGCTCCAAGTCAAAAGGAAGATAAAGAGAAACAGCACAATTTAAGTTAAAAGAGCTAGCCAGAAAACAGCTAAGCTAAGGTCAAGCATTCAAAACCAACAATAACAAGATTCGACATGTTTGGTGGCCTTCACATGTCCAAGCCAGACAGTACAGGGAAGAGGAGGTGTATACAATGTCATATCCCGAACCAAGAAGCTACCTGCCACTGATACCCTGGAGTCCCAACAGATTCTTTTTAAAATTTATTTATTTATTTATTCATTCATTCATTCATTCATTCATTTTTATTTTATATGCATTAGTGTTTTTCCTGCATTGGTGTCTGTGTGAGGCTTAAGATCATGGAGTTACAGACAGTTGTTAGCTGCCATATGGGTGCTGGGAATTGAACCCATATCCTCTGGAAGAGCAGTCAGTGCACTTAACCACTGAGCCAACTCTCCAGCTGCTGCCTCCTGCACTGGATTCTTTAAGTACATTTCAGAGCATTCCCCATGGCCAGGAGTAGTAGGTCAATACAAAATAACTCAATGGTATTTTTTATTGACTTACTGTCAAATTTTGCTTTATTTTGGCAATTTTTTTGTCTTATTTGTGTTTTGCTTGTGTATTTTGATTTCTACTTTTGTGGAGTTTGTGAGTGTATGTGTGTCTGCATTTGTTGTTTTGCTTTGTTTATTTTTTAAGAAAGAGAAAAAGAACAATAGTTGGGTGGATAAAGAGGTGGGGGGATCTGGTAGGAATTAGGGAAAAGAAGTCATGATCAAAATATATTGTATGAAAAGAATTTAAAGTTAAAAATACAATTACTGGTGGGTTTGTTTTTTTTTTCTTTTTTTCTAATAATGACCACAAAGCATTTGCTCTTGGCTAAGAGCCCCTTTCCTGAGCTCTAAAAAGACAGTTTCAAACACAGATCTCCTGAGAAATATCCTTGGACCATCCCATTCCAACTCCCAGTAAAATGTTAGTTCTCATTATCAGATGGACAGTTTGTTTAAAAGGCTACACCAAGTAAAGAGTAGCATGTGTGCCACTCTGTTTCTGTATGCTCCTTTACCAAGATGCTACTAGAAGGAATACATTTTGAGTAGAAATGGGGTATGTTCTTATTTTTAAAAGTTTTACAAGATTTGTCTGTCCAATCTTGTTCAATCTTCTCCACCTTAGGTAACATTTTCTCTCTCTCTCTCTCTCTCTCTCTCTCTCTCTCTCTCTCTCTCTCTCTCTCTCTCTCTCAGTCTTTGAGCTTCCCTTTTGTCTATATGTTTCAAACCAGTTACAGCAACTTCCCTCCTTGACTGAGTCAGGGCTCTTAAGTGTTTCCCAAACATTAAGGAAGTTAGCAGCAACACTCCTCACTCCTCCTTACTGTGACTTTTCTATGTCAAGCTTCTCACAGAAGATTAAGCTTTGCCCAGACTCTGTGGGCCTGTAATGATGTTTCTTTTCTCTCAACTTATAGTAGGCCCAGTTCATAGTTGCTCTAAGATTGAAGTACTTTATCAGATATAAAAAGCAAATTTCCACCACTTCTACTGAAACACAGAGATGGTAATCTTCAAGGAAGATTAAAGGAAGGTGCTGCACAAAATTAGATTTGAGCTAGACTTGGTGGCTCACAACCTTTAATCCCAGCATCCCTGGAGAGCTGCAGATACAGATAAATCTCTGCTTTAAGGCCAGCCTGGACAACATAGCAAGTTCTAGACCAGCTAGGGCTACATTGTAAGACCCTGTCTCAAAAAACCTAATGCTTGATTTGTAGTTTCTGACTTGTGACCATATGACTTAGCCTGATGTAATAAAATACAAATGTTATCATAAAACATAACTATGGGCCTCTATTTTAAAACACATATATTTTTGAAAGCAGAAATACCATTGGATTGAAATCTCTCATTTTCAATTAAATATGAAAAGGGGGTTATAGAGAGAAGGGATATATTTATGGCCAGAGATCCCTTGAGTGTAACAGGCAATTGTCACCAAATTATGGTAAAAGCACAGATTCTAGGTTTAACATTTCCACAAACTAGCTGTGTCATCTACTAAAGTCAACTAGTAGTCTCAGCTAGTCAACTAGTGGCCTCAACTAGAGTCATCTAACTGTGTCAACTAGAGTCTCACCTACTCTCATCTCTAATAGGTGACTGCACTAAAAGTAAGTAAATAAATAAACAAACTCCTTAACAAGTTGAAGACACTCTCATTCTATGTTAATTAGGGAAAGGCTTTTACGGCTAGAGTTATCAAGTGTTTATAAAAAGAAAGGCCTGTTTCCAGTAAGCAAGCAAGGGAAATGAAAGAATTTACAAGTCTACCCAGAACTACCTTGGGAGATTATTGCCTAAGCCAAGTGACTAAAGCTATGTTACATTGATTTAATTTAGAATGAATATATATATTCTAGTATCTAAAAGAAAGAGAATTTTAGTTGATTAAACAGATTTCAAAGAGCTTTAAGACTTCAAACAATTCTTACAAATCAATTTATGTATTTCAAGTACACGATCCTAGCATATGGATTACATTTTGAACAAGTATAAACAGGTCAAATATTAAGTCAGTAAAAGCCTGAGAGAGAGAGGGAAAAAAGTAAGATTGTACTTGCCCTCAGTTGTCTGTAATTGAATTATCTCCAAATGTGGAAAGATTTTTCCTGTCTCCTATATATAATACAAAACTCACCCAAATACTGAATTTTTCTGTCTTTTTCTTCTTACTATTATTAAATATTGCAGTGGAAAAAGACTTCATGGGTAATAAAATGTAAAATGCCATTTTATAACTGCTCTATGATGTTCCACTATATTTATTTACTTATTTATTTATTTGTATAGACATCAAGTACCACAGCATATGTGAAAATCAGAGGACAACCTGTGGAGGTCAGTTGTTTTCCTTTCACCATGTGGGTCCTACAGAGGGAACTCAAGTGATCTTGCATGGCAGCAATCACCTTAATATTTGAGTCATACCACCAGCTCAGTATAACTTATTTCGAAAACAGTTCTAATTATATACTTTTAGGTTACTAGGAACTTCGGAATCTTTATAGCTTGCACTATTTAATTTGTAAATGGAAACAAAATCACATTCAGGTAGAGGAAATTGTTATCTAAATCAAACACACAAACATCAGTGAGCTAACATATTTGTCTCCTTATACCCAGATCTAATTTCACTGCTTCAGTGTTCCCAAGTTTCTACAAATAAGGCAGCAAAAATGAGTTTCATTGTCAAATCTGTACAAATGATGCTGTGTGCCTAACGCCTCTGAGATACTCATTAAATATCTCAGCAAAATAAAAGAACATATCACTGTATATGTAGTATGTAGTGATCTCAAGCCACAGATGAACTGCTCTATCACTGGTTATAGAAAGTTCCACAGAAGACCCATGTCAAACCTGAGATGACACCAGTGATATCCACCTGCCAGTGTTTACTCTTCAAGATGAGTAGGTTCTGTGACTTGCTTCTGACAAATAGAATATGTTGAAGGCAATTGTCACCCTTAGAGTTTCTGTTACTGAGAAAAAAATGTCGTGACCAAAAGCAACTTAAAAAGGAAAAGGCTTATTTCAGTTTATAACACTCAGGTAACACTTTATCATTGAAAAAAGTCAGGGCAGAAACTCAAGGCAGGAGTCTGGAAGTAGGAACTGAAGTACATGCCATGTAGGAATTCTTGTTGCACATTGGCTTGTGGCTCATGGCTTGCTCAGCTTGCTTTCTTAGAGCACCCAGGACCAAATGCCCAGCAGTGTCACTGCCTCCAGTGAGCTAGTCTGTCCCATATCAATCATTAATTAATCATTTCATTTTCTTGAAAATGCTGTATAGACTTTTTTATAAGCCAACATTGTTGTTTTTTTTTTTCAGTTGAGAGTCCCCCTCTCCAAATGACTCTAACTTATGTCAAGACGATATAAAACTAACCAACACAGAAATGTAGACTTCTCTTATAATTACACATTATACAGCTATGTTATTGGATTTCATGTCCATGATGAACATACTAATAAGGGGGGGAGGACGAAAGAGGAAGAAAGAGAGAGACAGACAGACAGACAGACACACACACACACACAGAGAGAGAGAGAGAGAGAGAGAGAGAGAGAGAGAGAGAGTCTTACTAGATGAGCATGACTTACTAGAAGAACAAAGTTGGGTGAGAAGGGAAGGAGCCTGGAGATAGGAGCATGAATATTATCCAAACTCACTGAATGAACTTCTAAGAAAACTAAGAAAGGCATCAAGTCAGGACAATAAGTAAAGACTATTACCCATGCAGAGACAGCAAACATGAGTGAGGAACTCTGCAGAACAGGGTACATGCCACTCAACTACTGCTAGGGAAAGCTGCTCTGTCAGTCAGGAACATTTGGTTGCTGTTTTGAAATCGGCAAGATTTATAACACATAAAGGGTATATGGATGAATATCGAGAAGTAAAAGTGAACTCTGATCTGGATCCTGTGACAGGCTGTGCCCTTTGCCAAGCACAATTTACACTTTCCTTTCATATTCCTCTCCACTACAGACTTTGGTGTTTCTGCCTACCTGCAGCCTATAAATATGCTTCTGCTAATTGGAGGCACTCAGGGAGATATTTGAAAAAATATATGTGAGATGATAGCCTTTATCCTGGTGCTAGTTCTAGAAAGGAAGGCGCTGGAGACCTATGATGGGGGACATCCTTCTCTATATATGTTTGTCTTATTGGGTGATAAATAAAGTACTGTTGGCCAATAGGAAAGCAAGATAGGTGGGACTAGGAGTAAAGGGGGCTTCTGGGAAATGTAGTAAAGAAGTCTTGTGATCCAGGCAGGCAGTGACATAGCAGGCAGACTCAGAATATAAGCAGAGATAAGAAGGGCATCATCCTCTTGCTCTTCCTCTTCCTCCTGCTCTCTCCTCTACGGAGCCACCATGTGATCCCGGGAAGTGGATGACAGTGGAAGGCATCCTCAATAAAACAAGTCTTATAAAATATATAGATTCATGATAATTAAAACTGGCTATCATATAAGAAATCCTAGTCAATTGGCCAGCAGTATTGTAAACTAATATAAGACTCTGTGTGTTATTCTAGGCACCCACAGGCCTCAGGCGGATGGAGTAAAGACTTATCATTACAGACCTGGGCAGCACAAAGTACAATGGCAACTCTTTCCTGATCCCCACATAACACACACTGAAATATGTTCCTGGAATCAAAACCTCCTGTGTTAGAGCTCCGAACCCAGCCCCGCCAAATTATCCAAGAATTTTGTCAATATAGCATTACTTCAGCATATTATTTTGTAAGCACATGATTATAGACTTTTCTTGTTGAAGTGTCTAGACTTTCTCACACATAGAAAGAGAACAAATTGCTCTTAACCTGATAAACTATAAAAATGTCCTTAATCCTATAACAAATAACTACAAATGTCAACCATTCTCAATTCCATTCACTAGTATACCACTAGATCTTCTAGCTAGCATAAAAGGATAATGAAAAGAATAAAGGATACATGCATCAGAATGGAAGACAATCTATTTATTATTCTCAGCTGAAATGCTCAGATATCAACATGATCTACAGAGTTAAAAAGTGAATGTATCAAGGCTACTGTGCAATAGATCAATATGCAGTAATCTATTGCAACTTGCATATGCTAACAATAAAGTAGAGTTTACATGTTGATACATCTTTACAACAGCAGAGAGAAAAATCATTAAAGACATAAGGAGCAGTAAGATGTGGAATTTTCAGGAAAGTGGGATGAAATTGGAAATTATTATGTTAAGCAAAATAAGCCAGACTTAGAAATGGCATTTTCTCATATGAGGAAATAGATTTGAGTATACAAATATGTAGGGGGGAGGACTATGTGTGAAGAGGAGATCTTAAGGGGATGGGATAAAAGGAAAATGGAATTCATGTAACATAAAGTAGGGAGGTACCATCGAGAATACATAGATAGAAAAGGTCTATTAGAGATAAAGATGACTAAGACCTAAGGCCATATGAAAGTGACAAAACCAAACTCATCACTTTGTAAGTGTGTTTTAACAACTGTTAGAAGGAGAACATCTAAGGACCCCTAGTGAAACTTTGAAGTAAAGATCTAAGAAGAACTACTCTTCCTGTCTGCCATACCTCTCTAAGCTCCTTGAGAAGAGGCATTATTCATGGCCTCCCTATTGAGATTCCCTGAGAATCTAGCAGAGTGCTGACATAAATTTGACACTCAAACAGGTGACATACATTTAAAATCTAGATGCCACATCCAAAGAAAAGGCAAGTGTTTTAGAAGAAAGGCCACCCACGACCCCAGGAAAGGAAAAAACACAATCTCACATCTCCAATTTCAATGTCTCATTGCTCTGTAAGAAATAAACTGCACTTTAAAAAACCATTGCTTTAGCAGCTTTCATGTAAATTACATCTTTCCTAATTATCCTAAACTGCTACTGTTGATTAAGTACAGTAGGTTTAAGAAATAACCGCTTAAATTACTTTTCATCTCCAATTCATTTTCAAGATGACTGCAATTTGAATTGACTGACAACCCAAGTACTGAGCTCTTAAGATAAATGGTAAAACCCAAGTTTTGGATATCTTGTTCCACTAGTATCTATAGAGGCATTTTCAAGAGATAAAGAAGGAATTCAAGTGAAGAGCTGTTTGTTGTCCACCTTGATATGGTGTCTACTTGCAACCAAATCTCTCCTACTGACATGAAGCCCAGAGTTTGCAACCTCTGATAAAAGCAACATTTTATTATGTACCCCATGAGTAGTGGAATAATGAGAGTGTCCTCACAGAGGCTGCAAATCTGAGTGGTCTCTTCACTTTCTTACCTGTGGCATCAAAAATATCAATACATTGCTGATGTGTGATGAATTAATAAAGAACAAATACTGAATCAAGTGATACTTAATATAAATGAATGACAAAGACAACAACATCCAATATAGTTGGTAACTCATCCAGAACATTGATTTGTGAGGAAATGCTCTGTACCACTGGAATAATAATGAATCTTGACTTAGAACTTTTTATTGCTATCTGGTTTGAGCGACTATAATCTTAAAATGGCAAAAATCTTAGTCTCCTTTAACTTGCAGAATTGATGGCAAATTCCTGTTATTCCAGCACTTAGGTGATATTGGAAGGTGTGAATATGAGTTTACCATGATCTACATAGTGAGTGCCAATCAGCCAGGGATAATAGCAAAACATTGTCTCAAATTGATTAACTAAAGCTCAATTTCTTTAGGTTGATTCTTATACAATTCCCTCCCACTCCTTACATTATGCATAGATGGTTGGCATCTAGACACATGAAAAATCTCCCTGTAATCTTTTGTCCCCAAGAGGAGAAAAGCTACTGTAGAAATAAAACCCTAAGTAGCAACTAGAAGAGGCATACACTCAGCTTTCCACAGCAAGGAGGCTAGCTACCATCACTGTGGCTGACAGAGGCTCCAAGAATGACAGAGCTTTACAATGGGAGCAAGGTCATCTCCCGGAAAGACAGGGTTTGAGATGTCTGCACCAAAAAGATAGATGTGAGAAAACCAGAGTCAATAAGTTGAATGGTTAGGGAGACACATATTAGACTTCTTCAAATACTGGAAATGAGAAAGAAGTTCATAAAATTTAAAAAGCTTAAATTTAAAATTTAAAAAGGTATTTATGCAAAATCCAACATTTTGAAAGCTTGCGTCCTATAGTGATTGTGATTTGACTTCATAGACACGTTTTTCTAAAGACTCTAAGAGTCACATTTGTATGTGGGTCTCACCATGCCATCATCCATTGATGTGTATCATATTTCTACATGTAAGCTAGTTGGGTATCTGCCCTCCTGAGTTGTTCTTATCACCCATTGTGTTGGGTTATCCTCTGACCCAATTAAAATGAGGACTGTAATCCTACACAACTGTCAGTTGTCAGAAACAAACACATTGGAGGCTCCTTTCTCTAGACATGCCATCTCTCAGCCATTTCTATACTCCTCCAATGTATAGTGAGGGTCATGAAGAGAGATTCTGGAAGGTTTCTGTCAAACATACTGGACTCCAGCCTTCTCAACAAAGCATCCCCTTGATCAGGTTAACACCCACCCAGAGACAAGTCTGCGAACCAGCTCTAGCTCCCTGTCCCCTGTCACTTCCACTGAATTTTCTACTTTGTTCATTCTATCCAGATTTGGCGCTGGAAACAGAAAATGCCTTTTCTTTCAAAATTCAATAGCCCCATTTGCTTTTTTCCTGATTCTTTTGCTAGTTTTGAATAGTAAAAGAGAAGGGGTTATACTCTCAGCAGCATTTTCCTCTATTCTAAGGTTTATAGAATGGATTTTAAGCTCTGTGTTCTCTGGGATTTTTGTGCTTGGATTCTGGAATTTGAACTAGGTTAACAAGCACTTATTCCAGTAGATAATAGCCTCTCTATTCAGCCGCATGCCATTGCTCTCAGGGAAGGTCTTTCCTACAGCTTCCCGGTAATCATCTTAAAGGATCAACCACGAAGACCTGAATTCATCACTGGCTGTCCGGCGTTCCTATATGAAAGGAGCGAATAGGGAGAATCAGGTACTCATCATGCTTGAATGGAATTGGTAACAGGCAGGCAGGCATGGTAGGCTGTTGCCTGAGCAAGGGAAATTGGGTTAGTAAAAAGAAATGAAAGAATAAAATCTTTCTCCTTTTGTACTTGTCTTACAAGTACTTGACCACCTCTTTCTTATGATGACTAAGGCCCAATGAATTGGATGAAAATAACTGGACTTCTAACACCTGTAATTTATCATGTTCAATATTTTAGTGGTACTTCTTGAGAAGTATTAAAATTGTTTCAGAAGAGAAGACAAAAAGAATATAAAACATAAAGGAACAGGAAGTTTGTAGTAAGATTTTGTCTCCTAAAAATGTCAGAGAGGTTATACTTGTGAAGGTTCACCAACACAGTGAAGGGACTATCCCCACCCCAGCCGACCCCCCCAACCCCCCATTTTGGCAGCCATGACAGGCTAACATGTGCTCATCTGAGGTTACTGGGCCTGCCTTGGTCACTAGGAGGTCAGATGCCCTCCTCGTGGCTAGGAACCAATCAGAAGTTAGCTGGCAGGGCTATGATTTATGGCCCTGGGTGTGCTTTATGGACAAGTACACAACAGTGATGTGCAGAGCATAGCAAACACATTGGGAGGGCCCCATAATAACCAGTTGACCAATCAACACAGACCATGTTTCCAAGCCTGCAAACGCACCAATCCTGAGACGGTTGCTTACTTCTAGACACTCCCCTTTCACTGCTCTAAAAGATCCTTATTTCCTGGTTTCTCGGGGTCTTTCTCTAGCCATCTGCCACAGTGGATGGATGAAAAGCCCGAGCTAATGGGGTGTCTCATTAAATAACTGCGATAAAAGACTCTTTACTTTTACATTGAAATGGGCCTCTTGGTGATTTAGGGGTTCAGAATTTGGGCACAACAGCGCCTGTCTAAACAAGACTTGAGCAATGATACCCATGGAAATGCTGAACTGAAAGGGGAAAACTCGAGGGTCTCAAGCCTAGACAAAGCTACAAGCATCTACAGAATTGGAAAAGCAGGAGAAATGGTCATCCCCAAGGAAGAGACCCTCAATTGGCTATCCAACACGAAGTGGACAACTCTGAGATCATAAATGAAGTAAATACATTACCGATGTAAGAAATTCTCAAAAGAAAAATAAAATTTGCTTTTGGAAACAAATCATAAAAAATAAACATTTTCAAAAGGTAAAAATAAAGGTTTATTTGTAAAAAAAGAAACAAAACTAATTATAAATATGAATACTAGTATAACAGACCTGAAAACCATGATTTAATAATCAGTTTGCTTGAATTTTCAGAAACAAGAACTAGATAAAGAAAACTGATTTATCATGAATATCTAATCTCAAGATATATGTTTTCTGATTAGAGAAAAAAGTATATGTTAAACCAGATCTAAATAATTACTAGCACTGTGGTTGATGATTATGTGTGTTAACATACTTAATCATTGTAATAAATTTACAAAGTAGTGGGCAATATTGTTACTTCTTAAGCTCAACTTAAGTCCTAAAAATACAAAGAATGTACTACTTAAGGTCATATAGTCAGTGACCAAATTTGGATGCAAAATCAAGGTTCTATTAAGTTAATGTACTGTCTTGACTTCTGCCATGAAAATGTTAACTCCAGTGTCTGCCACAAGAGAGCTGACAAAAAAATTATCTCCAGCACTCTGCCATGTGTAATTGCCATGGATAACTTTCTCCTCAGAGGATCAGACTTGTGGGATTCCCTCCAACATTGGATTCTAATATCTCTAAACTTCATTTTGCTTCTAAATTAATTAGATTGCAAAACAGAGCCCACTCTAACTTATCTTCAATCATTTCTTACAGCTCACCTTTGTTTAAGAAGATACTAGAGGGAATAGATCTCAGATACTGCTCAATTGAACAGGAGTTTGCCTTTAACTTTTCTCATATAGCTCCCTCACCATTTTTAACTTTTCTCATATAGCTCCCTCACCATTTCCCTTTGTCCTATAGATTCAAAACCTTTTTGCAAAAAAAAAAAGTGTCATGCTTTCTCAAAAGGAGATCTGAGTCTTGTATATAGTATAAAACAACATCATGGAAGTTATTTATGTACATTGAGCAAATATATACTAAACATCTACTCCTGGCCCTGCCTGAAAGGTCTGTGTCTTAAAGATATACTGATATTACTGAGAGGAGATAATAATCAAATAAATGAAAAAAATATTCTAGCATGAGCAGGAGTTTGCAAAAAGATACTGCAATAGGCTATAGTTTAGACAGAAAATTGGGCCATCTGGTAAATACTCCCTTGGTAGATGGCATCTTGATTGAGACTCAAGGAAAAGGAGCTGAATCACATGAGGCAGACAGAACAACTATATTAAGTCTCTGAAATTCTCAGAACTGTTAAGGCTAATGTGGCACTAGTATAGGACCAGGGAAAGTGGATCTACCCTAAGGTCACACAAGTGAACGTACAGGCAGCTGAAGCACACCATTTGTAAGCCAGTCACAAGTTTGGCTTGCATTCTGAGCTGCATCAGCAAGGGTTCACAGAACCACTAGATGTGACATAGAAAGGGGGATCTTAATGCAATTGTGGGAGATGGTTGAGCAGTTTGTTTGACTGTTGCTTCTATGCCTGGCTCTGGTCCTGTGATCATCCAGCAGGCATTTGAAAGAAAAACATGGGCACAAAATATGGGTGAAAAGGAGAAAATCTGCAATGCACAAGAACAAGAAGGGATGAGCTAGGAACCACAGGGCAAATTGAACAAAGCAAGCCACCACAAAGTATAACTGGAAGACAATGAATTGTCTAGAGCATTGAGATCACGAAACCGAACTTTTTTTTTTCAGAATCATTACCATGACTACTGTGATTGAAGCAAAGTAAGTTGGGAACACAGTTCAAACCGAGATGCAGGAAAAGCCATTTAGGAATCTAATGGAGCCAGTGGTATTCTGGTAAAGGCTTAACAATTTACTAGGGGAAGGGAAGAAAAGATTTATGCATTTATTCATTTGGAGAGCACGAAACCTCTCCCCATAGCTTCCACAGGTTCAGCAACCAAATTTTAACATTTTACAAAATTTCAGAAATTTAAAAGTCAATATGTACAAGCTGATACCAACCAACTCCAGCACATGAAGTTGTCCATTGGGGGAGGGGAGTGGGAAAGGATAAAGGGATGGAAGGAAAAATTCAATATTAAAATCACTTGACAGTAGAATTGAAAAAACCTTCCTATTGATTTGAATGAGGGGGGACATAAAGAGCAGTGTTTGTATTTGTACACTAGCAAGCAGCTATCTCACTTACTTGAAAAAACAAAATTTGTATTTTAGCCATGATAACTTATAATACAAAAATAAAACAAATCAATCAGTAATTAGTGTTTGAGAGAAAGTGACAACTGAGACAAGATTTTAAATTTGTTATCCTGTAATTAGTATGCATGATCATTGTACAATCATTCACTGGTGTCTGTAAGAGTGGGATATCTATTAGGTCCAAGGACCTCTTGCTAGTATCACAATCCATGGATTGAGTCCCTTCTATAGAAGGGTTTTGGATTTTCCCACACATAGTACCTTATGCCTTACATCCACTTAGATCGCCCATTTTACCAAACATAAAAGAGCTGCCACTGTATTATTTAATAAATAGTGACACAAGATGTCTGTACAATTTCAACACACATACAAATTTTTCCAACATTTTCTACCATTCGTTAGTTGTATCCAAGTGTGCAACCCCTAGACACAGTTATTTATTGCTAATCTATTGGGCATGGTCAACTTCCTTTAAGTATGGTTAGGTAAATAACAATAGTAATTCCATGACACACCTGATGACCAAGACTCTGGGTAACTCTAACTCATAGTCTTCAATAAGTTTGTAGTCCCAGTGCTGTCCAAGGCTGTGGTCTCATTTGAGGCCTCATCTAGAGAAGGCTCAATCTTCAAGATCAGCCAAGTAGTTTTTGACAAGATTAGGTTACTCATAGGTTATTGGACTAAATATATATTTAGCTCCTTTAGTTTAATTTAGTTTTTTTAAGGTACTAAGTTTCTCTCAGAATGAGAGATCATAAACAATAATATAACTCATACAGATGTCAGTTGTCCTATAGAATACTCTTAGGCATAGTATCTCTCACCTTCATACATAGAGATAGAGGAGACTATGTGTGTCAGGGATCTCACTAGATTCACATCAGACTATGGGTGTTGCAAAGGAAGAAGTAGAAAACAGGCCAAGAAGAAAGAAGTGAAATGTAAAAGAGAAGGAGGCTCCATGGAAACAAGGAGGAAGATACTATTTTTAAAAGCTAGCATTCATCAGCTGTGAAGATGGTAGTAAAAAGTCAAGTATGAGAAGTATTGCCAAGGTCCAGCAACATGGCAGATGCAAGCAAACTTGGAGACTATTTTAGTTGATTTATGAGGGTAAACACTCTATGAAGATGAGAATAAAATGTAAAGAATACAACATAAATTGTGTGGGGGAAGTTTTCCTTTATCAGCAACAAGGCATGTATGACATTATCTGAATTAAGGCCTCAACACTTACAACTCAAAAGTTAAAATATATGCTAATGGGGGGGCTGGGGGAGATGATTCAATGGGTAAAGTGCCAGCCTCATAAGCCTGAAGAGCTGAATTTAAGCCAGGTGTGGTGGTATATAGCTATATCACTAATAATGTGGAAACAAGTATAGGCAGATCCTCAGAGCCTTCTGGTTTGCCAATATAGTCAACTGACAAGCGCTGGGATTTCAGAGAGACCTTGTCTCAAAAGACAAGTTAGGAATAATAGAGGAACATTTTCTACATCAACCTCTGGCTTCCTGGCTTCCATATATATATACCCATCCTATAAGCCTGCATACCCCAAACTCTACACACACACACACACACAAAAAAAATACTACTACTGCTGCTGCTGCTGCTGCTATTTTTGATTTTTCAACTCAATCCCCAACCTAAAACTAGATATTTGGAGTTTCTGGTGTTTCATCTTTCAGGCCTTTTAGGAAATATCCTCATTGGCTCAAGCCAGTTGGAAATGAGTTTCTGGTATTTGTGAGCTACCATTATGCTCAATATTGGTTCTCTTCTGTGTCCCTCAGCAAGATGATGTGCATTGCATCTCTCTTCCTTTAGTATGAGATACTTTGCTGGGAGGCTTTTGTCAGTATTCTTGCAAACAGATCCTTCCTGTACAATTGCAGTGGAACTTCTAAACATTGTGAGTTGAATTAGCTTTGACTCAAAGAGAATCTCCCACTAGAGAAGGAGATGAAATGATTCATGTCTTATTACTCTCAGACATTGTACATTGATTAGAATGTGGAGTGGGAGGGGAAAACACTAATAGTGATGGATGCAACTGAGGTTTGCGTTTCTGGTTATCTGCCATTACTTTTAACACAGTAAAAATCTATTCAATATTCCAGAGAATAATTAACAATCCATATTTAACCACAGGTTTGGATATAGCAACCTCAGCTTTTTCCATGAGAAAACATCTTGCTAGACTTCATATCCATGCAGCGCCATTCCTTTGAAGAACATAGAGCTCACAATAAAACTGTCATCAACGAGAATGACCCTATTGTAGTATGAGAAGGTTCATATAAAAAACAAGGTACACCATAAAATTATTTCCGGGAACACAGGAAAACATAGACTTCTTAGAAGTAATAGTAAACATCTTTCTTCATGAAATGTTAGCATCTTTATGATGTGGTATTTGTTAACTTTTAAAACAATTAGTTTTAGCAATTATTAAATTAGAAATTGTCAACTGTTACATTTCTGGTACATATAAAAAATATGTCTGAGAGAAGAGGAAAACAACTATTCCTATAGGATCTAGATACTTCTTGTCCTCCTTCAGTTTTACGGGGTAGATTACTGTGTTGTTTCACATGAAGAAAATCTTACTAGGGGTTCTTAAGACAGACATGGTATTGGATTATAAACAATTTCTTGTTTATGGTCAACCTCATTCTTTTGAGAAGGATTCTGTACATTTGTAAAGTCAACAGTAGAATCATTAATATATTATCTTCTACCTAATATTTTCAATACCTTATATATATATATATATATAGTATTATTATTTTGGTTGGGCTTTTTATTGCTGTGAAGAGACACTGGGGACCACAGCAACCCCTGTAAAGAAAAACATTTAATTTGGGCTGGCTTACAGTTTCAGAGGTTTAGTCTATTATCATCATGGTGCAGGCAGACATGGCATTAGAGGAGCTGGGAGTTCTACATCTGAAGGCAACAGAAAGTGACCTGAGACACTGGGTATGGCTTAAGCATATATGAGACCTCAAAGCCCAACTCCACAGTAACAATCTTCCTCCAACAAATCCACACAACCACTCCAACAAAGCCACAACTCCTAATAGTGCCATTTTATTTCAAACCACCACATTCTACTCACTGGCCCCCAAAGGCTTGTATCCATATCACAATGCAAAAAATACATTCAGTCCAACTTTAAGCCCACATACTCTGGTACAGTCTCAACAGTGTTACAAAGTCCAAGTTCAAAGTGTCTTCAGAGATTTGTGCAATCTCTTAACTGTGAACCCCTATACAATCAAAATCAAGAATAACAGACCAAATACTTCCTATATATAATATAGGCACAGGATATACATCACCATTTCAAAATGAGAGGGAGGGAGAGTAGAAAGAAAATACTGTGCCAAAGAAAAACAAACAAACAACAACAACAAAAAACCCAGCTATGCAAACTCCGAACTCTGCATCTCTATGTCTGATATTGAAATGCTCTTCAGATCTCCAACTCCTTTCAGCTTTGTTGACTGCAACATACTTCTTTCTCTCTGGCCAGTTACACTCCTGTTACCAGCTTTCTTTGGCAGGTATCCTATGACACTGGCATCTCTAACATCTTGGGGCCTCCAGGGTAAATCTAGGCTTCTCCCTCACAGCTTCACACAATGGCATCTTTAGGCCTCCATTGAGGGACACCCCTGACACATGCCTGACCTCAGTAGTATTTCTCAACTTTGGAAGGAGATTCCATGACTCCCTCTTTCTGTCCTTGGCTCTAAGCCTTGTGTGGCTGAAGTTTCTAAAGTTTTGCTGCTTTCTGGGGCTGGAACATGGTTCCCTTGTTCAATTACATCTTCACCAGTTTTCTGTTTTTGATGGTTTCCTTCACTGTTTAAGTTTGGCTATTCAGGAACTTGCTCTATACACCAGGCTATCCTTAAACTCAAAGACCTTCCACTCTATGCCTCCAGAGTGTGGGGTTTAAAGGTGTGCGCCACCACACCTATCTCTAAGATTTTCTTTAATTCCTCTCCACCAGTTGGAAACTTAGCTGGGTGGGATCTTGCCCTGAGGTCACCATTCCCTTTATTACATTTCTTAATATTTTTTATTTCCTTGAACACAGAATTTAGCTCCATTCCACTTCCTGCTGCTCCCTTTTCCCTCAAATTTTACATTTTGTAATTTCCCTTATTCTCAGCTTGCTCCTTTTCATTATAAATCTTCATTAGCGGTACCACTAATAACCACATGACAAAATCTATACTAGGCTATGTTGAGATTTCCTCTTCCAATGGAATTAATCCAACTCTCTTCACTTTAGCCTCAGGCAAACTCTTTGGACAAGGGCAAAAGGAAGCCACATTCTTCATTAAACTATCACAAGAACAATCTCTAGGCCACATTTTAATAGTTTTCTCCTCCGAAACCTCTTATTCCAGCCCCCCCACCCCCCACACTCCACCCCCCCACCCTGCCCCATGGATCAAGTTATCATCAGCACAATTACCTTCCATGTTCCTATTAGTATGGACAATTAAGGAGTGCTTAAAGCATTCCACTACTTTCTTAATTCAAATTATCAAAGTCCAAATTCCTCCAAACAAAAACATGGTCAGGTCTATCATAGCAATACCCGGTCCTGGTACCAACTTCGGTTAGAGTTTCTATTGCTATGAAGAGTTCCCATGACCATGGCAACGTTTATAAAAGAAACATTTAGTTGGATGGCTTACAGTTTCTTAGCATTACAGTCTATTATCATCATTGTGGAACTTGGTGGCATGCAGATAGACATGGTGCTGTAAAAAGAACTGAGAGTTCTACATTTTGTAGACAACAAGAAATGAACTGAGACACTGGGTATGGCTTGAGCATACATGAGACCTCAAAGCCTGCTCCCACAGTGACATACTTCCTCTAACAAGGCCATACCCACTCCAATAAAAACATATGTCCTAATATTGCCACTCCCTCTGGGAGCCATTTTCTTTCAAACCACCACAACTCCTATCTGCCCTTGAAAATCCAAGACACAAATAATTCACTGATTTTCAAGCTTAGCAATGAATATAGTTAGCTTTGACAAAAAGTTTTCAATATATTGAGCATAAAATTATAAGTATTGCAAATAAATCAAGTGCCTTCTTTTGGTATCTTGCCACTGGATGTTTCTTAGAAAATTTTACTATAGTACTTATGAATTTAACCAATTCTCTCTCTCTCTATCCCCCTTCCTCTCTCTGCTCCCTTTCTCCCACTCTATAATATACAACATATATATTGCATATGGATATAATAATTTAATAAGCATATAAGTAGTGTTTTCCTATACTAAATGCATTATGAATTCAAGACAAACATATATGTATGATGGGGGAAGTACTTCTGTGTATGTTTATCTTATTGATTGTTAAATAAAATGCTGTTTGGCCAATGAGACAGTAAGTTAGGCAGGACTAGGAGTCAAAGAGGATTCTGGGAAATGTGTAAAGAAGTGTTGATCCAGGCAGGAAGTGACATAGCAAGGAGACATATTTAAAGAAGGAGAAACAGGAAGTGTCCCTCTTTTCCTCTCTGCTCCTGCTCCAGTGGCACAATGTGATCCACCGGCAAGGAGGCACGCCAATAAGGTGTCCGATAAGATAAATCTTATAAAATATATAGATTTATGATAATTAAGACTGAGCTAACACATGAGGAATCCTAGTAATTGGCCAAGCAGCTTTGAACCTAATACAAGTTTCTGTGTATTCATTTGGGCCCTAACTCAGGCGGGCAGCTGGTGTAAAACTCACATGTGGCGGTGGGGCTCAAAGATTTATCGTAACATATGTAGAAGTCCATAATGACTTAATTTAATTTTCATGGCTGTGATAGACACCATGACTTCAAGAAACTTATGGAGAAAAGGGTTTATTTCACTTTATAGCTTATATTCCTTCATGAATGGGAAGGTGGGAAGAAACAAGCAAGGCAGGAACCTAGAGGCAGGATCTGAAGGAGCGACCATGGATAAATGCCATTTACTACATTACTCATAGTGTGGCTATGTCTGTCCTTTTATACAACCAAGATCACCAGCCTACAGTGGGCACCTCCAACAATATGAAAACACACACACACACACACACACACACACACACACACACACACACACACACTAAATAGACACTCACTCAAAATGGGTGGTCAATGAATCAGTAAGAGTAAAGATCTAGCTAGGACAATGACTTCAATAGCAAACCATTCAATAACCCAGAATCACAGACTGACTTCAAATAATTTACCAAGAAATTGTGAAGTCACTGACATTTCTAAGGTCTTCACCCTAAAGTAATCCAAAAGTTAAGCTATTCTAGAATAGACTATGAATAAAAACAGCATGCTCATCTTACAACTGTTACAAAACAAACTTAGCAATGCAAGTAACCAGCCTAATGTGTTCATTGATTTTGAGGTGTAGATATTCAAAGTACACAGCCCAAAGCCAAAAGTGTAATAGCATATTGTTTTAGTTTAATCTTTTTTAAAAGAAAATCATTTTGCTCTGCAAAGTCTGGTATTTCTTTTAAAGAAAATTGAAACACTAGAAATAACAAAATATATTGGAGCCAAAACCAGCTATGAAACACAGGTAGTAGGTACAGACCTTGAGTGAGACAACTCAACTTAGCAATCATAGACAACAATCCCAAGAGAAGATAGACTCTCTCTTGCCTTTCATAACACATCTGAGAAGATGCTGCATCCGCAGGTGTATCCAAATGAAAGAGGAGAGTTATTAGGTCCTTGTTCAGTGAAAAGTGTGTGGAAGACACCTTAGGGAGAGAGCGGGTGACAAAAAGATACATTTGGAGATATTTTGAGAAATGTAATGTTCTGCTGCCTTCGCTCTCTTGCCAATAATCCATTTATTATTCACATGTAAAATTCTCAAGTTTAATCCAATTGAATCTGCCTCAAGCTAAACCTCTTTTTATTGAAATCAGGTCCAGGTGCAGCTAGGACTCTTTAAGTAGCATGGCTTCCATGTATTTCTTCAGTGCTGTCAGTGCTCAGTCTGAAAGCTTGTGAACAAAAAGTGCCTTCCCCATACTCAAACTCAGAACAATGGGATGCCCATAGGATTTCTGCTGTAAACATTGCCATTGGAAAGGGTTGAGAAACACACTGGAAACCTTGCTATTTGGAAGTGATAAAACTAGCATGTTTCTTAAGAAACTGGGCCTGCTGCTGCTGCTGCTGCTACAGTTGTTTTTGTTGTTGTTGTTGTTATGTTAGTTTTGGCTCTGACCTCTCAGCTCTTGGCTCTGCCTTCTGAGGCCTGAGATTTTTCTTAAGGAAAAAAAATATTCTTTTATTAGTCTCTGCGAGTATATATGCAAGTCACAAAAAGTGTGTGGAGGTCAAGGGACAACCTTGTATAGGCAGATCTCTCCTTTAATCTTTACATAGGATTGTGGGATTGAACTGGGGCTGCCAGGACTGTATGACAAGCACCTTTTACCCACAATGACATTTTACCAGCCATGTGCTGCTCACAGGAACAGCTTCTGTGGACCAGCTCCTCACAGCCTGCCATTGCAGCAGGATGTCAAGATACCAATGAAGTTGAAATTGCATCCACTAATATACAGCCTTCAAGCCTTACCATATCACTTTATTGTAGTTAGTGATAAGAATTCCAGGTTTAAGTAGGAACATTACATGCATGACTTCTCAGTGCGAGAAGTGGTCAAGCAAAATTCTAAGAAAAATGTGGCAGATTGCAGATAATATTTTATCCATTTTGGAAAACTGGTGCCTCTGGGGAATGTTGACTTTTAGAATGGAAGGTTTCCACTCATTCCTCAGAATCTTAATCCAGTTTAACTAATACTAATAAAGTTAGATGTAAAGTCAAATGTATTTAATGCCTGTAGAAGCATTGCTACCATATCCATATCCAGCATCACTCTTCCAATGAAATCTTTCAAAGTGCATAAAGTCAAGTTCATCCAAGGCTTCTATGAGCTGGACATAAAAGTGCTCTGACCTTACCTTAGTTTGCATTGGCGAGAAATCTGTAATCGAGAACAGATGGTGAAAATAGTAGCATAGCCTGTGTCTAGAATAAGGAGGCTTTATATTTTTGCTAAAGAATAGCACCCAACTGACCCCAGATGTGTTTCACCCACACTTCACCTTATTTTCTGGCTGCACTGGATCTCCATCTTTGCATATCCCATGCAGTTTAGTCTCTTTTCACATCTCTGGTGATTCATAACTTTCCTCTTCTGCATACTGGTCCACAAGCCTCAGGCTTACTTGCCTTTGGGTTGCCTCATTTATTTTGGATAATAAATGTGGAGAAAGAATGTCTGAGGAGAACATAAGAGAACTGGGAGATTGCCGTGTGAATAAAGTACTTGCTCGGCAAACATGAGGACTTAAGATCTCCAGCAACTGTGAGTGAGCCAGGCAATGCCTTGGGCATATAATCCCATAGTTTGAGGAAAGAGACAGGTGGATAATAAGGGCTTGCTGGCCAAACAGTCAGATAAAGTAAAAAGGTCCCTGTCTCAAAAACTATGGTGGAACACACTAGAAGACATCTCAATATAAAACCATGGCTGCCACATGGACACACACTAGTATGTGCACCTACATACACACGTGGCAGGGGAGAAATCACTGTATTGATATCCTTCTCTGATTTCTCATGAGATACTCGGGCTGCTAAGTGGAAGAGTGAACTGCTTTCCTCTTGGCACCAGTAACAGTAACTTTGCACCTGAGCCCTGCAGGCCAGGTTGTGTTGGTAGTTCCTATTATGGCTAATTTCTGAGGATTTCTCCATCCTTGGTTGATTCTTACATCCTTTTCAACCCCTCTCTAAGTAAGTCTATTTCGAACATAACACTAGTATAATTCTGGTTGTGTAACTCTTCATTGTTCTGTAGCCCCAGTAACTGCCCCTAATCAAATATATTGGACCTCACTTGGTTGGTGCCCAGCAGAAAGTTATGCTCATAAAAAGGCGTCAAGTTGATATCCTTTGCTCTTATGCTATAATGTAGGTTAAATATGTTCCCTAGAAATCATGTGTCAGAAATCTCGGCTCCATAAAGTAGGGCCAAGAAGTAGGGCTAATAGGCCAATTAGGTCATGAGGGTGGCACCCAAATGAATAGATAATGTAAGTGATAAATGATTTGAGGCTGTGAGCTCCCTCTCTTGTTCATTCTTGCCTTCTGTTTCCTCTCCTTTTCAGAAATGAAGCAGCAAGAAAACTCTCACTGGATGGGCACTCAATAGCTGATCTTAAACACAGCCTTCCAAAACTCAAAGAATAAATGTCAGTTCTTTACAAAATCCCCAGCCTTTGGCAATCTGTCATAACAGTACAAAATGGATTATGACATTTACTATGGATATTTCTATTCTCTACAATCATACCATGTCCTGTTTGAAAGTAAGTTTGTATGATGGAAAGGATTTGTTGAGTAACATTAGATTTTCAAAGAGATCAAGAAGAGATGTAGACTTCAAAGTATTAAAATGTATGCCACTGAGCTTATTTGACCCATACCTTGACAACATACATGCTGTCACTTATTTGCTCTGTAGTGAAAGATGTGGAACATTTCTCTGAAAGAAGGCAGATGACCTCACAGTGTAGCAGGCCCCCAGGGCTCTTCTACAATAAGGTCTTAAAAGAAATCACATTGTTTTTGTTTTTGTTTTTGAACCCAGCCAATAAAGGGCTTCATAACTCAGAGTTCTTTTTAATCCCTCTTAAATCTCAAATCTAACTAAAAAAATCCTAAGAATGAGAATATGATGCTAAAGATATTATAAATTAGCAGCCAGTACACTTAATTAAGCCCATTTTAACCTGGGGAGCAGAAATAAATATTTTAAAAATAGAGGGAAAAGAAGAGACCAAATTAGTGCTCACTAAGCCAGGTTTCCCTGTGTCTCTGGGCATCAATCCTGTCCTTTTAAATAACAAGTTCCAGCAGTTGAAGAATTTTCAGATTATACAACATCACATTAAAATGAAGTCATTTTACCAGAGATGTCTAGTGTCTTCAATCTTGGTAGAAAACTAAAATTCAAAACAGAGCAAACTCTAGCATTATAGTAACCTTAACCTTTTTTCTTATGCTGGTTTGTTCATTAAAAATCCGTACAAATTTCTCCTACGTTCAAAAATATATGTATTCTGAGTGAGAATAGAACTTCATGGGAAGGAGTGGGAGGACATAAGAGAGGGCATTTTTCATGTATAGTATCAAAATGCATTCTATGCATATATAAAATTAATAAAAATATACACATATATGCATTCTTCAAAAGACTGGTCTACAGTTACTAACTCTCAGTAGCCTTCACTACCAGTCTAGTTAAATTAATTAGTTTTGCTTCCTTCCATTAACCACTGTTGATTTGACATAAATTGTCATTTACAAAGGCTCATCTATTGAATGTTCCTCCCCAAATGGTATCAAAAGGTGACTGGATCAAGAGAGTTCTAACTTCATCACCTATCTGATCCACTGATGGGGTCATAGCTGGATAGTCCAGCTTGAAAGAGGTAGGTAAGTCACTGACTAACCTCACCAGTACTTGCCTCTTTCCAGTTAATACTTGCAAATTTTCCAGGATATGTTTAGTCACTTTGTATTAAAATGGTTATTAAAAAATTAAAGTACACAAATTTACATTTTATTAATTCAAAATAAATATAATATACACATTTATATATGACTATGTTGCCATTTGCTTAAAATTTAAAAACATTTTACCATTCTTTATGACCTTGACTTTATTTACATTTATTTTATCTGCAGAATGCAAATGCTATATGTGGGTTATTGCATATTTCTTCCCATGTCTGTCTTAAGTAATATATAAAACTGACTATGATGTCTATAACTACATCAGATAAATCAACAAGCACTACTAATCCAAACTTTGGTATTCAAAGAGTAAACTTCAAATATTTGCCAGCACATCTTTGTCTATCTATGCACATTGACAAGCCAGCACCCCTTTTCTCATCCCCTCCTGATATACAACCTGTTGTAGGATATGGATACACATGAAAAATGAGTTATCATCCTACAGGACAAACCGTGATAGAGAATCAGCTCTAGCCTGTTAGCATTGTTTTACATGAGGCACAGATATAAGGCAAGAGTCAAGATGAAATAGAAGAGAGGAAAAAGCGCAAAGCCTAAGAACAGAATTTCATCAGGAAGACCCGAAGCAGCTAGCATCATGGCTTACTTACACTGTGCACTTTCTTAGTTCAGGTCATATCTCCATCTATGTTTCATCCAAATTGTCCTGCAGAGCAAGACATGGAGACCTACATTTTCATGGATTCAGAACATGCCACTGGAGTGTCTTGGCCTTCTGATAGAAAACACAAACAAAAACAAAAAGTTTATGCAAAGATTATTAAGCATTTTATTTTCTTTTTTGCTAAATTTTAGTGCACAATTATTTCTTAGTGGAATGAAAATTCTCCAGTTTTCTCCCTCTTTTTTGTTCCTGTAGCTAACTTTAAACAAAATCCTTAAGAAGATAACTTGTAAGTAGTGACTATGATTTGAATTACAGAAAACATGTTGTGCATGAGTCTTGAAGTATAATCAGCAAAATGAACAGGAAAATTCCCATTCCGTAAGCGTACTTCAGTCTCTTTGATGTTTACTGTATAATTTCTCTGTCTCAAATGCAAAATGGCTAAGCCTTTCATCTTTCCTACTTCCTCATTATTTCTGATTCATAGGTTTTGCTTGAAACTATTTTTAGTAGAATTTTTTTTTGAAAAACATTTTTATGTCATGTCATACTAGCCATTACATAGTCACTTATTATCAAAAATAGTTTCAATTCAGAGTATAATCCAATTGTAGGTTATACTTAGTATTTTCTATATAAAACTGCTTTCTCGAACTAAAAATAACACTTATTTTCTTCTGATAATTACTCTGATAAATCTCATTATCAAGAAAAATAGAGGTTAAACTAAGCATGTTTACTTTATATTTTAATCTCTGAAAAGACACATTTTCTTCATTTTACTTTTAAAATATAATTAAATTGCATAACATTTTCTATAACTTTGAACTATAAATCTATCTTCCATGTAGCATGAGTTATGTTTTAAAATCTATTTCTTTCTTTCTAGAAACCAAATCAGTTCAAGGTTATCTGATACTAAAAAATCTTCCAAACTGTGTTCCTGACCTGTAATCTCAGCTACTCAAGTGATTGAAGCAGGAGAATCTCCAAAGTCCTGGTTCAACTACAGAGTGAGTTCACAAGTGTGAGGCACATAGTGAGTTCCAGTTCCACACTAAAAGGTAAAAATAGAGCTATGTACACAGAGTCCTTGTCTGACCAATGTGAGGCCTTGAAATCATTCTCCGTGGTTTATAAGAGTAAAGACTGGGATTAACGTAACAAGAAAAAGTTCCTTTTTAGTTTTTCACCTTACTTATGCAAATTTGTTACAATGAAGTTTCCCAAAGACAAAAAAAGAAATTGAATTGATTATTGAAACCTGGTAAATTTATTAGATAAATCATTGTTCAAGGTTTAACATTAAATGGGGTGCCTTATGTTGTTCAAGGTTTAACATTAAATGGGGTGGCCTGGTAGAAATGAAGCAACCAAACAATTCAGCAGTGTTGCTTCTGCATTTCTTTCAAAACATCACTAATGTCTTATCTGTTTGGGGAATTATAGAAGTTGACTTTTAAAAATATCCCTATCCATATACACTTCACATTTCTTTGTCTTCCACACTTCTTGTAATGAGAACTTAAAGTTACTAAATCTAACATGGTAAGATCAATTTCCACTGAGGCTTGTTTGCAACCATGGCTAGAATTCTCCCAAACTCTGTTTTTCCAGATTCATTTTCAAGAAATTAAATAGGGAACCCAGATAAGGATTGTTATTTGAAAAACCCAACATTTATACATGTCATCTTGAAATCAAAACTAAAAACATGGGAATTTTCAATGACAGTTCTATAGCAGCATATAGCCTTACAGTAATTAATGGTGCATGTTTATAGTCCCAAATGGGTTCAGGGCCACCTTTGGTTATCTACTAGACCTTATCTCAAAATGGTGGGGGTCAAAGGAGAACATACACAAGTGGGGTTGAAACTCACCAAAGTCCTAGGTGAGATACTTAGCCTATTGGTTAATAACTTTATGATTCCAAATAAGAATCCCAAATACTCTCAATCTTCTAATTCAATAGCAAGAACAAGTGTCACAAGTAACGAATGTGGTTATTAATTCAACGACTAACTTAGTATACTTAAAGGATCAGCTCTTAATAATGTATTGGCTCACACACACAAAAAAAACATATTTTCTCTTTTATTCTACTGTAGATCTTTACAAAAGCCAGACTAAACAAAACATTTACCTTAGCTTCAAGTACTTCTAGAGGAAATGTGTATATGTCCACACTATTCTATAGTAAGTTATAAAGTAAGAGATATCAAACATTTAAGAAAAAGAACTTCCTCTTCATTTGCCAAATAGTCTTATCTATTCTTGCCCCTATAGCAAAATGCCAATGACTTGATAATTTGTAAATAAGAGAAATTTATTGCTCACATTTGACTATCTGGAAAGTCCAAGGCCAGGTACAGAATTAGTAAACTTGGAGTTTGGTTAGAGTTTCCACATCTTTATTGTGTTCTCAAATGGTAAAAGATGTAAAGGCACAAAAGAGAAGTGTGCTTTCTTCTGTGACTTCTGCCATCAAAAGCATAAAAGTAACTCTTCCATCCACGAGGTGAAGGCAAGAATATTGAGAGTCCAAATCCAACTTTGGCAACAAACTGAATTTGAGAGGAACTGAGATACATGAAAGCCTATCTCAAACATAAAAATTTTATATCATAAGAAAGTTCAATTCCTTTACTTGCCACAAGGAAAGGTAAACCTTTTGTAGACCTACTTTAAATAGTAGATTCAGAGTGAAAAATCAAATTAGAATCTGATTAGCCAGCTCTTTGTTGGCAAATAACTAATCCCTAGGCGTTATTGGTAGATACATTCATTTAGTTCTCCCTCCCATGCTATATTTTGTTACACTCTGCCACAATAACAAAATTGTAACAAAGAGATGGACTTCTGCAAAAATAACAAAATTGTAACACAGAGATGGACTTTTACAGATGATTAAAAAGAACATGCTTAATACTAGTTATTATTCTAATTATATATGCACACACACACACTATATATATATATATATATATATATATATATATATATATATATATATCTTCAGAGGCCTAAATGGAACATACCAGAGCAGCATAGAATTGAACACAGAACCAAGAGCACACTATTCTTCTCATTATAAAAACATGAAAATTGGACTCAGTAATAGACAAACTGATGAAATAGGAAATGTCACCTACTCTATGGAGAGATGTTCTTTGGTTTCACTAGTATCAAAGCAAAAAGCATTTCGAATAAATTTGTTAATATGAACTCCACCAACCTCCTAAGAGTCCTCATATTTACAGACATTTGGAAATCTAGAAATACAAATTCCATTAGTTTCCTAAAAGCAAATCAAACTTAAGACTCCCTAGCTTTTTCCCTAAGTGTGTATTTTTCTACTGCAGAGATTAGAGATGCAATGAAGGAGGAAGCTGGCAACTCCATCTTTTAATCCATTATTCACTCAGGATGGGGGATAAAAGCCTTAAATAAAGAATATAAAGCTTCTTTTAGACCAAAGAGCCCTATTTTACTGCATTAGATCAGTACTGCTAGGGAAAGCATTTTCTCATAATCGTTGAGAAAAATGGCCCCTCTGGAGTCAATGGGAAGTCATGATTACTGTGAGCCATGCAGTGGCGTCTGCAGATGTGAACACAAATGAAAGGAGTTTGACACATACATTTGGAAACAAACCTGGAGCTGTGTAATTTCTTAGAAGTTTTAGAGATGAATTCAGAGTATTTCCATATGATTTCAGAAACATTTGCATCATTATCCGGCCTTGGCTATAAAAAATACAGGAATGACTTGTACTACATTTCTTCCACTGATTATAATTGACATGTAGGAAATGGAAATTGACCCACAATTATTTAGAAAACTCTGTTTCTAACCTGAAGCAAAGTTTACCAATACAATTTTGTTGGGTTTATACCAAAAGTATACAGCAATGTCCACAATCTATTTTTATCATGGAAATTTCAAACAATACTTAAACATATTTTATCTTTAGTAGTATTGAACAATAGTATTGAACAAACCTTTATTAGAAGCATGCAACATGACTCTTATTGACCTTAAGTTACAAAAGTTAAAAAATATGAATTATGTTAACACTGCCTCTCAGACACTATTATAAGCACATTAATATTGTATGATGTTTTCCCTTCATGATCCAATAGAACCTGGTAAGCTTGACTGACAGAGATAGTGTTAAGATAAATGCAGTCCAAAAATGCTAAAAGTTCCTAAGGAACAGATTATTTTTCCAAGCTGATATTGCCAAGATCATTATAGCAATAAATATAGTTTCTTTTAAAAATGTAGAACTAACTTAAGACCTAGCAACAAATGTAATTATTTCTAAAAAGCCTGTAGCACTAACCTAATTTCATACAACAAATCCACCAACTCCCAAAGTTATTATTTGGGGTTCTTATTCAGCTGTCTGAAATTTTGATGAATTACCCATGTTTCAGGAGTGTATTAACAGAAACAATTGTACTTTTTATATCTACATAAAACCATGGCAAACTTCCGGAGAAAGATTTAGGGTATCTAAAACACAACTACATGAACACACACACGAATGAGGTAGAGATCGATGACTTATTAGATAGGTAGATAGACAGACAGACAGAAAGACAGACAGACAGATCAAATAAGCTGTGGGGAAAGAATAAATACATCCAAACACTTGAATATTATATATGGAGGAAGATGTAAACTATTGTTTCTTGAACCCATAATTTGTTGTGACTAAGAATGTTTTTTATGTGTACTCTTTCTTGCTCATTTTTAAAGGCAATTTAGATGACTAGTGTGTATTTAGCCTAAGGCATGGAAAATAGCAGGAGATTTGTAAATCTACTGTACACAAGCTGTATTTCAGAGTTTACTTGCAAATGAGTCACACTTGTTTTACACACATTTCCAATATTTGGGGAGTAAATAATACTTTTAAATTCACAGAATTGTCCTAAGCTACAAAAAGGTATATTTGTCACTGGCTTTGGATGTGTTTTGCTTAGACATAGCAAGAAATCAAAGCATCATATTAAAATAAAGTGATGCTTGTGAGTGAGTAGAAGAAACAGGAACAAATAAATAATAATAAAAATAAAGAAAAAATAAAGAACCTGAGCTGGTTTCTTATTCATGAGTTCATTTTATTAGTATATGAAAAAAATTCTTATTTTCAAAAAGCAATAAATCAATCAATCCTGCTGCTAGTGTAATCCTGCACTTAGTGTAATGCCAGCACTGTGTGACTTGAGTATACTCCTTTCCACGTTTAGCAGTTTCTTAGAAGCTATTCCTGCGATACTCAAATTCTACTTTGATTTTTCACAAAGTAAAATGTCAGAGAGATTGTCACAAGGACTTTTAAAGTACTTATGCTATGATTTAGCCATTTTAGGGAACTATGTCGTACTCTCCCTTCCCTCCTAGCATGTCCATTTTGTTTAAAGAGTTCACATAGAATCTCCTGATTTTTTTATAAAGACTTTTGTAATTAGCTAAGAAATCTTCACAACATCAGATTTCTGAAAAGTTTGCACTCCTCCAGCAATGCCAACCCCCAAACTTGGCAGATGTCTAATTATTATTGCAGTTTTTCAAATAGACTTTTTTATGACTCACCAAGACTATGAAATCAGTTCCATTAAAAGACATCTCCTGTATTATGATGTCAGAATATCCTGATTTATATGATATCTTCTGAGACTCATGTGCTTAATCAGCCTTTGCCACAAACATGGCAATACATCTTGTTCTCATAACTTGTTCCTGCTCCCCATTCCATCCCTGCCTCCATCCACTCATCACAGCCTCAGAGGCAGTAAATATCAATTGTTCCCTGTAAGAGGTAGATAGACTAATCATATTTCCAGGAATTCTTAGTACAGCTCATGCTACCACAGTCCTTTTGTAACAAATAGATACTTCTTTTATACTATAAGGCCAAGTACCATGTGTGATGCAGTTTGTATCCAAAGATATTTACGAAGACACTATTAAATTAGCACTCTGTAATTCCAAGGTCAACAAAGATGCATGCTTTTTTTTTTTTTTTTTGTCCTTGGCGTTATTCTCTGAAATGATGGTGTACTTTTTGAAAATAAAAGTTGTGTGTGAAACTAAAATCATCTTAAATTTAAGATGTGCAAACTCTTGGAGTCACTAATGTGTTGTAAGGATAATCTTGAATTTCCTCATATACTTTGTAACCAAATGGGAAAAGTAAACTGCTCTAAGTGTTCTGCATTAAAGGAATTTGGAGTCATATATCAAGTTATCTTGGCAAAAGTCGCAGAGCTGTATAATAAATACCAACAAAGCTATCATAGTAAGAAAATATTTGAGTGCATGGTAATGCCTGGAATCACATATAAAGAAGCAGAAATCATAATCATGAAGACAACACAATATCAATGTGCCCGAAGGTCTAGGATTCTATTTTTCAGTGCTAGGAATTGAACCAGAGTCTTGTATCTGCTGAGTTAGTGCTCCACCACTCTGCCACACCCTCAGCTGTTAGATGTCTAAGACATTGAATAGGGCTCCCCAGAAATGTCTTGCTTATATCTAATGTGTCCTTTGGGCTCAGGACAAAGGCTGTCAATACATGACACTCTTCATTTTTCACAAAGCTAGGAGGGTTTTAATATCAGGTTGCTCAATCACATTTCCCTTATATCAAAGTGAGTTACTTGTTCATGTGGCTTCCTCCAGGAGCCCTGCTTGCTGGGTTTTAAATTGTAGGTGATATTTTCCAAAGATGGTATATTTGGCGCACACATTGCACATGGGCTCTCCTCATCTTGGAAGTTATTATTACTTTGTTTATCTAAAAAGGTCAGTTTGAAAGAATAACTAAGCTGGATCATCTGTCTCTTTTTCTTTCCTTGTGGGGCATAAATGTATAGCAACCTAACTATTTGAATGTCCTCCCAAAGACCCAGACACACAAAAATATAGACAGTCCAGATACCTAGACAACTGCTGAAAAGTTTCAGTTCACCCTCTGTGAGATACAGGCTTGAGAAGGATTGAGGTGATACAGCTCCAAAGACCAGTCTAAATCATTCTAGTACATTATGACTCACATAATATTAATTTTACATATGGTGAACCATCATTTTATTAAAGTATATATTTAACAAGGCATACACATCGTATGTCCTAGAGCAAAGAACTATTTACTATAAGTATATTATTATCAGATATTTTTGTTATTTTGGGGGAGGGGGAAGGCTAGAGAGATGACTCAGTAGTTAAGAGTTCTTACTGCTTTTCCAAAGGACCCAAGTTCAGTTCCCAGCACTCACATGGAATTTTACAACCATATTTAACTCCAGCTCCAGGGAATCTGGTATTCTCTTTTCTGGATTCTACAGGTATGAAACATGTACACCATGAACATACATACATGCAAGAAAAACACTCATACAGCTAAAATACATAAATCAATATTTTAAAAAGATATTATTTGTTTGGTAATCCAGCCTATAGAAAAGCTGGAAATTCAAATAGGGATGTTGGATGTAAATTGAATGAGAATTTGCTCTCAGAAAAGAAGATGACAGAGAGGAAAATCACATCAAGTTAACAAAGTTCATAGGAAGACATTGGGAGAGAGCAGTGGGCTGAGATAAAGCGATGGTTTATAGATTCCCAAAGAACAATTCACAAGTGAATGTCAGCAGAAGTAAGTCATGTTTAGAGTCACCCACTGAGTAACTTTAAAAAGAGATGGAAACTTCAATAAGAGTAATAGTATCACCTGGCTGAGAGAACGGAAATCAGATAGAATTCAAGGGGAAATGCAAGATCCCAACAAGCCAAGAAGGTTAACATTTACTTCAAGAAAGCCCAAGGGAAATGATGAGAAAAGAATAGGTAACTAACTGGAGGCAGACAGCGAGTAAGGAACAATGGTGTTTTATGAGTCTTAGCTCTGTAAGAGAGTCTTGTATGTAGGTTATTTTAAAAAGAGGAAGAATCCACAGAAGATGGTCAATAGGAAACCAGCTTTGTATTGAGATGGAGTAGAGATCTGAATTGCTTTATTTTGGGCTTCACGGTGCAGGAAGATTCCATTTCATAACACTTTATCACTAAAAGAAGGCATACATCCATGTCCTGAAGCTAAATGGGGTCATGGACTTGAAAACAATAGAGAGGGTTTGGGTATTGTGTGGAAACTGGGAGAAAAGATGATGACTCAGAAAAACATAAGCAAACAAATTGCTTGGAGACATTACATGGTAACCCTTCAGGAATTAAGGAGTAGGTGATTATTAAAGAATGGATTACTTCCTGTTGGAATTCCCCTTGAAACCAAAAAAATATTGTTGCTTAAATCTTAACTTATATTATCTCACACCTGTAAATTGCATAGCTCAGTCATCATGATAATTAAAATAAATGAGTTACCCTTTTGCCAGAAATACTCCTCAGAATTCTCCCATATCTACATGACAAATAGTTTCCCATCATATTTTTTAAACTCTCATAATTCTGTTTTATAGATATCTTTTAATTATTAAGATGGTCTGGTTACAGAAACACAAGAAGAATGCTTTTATTGTAAGACTAGCACTAAAACAGCATTTTAACCTGTTGTTGACAAGTGTGATTGGCATTCCATCCCGATTCTCTTATCATGCTCTCACTTCTGACACACATTCTGGAATTTTTTAATGCATGTATTATAAAATTTTAATTTAAAGCATATTTCAGTTGCTTAAGAGAGTGACCATTAGAAACGTATAGAGAATACTTTCTCTTCATAGATTGCTAGCATTTACTGTGGCTCTATCTACTTCATTCTTATCTCATTTTTGTTCGCTTGTTTCTTTGTTTGTTTGCTTGTTTCCTTGTTTGCCTGTGTGCTCCTGACACTTGGAAATATGTAAATTTGAAATCCACATGGTATGACTTTTAAGAGGACTGTTTGAAAAGATGGTTAGCAGGAGTAGGAGGCAGAAAAGAAAAGGGAGAAACTCAGGGTAAACACAATGTGGATCATTGAGTACTTGTATGAAGTAGTCAAAAGTAAAGATCAGTAATAACTTTACAATGGTATTGACTTTGTTACTGTTAAATGGACTTTGGCATCAAATACCTAAGTTCATCTCTGAGTTCTGCCTCCTATCAGCTAGTAACTTAGAAAAGTTACTGTCCTTGGAATCTACTAGGATAATAAAACTTTAGTATCATAGGGGATCCCACAGCCATGCTCATGACACTGTATGCTCTTATAACTCTACCTCTATTTGTCTGAAAATGTAGAGAAGAAGATCGCTGTTGAAGGCTCCTTTTCATTGCACTCTTTTGAGGGAATACATTTTTTCAAGGGGCATGTGTTAGGGCCAGACAAAGTACCATATTATAATTAGAGTCTGTGTCACCAGCTTAATAAGCTAGGGCTATTTGCAAAAGAATGATTACCAAGAAAACCAAAAAGAAAAATTCTTGACACTAGACAGGGAAAAAATAAATAAATTGCTTTATCCCCATGCCATTTTTAAAATTAGATGCCCTGCCTATCTGTTTCTGGGACTACTCCTCTTGGACCTATTTTCATGGCTGGGTTAAATAGCAAGCAGATCTGACTGGAAAGCCTGGCAGACCTGGTAATGACTTACAGAAGGAGACCGTGGTGCCTACTTGTCTGAATAACTTTAAGGACTTGGCAGATGATTCTCGAGGACTTTTTAATTGTAGTCCTCAGAAAACTAGACGATAGCTAATGACCTCTGAGTGTGCTTTCATTCCTGAATCTCCGAGAACACAGTCTTAGTTTACCTTAGTATGATATATTTTACATATGATGTGAATATGATTCATTCTAATTGCACATAGCATTACTGCCAAGGATGGCTATGGATAGGGCTCCTAACTGTCTTCTGCACAAGGCCATGGCCCTGCCTGTTGTTTAAATTAGCCTTTCATGCAACTGCTAACTCACGTCTAGGGATGATTCAAGCCAGAAACAGTAATTTTATTTATATGATGTCTTGCATAGAGGGCGGGCTAGTAAAAGAAAAGCAAATCTGGAATGGACAATGAATTAAATCAAAGCTGTTTTGTACAAGGGATATATCCAGTGGTGTATGCTAGAAACTCTCCCCAGAGGCTTAGGGGGATGCTGACAATATTAATTATTCAGCAGACAGCTTATCCATTTTCAGAGAAGTCAGAACAATGCTTAGAAAACGTATGTCTTGGAATAATACCATCCAGCTGAATGATACAGCGCACAGCAGCTTTAGTTGTCATGTCACTGGTTTTTAAAAAAGCATTTTCAAGGCAATATTTCATCAGATAGAATCAGCTCAGACAGTTCAAAAGTTCAGCATAAACATACTTCATAGCTCCTTTTGAAATGACGAAGGAAGGCTGAGTGAGAGAGATACTTACATCTGACTCCACCGGGATGGCAAAATATACACAGTGGATTAAATACATTTAGCCCCTGTCTAGTTTAAGATCTCTTCTCTTGCCTTCTACCTCTGAATGATGTCACTGACAGAAACTGCATTTTATGTCAAGAGTAAAAGAGACTGACTTGTTGGTTGGGTTAGCAAAAGCATGTTGCCACTTATTGAAAGGAAACCAAAAACTTGTTTTCATGAATGAAGTCATAAGTAATTTTGCCTGATGGGAAGGAGTCGGTTGAAAGTAGTATTTTAAAGGATTCTGGGTTTTGATGGATGTTAATAACAGCGTGAGAGAGAGCTCTTCCCAGTCATGTTTTATTGCTTTTTTTCTGTCCTCAGAATCTAGCCTTTCAAAATGCGATACATTCGCTGGAGCAGAGGAAAAGTTCTCCCACAGAGAAATGCTATGACAGGCTTGTCTTTGTTCATTTGGTGAAACGCTATTGGAATAGACTGTGTGAATACATCTTCAGAGTTGGCATTTCTATAATGGAAATGATGGCAATAATGCCGTGCCGTCTATCGTCTCGTTTCTGTGGGAGTCATAGCATTAAGAACACTAGTGTGTTAAGTAGAAAGGTTTTGTTTTTAAATATCTCAATTAATGTCTTTCTTTGGTTGGATTGATTGGGAAAAAAACGTTTCAATCTTCAGCTCTTTGTATCCTTTGTATCTTTGTATCAGAATTCTGTGGTGAGCCAGAATAGCTGGATGAAAACATAAATGGCATTCCTACCACACTTCCTGCAGATGTCCTCCACTGCTCTTAACTCTATGGGCTACTCACTAGGGATGCTGGTCTTTGAGTCAGACTTGATTAGAAATGTAGAAAAGTCATTCCTAACAAGCACAAAAAATTCTTTTCCATCTTAAAATGCATCCTTGAGCTTAGAGTAAGCATTAGGCATCATGTTCTGGCATTTTTTGGATATTAAAAAGATATGTTAGGAAGTAAGGTTTTATCTAAAAGGCAGTAGGAAGATTGGGGAATAGAAGTTTATGAGCTAGAGGGAAGTTTAAATGTAATTTAATGTGGGAAAAATTCGTATTTTGTGATTAGCTGGAAAAAGGTTAGGCCATGTAAAGAGATCTGTGTCTCACAGAAATGTAACCCTAAACAAAACAAATCTGACAAATGCTTCAACTTATCACTGTGGTTTAGAGTTAATTATGGAAATTTTAGAACACTAGGAGTTATTGTATCATCAGAAGTTTTGGTTGTTTTTAAGGATTATTAAACTTTCCACCAAAGCCAATACAGAATGTATATATTGTCCAAAGCCTCCTCAAGACTTTTAAAAATACAGGTTTATCATCCAAATATCCAAATAAGAAAGAAAAGAAACCTACTTAAAAATAGGTATGGAGCCAGAGACATGATTAAAAAAAAAAAAAAAACATAAAACACTTGCTGTGCAAATCTTACAACCTGAGTTCAATCCCTGGAATTTACATAAAAGAACACAGCTGCAGTGACAGTGACAAGCATCCATAATCCAAGCACTTCTATGGGGACATGGGGGGAACAAGGACAGCCAGATACTTGCCTATGTAGTGTAGAACCAGAAATGATGAAAGACGTCTGTCTCAAAAGGTGTGAACAATCTCCTAACAATGTGTCCTCTAGACTCTGCATGACCGATACGGCATACATATGGCCTCTCACACACACACCCCGATATGGCACACATATGCCTGCAATAAATAAACCTTATTCAATTAAATGTAAAATGCTAATGACAAGAATACTGACAGTATGGCTGTCCAAACTTTCATATTTTGAAAAACATGAACATTTGAGAGTTGAAGGTTTTCATTTGTATAAAGATGTCTAAGAACATGTAGAATATGACAAATTAGTCCATATTATAACCTTTGTGAAAACAATCAGATGATTTTGACTAATTTGAAACCTCCTATATTGCCTCACCATGTCAAATTACACTCAAGTGCTCATAAATTACACTTGTATTTTTGTATTTTAATACACACACACACACACACACACACACACACACACACACATTCACACATGCGTGCGCGAGCATTCCCCACTGTGATTTACCAAGGTCTATAAAAGCATGATAACTATACATCACTGAAAATCAATCAGTAACCACCTCTAAAACACATATTGATATGCAAAGATTAGAAACATTCATTATAGAAAAAAAATCTTACCCCAGCCTAAAGAAGTAGACAGAGAAGTGAACAAACATCTTGCCAACAATTAAGACAGATGTATTTTTTCCAATGCCCCCTGACCTCATCTTACCTCTTACCCTGTTCTCCTGCATTATTCAATACAAGTACCCATTTATCTTATATACTCAGATGTGAGTTGATGTGAGTTGCTCAGGTTGGATACCTACAAAAGAGTCTGTTTTCAATAAGAATCATGACTTAGTAATAATATCGCGTTTAGGAAAAGTACTATTCTTGTCATACAGTGTGACAATTACATTGGGAGTGGGCTACATAAGCCATGAATGTTTTACAAATATTTTTAAGAAAACTAGTAAGGGCAAATAAAAGATAATATTTTAAGAACTTTATATTATCTCTCAACATTGGTAGTAAGGGAGAGAAAAAGCATTTGTGTACTGCTATCAAAGAATGGTATCTTCTTTCTAGTTTATGAACAGCTCTGGGTTATTGCCTACAGCAGAAGAAATAAATTGATGGTTTTATCTAATGTATACATTAATAATTTATATTTGCTGAATACTTAAAATTCCTTTAAGCTATTTCATACATAACACCCACATGAATATTACATATTATCAACAAATAAGTATTCATCAAATGTCTCCATAGAACTGACACAATTCAATAGAAGACACATGAAAAAAGATAGAGTGATCTATACCCTCATTGAGTTCTTTGTATTTTCTAGTAGTCAGCAGTTTCTACATTAGAGAAGTTAAATAATAAGTCTGTGTTAATAATGATGTTGACTGGGTTCATAGTACCAGGCCTCAAATCCAATGCAAAAGCAACTGGGCCATCATGCCAGTATTGCACAAATGCATCTTCCCTGACATACTGGTATTTTAGTTCACAGAGTTCTCAGCTGATTAAGGTCACTGTTGACCCCCAGGTGCCCCCATAGCACCTTCTGGCACATTGAAATTTAGCCAATAGGAAATAGTTTTAGCCCCGTTCCCGCTTGATCTCTGTTTCGCAACCAAGGTATATAGTGTCTTCAGCAATAGGTTATTATAATCTAGTTCTGATGGACAAGCAAGCAGAAAGATGAAAAGCTAAAGTGTCTGGCAGACCTCTAGAGCAAGTCTGACCAACAGCTCCTATGGCAATATCATCCCTACTTGGGTCTGGGGTTTTTCTTGGTGTTCTACTGCCTCTAGAAACAGCATTATTCAGCCACGAAAGACATCTGACATCGGATAGAGGAGGGGCTTTGGGGCCCTATCTTTAACCACAGGCTACTAATGTGGAGAGGGAAAGGAAGCCACTGTCATTTGCTGTGATCCTATTGGTGATGCCACAGGCTCCAGAGGACAGTTCCAAACCCATGGAAACACAGGTGGACCAGGTCTGTAGGTCACAAACAAAACAAGACATTAATGTGGGATGGAGGTTAAAAATGAAGAGGGGAGCCGGGCGTTGGTGGCGCATGCCTTTAATCCCAGCACTAGGGAGGCAGAGGCAAGCAGATCTCTGTGAGTTCGAGGCCAGCCTGGTCTCCAGAGCGAGTGCCAGGATAGGCTCCAACGCTACACAGAGAAACCCTGTCTCAAAAAAAAAAAAAAATGAAGTGGGGAAGAGGGGAGGTGGTAAGGGGAGGGTGGGAAATGAGCGAAGGGTTAAAGCAGTTTTAATGCATATACATGTAGAAAATTATCAAAGAACAAATTTGACTAATAAAAATGATCATGCAAAAGAAAAATAATCCTTGCTAAAAATAGAAATTATTGTTTCTGTCCCCAAGCCTATAGGATATTACCATTCAAACATAAAGATGGCTGTTGATATTAAACATACATGAGATTGAAAATACAGAAATGGAAACAGATACATATTTGTATATATGCGTACATTTTCAGTATTCAAGATTAATGATTCTATTTAGTTACTATCCACATGCATAATTGTATCTGAAAAAGACATTAGGTGATTTGAGATATTTCTTTTAAATGTAGTAATTGCTCTCTCAAAGTATCCCTTTGCCCATAATCACATTTTTCTTCATCGTTTTTTCTAGTTAATTCATTTATAGAAACTTTTTCCTTCCTCCTTAACTAGCAAATAAATAAAATTTGTTTCTCTTTAGAATTGAAACCGTCCCTGGACTTAAAGAGTGTTATGGCTGATTTACAGGAATCTAGATCTAACACACTGTCTCCAGCTACATTTTCTGCAACTGATGACTGCATTGTCCCTTTCCCAGAATCACATTTAACAACACTGATCAAATCACAAGCAGCAAATTGCCTTTCCTAAAGAACGTCTGAGGCTTGGACATGTAAGATAAGACAGTAGAAGATGACACAGTGTATCCAATTTGTCTACAGAAATCTTCACCACATGATCAATGACCACCACTAATGGAAATATGGTTTCAATTCTCCCTTTGACAGATGGTCTAGCCTATACTCCCAAGAGATGAGTTTTCCTCTGCCAACCTTTTTTCTTGAAATAAATGAGCTTGTATGTGAGATCAATTGAACAACTCTGTGACCCTGCTGATCTGCTGATGTTATTGTAGCATACCACATCTGCTTTCATACTGAGTTTGTGTTTTTCTAAAAGACATATATTTTTTCTAGAAAAGTATGTATACCTTTGCAAGGCAGTATTTTCAACTTGGATTTCAATGGACTCACTTCAAATCCAGAAGGGAAACATTCAAAATTCCAATGTGCCCTCCCCCACCCCCTAACTAGGAGCTGTTATCCATCAACAGTCACGTGGATAATTTAATGTAAGGTGGTTAATTGTTTCAATAGAGTATAATAGCCCTATATTTAACTATGACATAATTCAATCAAAAAGGATTTGGGGTCATCCATTATGCTGTCAAAAATCACTTTCCTCTTCCTGCCTTTAGGCCCTCAACACTTAAGTACTCAACTCGACAACCAAAGTACCCAAGCTACAAATCAGGTCCAGCTTTAGCAGGATCCCAGTATGCCCCCACCCTAGAATTGAGGGAACTAGTTAGAAAAATCCCCAGGTTACTGTGGCTACTACTCTGGCAATTTATCATGTATCATATTTTTGTGCCTATATATCACAGGAATATCTGCCTGGAATTTTTATTTTTCTCCCAGTTCTCAGCTGTCTGCACTTTAAAGTCTTGTTCCATGCCTTACAAGTCTCTTCTCTTACTTGAGAATAGGTCATAATTAGAAGTAGATTTTTAGAAATCAAAACTATGAATGTGTTTTACATTCACTCACACAGAGTTACATGGCAATTGATTTGGAAACAACGCCTAATTTAATGGGGCAGCACTGTGCTTTGTAAGCAAGTTGCTTTGTTCCAGTGTCCCTATATCAGTGGATGACTACAGTTACAGGTACCACAAAATTGTGTCAAGAGCTGAAATAAATGCAGTCCCAGTGTAGACATGAAATAGAAAGATCATGATTTATAAAAAAGTTTGATGTAATCAAATATATTTAGCAGAGTGAAATCTTTATCCATACCTATACTTACACTGCATCTGTAGTTTGAGCCCCAAATATCCAAACTGACAACTCCTATTTTTAATAGGACATTTAAAAATAAATTTTTAAATTTATCTATCAAGATAAGGCATTTGATAACCTTGTTTTTGCCTACTTGACCTCTGGTTCATGGTGAATTTGAGTCCCATTGTCTAAATATTTATGTTTTGACTCAGTTAACTGTTTTACAAGTTGGCTTAGACACCTAGCTGGTCAATCAAACCTTCCTCAGTTTACCTAGGATCATCTTATTTTTAGTTGTATATATCTCCTTAATTACAGAGACACTAAGTCACTATATAACTAGGTTCTCAACTCTTGACTACACAAAACAATATGCAGTTGAGTTTTTTTAAACATAGTTAATGGCTAAGACCCACACAAAACAAACTGAGATTGTATGTACAGAAAGCCTAATAATCTAGACTTTTAATATTTCCTGGGCCTCTTGAAGAGCTCCTCCCAAGTATCAGCCATCACAGGAATGATTTACTGCTTTCCAGGGAACTATTGCCTTTCTAAGAGACAATGCAGTTTAAAAGAATGCTAATGAACTCTAGGAGACAATTAGATAAAGAATAAAAAACACTGTGTGTGCATGTGGGTGATATTTTGTGTGCATGTGTGAGCATGGGTGCAAGTAGTTACATGCCATGTTGTACACAGAGAAGCCAGAGGATAATCTTGAGTGTATGTTCTTGCCTTTGACTTTGTTTAAGGTGGGATCTCATGTTCATCATTGTATAAATGAGGCTATTAGGCCTGAAAGCTTTCAGTGGTTCAGCTATCCCAGCTTCCTTTTCAACATAGGTAAGTGAGGATTACTTCTGGCTTTCCATCAGTTCCAGATCCAAACCCCTGTCCTCACACTTCTATACACAAGTGTTTCACCCATTGAGCTATCTCCCTAGCTTCTAGATGAATTCTGGAGAACTCAGACTTTGATCCACGGTTTACTTCATATAGAAACGTTAGCAGTCTTCTGTGACACAGTTGATTCACTCACAAAGAACTAATGACATAGTACCACTCAAGAGTTTTAAGAATGCAATGAAATTATATGGGTAGACCACTCTACAAAGCACTTGGCAAAGACATTAGCCACCTGCAAAACACAGTGAACTAGCCTTATGTAGTCAGAAGTTCCAGTAGAGTCTAAAACTATGAAGAATAATATATGGTAAGTGAGAAGTCCAACAAAAAGCCATGAAGTATGTGGAGAAATCCTTTATGAATTAACTAAGGCTGTGCCTGAAGAAAGGGATTTGTAAGACTAGCTAGAGTAACTGAGCTAGAATACCAGTTTAAATTGTGCTGAATTGTTTTTTGTTTTTGTTTTTTACAGAATTCACCCCATTCGGGATTTTATATATTGACTTTGAACATACTTTACTATCATTTTCAGTTGAGATGCTTAAACATTTGTGTTTTGTTTTGTTTTTTTTTTTTACAAGAATAGATCTTTAGCCAAATGTTACTGAAAGGACAACCACCATCCTCCTTTGTTTGAAACTAGGTTCCTGAGACAAAATCTCATTTAGTACTCAAACCTTGAGTGACTTGGGAAGCCTAGGACTCTTGACCAGCCTAGATGGTTAGAAAGCCTTTCTGAAGACGGGAACCCGAATCAGACCCCATGACCTAATGCAAGCCTCTCCGTGTAAGTTGCTCATTATGCATATTAATGCCATCCAAATCCTTTTAGTATTTACTATAGCTTAGCCAGTCTTATGTCCTGCTGATTTCATGACCTCAGTTTTGTTTTTTTAAGGGTTTTTTTGGGGGGATTGATTATTTTCTTTACTGTTTCTTCTTATATGGAATTACTTTCTGCGACTTATAATTAAGAATGGTACTAAAATGGCCAAACCAACCAAGAAGATGGCTTTGAAAACAGCTCCAGTGACTAAAAAGTGTTGTGAGTCAGAATACTTGACACCTACAATCCAGGGTAGGGACAAGAATATGATACATGTTCATCGTGGCTGAGGGAAAATCAGGGGCAGAGATCCACATATTTCAAAGTTAGCTTCTTTTCAAATAAAAACTAGACTGAGGCCTTGGAATTGGTGATTTAAAAACAAGTCTGAAAAGGAAATGCTTCTGTAAGTCAAAAGTGGTGTCTTTGCAGTTTCTGGGAAAATCCCATGCAAAACTAATCCCTAAAAAAATTAAAGATGCAAATTCCTCAAGTCAGACCCCTTTCATCACCAAACAAGCCAGCCCACCCCTCACAGATTATCTAATCATGAATGCATGCTGAGATACATTTAGCCCCCACTCATTTTCTCTTGGGAGAACATTTCCTGCACCTTGGCCTTTGCTATTTCTTGACAGATTTGTTTTAAGATGTCTGTTTTTGCGATGCTATGGTTCAGTATCAAATCAAGGTTTGTTTGTCAAGTCATTTTATTTTGAAACACAACCTTTAAGACAAGAATGTCAGAACATTTTTATTTTTAACTTTCTTCAAGGCTTGCAAACTATTTGGAGATCATAGATCCTTTTCCTTTGGGAGAGTTTATTTTTAATTTGCTCATTTTTTTAATTAAAACATGGTCATTTAAAAATTTTGGACAGCATATCCCTCAGCAGTTAGCCAAATGAAATCAAGAAATCCCTGTATTCATTTCTTTTCCCTTTGAAGATTGAAAACCATTACAAACAGCAAAAGTAAAGTCCAAACACATGATTATTGCCATTTAGAAAATGTTAGATTTTTCAGAGGCAGGGCAGCCAAAGGCACACATACGGACCTAAAAAATTCTATGCTGTATTTTACTTTACTAATAAGCTATGAAGTCACTGGTCCAGTGTAACAAAAATTTATTGAAATTTATGGTCTTACCCCAGTGCTTTTCCTTTTATTATGGTTTTATCATTTTAAAATATTTTTAAATTTAAATATATTTTGATCATATTCTTTCCCTTACCTGAATCCTTCCAGATTTTCTCCCCCTCCTCACCCACCCAATTTTAAGTTCTTTCTCAAAAAACCAATATAATAATGCACACATCCAAATCCAGGAAAAACAAAATAAAACAACACCCCTTCAAAAAACAAACAAACAAACAAACAAACAAAAAACCACACCAAACTGTAACTAAATAAAAGCACATAAACACACAGAGAGACACAGACACGCATGCACACACAGTAGTCCATTACATGTTGGTCAACTACTTTTGAATATGGGGCCTGCCCTAGACTAGTTTATATGCCCAGTCAATCCATTAGAGAAAACTGATTTTCCTTTTCTCAGCAGGTAAAAGTGACAATTCAGTTGTTAGCCTTTATCCTATTGGCTAGCTTTTCATTCATTGATTCATTCACTCACAATTTATTTTTCTAAATACAGCAAAAAAAATATAATAAGATAAAACAAAAACTATCATATCAAAGATAGTCTGTTGGACAAACCAACAGAAGGAAAAGAGCCCAAGAAAAGGCACAAGAATCAGAGATCCACTTGTTCACACACTCAGGATTCCCATAAAAACCCTACACTAGAAGCCGTAATAAAAATTCAGAGGATGTTGTTCAGAGGTGTGCAGGTCCTGCGCGTCCATCCTGCTTCAGCGACTGTGAGTTAGTATGAACTTTACTCATGTTTATTTAGAGGGTCTTGTTTTCTAAGTGTCCTCCATCCCCTCTGGTTCCTATACTCTCTCTACCTCCTCTTCCATACTTATCCTACTTTTTATAATCTATATGTTCACTCTCATTATCTTCCTTGTTTCTTTTCTTAATATGATCAACAAGCCATTATTAGATAGTCACAGCCAGGAAACAGGAAAGGCCTAGAAGGGCTGAAGCAAGTTAGGCCTCTATAAGGGTTAGGGAAGCCTGTTTCCCCCACACACACTGGAAGTTAAATGAAAACCTCATAACTACGAAAAGGGCAAACCCAAATGAGTTGTATGAGGGACACAAATGTAGCTGTGGAATCTTTAACTTCAGGCACTGAGAAATCCAGGCACAATGATACTCCAGTAGCAAAGAGAAAACATCACTAAGACATAGCATAGCTTCCTGTATTCAATTTAAGATTGTAGGACCAGGAAAGAAACAGAGAGAGAGAGAGAGAGAGAGAGAGAGAGAGAGAGAGAGAGAGAGAGAGAGAGAGAGAGAGAGATCTGGAATGTACCATATAGAAATTAAGTAAATACATGAAGAAAGAGGAAGACTGCGTATATATAGATGTAGGAGCTTGTCTAAAAGAGGACCTCAATGGCCAAATCTATGGTCATTAAGAAATGCTTAATGATAGGCATAGGTATTATCCAACTGACTAAAACAGGTTAGAGTTAGGGTTAGGGTTAGGGTTAGGGTTAGGGTTAGGGTTAGGGTTAGGGTTAGGGTTAGGTGGTGAGGAAGAAAGGGAGAAGAGAGGAAAGTGGAGGGGAGAGGAAGATATTGGAAAGGGAGGAGGGGAAGTGAGGTGAGGGGAATCACTTGGAAAAAGTCCATCTCCAAGCATCAAAATGACATCTAATATACATAGAAGGAATTATAGAATTTGAGAATTGCTAGTTGTCAACCATAACCATAAGTAAGTGCCAGGCATGGTGGCACACACCTGTAATCCCTTCATTGAGGAAGATTTGACAGGAAAATTGCTGTCAGTTTGAGGCCAGCTTGAGCTACGTAGTTAGTCCCAGGAGAGCCTGGACTATGGTGCAAAATAAACTGCCCCAAAACCAAAATAATAATAATGATAATAACTATGATAAAGAATGTGAAAAAATCTAAAACTTCAATGAAGAATGGTGTATATATTATATATATATTGAAGCAAAAAAATAGCTATACAGTACAGAAACATGAAGGGATATTTTACTCAATGAATCAAACAACATAACAGTCATAAGACAAGCCAGTCTCATGTGCCATCATTGAATAGATGTAGTGAAAAGTACAGTCATCATGGCTTTGGTAACCCAAATTTAACAATGGCGAATACCAGAAAGAAATAACTCCAAATTCTGAAAAATTAATTTCTATGTAATCTCAAATACCTTCAGAGTTTGAAGATCCAGAAAGGCCTAGAGAAAACCAGAGACCAAAAGGACCTGAAGAGACAAAACACCCATACACAACGTACATTTTTGGAACAAACCTTTTGGTTTAAAACAGACCTCAATATAATAGTTGGTGCAACTATCTTATAAACAAACTGTGAGAATATCCCTTAAAACTGTCCTGAAGTTTATACTTATTTCAATATAAAATACCCAGCTCTTAAAGCCCCTTTAAAACATATCTGACAAAGCCAAAAGCTAAGAGGCACCTGAGCAGCTACAATTTCAAGTAAACAGTTAAGTTAGTAGTTCTGAACCTGCAGGTCATGACCTCTTTGGGTGTTAAACAGCCCTTTCATTGGGGTCACATATCAGATATCCTACATATCAGATATTTATATTACAATTCATAGCAGTACAGTTGTGAGGTAGCAATGAAATATTTTTGTGGTAGAGGTCACCACAGCATGAGAAACTGTAGTAAAGTGTCACAGTGTCAGGAAGGGTGAGGAACAACTGGTTTAAGTATTCCTCTCTTCCCTTTCTCTGTCCTTGGGTATAAATATATCTCAGCCATCAATTTAAGGCTTTGCTGTATGCTCTGCTAGATGTAGGTGCCTCATATTGTATTAGGCTTATATTGGAGATTAAAATATTCTGGGATTTCATATTTGTATATTGAGAACTTCAATATTTAAATTATTTTTTAAGCTTAAATGTTTTAACTCTCAATTTTCAAATTAATTCGTTCAAGTCATAATAGAACAATGTGAAACATCCTTCGATGCTCTCAGCTTACATCACCTCTGAAAAGTATAAATTAGAAGCAGACTTGCCAACGGTTTTTAAGGAAGTACATGTAGAAGGTATATTGACTATTTTTCTTTTATCTTTGGCAGAATAATTCACAGAAGGAATTGGAGAAAAGACACATTTTGGTTTAGACTTTTAAGAAATACAGGCACCCTGCCATGGCAGGAAAGCTATGATGGTGGGAGCATAATGTGGCTGGTCAGACTGCATCTGCACTAAGAATATAGACAGTGGAATAGTGGTAATTAGCTGCTTGTTCCTTTCGTTCAGCCTAGCACTAAAGACCATTAGATGGTTTCACCTACATTCAGGTAAGTTTTTCTCTTTAGTTAATTTTCTCTGGAAACACTCACATAGCTATACCCAGAGTGATGCATGATGAATCCCTTTGATAATTGTTAATCCAGACTATTTCACAGCTAAAATCAACCATCATATCTACCCCTTATCACACTGACATTAAAACACATAATTCTAGATTATAACATGTGGACCACCAAGAACACTGAGAGGCTAAGGATACTTGCTGCCAAATCAGATGGTCTGAGTTGGGTCCTGGGGACTCACAAAATGAAATGACTCCCACAACAAAATTCTTGACTTCCCCACAAATATGCATGTACACATGTACACACACACACACACACACACACACACACACACACACACACACACAAAGCTGTGAAAGTATGTTTAAACCAAAATTTGTCTCCATAGGTCTGTGGCCATATCGTAATGCTAAATGCCTTAAATGCCTTCAGGCCAACTTAAAAATTCCTAACCTTTAACCACCCAACAGCATGAAAAAGTACAAAGACCAAAGTCTTTTCTGAGATTCAAGACATCTTCACTCGGTGCTTATCAGAATTTTAAGAATGTACATACTTCTATAAATACTGGCAAAGAGTAAGTTTTTCCATTCCAAAACAAAAGATGAATTTGGGGGACACAGCAAGAAAAAAATGACTAAAATAAAAAAGGAAATGTAACAGTGCAAGCTTTGTGTCCAGTGTCTGGGGCACTTGGTGGCATCACCTGTATCATGCAGTCGTATACCTAGTAGCTCCACCCCTACAGTTCAGTAGTGTAAAACACATGTTGCCCCTAAAGTCAGCTGGCACCACTCCTTGCAAAAAGATTTCCTAGGCAAATATCTTATGGTCCAGGCATTTCTAATATCATAGGGCTTCCATGGCAACTTGGGCTTCATCTTTACAGAATCATACCATGGCCTTTCATGTTTTTTTTTTTTTTCTTGTAGGGAATTGAATCAATCCTGCCCTGCAATGTCCAGCCTCAAAATCCTTCTGGAATCTTTTTGAAGGCATCCATGAACCCATAAATCATGTGGTTTGCATCCCTGCAAATCCAGCATGTGTTGAGAATGCTGCCAAGTTGTACTACTAGCTCAAAATGTCATCTGGCCTCTTGCATTACAGCTGTCTTGACCTCTGTGTACCCTTCTGACTAACCTTGTAAAACACTTGCTTTTCCATCTCCACCTGCCCCGAGTCTTCCCACAAAACACATTCTCTTTCCCCTTCCCAGGGAATTCCATGCATCCCATCTAGACCTTTTTCCTCCTACTACACTGCCTAGTCCAGCCTAATATGAGGGCTATGCCTTATTTCATCTTGTTATGTTATGTTTGGTTGATATCACTGTGAGGCCTTCTCTTTTCTGAACTGAAATGAAGGAGCAGTGGATCTGAGAGAGAATAGGGAATAGAAGGGTACTGGAGGAGCGGAGGTAGGCCAGATTGTGGTCAGGATGTATTATATGAGAGAAGAATAAAGTTTTTAAAACTGTTTTTGAACAGGGAATGCTATTAGCAGCATTCTCAGTATAAGTTCTCTCCTTTCAAAACAATTTGCATTTGTTTAAGTTGGAGTTGTCAATGGATGGGGTCTTACACCCAAAATACCTTTTATATTGTCTCAGTGTACAACACTGAGTTTCTGTTACATTACACTAACCATTTTAGTAATTACAGTTGTGTTAACCCTCCATGCATGCAACTTTAAATTCCTCAACTTTAAATTCTTCTTTCCTCACCAAACTGCATACAATATGTGGCTTCCATTCTCTTCTCAAACTGTAGATCTAAGAACATTGCATAGTAACCATGCCATGGTCCTCGTGTTATGCTACCTTGAAGTCTCCTCTGCCAAATCACAGTTCCTTCTGAGTTCAGAATCACTGGCAAAACATACCTAGAGTCAGACTGTAACCTGAAGAGTATCTACTGGAATTCTCCAGAGTCCTTCAGTCCCATCTGCAACATCATGAACAAGGTTGCTATTGTCTATTGTCTGCCTTTCTATCAGCATTCTGGCCTTCCACATTCCCACAGAATCAGTTCGCTCTGATTAAAGAAAGTATTCTAGGGAAAAGCTAGCCCAGACTTTTATCCATTCCTCCTATGAACAGATCACAAAGACCTGTCTACCCTCCCAGCCATATTATTGATAGTTTTATCAATACTGTGACAAAAATCTGACAAAGGCATCTTTTGGGAAGAAAAACTTATTTAGACTCATAGATGTGGGGATATAGTCTATTACAGTAGAGAAGTCAGGATGGTGGGAGTGAAAACAACTGGTCTCCTTTAATCTACACAAGAAGCAGAAAGAGAGGAATGCCATCGCTCAGTCTGTCTTCACTCATCCCATGATCCCAGCCTATAATTTGGTAGCCTCCATATACAGTATGAGTCTTCCCCCTTGATTTAAAAACCTTCATAGATACACCATCAATGCCCTAAGTGTCTCTTAATCCAGTGAAGCTAAGTCAGAACTAACCACTGTGTGATATAAGCAGCAGTACAACTTCTATCTCATTCACAACTCTAAATCCTGTACAGGTCCAGTCATGAAATCACAGTAAATGTTACTTTTTTCCCTTTACTATCTGCACTGGCTTTCAGAGATCAGTCTTCACAAGCTAATTTTCCCTTTTCTTCAAGTATAATAACATTTTACAACCATTGGTACTCACAAATGCTCTGTGGATACTCTGTAAAACCAAACAAACCTATATGAAGTATGCAAAAGGTCATGCACTCATTAACACTCAGTCACTATCACTTCACTTTGTAAACCACATGTATCCCTGACACTACATCCTCAGCTTTGAAATTAAAGTATAAAATTACATATATGAGTTGAACTGGCTGCCAACCAACTTGACTTGTTGTTGTTGTGAATTTCAAGGAGGAGACGGCATCTATTTAAACCACAAATGCTAGTGAAAACATTTCTCAGTGAGTGTGCCTGGATAGTATACTGATAATGTGTTGCTTCATTCACCCACTTAACAAATATTTACTGAGTTAGTCACTGTTTTAGACTGTGGTTGTATTACAAAAGGATACAGAAATAAAATGAGATTAGACATCTGCTCTTAGAACTTTCACAAATTCTTTTTGAATCCAAAATGCTTATAGCACTTACCGCTTTTATAGAATTATTACAGAAACTTACAGGCAGCATGTTTCATGCAGTCAGCTTGCCTCTTCTTTAGAGGAATCCTATTTTAAGTACAAAACAAAATACTCTGTTGCTATGATACTCAGGCTTATTTTAGATTTAATTATGGCAAATGGATGCTATAAGTATGGGTATGATATAAGAATACTTTAAGTTTCAGCATCTTTACATAGATTACAACATGCTATTGAATCAATGTTCATCAAATTAAGTAATGAAGATTTTAACAAAAGATGCTATGTCTTCTGTCTCCCCTACCCCGACTTCTTAACTATGATAGCAGTATACTTTATCAAACTAAAAGGCAATTGCTGTGTGACTAATTTTATTAATGTTTACAAATAAAAGTAAGAACTGTGTTGCTATTAGCCTATTTGTGATTTCTAAAAGTATTTTAAGAACAAAGAAAGTAGTCCAGTTTTGCTATTGTCTTGATATTGGATAGTAATTTGCCCTATGGCATGGCAACTAATCCAAAAGGGTCCCCACCAAAATATACCCAAGTTGCCTTTTCCTTGGATGCCAAAATTCTCACAAAACAATCCTCTAAGAGGGAGCAAACTGTCCAGAAAGAAGGAACTCATAAAATCCTAATTCAATTAAATTACAAGTGAGACAATAGAGGATGACATTTTAAATTTTACAATCAATCTCTGCCCACAGCCTTGGAGAAAAACATGATTTCCAAAGTGGATCATCAATTATCCGTGCACATTAGTCATAAGACAAGTAAGAGGTTCTTCTCCACCCTGGGAGCTCATTTCATTAGTAAAAGAACACTTCCAGAATAGGCTATGCTCTTGCAAACTCAGACTAGTCTCATGTCGGGCTCCATCTGGTCTCAGACAAAGCAGAACCGACGAAGTAGCCTCTCTACAAAGAATACTAATCAGATTTGTATATAAACACCATTGCACTCCAATTTCTAGCAGTGTGGAGACCAAACATGTCCCTGGAAGTTTTACATTTTTCAACATTAGCAGTGGGAATGACAGTGGATGAGTATAGGGATTCTTATATTAGGAGCTCCAAAATCTTTAAGGCAAAGAGATAAAGCTGCCATTTTACGAACCTTGTGTTTTTGCAAGCACCCCCTCCCACAATGTTACTTGTCAGAACACAGTGGATTCCCACCCCTCATCATGATGATCAAAGCACAGAACTCCTTCCTTCCTCCCTGCTGTCCTTACAGGCTGTAAAGCACAGGTCAACATGGAGTCACTTGCCACTCGTGTTGTGTTCGAAATAACAATATGACTCCAATAAAAACTTTAGAGAACCAATAGTGTTTCTTCTTTCTCTTCATGATATCTCAGCATTCATCCAAGAGCTGCATAAGTTAACCTCCTGAGTCATGGAATTCCAATATGTAAAAACAGATTCTGTCACTCACTGAACCACATGGTAATAGATTCAGCCCAAACCCAGACTTCAAATGGAAACACAGCTAAAATGGCATAGGCATTGTCTATCTAACACTCTCTCTTTTTATTGTTTTTATTCTGCTTTAACTTGTAATTTAACAGTGCTATTCTGTTAGAGTCTAATTAGAAACAACTAATCTCTAAAAGTGATTTTTATCAAAAATTACTTTAAAAAATCTTTTCTTAAGCATGTTTTGAACAATATACAGCTAGCCTGCCGTATCAAGACGTCCCATGTTAGATTCAAGCAACTACAGTTAAAAAATTTAAAAAAAAAAAAGCATCAGGAGGAAATTGTCTCTACTGATCAAGTACAGATTATTTTACAATTATCCCCTAAACAATATGAAATTTACATGGCATTTATGTTGCATTAGTTCTTACAAGTAATCTATAGATAAAGTATATGTACATACAATGTAGGTGATTATGCTCTCTTATATAAAAGACAAATAGTCATGTATTTCCATAGAACCACTTTTCTGGGGATACTGGAGGGCAATTGTATTTACTTATTTCTAAGAATACTTTTAATAAGCTACTATTTGTGCAAAGTATACCTTGTTCTGAATTCTACTTGTCTCCAAACCCATAAAACTTAAATAATTAAGATTATTTCAGTCAATAAAATTCACAACAAATTTTAATAATAAAAATCACTTGTTTACCATCATTATTTTAAGTGCTACCACATAAATTTATACACTTCTAATAGTCTTTGAAGCATAGCATAACATTTAAACAGAATAAAAGAAAAATAGGTATTTCTTTTTCAGGATATTTTATAGCTATTTTATTCAACCAAAGGCCAGATTCTGTGGATTATTTAACATATATGCATATATGTACATCTGTTCTTTAAATTCGATCTCTGATTTAAATTCAGGTTCTCATATGAACCAGCACACAAAAGAATTTTTTTACAACATTAATATATTTACTTAACATAACTTCTAGCAAAGTTACTATGAGGTCAAATATTGTAAACAGAGCCTAAAAATCAAGAAGTAAACTTTAGGTTTATTGTGAAGAGCTGTGTAGATTATGTTCATTGAACCATTAAGACAGACAATAAATATGGGTGACATGATAACATGAGCTACTGTCCTCTACTAATTGAAAAGAAAAGAAGTTAGACACAAGTATTCATCATTTGCTGGATGTCAACACAATGTGAGCACTCATCTCAACTGCCTGTTGTCACAACTCCCTGGACCATGATAGACAATATACAAACATCTGCCCAAAGCAAACCTACCCTTCGCTTACTTGCTTTCTCAGATATTTTTATACAAGAAGAAAAGCAACTAAACACTTAGTGTCACCAAAAAGAGAAATTTTTACTGTTATAAAGTACAAGTTTGGTCCTAACATAAAAGAGAGAGATGGTCATGAGTTAACAAATTTTGGAGCTAGGTAGTATGCAAATAAGAGCTCATTACACTACAATCTGCATTTCTATATTGCACAATTCCAAAGCAAATTTACATATACCCAGAATAAGGTATTAATAATTACATAACACAATTTTTTCTTAAACATATATTGTTATCAAAGTCCTTACCTAGAGTCAAACAAATGCAATTCTCATACCCTCATTTAGATTGCTAATGGTATCATGATGGCTCATACTGATAAGTCAAAGTTCTATTTTCCCCAAAAGAGGAATTAATTACTGGAAAGAAAATACGAATAGGGTAGTAAAAGCAAAATACAAGTTATAGTTGACTATTTCCAACTCAATCCATGGGAGCATTGGAATGATTTAATCTTCAGAGCCATCTCTTCATGCATGAAATTATAGCCACTGTCTATGTCAAGCGCCACAACTCATGCTTTCTCCATTGGTGTCATTTTTAAATTCAAATTTCAGTGAAATAAAATAGAAGCATAGCACATCCAGTGAAGCACACTGAGCAAAACTGTGCAACCTGGATCATCCACAATGGTTAACTACACACCAAAATGCTGATCATTTTGCTTAAATTATATCCACCATCTACTTTAAACAAACAAGTTTTCTTCATTGTCTTGGTGTAGGAAAGCCCTCAATATTTTTCATTATGGTGGTTTAGATGACCTTAGGATTTTTAAAATGACATAAGACATTACTGAAGTTAGAAACTAAAAATAACAGGTTTTTGTTTACTTTGTGTCTTTTTTTTAATTCAGGTCTGGCTCACATGCATTCCTCTGTTTATCATAAACTTTATAAAAGTCTGTATACTATAAACTTTATAGTAAGAGCCTATAACTTCTCTTCTGAGGAGCCATCCTCTTGGGACTTTTAGTGTGATTTCACTTGTTATTTGACCCAGCCAGACAGCAAATGTTATCCTATAGGTTCCAACAGTTAATTTGGGGATAGCATTTAACCCTGGTCATCCTAAGACATTGTGACTATGTTAGGATAGAGAAGGTGTCCTTCTAATAGGGGTACCAAGTAAAAAGGGTGAAACTCTAGAAGTGATGGTGGAAAATGTCCAGGAGGTAAGGTTGTTAGAGAAGATCCTTGCTGATAAAAGGACAATAGAGGAAATTAAAGACAAGAAACTAGTGAGTTAAGACTTCTTTGAAGACCCGAGATTTAGCCAAACTAGACAAGAGCTGGACTTCACTAATATATGCATTATTATGTTCCTGAGAACTTTATGACTACTTTCTTCTGCTAACACGGCATTGTAAAATGAACAGTCCTGACTTCTATGTCTTGTTTTTCTTATTTGCAAAATGGGGACAATAACAACAGTATTACCAAGAAAAGTAAGTAGGGTACTGTTTATAATTTTATATACCAAATGTTCGATAACTTTGTGTATAATCGACATAATTCCAATTCTTTAAAAGTACTATAGATTTCATCAGAAACTCATGGTCAGGAAGGTCTGAGGTTCTGTCTTTTAAGCTAAATGCCTATTTATTTTTATATAACAATAGGAACCTCACTATAGGTTCTTATTGTACAGCTAAATGGAACAAAATTGCCTACTGAATCTTCATATTTATACTCACAGGCAAATGCTATTCCCAGTCTTAGTCAACAAAGCCCCTCTTTCCAGTGAACGGTAATGAATGCAGAGATAGATTTATAGGGAGGGTTTTGTCAATAGGGATGAGACAGACATAAGGGATGGTAGGGAAGGAAAATGAACAGAATGCATTATATACATGTGTAAAATTGTCTAAGATAATGTTAATTAAATAAAAATAAAAAGTTTAAATTTCAGACACCAGAGTAGACAAGTAGTGGCCATTTTATCACCAGTACTATTAAGCAATAAATACTCACATGGTAGATTCAATTTATATTTTGAATCCACAGCAAACTGCCTCATGGCATAAGCAAATTTAACACATATAAATGACTTTAATAAAACTGATATTTAATAATGGTGCTTCTCAAAAATTAAAGATTTTGTAGTCAATTTTATGTTATTTTTTTCTGCTCTTGGCTAGTCTAAGATGATTGCTTTTGAGTCTGTTCTACTCACTTGGCTACTTGAAGTTCTATCAATTTTTTGCCAGCTTTGGACTTGTGATCTAAAAACATCGGCTCTTACCAGTCAGTCCATTCCCTCTTCTTCTCAGGTCTTCTCTTAATCCATATATACTCCAAAATCTCTTTCATAAAAACCTTCTAAACCTCATCCTAACACCCAGTGACCCCTAAGCCTGGTTAAATACAAGTAGGCACCTGCTTTTTTGGTATATATTCACAGCTGCACCAGCCATCGGAAAACAACTATGAGAAATGTGTTGACCAACTCAATTTTCATGACTACTGATATCATCCTCGATTTTACCTCCTGCCTAAACACAGTCAAAAGTCTGTGGACTAAAGCCTCCCCAACTAGGAGCAGAAACAATCTCAGCCCCTGGGTGTTTTGCTGCAGTGACAAAAAGTCAGATACAAGCATTTATGAATATTAGATTATTAGATTTATATAAATAGTTATATATAATATTTATACTAAAGTGTCTGGCATATTGTAACTGATCATGTATTTTTCCTAAAATAATAGTCATCATTCTAATAAATCCCTACCTTATCAATATACTTTATCCTAGATACTAGTGAATTTTTCTAGAGTGGTGCCATGTTCTTAAATTAGTTATTGAATTCATATAGAATTTGATCTTCACTGCCTCACTAAAGCTATTCCTATAACAGCTAACAACTGCCCCATGCTCGAAGATCCATTACATTCCCTCAGAATTCATTTTACTGTTTACATTCAAGTCAGAGAATCTTATTTCTTGCAATGTTTTTCTTCAATTTTCCCTTGTATAAATCCTCTTTTACCATATGTATTTCTTCTCCAAACATTGTCATTCTGTGAAGCATCAACTCTTCTCTAATATACACTCTTATTTTCTGGTTAAGTTTTCCATAGGCCGATGGCTTAAATAGTACAACTGATTGACAGATTCCATATGCATATACCTATCATTGAATACTCACTGAAAATTTAGATTGGTCAATTCAATTTAATGTAGTAATTATTGTCAAATTAATGTAGTAATTACTATGTCACAACTGAGCTTTTAGTTATTTATTATTTTGCATTCTCCCAGACCTTTACCACCACTGCTGCTGCTACTTCTTCCCCTCCTCCTCCTCCTCCTCCTCCTCCTCCTCCTCCTCCTCCTCCTCCTCCTCCTCCTCCTTCTCCAACTCCTTCTTTTAACATTCTGGACATGCTTCCTATTGTTCAAAACAAAATTCTGAAATCAATCTTAATCTAATCTTTCTGACTTCACAGATTACATTCACAGTATATGCCCAACCATTCTTCTTGAGTCACTGGTCAGGAGCAACTGGTCGAGAGCAGCAGCATCTCTCATATGTCTTAGTTGCTTACTGCATCCTCTTTTCCATCTTTTCCAATTTTGGGGTCTCCAGGAAGCTGAGTGTAGGATGCAAACAGTTTATTAGGGAAAATGAGGTGGGAAAACCAACAAAAAGAAGTAGGATTTGACAGACGGCTCTTCCCATTCCAACATGAAGCCAGGATGATTAGAGGAGGCTAGATATAAAGGAAATGTTGATTCCCTATGTTGTCATTCTCAGTGACCAGCCAAGGACACTCCAAGAACAGCTTTAGTTATTTCCCCTTCCAAACTAAAACACTGATTGAACCAACAACTGAAAATGCAGAGCAAACCATACATTCCACATTTGGAGAACTGAATCCTTTCTTTCAGGAAGCACCCTGGATCTATGTGGCCATCTATTCTTACTGCCCTTCTATCCATTCCACACACAGAAGGTTTCAGAATATAACTCAGGCAATGTCATCAGGTTAAATATTCAGAAGTTCCCAATAGCTTCCTATGACTTTCAACATAAAACCATGGTATAGAAGAACCTACACCTGCCTTTAATCCCAGCAGAGGCTGGTGGACCTCTGTGAGTTCAAGGCCAGCCAAGTCTACAAAGCAAGTTCCAGGAAAGCCAGGACTGTTATACAGAGAAAACCTGTGTAACCCAAAAATAAGAAGAAGGAGGAGGAGAGGAGGAGGAGGAGGAGAAGAAGAAGAAGAAGAAGAAGAAGAAGAAGAAGAAGAAGAAGAAGAAGAAGAAGAAGAAGAAGAAGAAGAAGAAGCTACACTTTACTCTGCATCCTAAGAGCAAATAATACATAACCAGTATGCCAGAGTGGAAGCTGGCAGTTATTTAGAAATACCTATGGCTAAGTTAATAGGTAAATTTCACACATAGAATAATGACCAGCAGTCTGCTGGAGGTTAAGCCAAGTAACACTAAAGGTGTTTTTAGAATTATTCTATTTATTAATTATGTATACAAGTGTTTAGCTTTCATGCATATATTAACACAATGTATTTCTGGTGCCTACAGCAGTCAGAAAACGGTTTCAAATCACCTGAACCTGGAGTTATGGATGGTTACAAGCCACCATTTGGGTGCTAGGAACTGAACCTGGGTCCTCTGCAAGAGGAGTAAATGCTTGTAACCTCTTATCTACATCTCCAGCTCCCCAAAATATATTTGTAAGAAACCATCCCTATACCTTTGTTCAAAAGCTTCTAAATACTTAGCAGAAAAAAATTGCTATTTTTTGATCTTCTGGGATACCAAAAAATATATTAATTTCCAGTTTGCTATATGGAAGTAGCAAAATGGCCATCAGATATTTACATTCACTGCCTTATAAAAGCATCATGAATTTACGATTTGTAGTAATATTTTTGTCTGCTTTTTTCACAACTTAATTAATATAAGATATTCTATAAAATAATAAGAAGAAGAAGGCTGAACTCGAAGCATGACTCAAAGGCAAGATTTGAAATCACACAGTGCAATGTCTTTAAAGCTTTTTCCTTCCTCCTATTCTGGCTGTTGTAGGTTAATAATCCCCATTCAGAAGGGAACAAAGAGCAGCGCAGCTCCCTTGAAATCCCTACCTCACCTTTGCCTAACCTTGAATTCCCTTATCCAATATATCAAATCAAATTGATGAGTGACACCCAGCCCTACTGACTCAGACTAGAATTTCAATTAATCATACCTTTAAAATTCCATCATTCTCTCGGTCCCTCCATGGCCCTGTCTCCTAGAAAACTTAAGACAACTTGATAATATAAAAAAGCTGAATTTTTCAATAGGCCTGTCTGCTATTTTCAGCGTAAAAGTGTGTCTGGGATTTACTGCCTAATCACAGAAGAATCTATTAGATAAGAATTCATCAAAATAAGTGATACAGAACAGACCTTTGTGTGTGGGGGGGGGGAGATGAGTACTGACCTGTAATAAATGACATTGATGGCAGAATAATTTATCAGTAAAAGTTCTCAGGGTATTACAGAAATCTAAGCATCAAATATCCACACACAATTTGAAAGCATACATAGAAAAATACCATAAAATATAAACTCTCTCTCAGGAACCTTACATATATGCTTATAATTTTAAATGTATGTATTTTACATGAAAATATTAAATATACATTAAATTGAAAAAGGATAATTGGTAGTAATATCCATTAGCAAACTGCCATATAACACAGCAGGTAAATACCATATATTCTGAGATGTTTTTATTCTCTCTCAGAAAAAAATCTAAACTATTGTTGAGTTTGATTCATATATTCACCCTCCTACTACCTAAAAAAAGCTCTGATATTCCAAGCTCTGGTGACAGAAAAAAACTGTGAGGCAAGACTCAATATGTTATCTTAATTAAAATTCATTGGAGATCAGAATTTACATATATTAAATGATCTTGAAAATGATCCAGACACAAATAGATGGTGACAGATTTTTTTTTATTCAAAACCATAAAAATAAGCAAAATTTAGAATTATGGAACAAGCATTCATACCTAGTCAATGTATTGGAATGAATACATGAATCAGTGTTTAAATTGTTCCATGAACTGATAAACAACATTCAATGACAGATTGCTAAAAATTCAGGTAGCATTTTCTTACCAATATTTTATGTTATGTATGTGTGTGGCTATGTGTGGACAGAGAGAAATGGCTAATTTATTGGTCATTTTAATATAAAATAGAAATAGAAATGCTCTAAGATGAATGGCATTCATTATGGCTGTATTTATTTATCATATATAATCATCTACATTTTCTCATTGTTAGAAACATTTTTAAAAGTATCATACAATACATTTTGATCATACTATTTCCCCTTCCTTAACTCCTCTCAGATCCTCCCCACCTCTGAAACATCTTTTTCATAGTCATTTTGCACATGTGTAGTGAGGTGCTAGCTTCCTTGTCTAACCAGTTGGCTATGCACTCCCATCTAGACAAACATAAGTTCTTTTGTTTCTTATCCTCTAACACTAGAACAAAAGCATATATAATTTTATATATTCCTAAAAGCCCTTGGAAGGCCAGAAAATCTAATATCTGTAGTAGTCCTGAGAAAAGGATAAAATTTTTAATACTTTTAAGAGTTTACCATCTTTTTAAAATTCATATTCTGAATTTATTGATTGGATATATAGAAATTTTTACTCACATGGATCAGTATTTCAGATAAACAGAGAACATTATGTTAGTTCTTATTTTATAGATACATAAGAATTGACAGGAATTTTCTTCTTAGTATGAATTATATCCTGTTGTTTCACTCTTATTGGATGTCTGTCAAATGAGAAACATAAAATTTATTGAATGTTATCTATATATCTTCCTAAATTTATACAATAGATATATGGACAATTTGGGTCATAAAATGCAGCTGAGTGAAGTTATCAATAACTAAACCAAAAGCAACAAAACATAAATGATAAGGGCAGCATCTGAACACGGGAAGATTTGCTTCAACTGCAGATTGTATCATTGGTTTATAAAACATCTCACAAGCCCAATGCCCACTTCTAAATGAGAACCAAGAAGAGATTTCAATGGTGTTCTCCTTTGTTTGTGGTGGATAATAATGAGGGTGCCACTGAATAATAAATATTAATATATTAAATTTAACTATTGATTTTAAATTGTGATCCCATCATATTGAGATATTTTACTTGCAAATACCTGTAAAATATGCAATAAAAATCATATTGTATATGTTAGAGAAAAGCTTTTATTTTTTTTTCCTGTCAAGGGCTGTGCTAAGCACAAGAGTTGCCTTTAGGAGACCAAACTATAAATAAGCTGTTCATGTCATTTTCAACTACTGGTAAAGCCACACAAAGTTTTTCCAGAAGCAATAAACTATTCCAAACCCAGTTATTTATGAAACTTGTTTAAAATATATGTGGCTATTTACTATTTCATAAGCACCTCAGACATTAGGTCATCCTAACCTTCCATGGGCCTTGAGGAGTGCGTGCGTATGTGTGTGTGTGTGTGTGTGTGTGTGTGTGTGTGTGTGTGTGTGTGTGTGTTTGCATTTGTGCATGCATGTGTGCATGAGTGAGTGCATGGGTGTGCATGCATGTGTTCAGTGTTAAAGGACAGGAAACAAAGGAACTTGTGGCTGACAAGTTGAGATTTCTTAGTCAAGTGGTCAGGCAAGGGAACTAGCATATGCATCTAAGTTCTTTCTGTGATCAAAGATTCCTATTATTTTGTATCCCAGATTTGGAAATATAATACACTAAATTGGTCCACAAATACAAATGAAATTGTCTAGCATTTTGCTCTTCCTAGTCGCATCTGAAAAAAATGCCCCCAAATTTCTCCCTCACAACCTGAATTCATCCTGGGTTTTTAACAAAGGCAATCCTAAACATCCATTTTGTGTACCAGTTTATGAGCTCTCTCAGTCATCTCTGCTTAGATACGAAGAGATGGGCGTGTCTGTCCTGATTTTGTCCTCATTTGTCTCATATTTACATTTACCTATATCTGAAGTGATATAGCGAGCTCTTTTCTCACTGAAAGCCAATGCAACAATTTTCCTAATTGTATTTCTCTTTAGATCCCACTTTCTTCCAAAAATATCTTCTAGTGTTACCCAAATACAAAGTATAATTCATTGCTTACAAATTAGACCACCTATATGGAAGCATAAGACAATAATGAAAGGAAATATGTGTTAGACTGGCAAGTTCCTGGTCCTATCTCCAATTAGCTATGAGACATTTGACAAGTCACCTGGTGCATCTATTTCCTAACTAATGAAAAGGAAAATAGATTTAGTCAGATAATCCACAAGCATTCTAGCCCTATCATTGTATAACTACTAATACAAAAAATAAATTGGTTAAGGAATAAAATGTTAATTGTTTCTAATATGTTAAAAGAAAAAGCATGAGAAACTGGAGAAATAAGTCAACAGTTAAGAACAATTACAGTTCTTTCAGAGGACCTGAGTTGATTTCCTAGCTCCTACACTGTGCCCCCTCACAACTGCCTGAAACTACATCTCCAGGAGATCCAACACCCTCTTTGGCTTCTGAGGGTACTACAGTCATATGCACACACACATGAGCTGATGTGTGCACACACAGACACACGTAAATACATTTTTTAAAAGAATATATGAGAACAATTAAAGCCTATAGTGGGAAAAGTGGCTCATTATTCCTGAATGGTATTCTTTCAACATGAAAATTTTATCTAATACCCTATCACAAACTTTCATCATTATATTACCTCAACTGTAATATAGTGAAATGAAAGAAAAAAATCCCTTTAGCTCTAACTTGATGGTACTGCCTATGAACTTTTAAAAGAGAGAATTATGTCAACATAAGTTAATTTTTATTGAGGCCACCTATGTGTCAAATGCCACATGTGCTACCTTCATTCCAGGAGGGAGTTTCTCCTTGGAATATTGATAATCACGGATAGAAGAAAACATGGAAACCTGTGTATAGACCTGTGAAGCTTCTGCATGTAATATAAACAAGTCATTTCTACCCATGTCTCTTGAACTAGAGCATGGCCACTACATGAGTACCCATAAATTGAATACTGCTAGGAACTCACAGTCTGGAATGCCAGGAGATTGAGACACAGCAAACAAGGAATATTATAAAAATCAAAAAACAAACAGGCTATCTCATTCACATTCATTGCAGTTAGAGTGCTCTATTAAGTTTCTGGTATTTAAATTTAATGTGTATTATATTAAGTTGATAATTATAAAGGAAAACACTTCTTCAGAAATAATGAACTGCAGATTATATTTGATAAAAAGTCCTAATCTACAAACTTCAAAAATAGATATCCAGTTTTATCATGTATACTTAAAGAGATAAGAGTCTCAAATGCATAGTCACAGTTGGAATAATTTAGTTTAAAATTGAGGTCAGATAATTCACATTTTTGAATTAGTCAAGATAATACCATAGATTGTTTTACTGTATGGTAATTTTTTTTGCTTATGAAGCATAATTATAGTAATTATGTATACAGTGTAGCCAAGCATTTACTCAAGTCATCCCCTCTCATCTCATCCCTACTTCATTCTTATTCCTTATTTTTGCCTCAAAAAAAGACCCAGAACAGAAGGTCCCTCCATGAGACACCACCACAGTCCAGCTGATGATCTGACACTTCCATTCTGCTTCATACTGTTCTTATAGAATTTTTAAGTAACTCCTTAACATATACAAATTGATACATCATGGAAATGATACCCTGTACTTTGATTGTTATAATCCTGTCTTGATTTGTTTTCTATTTCATATCATCTTGCTTAATTTCATGTGTGTTTTTAATCAATTTTTTTTGAAATTTAACAATTTAACAAGTTGTCTCAGTTTTACCTTCCCTTCCCTCCCTCCAATCTTTTCTATAGACATGTATTACTCCTCACTCGCTCTCAAATCATGGCTGTTTGACTCTTTTTCTTTGTTGTTACACACACACACACACACACACACACACACACACACACACTATATACACATGCGTGTGTGTGTGTGTGTGTGTGTGTGTGTGTGTGTGTGTGCATGTATACAATCTTTTCAGTTTATATAATGTTAATTGAATGTATACGATTTCAGAGCTGACCACTTGGTATTGGACAACCAATTGGGGGACTTTCCTCTTAGGTAGACTATTTCTCCCACTTTCCACATTAGCTGCATGTAGTTTTATTGTTTGTTTGTTTATTTGGTTTGGGTTTTTTTGTCTAGGATTGGGGTCCTGTGAGATTCTTTTCCCTTCCATGTTCGAATGTTCATCAGTATCATTCTTGTCTCAGTGTTTTTCAGGCATCCCTGCTGTTGAGAACTCACAGGTGTAGCTTTCTCAACTTCTTTAGAAGACATAATCTCCCAGCAGACATTATATTCCCTTGGATCTTAGAATTTTTTGAGGCCCCCTTTTCCTTGAGTTTCTCTAAGCCTCAGATGCAAGAGTTGTGTTGTAGATGGATCGTTTTTAGACCAGGCACCATACAGCTACTTGTTCTCAGAATTTCAATGCAGTCTGGCTTTAAATAATTATCCCTGTCTATTACAAAGAGACATTTCTTTGATGAGAATGAAAACAATATTTATCTGTGGGTATACACTGTTTTGGTTTATATCAATTTTACACAAGCTAGAATCATCAGAGAGAAAGGAGCTTTAATTGAGAAAATGGCTGTGTAAGATCAGGTTGTAGACAAGCCTATAAGAAATTATTTTTTTGTGATCAATGGGGAGGGAAGGCCTATTCCACTGTGGGTGGTGCCATTCCTGAACTAGTGATCTTGGGTTCTATAAGAAAGCAGGTTTGCTGGGCAGTAGTGGTGCACACCATTAATCCTAACTCAGGAGACAGAGGCAGGCAGATCTCTGTGAGTTCGAGGCCAGTCTGGTCTACAGAGTGAATGCCAGGATAGGCTCCAAAGCTACACAGGGAAACCCTGACTCAAAAAACAAACAAATCAAAGAAAGAAAGGAGAGAGAGAGAGTTAGAGAGAGAGAGAGAGAATTATGATGATTTAGTAAATTGGAAGTTGTAAGTTCTCTTCCAAGATCTATGACTATAGCAGACACAGGTAGTTAGCTACATTTCTAATACCAGGCATTGTGTATATGTGTGTGTGTGTGTGTGTGTGTGTGTGTGTGTGTGTGTGTGTGTGTAAATATGCATATGTATTATATGTTTATGTATTATAATATACGTTATATGTGTATATAAGTATATGTGTATATAATTGAAATGGCTTAACCTGGGTGCTCTTGACCTCACACCAATCCTCCTGCCTCAGCCTTCAAAGTGCCAGGATTACAGATGTGAACTACCACATCTGCCTCTATCCTACTGTTTCTAATACCAAGTTTCGTGAAACTCTTGAAAGAATGAAATGTTAGTGACCAACATGTTGAAACATACACTTTTGTTCAGGTATCACAAAGTGTATGTCAGTTTCCCTGGTAAAAATCCTGTCTTCACATACAGTGCCGGAGCTGTGGAAAATTACAACATTTAATGGGAGAATAAATATTTTACATAGATATCAGAATAAGACACTAGTTAGAAATGGAAATATATATATATATATATATATATATATATATATATATATAGTGTGTGTGAGTCACCAATTAAAAATACAAATATCAATTTTCTAGAGTGAAAAATGTGCTTAAAGTCTTTCTGAAGGATACAATAAAACACTGAATAATTGGAAATACATTTTTACTAGAACTCCTCCTATAGTAAAAAGTCTTTCTCCCCTAACTTACTATCAATTTAATACAAATTAAAAAGGCAAAGTGTGTGTGTGTGTGTGTGTTAGATGAGAAGTAGAAAACACTTAACTTACTGCAAAAGAATAAATGTCATTAAACTGGCTGCAGATAATAAGAGTGGGGACATGGAAAAGCAGCCAGTTTTACTTCCAAGTATAGCTTAAATGCATTCTCAAACCACTGAACTGAAAACACTTGGCATGGGTAGGAAGAGAAAAGTAGACAGAGCAGTGGGGTGCAAACAAATTCAAGCTAAGCCTGCCTGATCATCCCCCAAAAAACTATTCTGGTTTGTTTCATTGCCAAACAATTTTGCTTGATGGAGTGATGAAGTTTTGCTGAGACTCATACACGCATAGCAAGAACTCACCACATCCACAGAAAAACAGCAGTCCAGCCTAAGTAGTATCGATGACTCTAAGAAACACAACGGAACACATTAAACCGTGTCCTTGTCCTGCAGTTCTCAAGTATAATGGATTCTCGGGCTACGTGGCAAAAGCTCCCTGGCTAAAAAGAAAACCTCGAAAGCCACTTTGCTCTGTGATGAAGTAATTTTGAAATATCACTGCTTTGTTTAAAGAAAACTCAAACACAAACACCCAGTAAGATGAACTGTAATATTATTGATTGACTTTGGATTATTATCCAAACTAATTTTAACATTCTAATTCATTACATTTGTTATAAACCAGTTTGGCTAAGTTCTTTTTTGATTACCTTGCCAAAACAGATCTGAACTCTGAAATGTTTGAGCTTCCTTTGGCAGGCAAAGTTCATTATTTTTTTAATAACCATTTTTTTCTAGGAGAAGGCTCTCCACATTCTTCCCCCCCCCAGGAGATTAATTATTATTAGTTCAAATTAGAAACAAGGCTACTTCACATGTCAATCCCTTCTCCCTCTCCCTCCCCTCCCCTCAAGCCCCCACCAGCCCCCCACCTCATCCCCCCTCTGCTCCCCAGGGAGGGTAAGGCCCTCCATGGGGGTTCCACAAAGTCACACATATCATCCTGAGCAGGGCCTAGGCCCTCCCCCATTAATAACAAATGTTGAATGACAGTTTTTAACTCCCAATTTTTTAAAAAATAAGAATACATTCTACTGAGCAAAAACAAAAATGCCACAAACTTGTTTATTCAGCAGTATAGCTTCCGGAAACATTAATAACCTACTGACTGAAAAGCCTGGTAGTTTTGCCTGTGGAATCTGCCATCATGACTTCTAGTTATTACCCTCTCAAGAGCCTGAGCAAAGCTCTCCTATGTGATCACAATTCATCTTCATCAGTGTAAGCACCATGACAAGATAACAGATAGAATCTTGAGGAAGAAGCAGGATTTCCAGTGAAAAGTTTATCCTTGTTAAGCCTGCATTGGCACTATTTCAGACAAAGAATAGAACAATTTGTTTCTTTGCATACATAATTTAAGAGCTGGCCTCTGCTGCAGCAGCCATAGTGAATGCAAATGGCTCTGGCTGCAGATTTAAAGTTCTCTGACATCAATAACAGACTCTTACGAAACACAGATCTCACTTCCATGCCACACACAGGAATTGAAGTTTGAAAATCAAACATTGACTGCTTGTTCCATACAGTGGTTTTGGAATGTTTTGTCTAGATACCAATATCACAGGATCATTATTTATATTAGACTAAAATGGTACTAAGCACAAAAGGTCATTGCAGTTCTTTGCTTTTGTGTGTGTGTGTGTGTGTGTGTGTGTGTGTGTGTATGTGTGTGTTTTGCTTTGCTTTGCTTTCTTTTTGAAAAACAAAATCAGATATACATAATTTCAATAAATCTATAGTTTATATGTATTTTCAATTTTTCCAAATGATTCTTTTTCATTGTATTATGTATGTACATATGTGTTATTTTTGACTTTTTTCAGACAGGATCACTCTGTGAATTCCTTGACTGTCCTGGAAATCACTCTGTAGACCAAGCTAGCCTTGAACTCACAGAGATCTGCCTACCTCTGCCTCTCAAATGCTGGGATTAGGGGTTAATGGAAACTAGCTTCCTAGAAACCTCAGCAGAAGAAGTTAAGATGAACAAAATCCTATGTGAACAAGCCCACAAAATTTAGTTGTGCATATTTTTAATGTAAAAGGAAATATTCCTTTGCATTTATAAATATACTTTTATATAGATCCATCATTCTGGTAGGGAGCAATCGTCAGGTAATAAACTTACCATGATTCACACAAACCAGACACACCCACTTCCTGGATAAGAACAAAATTAGTTCTACCATTTTCCCCATCTCCACCGCATTGGAGATTCTCTCCAAATGGTGCACAGTACCCAACTATAGTAAGCACAGCTTCCCTGGTTCCTGTCTACTAAACAGTAAGATTGGTGCCCTCAAGTATGACAACCAAACAACAATTCTGTACATTTAGAACTACCCTACACTCCCCAAGAAGGAAGAGTAGATGATGATGATGATGATGATGATGATGATGATGATGTGTGTGTGTGTGTATGTCAATGACTCTTAGATATTATTTTGAAGAAACACAGGAGGTTTGGAAAATCTATTAAATGGTCTTAGTTGTTGCTAAGTTTACTCTTTGTTGATAAATACTTTAAGGATAAATAGAACCAAATATCATCAGTCTCTTGAACAGGAAAAAAGAACAATATTTGCCTTTTCCTTAATTTCATATTTTAAGTACCCTCAAACTAAGTCAGACTAGTAGAACTTGCCATAGTAATTGTGTGGGTCATTCTTTCATCATTTTTACCATAGACAATATCCTCCTGAAGGTACTTATTTATTGGCACTTGATGATGATGATATAGCTCAGCTACACAAATGTAAAGGAAAATGCAATGAATCTGTTCTGCCCTCCACTCAGCTTAGGAAATAAAACACCCTAAATAAGTCTTTGAATTCTTTATGTTATCTTCTGAAACACAGTTGCATTTATGATCTGAGTACAGCTCACTATCACCTTATATTTAATATTTATCATTTGCATGCATTGAAAGGCAGTTTTTCATTGACATGAGCATTATAGGTTCTTTATATGTCTTTAAACATAAAATGTGTTCATCTCTTTACTCAGCATTATTTTGGAAGAATATTAATTGGTACATTTAGATCCAATTCATCTCAAGATAGAATATATACACAATGGTTTTATTCACTCTCAGGATAGAATTTAGGTCATTTTTAATTCTTTCTATTTAGTTTCATATATACACGTTTATGTTTTCCTTTAAGAACTTCAAGTGCAGAAATATTCCAGTCTCTTGCACAATTATTAATGTAATGCATGCTAATAATTGTATGAAGTATTGACTATGCTAAATCCTCTGTAGAATTATAGAATGTATATGGTGCATTGTGCCTTACAATTGGGTGTAATTATTAAAATGTTATATAAAATTTTGTAGTATTCTTTTTTGTTTGTGGGATTTATTGATGTGTGTTTGAGTGTAGAAGTCAGGGGCCCACATCAGGTGTCTGTCACTTGCTCTCCATCTTAGTTTTTAAAACAGAGCCTCTTGCTGACCTGCAGCACACCAGCCCTGGGTTACTGGGGTAGCACCTCCATGTTTAGATTTCTGCATGGGTTCTGGTATTCAGACGCCTGGATGCTTGTAATCTAGAGATTTACTGACTAGTCACACCTCCAGCCCTTTAACTATCTCTATGTCTCTGGGTCAAGTACATAAAGTCATACATAAAGGTCCTAGCCAATTAGACATTAGCACAAATAGAGGGATTCTGATGAAAGAAAGATGCTTGCTCATCTTTTTTTTTCTTTTTCTCCTTTTAAGAGAATTTAAGTATTAAAAGGTTACCTGAAATAGGGTTGTACCTATTAAAGGTTTATGTGGACAATGACAGAGAAATAGCTTCAAAAGACCACAGGATCCTAATAGTAAGGAGATTAAAGATGGCCTTCGTGAACCTTCACGCGACAAAATATATTGCTCTATAGCTTGAGTTCACCTAACACTCATAATTCTCTTGGCTTAGCCTCCTATTACATTTGGGGTAAAAAAAAATCTCTAAACTATTTGCAGATAGTTTTTGCATTTGTGACCAAAGGCCATCCTCATTGTTGGCTTTCACCTAAAATGCTTGAGCTAAAAGTATTTAATTCTATACACTTCAGATTTTGGACTATTTGCACATATCTGAGATATCCTTAATATGGTATCAAAATCATAAAATTTACATATTTCACACAGACTTTATACGTGTTACATGTAGGCAATTTCACAAAATAGCTGTGTATTTATTGCATCCAACCACACAAGGCAAGTGTGAAATTTCACTGATATGATTTGTATCAAGCATCTGCCACAACACTCATGCACTGAAGGCTCTGTATTAAGAGGAATAATTTAAACATTGAGAAGCAATTGGACCAAACTTAATCAACATATTAACAACTTGATAGATCCCAAATATAACTATTATTGAGAGGTGCTAAAATAAAAGTAGAACCTATAGAAGAAAATATGTCACCAAGGTGACACCTGAGAAGATGGGCCATTTCCTCAAATACCTTCATCCCTTCCTTCCTCCTTTTGTCCATCTACCTCCAACTCTCTTTCCCTCTCTCTGCTCTTTGCTCCCTCTTCTCTTCTCAAGGAACACAGCCTCTGTCACACACTTCCACCACTATGATATTCTGTGTCATCTCAGATTCAATTCAAGAAAGTCAATTAAACTTGAACTGAAAGTGAAAGAAAATTTAAAAAATTCAACTTCTAAATTGTTTGTCATGGTGACAAAAGATTCTTATTCTTTGGGGTCTCAAAAGCTCAGATATTTTTAATACTTCAGATCTCCCCTATGTATCATTTCCTTTTTCTTTTTATTTAAATTCTTTAATTACCACTCATATTTACATATCGATCCCCCCATTCCCTCACCCTCCCATCCTCCCATGTTCCCCACCAACCCCCCAAATCCATCCCCTAACTCCTCCCCAGGGACAGTGAGGCCCTCTACCAGGGACCTTTAAAGTCTGCCATATCTTTTGGGGGAGAGCCTAGGCCCTCCTTGTTGTATCTGGGCTGCAGATTTTTTTATTTTCTTGAATGAGAGATGTCAACCTGCAACACCTTTCTGTTTAGGTCCTGTTTGCAGCTCCCTTACTGAGTTACAAGAATGTTTTGTGTGTTCCGCACACAAGTTTTCTGGATGTGTATACACATATGTACATGTATTAAATGCTTCTCCTAGATCTTTGTTTTCAGTTTATTAGTAGTATCGTTTTACAAACTCGTCATTTCTACATTAGTGAGTAAAATTTAAATGTATTGCCTTTTCCTTATGGACAGTTCTTACTTAAGAAATACCTCTCTTTTCTAAGATAATACATGCTTTATTTCTTCCCTAAAATCAAGTTAAAACTTGTTTTTCTTTGGCCTTCCACAAAACATTGATTTTTTTTTTTGAACTCAGTACTTTGTGCATGGCAAGCAAGCCAGTACCAACTGAACTACATCCCTAGACCCTCGAGGTACTTGATTTTTCTCCTCCAATTTTTATTTAAATTAGACACAAGATTGTTTTACATGTCAATCCCAGTTACCTCTCCCTCCTCTGCCCCCCATGAACACCCTACCTATCCCATGCCATTTCTGCTCCCCAGGGAGAGTGAGGTCTTCCATGGGGCAGGGGTCTTCAGAGTCTGTCATCCTTTGGAATAGGGCCTAGGCCCTCCCCCATGTGTCTAGGCTGAGGGAGTATCACTGTATGTTAAATGGGCTCCCAAAGTCCATTTCTATGCTAAGGATAAGTACTGATCTACTACAAGAGGCCCCATAGATTTCTGAGGTCTCCTCACTGACACCCACATTCATGGGGTCTGGATTAGTCCCATGATGGTTTCCCAGGTATCAGTCTGGGGGCCAAGAGCTCCCCCTTGCTCAGGTCAGCTGTTTCTGTGGGTTTCACCAGCCTGGTATAGACCCCTTTGCTCATCACTCCTCCTTCTCTGAAACTGGATTTCAGTTCAGTTCAGTGTTTAGCTGTTGGTATCTGCTTCTATTTCTATCAGCTGCTGGATGAAGGCTTTAGAATGGCATATAAATCTCATTATCAGGGGAGGGCATTTAAGGTAGCCTTTCCACTGTCGCTTAGATAGTTACTTGTTGTCATCCTTGTAGATCTCTGGACATTTCCCTAGTGCCTGATTTCTCTTTAAAACTCTAATGGCTTCCTCTGTGATGGTATCTCTTATTTTTGCTTTCCTCTATGCTTCCCCCTACACAAACTTCCTGCTCCCTTATGTCCTCCTCACCCCTTCTCCCCTTCTCATTCTCTTAGCTCCCTCTCCCCTCCCCATGCTTCCAATTTGCTCATGAGATTTTATCCCTCTCCCCTTCTCCAGGGGACCATGTATGTTTCTTAAGACATGTTTTTCTTCTGCATTATTGTAAAATTTCCCGAGTGTTTCAACAGAGCCATGACAAAGTCACATGGCAAACATTCACAGAAATGCATGGTCTTTGCACAGATCACATAAATTTAAGTAAGCTTCATAAACTTCAAAAACTCTTAAACGCATTCATCTTCTCCAGACCACTACAAGATAACAACTGAGAACATTTATAGCACTGAAGTCAGGCACATATGGATTGGAATGCAACTCTGCAATCAGATATTAATTCACCTCAAGTGAATCATCTGCTGTGGTTTGGCTGTAGCTTTAGTGAGTGTCCTCACAGGTTCATATGCCACAAGGAATGGCCCTCAGGGTGGCAGTATGGAGCAGAAGAACCCTGATAATATATGCCTAGTGGAAAGCAGTGAGTTCCTAGGACACCAACTTCATATGTAATTAATAGTAGTTTGTAACATATGTCAGTCCTGCCAAGGGTACATTAGTATTGAGACTGCCCCATACTCGTGGCTTGTCTACAAGTCACTGTCTCCATATGGTGATATAGTCATGAATGGCATCATTGGGATATTGGTGCCATGATGTCTGAGCTTTCTAGTCACCAGAATTGTGATCATAATAATGCTTTTTGATTATCCATTATTCCATGCTAGGTATTCTGTTATAACAATTCAGACATATACTAATATGCCACCTAAATATCTGAGCTCAATTCTCTTTCCAAAAAATGGAAATAATAACAATAATTTCCTAATATCATAATAAGAATTACATAAATTTATACATACATAATGTAATACATAATTAATATAATACACATAACATAGTATATATTTTATTTATGAATATGTGTATATTTGTAATATGTATTTGTAAAGAAATAGAAATCTATATTTAAGGAAACAAAGTTAGAAAAATCAGTAGCAATAATCCTAAGAAAGCAAAATAATACTAGAATCTACTGACACAAATATTACAAGTACAATATGATCAGCCTTTGTAATACACTGCAAGATACTGTAAATATACTCTGTAATATACTGTAAAACCATCACCAGTCTATCAAAGCTAACTCACTTTCCCAAGCTCACATGAAACAGAAGAGTGAGAACTGAAACTTAGGCTTGCTTGACACCAAAACCTTCCCTCTTATCCACAGTAAAATACTTTGAGAAGACAGGATATAGACCTGGGAGCCATTTGACTCCCTCTGTACTGAGAGATCACCATTAAAGGAAAATGCATACTCCAGTCTTTAAATCCCCAAGTCCTCATTTGCCTTTGGCTCAGTTTCAAGGGTACCCATCCATTCAGTTAGAACTAGTAGCCAGCTCCATCAGGAGGCTCTACCATTGACTTTTTACCTAATTTACTTGAGTTGTGACAGTAAAACAGCTGAAAGTAGCACATGGGGCACAAACATCACTTGGCATTTCAGTTTGAGATTTTTACTATGCTAGAAATGAAGACAGCCTGAGCCATCACAACACACGCACACACACACACAACACACACACACACACACACACACACACACACACACTAAATAAAAGCAGCTGTATAATGAGTGTCCAGCACTTAAGTTCTAGGAATCACTCTCCATAAGCAAAATGTGAATCTGGCAGGAACATTTCTAGATCAAAGAGTCTGAGATAGAAGAAAAAGAAAACAAATTACAAGTTATCTTGAAGGCATTTATGCAGAACATGATGTAGAAAAACTAAAATACTAATATAAAATATGTTAGTCATGCTTATGCAAAAGACAAGATTTGGGTAGATAATTATTTTATATTTCAGTAAAAGGGAGAAAATAGATAAAAAGTTAGGTTCTTGTGTCTGCTCCCTATCCACCCTCTCTGGTTAAAGTGACCATCAAGTTTCCATCTCCTTGGAGCCTGAGTTGCTGCATCCAAATAAAATAGGAGATAAACCCCAATGATGTGTACCAACAAAGTTTCTCATTTCATTCTGTTCTGAGTCACATAACCTCACACATGTTGCCTCTGTCATGTGAGGAATGGAAACTGAAACACTGGTGTATCTTCTCTTTCAAGTTATTTTTCTCCATCCCCATTTATGTGTAATATTCTTTGCAAAAATATCATCCATAGAATAAATAGAGTCTGAGGGGAAAGGGTCACAATCCCCTGAGCAAATTGAGAGCATGGGAAGAGGAGGAGGGAGCTACGAGAATGAGAAGGGAAGGAGAGGAAGGATGCAGAGGTCATGAGGGAGCAGAAAGGTTGAGTCAGGTGTAGATTAGAAGAAAAGATATGTGATAGGTAGGGTTTCAGTTGGGGGGAGTGTTGGGGAGGACGGGAGGGAGAAGGGAACTGGGATTGTCATGTAATTCAATCTTGTTTGTAATTCAAATAAAAAAAAAGAATATCAAAGCATGGGGGAGCCTAGGTAAAACAGCCACTAGTGAATTATTATGTTTTCCGACAATGCATCTACTCACTCACTGCAAAATATCAATTGTAATGACAAAATAAAAGAAATAGATAAAAGGGAGTCATAGTTTTTGAAGGTTTTTACTATAGGATTCTGTGTCTTGGAGTGGTGCCCTTCACTGCTGTTTCTAGCTTTTGTAATTATAATCTAATGTCTGCACAGGGATGGGCCTAGGCCCTATCTCAAAGGATATGATAGACTCTGATGACACCCTATGGAAGGCCTCACCATCCAGGGGGAGCAGAAAGGATATGTGATAGGTAGGGTTTTAGTTGGGGGGAGGGGCAGGAGGGAGAAGGGAACTGGGATTGTCATGTAAAAAAATCTTGTTTCTAATTCAAATAAAAAAATCTGAACAACAACAACAAAAAAAGAATAAATAGTTTCTGGGATGACTGACCTTTCAGAACCCTGCTGTGGTTTCCATGATCAAACTAGGCTATCAAATGCTTTCCAAGCTACTGCATGATCCATGGCAGATTTCCTGCCTAATTTCCACTAAGGAGTTAACAACGCTTATCACAAATCTCCTGCAGGTGAGGTTAAAGGCGCTCTATAAAAGACTGTAAATTAGAAGGTTACCCAAAGTATGCACTGGGGATGGAGAGCTACAACCCAGTTCAGGCTGCTGACACCTCTGAACCACATAAGGTACAAACCATGTGCTAACCATGTCCACGTGCATAATTTTCAAGAGACTCCTATACACAGGAATATCTGCACTAAAGTTGGCTCAACTAAGAGCAAAAGAATAGTTGGGTTTATTCTAAGTTTAGTCAAATTATGAATTGTAATCATAAAATCCATTCATTTGATTGAAGACCAGAGTTCACGGTAGTGATTTGAACAGAGTTCCATTAATCTGACATTATAGCTATTTGTACATTCCCCTTCTTCTCAAAGAAGCCACATTCTACACAGGAGGAATCCCAAGAACAAGAATGGAGGTTACTGCAGGAAGAGTGTCTTAGCTACTTCCGCATTGCTTTGATGTAATGGCAAAGGCATCTTAAGGAAGAAATGGTATTTAGTTTTATAGTGCCAGAAAGACAGACGGAGTTCATCATTGCAGGGAGGCCCATCATTTCAGCAGGTAGGGAAACCACAGTGGCTAGCTATACTCATCCGCACTCAGAAGAAAAACAATAAGCTGGCTATAAAGTTTCACACATTCTTACCAAACAACGCTACCACCTGAGGACTAAGTGTTCAAACATGTGAGCCTATGGGAGATGCTTCACATTCAACTCAACTCCTAAGAAATGAAATATACTCTGTTATTAAAGCTTACTTTGTGCATTAATCAGAGGTCTCCTGTAAATTAAAACCAATAGCATGTGTCAAGAGAGAGGAAGTGGGGAGGGAGAAAGAAAAGGAAGAGAGAAGGACTAAGGTGTTTTCTTACAAAGAAAGGTCACCACAAAGGCTACAAATTCAAAACTTGGAGCACAGACCATTAGGGGAAGATGACATTGCAGTTCCAGTCTGAGAGCCATCTGCTCATGGGTTACTTGTGCTGATGGTGGTGAGTCTTCCTCTATTATGACCACAACTGAGGGAATAACCGTTCTATATTATGGGGGTGGACAGGCCGCTGTAATCATAGTCTACAAATTTAAATGATAATCATATCCACAAAACACTCTGATAGAAAAATCAGAAGTAATGTTTGAGAATCAATTTTAATACCATAGTCATGTGGGTATATAGAGTTAACGATTATAGTTTTTTAATTATGTATTCATACTCCGGTTTTATCCCTTGGTTTGAGAAAGCAAGGAGTACAAGGTTATCAAATTGCCTTTGCATGCTTAGGGTTTTGTTTGCTCCTGGACCCCCAAATAAGTGCTCATTTAATGTATACAAAGCAGAAATAGTCGGGGCCTTCCTTAACTTTATTTCCCTAGGTTATGATACAGTATAAATGTAGCCAGAGAAATGTGCCATTTAGTGATAGCTGCTTGCCACAGACAGAAGAGCATCCTCTAAAATTCACATGGTTAGACAGAACTGCATTTAAAACGATGTACTATAAGAGGTAATTAAAATTAAATGGAAACACAACTGTGGTAACTCAACATATTTCATAGAAACAGATTACCCTTTCCCCAGTGTTCCAAGCTTATATAGCTAAGGACATGAGTTGGCTGGGCTGAACCAATATTAGAAAGCTAAATGACTGGAAGAGGTAGATATGGGCAATTCTGTCATCCTGAACCTGTAAAATCTTATGCAAGCTTCCATTTGTCCCCAAATAATGAATGCAATTAGTGACCTGTCTGGAGTATTTCAGAATGTAAAGAGCACTGCCAGCAAGACAACCATTCACATCTCAGTCTGAATTTGTTTTTCCTACTTCCACAAATGACCAATATGACCAATCTGAGCATGAAAGGAAGAAAACAAACTATGTAAAAGAAAATGGATACCTGGCTCTGTAGAAGGGAATTTACTGAGATGTAGGCATTTCTTCCAAACTATGTGTAGGTCTAGCCTTACTATCCCATGCATCTTGGAGAAATACCAGGAGTAAAAGTCCTCAAGGAAACCAATATTCCTAACCATTATGCTTCCTCCTCCGAAAATGGAGAGAGCTGTCTTTCTAAAGAGTGTCCCTCCTCTAAATTGAATGAAACTTATCCTGGTTAGTCTCTTTGATGTCCATAATGCTCTTTAAAATGTGGGACTAGAGAGATGGCTCAGTTTTGCTCTTGAAGAGGACCAGCAAACATGTCAGGAGTCTCACAACTGCCTGTAACTCCAGCTCTGGGGAACAGGATATCCCTCCCCTTCCTGACTCCTCAGAAACATGAAATCAATGCACATAACCTTTCACACATATACACACACAATTAAACTAAAATGTTTTTATATATTCCTTTTCCCAACCATATTAGCCACCCTCTAAATGCTAGCTGCCCTTGAAGGTACAAATGAAAAGGTAAGAAAGAGCCTCTTCAAAGTCTTCCTTTGGAGTTCTAGTGAAAACCACAATCCCCTTTACCTCTCTGTCCTTCACATTTACATGACTCTTAAAATACATACTGAAAGTTAATTGTCTTCCCAAGTATTAACCTTAATCCACTGATTAGATGATGTCTTTCACATCGGGGCACATTTTAACTGTGGACAACATAAAACACGGACTGCACTGCACAGTAAATCTCCAAAAATCACTGCACAGATTGATGGGTTGGGCTCTAAGTCCTTAATAACAGTCCAGTTCACTTCAAAGCATCTGCCTGTTCATTAAAACTAAGCTTCATGCTTGTAATAATATTCACTATGTAAATTCTTGTCTCATGGAGTATTCCATATGTATGTATGTATGTATGTATGTATGTATGTATGTATGTATGTATGTATGTAGTATGTATGTATGTGAAGAAACAAAATACCAAAGGAGTCAAACAGCTATGGAACTGCCTTCGAATTTAAAGATTTAATTTATTTTTATTTTAATGTGTGTGAATGTTTGCTGTCTTAGTCAATGTTCTGTTTCTGTGGTGAGACACCATGAGCATGACATCTCTTGTAAAGAAAACAGTTCATTGGAGCTGACTTACAGGTTCAGAGGTTTAGTCCAGTATCATCATGGTGGGAAGGCATATATAGTACAGGACAATTTGCTATATCTGCATTGTCAGGAAGCAGAGAAGGACACACTGGTCCTACCTTGAGCAAAACTTCAAAGCTCACAGTGACAATTCTTCCAACAAGACCACACCTACTCCTACAAGGCTCCACTCCTAGGAGCCTATGGAGGCCATTTTCATTGAAACCACATTTGTCTTAAGGTATAGATGTGCAGCATGCACTTGACTGGTACATGCAGAGGCCAGAAGAGCAAAACAGATGCACTAGAATTGGAGTTGCAAATGGTTGTGAGCTGCAGTGTGGGTGCTGGGAACTGAATCTGAGTCTTCTATAAGAGCAACAAGGGCTCTTAACCATGGAACCATCTCTCCAGCCTCTGGAACTTCCTTTTCATCTACACATATTTCCATCCCTGCAAGAGACATGTATGGAAAGGCAGTGGACTCTAAGGACAAGGCAATCATTTATTCCTAAAAATATTCCTTATTCCCATTAGTGCTGTCTGCCTAGAGATGGTCTTGAGACAGAGCTGCAGAGTGGGGTGGGAGTATTGGGCAGTAGACCGAGTTCATTAGCAGGATTAGGCATCTGTCTGTGAAGCTGGTTCACTGGGCACTGATTACTGAGTTGTCTGAGCTAAGGAATACAAAACACACTTGTACAGGACAAGTTACATGAATCAGGTAAATGGCTTAAAGATAGGCAGCAACTGGCAATAAAAGCCTGGAAGTTACCACAAGATTGTTCCCAGGCTACAAGAATGCAGATGAAATCTGGGAATGGAAGAGCCCTGTTTGCACCATAGTAGAAATAGTCAAGAAGTAGTCAATAGTAGCCTCATTTACCCTCTGGGGTGTTTGACTCATGGGAGAGAAGACTAAAGCAAACTTTATTCCTAGTAAGGGACCACAAAAGCAGTGTTATCTTGACAAGTCCCTCCATAGCTCCAGATTCTGCATTCTCAGCACATTCTATAGTTACACTTGAGAAGTACAAAGGGAAAAAGGAGTGGATAAGGGTTAGTTCATTACAAGGATACCTGAAAACTGTCATGTTCTGTCACCATAGAATTCAGTTAAGGCTCACAGATACTAATGAGAAGTGATAGAAAACCATTATGAATATGACTCTACCTTCAATAACTCACACCCAATCTATCTTTCTAGTCAAATACTACTCTATAATGACTAGTTTGAAAGGGGGATGTTCGCGTAGATGCCCCTCAACTGAAATATGGATAGAGAAAATGTGGCACATATACACAATGGCATATTACTCAGTGGGAAAAAAATGGGATTTTGAAATTCCCAGGGAAATTGATGGAACTAGAAGAAACCACTCTTATCCAGGTGACCCAGTCACAAAAAGACAAACATGGTATGTACTCACTCATATGTGGATTTTAGACATAGAATAAAGGATTATTAACCTACAATCCACACTGCCAGAGAAGCTAGTAAACAAGGAGGACCCTAAGAGAGACATACATGGTCCCCTGGAGAAGGGGATAGGGACAAGATCTGCTAAGCAAATTGGGAGCATGTGGGGAGGGGAGAGGGAACCAGGAGAATGAGAAGGTAGAAGAAGAAGGGTGAGGAAGACATGATGGGGCAGGGAGGTTGAGTTGGGGGAAGAACAGAAGAGAGCAATAGATAATAAAACAGAGGGAGACACAGGTTCAAAGAGAAATCAAATATGAGGGAAATGTCTAGAGAGCTACGAAGATGACACCAACTAACAATATAAGCAACAGAGGAGAGGCTACCTTAAATGCCCTCTCCTGATAATGAGATTGATGATGGTCTTATCTGCCATCCTATAGCCTTCATCCAGCAGCTGGTGGAAGTAGAAGCAGGCACCCACAGCTAAACCTTGAACTGAACTGAAATCCAGTTGTAGAAAAGGAGAACTAATGAGCAAAGAGGCCCATATGAGGCTGGTGAAACCCACAGAAACAGCTGACCTGAACAAGGGAGAGCTCTTGGTCCCCAAACTGATACCTGGGAAACCAGCATGGGACTGATCCAGACCCCCTGAATGTGGGTGTCAGTGAAGAGACCTTGGAAATCTATGGGACCTCTTTTAGTGGATCAGTACTTATCCCTAGCATAGGAATGGACTTTGGGAGTCCATCCCACATGGAGGATATTCCCTGAGCCTAGACACAAGGGGTTTGGCCTAGGCCTTATCCCAAAGAATAAGGCAGATGATGAAGACCCACTGTGGAAGGCCTCACCATCCCTGGGGAGCAGAAAGGGTATGGTATGGGTAGGGTGTTAGTTAGGGGGCAGGGAAGGAGGGAAAGGAGAGGGACCTGGGGTTGACATGTAAAATAAATTTCTTTCTAATTAAAAGAAAAAAAGAAAACAGGATGTTCAATCATGTGGAAGGAAGCATCTAAACAGTCATATTAAAGTGATCCCTATCTCTGCTAATAGTGAGATCTATTGACTTGTTCTAATAAATAGAATACAGCAAAACTAAGGCATATGACTTACTCTGGTCTGTATTCTCTCTGGCCCTTTCTGTTCCCTTGTTTTCATGAAGCAAGCTGTTATGCATAGGTCTCCCTGTAACAAGGCAAGAAACTGGACCACTGTGAGTAACACAGAGCCATAGGCTGAGAGGAACTGGGCATGCTAGATATCACAAGAGAGTTTGAAAACAGGCTCTCCTAAGCCACATCTATTGGAGACTTATGGTGGCTGCCACCTTGATCACAGCCTCTGGGATAGTTGGTCCCATGAGAACTATACTAAGTAGTGCCTAGATTTCAATTACACAGAATTTAATGTTGGGAAAGGATTTTATGAGGAATTCTTTTGTGTGTTTATCATAGATATCAAAATATTTGTAAAAATAATAAGACAATTATGAAATGCTGTGTGCTGTAGTGAACATATGGAGTACAGAATTCAGGATTTTCAGTCTAATTCAGACTCTAAAGATACTTGATTGTAGATATATTGTGCTGTTATTTTGTTTAAGTTTAAAAATATAAAAAAGACACAAGATGAGATGTAAGAACAAGAGATACATTAACCATAGTTTATTACCGGTTGGGGAGGGAGATTGGGAGTGGAAGAGATGAGACAGCTGCAAAAGAGGAAGAGAGATAGAGCAGAGAGCAAGGAGGAGGTGAGAGAGAGTAAGAGATGAGGTGGTAAGCTTAAGGGGAGCTCGTGAAATGCGCACTGAATCCCTACGCAGCCCCATAATAAATATGGAAGCCATGATGTGGCCACACAACACAGGGTCCTTTAAGCTGCCTAGGTATCTGCTTCAACCTTTCATACTGTCCGTGATGTTTCCTGACCTCAATTTTCCCTGAATTAAAATTGAAATATAAGTTCATTCTCCATTTTCCCCTTAAGCTAACAGACCCTGATTTATAAAGATTTACAAACTCAGCTCACTCATATTGCAAAGCTGATTCTGTTGAGTGTTTCTTTTTTCCTTGCTTTGAATTCATTTGTCATATTTTAGGGCCAATTTCTAGCCCCTATTGCAGCAGAGTGGCTTTGTATGTCACTTCCTCTTCTTTGTGCATACCTAATTCGGATTTCAAGCAAAAAGGAAAGAACCAGCATGCAGGTCTTTTAAATAGAGCAAAGCAAAAGCCCATTCCCATGTATTCAAATTTTAATAAGGCAGTTTCTCTCTCTCTCTTTCTCTCTCTGTCTCTCTCTCTCTCTTTTGAGGTATGGTGTATGAAAAACGCACATTTTCTTACTAAATAATTAATTCTAATTATAAATACCCCTATTTATTAAGGATCTCTTTCTTATTTTTCGTTTTTTTCCATCTTATTTTTATTTGAATTAGAAACAAGATTTTTTATATGTCATTCCCAGTTCCCACTCCCTCCTCTCCTCACCTACCAGCCCCCCAACTAAAACCCTACCTATCACATATCCTTTCAGCCCCCCAGGGAGGGTGAGGCCTTCCATAGGGTGTCATCAGAGTCTATCATATCCTATGGGATAGCGCCTAGGCCCACCCGCATATGTCTTGGCTCAAGGAGTATCCCTCCACATGGATTGGGCTCCCAAAGTCCACACCTATGCTAGGGATAAGTACTGAACTACTACAGGAGGTCACATAGATTTCCCAGGTCTCCTCATTGAAAGCCACGTTCCTGGGGTCTAGATCAATCCCATGCTGGTATCCCAGATATCAGTCTGGAGACCAAGAGCTCCCTGTTGTTCAGGTCAGCTGTTTCTGTGGGTTTCAACAGCCTGGTCTGGACCCCTTTGCTCATCACTTGTTCTTCTCTGCAACTGGATACCAGTTCAATTCAGTGATTAGCTGTGGGTGTCTCCTTCTACTACCACTAGCTGCTGGATGAAGGCTAAAGGATGGCATATAAGACAGTCATCAATCTCATTATCAGGTGAGGGCATTTAAGGTAGCCTCTCCTCTGTTGCTTAGATTGTTAGTTGGTGTCATCTTTGTAGATCTCCAGACATTTCCCTAGTGCCTGATTTCTTGTAAATGTAAAATGTCTCCATCTATTATGGTATATCCATTCTTGTTTTCTTCTATTCTTCCCCTGGCTCAACCTTTCTGCTCCCTCATGTCCTCCTCACCCCCTTCTTCCCCCTTCTCATTCTCCTGTCTTCCTCCATCCTCCTTCCTTGCTCCCAATATGCTCAGGAGATTTTGTCCCTTTCCCCTTCTCCAGGGGACCATGTATGTCTCTCTTAGGGTCCTCCATGTTTATTAGCTTCCCTGGCAGTGTGGTTTGTAGGCTGGAAATCTTTGCTGTATGTCTAAAATCCACATATGAGTACATACCACGTTAGTCTTTTTGTGATTGGGTTACCTGGATAAGAGTGGTTTCTTCTAGTTCCGTACATTTTCCTGCAAATTTCAAGATTCCATTGTTTTTTTCTGCTGAGTACTACTCTATTGTGTAAATGTACCACATATTCTCAATCAATTCTTCAGTTGAGGGGCATCTAGGGTGTTTCCAGGCTATGACAAATAGTGCTGCTATGAACATCATTGAACAAATGTCCTTGTTGTATGGATATGCCTAAGAGTGGGATCTTGTGGTAGACAGATTCCCAATTTCCTGAGGAGTCGCCATACAGATTTCCAAAGTGGCTGTACAAGTTGGTACTCCCACCAGCAGTGGAGGAGTGTTCCCCTTTCTCCACATCCTCTCCAGCATAAACTATCATTGGTTTTTTTGATTTTATCCATTCTGACAGGAGTAAGATGGTTATCTCAGAGTTGTTTTGATTTGCATTTCCCTGATGGCTAAGGATGGTGAACACTTTATTATGTGTCTTTCAGCCATTTTAGATTCCTTATTGAGAATTGTCTAATTAGTTCTGTACCCCACTTTTTAATTGGATTGCGTGATGTTTTGGAGACTTACTTCTTGAGTTCTTTGTATATTTTGGAGATCAGCCCTCTGTTAGATGTGGGGTTGGTGAATATCTTTTCCCAGTCTGTGGGCTGCCATTTTGTCTTGCTGACTGTGGCCTTTGCCTTACAGAAGCTTCTCAGTTTCAGGAGGTCCCATTTATCAATTGTTGATCTCAGTGTCTGTGCTACTGGTGTAATGTTCAGGAAGCAGTCTCCTATTCCAATTAATTCAAGGGTGTTTCCCACTTTGTTTTCTAATACTTTCAGTGTAGCTACATTGATGTTGAGGTCCTTGATCCATTTGGACTTAAGTTTTGTGCATGGTGATAGACTTGGATTATCTGCAGTCTTCTACATTCCAGCATCCAATTTATGCCAGCACCATTTGTTGAAGATGCTTTCTTTATTCCATCCTATAAATTTAGCTTCTTTGTCAAAAATCAAGTGATCACAGGTGTGTGGGTTAATATCAGGGTTTTCAACTCTATTCCATTGATCTTCGTGTCTATTTTTGTGCCAATACCAAGCTGTTTTCAGGACTATAGCTCTGTAACAGAGTTTGAAGTCAGGGATTGTGTTGCCTTCAGAAGTTCCTTTATTGTACATGGTTCTTTTGGCTATCCTGGGTCTTTTATTTTTCCATATAAAGTTGAGAATTGTTCTTTCAAGGTCTGTGAAGAATTGTGTTGGGATTTTGATGGGGATTGCATTGAATCTGTAGATTGCTTTTGGCTAGATTACCATTTTTACTATGTTGATCCTGCCTATCCAAGAACATGGGAGACCCTTCCATTCTCTATTGTCTTCTTTAATTTCTTTCTTTAGAGAATCAAAATTCTTATAGTACAGGTCTTTCACTTTTTTGGTTAGTGTTATCCCAAGGTATTTTATGTTGTTTGTGGCAATTGTAAAGGGTGATGTGTCTCTGATTTCTTTTGCCATGAATGTATTATCTGTATATAGTAGGGCTACAGATTGTTTTGAGTTAATCTTGTGTCCTGCCACTTTGCTGAAGGTGTTAACCAGCTGTAGGAGTTACCTGGTAGACTTTTTCAGGTCACTCATGTAGACTATCATATCATCTGCAAATAGTGAAAGTTTGACTTCTTCCTTTCTGATTTGTATCCCCTTGATCTCCTTTTGTTGCTGTATTGTTCTAGCTAGAACTTCAATGGCATCATTGAAGAGGTATGAAGAGAGTGGACTGCCTTGTCTTGTCCCTGATTTTAGAGGAATTACATTGAGTTTCTCTCCATTTAATTTGATGTTGGCTGTCGGCTTGCTGTATATTGCTTTTATTATGTTAAAGTATTTTCCTGTTATCCCTGATCTCTGCAAGACCTTTATCATGAAGGAGTGGTGGATTTTGTCAAAGGCTTTTTCAGCATCTAGTGAGATGATCATATTTTTTCCCTCAGTCTGTTTATATGTTGGATTACATTGATGGATTTTTGTATGTTGAACCATCCTTGCATCCCTTGGATGAAGGCTAGTTGATCATGGTGAATGATTTCTTTGATATGTCCTTGGATTCGATTTGCCAGTATTTTATTGAGTATTTTTGTGTCAATGTTCATGAGGGATATTGGTCTGTAGTTCTCTTTCTTAGTTGTGTCTTTATGTGGATTGGGTATCAAGGTTATTGAAGCCTTGTAAAAAGAGTTTGGCAATGACCCTTCTGCTTCTATTGTGTGGAATACTTTGAGGAGAATTGGTGTTAGCTGTACCTTTAATTTCTCGTACGAGTCTGCCCTGAAGCCATATGGTCCTGGGCTTTTTTTGGTTGGGAGACATTTGATGACTGCTTCTATTTCATTAGGGGTTATAGGCCTATTTAAGTTGCTTATTTGTTCTTTTTTTTTTTTACTTCAAGTTAGGGAAAAAGCTTCTTTCACATGTAAATCCCTTCTCCCTCTCCCTCTCCCTCTCCCTCCCCTCACCCCCTTCCAGCCTCCCCAACCCCCAACCTACCCCCCACCCCATCCACCCACCACTCCCCCATGCAGGGTAGGGCCCTCAATGGGGGCTCTGCAAAGTCCACCAAATCTTCCGGTACTGGGCCTGGGCCCTTTCCCATGTGTCCAGTGCCAGAGTGTATCCCTTCACATGGGATGAGCTCTCAAAGTCCCTTCTTATACCAGGGAAAAATACTAATCCACTACCAGAGGCTCCCTGGAGTGCAAAGGCCTCCTTATTGGCATCCATGTTCAGGGGTCTGGATCAGTCTTATACTGGCCTCCCAGACAGCATCTGGGGTCAATGTGCTCTCCCTTATTCAGGCCAACTGTTTCTGTGGGTTTCTCCAACCTGGTACAGATCCCTTTGATCTTCATTCCTCCCTCTCTTCAACTAAATTCCAGATTTCAGCTCAGTGTATATCTGTGGATGTCTGTCTCTGCTTCCATCAGCCACTGGATGAGGTCTCTAGGATGTCATAAAGAGTAGTCATCAACCTCATTTTAGGAGAAGGGCTTTTAGTTTATCCTCTCCACCATTGCCTGGATTGTCGGTTCTTGATTGAATTTTGGTAAGTGATATCTGTCCAGAAAATTGTCCATTTCCTTTAGATTTTCAAATTTGAGGAATACAGATTTTCTTTTTTTTATTGGAATTAAAAACAAGATTGAATTACATGACAATCCCAGTTCCCTTCTCCCTCCCTTCCTTCTCTACCATCCCTCCAACTAAAAACCCTACTTATCACATATCTTTTCTTCTAATCTACACCTGACTCAAACTTTCTGCTTCCTCATGACCTCTGCATCCTTCTTTTTCTTCCCTTCTCATTCTCATAGCTCCCTTCCCCCTCATCCCATGTTCTCAATTTGCTCAGGGGATGGTGACACTTTCCCCTTCTCCAAGGGACAAAGTTTGTCTCTTTTAGGGTCCTCGTTATTTACTAATTTCTCTGGCAGTGTGGATGGTAGGCTGGTAATCCCTCACTCCTATCTAAAATCCACATATGAGTGAGTACATATCATGTTTGTCTTTTTGTGATTGGATTACCTCACTCATAATGGTTTCTTCGAGTTCCATCCATTTTTCCTGCAAATTTCAAGATTCCATTGTTTTTTTCTACTGAGTTCTCCATTTTGTAAATGTACCACATTTTCTCTGTCCATTCTTCATTTGAGGGGCATCTAGGCTGCTTCCAGTTTCTGGCTATTACAAATAGTGCTGATATGAACATCATTGAACACATGTCTTTGTTGTATGGATGTGCTTCTTTTGGGTATATGCCTAGGAGTGAAATTGCTGGATCTTGTGGTAGACTGATTCCCATTTCCTTGATGAGTCTCCATACTGATTTCCAAAGTGGCTGTACTAGTTGGCATTCCCACCAGCAGTGGAGAAGTGTTCCCCTTTCTCCACATCCTCTCCAGCATAAACTGTCATTGGTGTTTTTGATTTTAGCCATTCTGACAGGAGTAAGATGGTATCTCAGAGTTGTTTTGATTTGCATTTCCCTGTTGGCTAAGGATGTTGAACACTTTCTTATGTGTCTTTCAGCCATTTTAGATACCTCTATTGAGAATTGTCTATTTAGTTCTGTACTCCACTTTTTAATTGAATTGTTTGGTGTTTTTGGAGACTAGCTTCTTGAGTTCTTTGTATATTTTGGATATCAGCCCTCTGTTAGATGTGGGGTTGGTGAGTATCTTTTCCCAGTCTGTGGACTGCCATTTTGTCTTGCTGACTGTGGCCTTTGCCTTACAGAAGCTTCTCAGTTTCAGGAGGTCCACTCATTAATTGTTGATCTCAGTGTCTGTGCTACTGGTGTATTGTTCAGGAATCGGTCTCATGTACCAATTAATTCAAGGGTATTTTCCACTTTATCTTCCAATAGATTCCGTGTGGCTGGGTTTATGTTGAGGTCTTTGATCCATTTTGACTTAAGTTTTGTGCAGGGCCAAAGGCTTGGGTCTGTCTGTAGTTTTCTACATGTTTGCATCCAGTTATGCCGGCACCATTTGTACAAGATGCTCTCTTTGTTCCAGCGTATATATTTGGATTGTTTGTCAAATATCAGGTGTTCATATGTGTGTGGGTTATTTTCAGGGTTTTCAACTCTATTCCATTGGTCTTCGTGTCTATTTTTGTGCCAATACCAAGCTGTTTTCAGGATTATAGCTCTGAAGTAGAGATTGAAATCAGGGATGGTGATGTCTCCAGACTTCCTCTATTGTACAGGCTTGTTTTGGCTATCCTGGGTCTTTTGTTTCTCCATATAAAGTTGAGAATTTTTCTTTCAAGGTCAGTGAAGAATTGTGTTGGGATTTTGATGGGGATTGCATTGAATCTGTAGATTGTTTTTGGAAAGATTGCTATTTTTACTATGTTGATCCTGCCTATCCAAGAGATGGATCTTTCCATTTTCTGATATCTTGTTTAATTTCTTTCATTAGAGACTCAAAATTCTTGTGGTACAGGTCTTTCACTTGTTTGGTTAGTGTTACCCCAAGGGAATACAGGTTTTCAAAGTATGACCTGATGATTCTCTGAATTTCCTCTCTGTCTGTTTTTATGGCCCCTTTTCATTCCTGATTTTATTAATTTGCATGTTCACTCTCTGCTGTTTGATAAGTTTGGATAAAGGTTTGTCTATCTTGTTGATCTTCTCAAAGAACCAACTCTTTGTTTCATTGATTCTTTGTACTGTTCTCGTAGTTTCCACTTTATTGATTTCAGCCCTCAGTTTGATTATTTCCTGGCATCTATTCTTCCGGGGTGTATTGGCTTCTTTGTTTTCTAAAGCTTTCAGTTGTACTGTTAATTCAGTAGTATAATTATTCTCCTGTTTCTTCATGTGGGCATTTAACACTATGAACTTTCCTCTTAGCACTGCTTTCAAAGTATCCCATAGGTTTGGCTATGTTGTGTCTGCATTCTCATTGAATTCTAGGAAATCTTTTATTTCTTTTTTTATTTCTTCCTAGACCCAGGAATTGTGCAATTGGGTGTTACTGAATTTCCATGAGTTTGTAAGTTTTTGTAATTTGTGTTGTTGTTGAATTCTAAATTTAAAGCATGGTGGTCTGATAAGATACAGGGGGTTATTTCAAATTTTGTACTTGTTGAGGTTGGCTATGTTGCCAAGTATGTGGTCGATTTTAGAGAAGGTTCTGTGTGGCACTGAGAAGAAGATAAATTGTTTTGTGTTTGGGTAGAATGTTCTATATATGTCTGTTAAGCCCAATTAGGCCATAACTTCTATTAGTTCCTTTGTTTCTTTGTTAAGTTTCTGTCTAGTATTCTTGTCCAGTGGTGAGAGTGAAGTGTTGAAGTCTCCCACTATAAGTGTCTTTGGTTTTATGTGTGATTTGAGTTTTAGTAATGTTTCTTTTATGAACGTGGATGCCTTTGTATTTGGGGCATAAATGTTCAGAATTGAGACTTCATCCTAATGAATTTCTCCTGTGATGATTAGGAAGTGACCTCCTTCATCTCTTTTGATTGATTTTAGTTTAAAGTCCAATTTGCTGGAAATTAGGTTTGCTACCCTCCCATGTTTCTTGGGTTCATTTTATTGCAAAATCTTTTTCCAACCTTTAATTCCTAGGTACCGCCTGTCTTTGAAGTTGAGGTGTGTTTCTTGTATGCAGCAGAAGGATGGATTCTGTCTTCTTATCCATTCTGCTAGCCTGTGTCTTTTTATGGGCGAGTTAAGACCACTAATATTGAGGGATATTAATAACCATTGATTGTTCATTCTTGTTTGTTTTGGATTTGGTGGTGGTGGTGAATTTATGTGTGTGTTTCCATCCCTTTTTCTTTTTGGCTATTGTTAAAGTGGAATTCTCTATTGCCTATATTTTTCTGGTTGTAGTTAACTTCCTTGGGTGGCAGTTTTTCTTCCAGAACTTTCTGTAGGGCTGGATTGGTGGATATGAATTGTTTAAATCTGGTTTTGTCATGGAATATGTTGTTTTCTCCATCTATAATGATTGAAAGGTTTGCTGGGTATAGTAGTCTGGGCTGGCATCCATGGTCTCTTAGAATATCTATCCAGGACCTTCTGGCTTTCAGAGTTTCCATGAAGAAATCTCGTGTAATTCTGATCGGTTTGCCTTTATATGTTACTTGGCCTTTTTCCTTTGCTGCTCTTAACATTTTCTCTTTATTCTGATTGTTTGGGGTTTTGCTTATTATGTGTCAAGGAGACATTTTTTTGGTCCAGTCTATTTGGTGTTCTGTAGGCTTCATGAATTTTCATTGGCATGTCTTTCTTTGGGTTAGAGAAGTTTTCTTTTATGATTTTTGTTGAATATGTTTTCTGCTCCTTTGAGTAGGATTTCTTCACCTTCTTCTATATCTATTATTCTTAGGTTGGTCTTTTCACAGTATCCCATATTTCCTGGATATTTTGTGTTAGGGACTTGTTGGACTTAAGATTTTCTTTGGTTGATTAGTCTTTTTCTCATATAGTATCTTCAACACCTGAGATTCTCTCTTCCATCTCTTGTATTCTGTTTGTTATGTTTGCATCTTTAGTTCCTGATCATTTCCCCAGCTTTTCTATTTTCAGCATTCCCTCAGATTGTCCTTTCTTTATTGCCTCTATTTCAGTTTTTAGGTCTTGAAGGGTTTCCTTCAAGAAAGATTTATTGATATCTTGTATTTTTGGTTTGTTTTTTCTTCCATTTCTTTAAGGGATTTTCTCATATCCTCTTTGACTCCCTCTATCATTTTCATGAAGATGTTTTAAAGGTCATTCTCATCTGTTGCATCTGCATTGTGATGTTCTGATCTTGCTGATGTATGGTCCCTAGTCTCCAGTGTTGTCATATTGGTTTTTCTGTTGTTGAATGTGCTTTTATATTGTCTCCTTTCATCCTTTCTTCCAGTGGGTGTAGCAGGAGTCTCTTCCTCTCCTGGTGGGCATGGGTCCAAGGTTCCCTTCTGGTAGATGAAAGCAGTTCCAATACTCCGATGTCTGTCCTCTTCTCCAGGATGGAGGCAGGGATGTTACCGGGGCCTTGGCAGTCCCTGGGTGTGCTAGAGCCTGCCGGCTGAGTTTGGATCCCGTGGGCAGACCTCTGGCTGTAAGGCGGTTTCTATAATCAAAGCATTTTTCTAAAAACAAACATTTAGATTTCCAATTCCATTACTTGTTAATAAAGAAACATGAAGAAAAGAGCACAGACACTTTTTACCACATTTTAGCAGCTTTAATTGATGTCTCTTTTCAGTCATTTTTAAGTGTGATAGTTAATCATCATGACCAACTTCACTGGGTTTGAATCACCTAGGAGACATATACCAGCCATGACTTTGAGGAAGTTTGCCAAGACTTATAACTGAGGAAGAATGGTCCCAATTGAATGTGGATGGTAACTGTAATGAGCTGAGGCCCTAGAATAGAAAAACAGGGAAGAAAGTCAAAGCAAGTGTGGGGCATCACTGGACTCTGCTTCCTCACAGTACATGCTCTTGTCTCAGGCATTCTCAGCCATGGTAGATTATACCCCAGAAAATCATAAGCCAAAATAACCCTTCCTTAAGTTGCCTTTGTTAAGTATTTTGTCACAGCAGTGACAAATAAAAAATTAAGTAAATAAAGAATTTGGGAGTATGGTTGAGTTGGCAGAGGCATGCCAGAAGTCCTAGGTCAGACTAAAGGGGTCAGGAGTTCAAGGCTGTCCTGGGATACATAAGACTTTGACTAAAAGGGAATAAATTATAAAGTAAGTGATTATAAAACTAAATTATTACAATAAAATGTTTGGTAATAATAGGTTGAAAGAAAATGGTATATTTATACCAAAAATAATAACTTAGGCCAATGCAAAAATTATCTTTGAGGAAATAATCCTTGAACACACAATTCTTAGTTCCTTCTTTTTGTGTGTGTGAATGGTGCATATCTGTTTTCCCAGGTTCCACTCTAAATACATTTGTCACAAAATACATGGTCTGTGGCTTTGATTTAACATATTGCTTATTCATTAATTTTAATACATAGTTAGTCTAAGAGACTGTGAAAAGTATATTTGGAGCTTTGCAAATATATGTATATATACCATCAGAAAACTCTGCTGGAATTGGTTCCATCTACCTAGATGTGTGAGATGGTACAAAGCAGAAAACTGACAGAACCACATCATCATTGGAGAAACTAGCATCCCATGAAAAGTCCCTCTGTCTACATAATAGCCCAAATCTGAGCAGTTTCTGCTGCAAATATATAAACTCTTCTCATCAGACTCACACACATTTCTTAATTCACAAAACAACTTCATATCATGTTATTTTGCAATGTTATTTCACATATCAATGCTATTTTTCAAATGTTTATTCAGTTAGAAATATAAAGATAAATGCAAGAATGTGTTTATTCCCCACTTGGTCTACTCATCGAGCCCTCATTAATTTCACAGGTTGCCAATGGAAGTTATAAATGTTTTGATAGAATTATAATACATGTGATTTCATTGTGTGCTTCATTAATGTATGGCAAAGGAGAGAATCAGATTGCAGAAGTCAGAATAATGGGCAACTTGTAACATGCATTAACTAACCAGTGGGATAAGCAGCAAGTCAGAACAACAGGCTAGTGATGGAATGCAAAGTAAAATTAAAACTTCAGAAAGATGGCTTTGGAAAGCTTAATCAACATTGTCATATTCAAAAGAATAAGAATCTAATATTAGCATAGTGGGATGAAATGGAAAAGTCTCCATCCTTAGCTGGTAAGCTATAAATAGTCAATGGCTATAGAGAATAGAGACCAGACTTCTTCAGTAAGAAGTCTCCAGATAGACTTCCCAAGCTGAAGTAGTCAGCTGTAAACCTAAGTACACACAATCTACAACAACAGGACTCAGTAAAGTGTGCAAACATACTATACACATATACATGACTGTAATAAGTATAGGTGAAGCAGTGGACCCATGTTTGAGAGGGACATAGGGAGCATGGAAAGAGTTGAATTTGGGATAGGAATTGTGAAAAATGGTGAAAATGAACTGTACTCCTGAGAAATTCTTAAAAATTAATAACTTTATGAAAAATCTGAAAAAATAATCTTTTGTAATTTACTAAAAGTCATCTTTATCTCACATAGGTTATAAAAACTATGAAGAATAAATAGCCATTAATCAAGTCTAAACTGGAGAACAATAACACAACAAAAGGAGGTCAAGGGGATACAAATCAGAAAGGAAGAAGTAAAACTTTCACTATTTGCAGATAATATGTTGGTCTACATAAGTGACCCCAAAGGCTCTGCCAGGGAACTCCTACAGCTGATAAACACCTTCAGCAAAGTGGCAGGACACAAGATTGACTAAAAAAAATCAGTAGCCCTACTATATATAGATGATAAATGTAATGAGAAAAAATGTAATAATAAATGTAAAAGAATAAATGTAAAAGAAATCAGAGACACATCACCCTTTACAATTGCCACAAACAACATAAAATACCTTGGGATAACACTAACCAAAAAAGTGAAAGATCTGTATAGCAAGAACTTTGAGTCTGTAAAGAAAGAAATTAAAGAAGATAGCAGAAAATGGAAAGCTCTCCCATGATCTTGGAAAGGTAGGGTCAACATAGTAAAAATGTCAACCTTGCCAAAAGCAATCTACAGATTCAATGTAATCCCCATGAAAATCCCAGCACAATTCTTAACAGACTTGAAAGAACAATTCTCAACTTTATATTGAAAAACAAAAGAGCCAGGATAGCCAAAACAACCCTGTACAATAAAGGAACTTCCAGAGGCATCACCGTCCTTGACTTCAAGCTCTACTATAGAACTATAGTCCTGAAAACAGCTTGGTATGGGCACAAAAATAGACAGGTTGACCAATGGAATTGAATTGAAAATGCTGACATTAACCCACACATCTACAAACACCTGATTTTTGACAAAGAAGCTAAATTTATAAGATGGAATAAAGAAAGCATCTTCAACAAATGGTGCTGACATAACTGGATGTAGAAAACTGCAGATAGATCCATGTCTATCACCATGCACAAAATCTTAAGACCAAGTGAATCAAAAACCTCAACATAAATGCATCCACACTGAACATCTTAGAAGAGAAAGTGGGAAATACCCTTGAATTAATTGGTACAGGAGACCGCTTCCTGAACATTACACTAGTAGCACAGACACTGAGATCAACAATTAATAAGTGGGACCTCCTGAAACTGAGAAGCTTCTGTAAGGCTAAGGACACAGTCAGCAAGACAAAATGGCAGCCCACAGAATGGGAAAAGATACTCACCAACCTCACATCTGACAGAGGGCTAATCTTCAAAATTTACAAAGAACTCAAGAAGCTAGTTTCCAAAACACCAAATAATCCATTAAAAAGTGGGGTACAGAACTATATAGACAGTCTTCAATAGAGGAATCTAAAATGGCTGAAAGACACTTAAGAAAGTGCTCAACATCCTTAGCCATCAGGGAAATGCAAATCAAAACAACTCTGAGATACCAACTTACTCCTGTCAGAATGGCTAAAATCAAAAACACCAATGACAGTTTATGCTGGAGAGGATGTGGAGAAAGGGGAACACTCCTCTACTGCTGGTGGGAGTACCAACTCATGCAGCCATTTTGGAAATCAGTATGGCACTTCCTTAGGAAATGGGAATGAGTCTACTACAAGATCTAGCAATCCCACTCTTAGGCATATACCCAAAAGAAGCACATTTATACAACAAGGACATCTGTTCAACAATGTTCATAGCAGCATTATTTGTAATAGCCAGAATTTGGAAGCAACCTAGATGTTCCCCAACTGAAGACTGGACAGAGAAAGTGTGGTACATTTACACAATGAAGTACTACTCAGCAGAAAAAAAAAATGGAATCTTGTAATTCGCAGGCAAATGGATGGAACTAGAAGAAACCATTCTGTGCAAGGTAACCCAGTCACAAAAAGACAAACATGGTATGTACTCACTCATATGTGGATTTTACACCTAAAGCAAAGGATTACTAGCCTACAATCCACACTGCCAGAGAAGCTAGGAAACAAGGAGAACTCTAAGAGAGACATACATGGTCCCCTGGAGAAGGGGAAAAGGACAAGATCTCCTGAGTATATTGGGAGCATGGGGGAGGGGGGAGGGAGCTAGGAGAATGAGGAGGGTTGAGAAGGACATGAGGGAGCAAGAAGTTTGAGTTGGATGAAGAATAGAGAAGAGCAAGATAAGAGATACCAAAATAGAGGAAGACATTATAGGTTTAAAGAGAAATCAGGCACTATGGAAATGTCTGGAGATCTACAAAGATGACACCAACTAACAATCTAAGCAACAGAGGAGAGGCTACCTTAAATGCCCTCACCTGATAATGAGATTGATGACTGTCTTATATGCCATCCTTTAGCCTTCATCCAGCAGCTAGTGGAAGTAGAAGCAGATACCCACAGCTAAACACTGAACTGAACTGGAATCCTGTTGCAGAGAAGGAGTGATGAGCAAAGTGGTCTGTACCAGGCTGGTGAAACCCACAGAAACAGCTCACCTGAACAAAGGAGAGCTCTTGGTCCCCAGACTGATAGCTGGGAAACCAGCTTGGGACTGATCCAGTCCCCATGAATGTGAGTGTCAGTGAGGAGACCTCAGAATCCTATGGGGGCTCTTGCAGTATTTCATTACTTATCCCTAGCATAGGAATGGACTTTGGGAGCCCATTCCACACAAAGGGATACTCCCTGAACCTAGACACACAGGGGTGGACCTAGGCTCTATTATCCCAAAGGATATGACAGACTCTGAAGACCCCCTTTGGAAGGCCTCACCCTTCCTGGGGAGCAGAAAGTGTATGGGATAGGTAGGTTGTTAGTTGGGGGTGGGAGGACAGTGGAGGAGCGGAGGGAGAGGGAACAGGGATTGACATGTAAAACAATCTTGTTTCTAATTCAAATTTTAAAAATGGAGGAAAAAATCAAGTCTAATGTGAATTACTTATAGAAAACCCAATACATCTTCCATGCCAAGGAAAAAGCTAAATTGAATATCAAAGATATCATATAAGAAGGGCCTACCTAGATGCCAGCATATAGTGATGCAGTATGTTAATTCTGCCAATCAGATGTTCATGTGTTCACTGAATTATCAACATTGATTGCCTGTTCACTAGTGTGCATTATGCTCAGCACTGGTAATGAATCCTTATTTGATAATGAGGAACATCATTAATAACTATTAAACATGATTATTAAATGAACCACACTGCAGGAATTACAATGGTACTAGTTACTGAAGGGGCAAGGAAGAATCCTAGGACTTGACATATAAGCTGGAATCTGATAAAGGGGTTATCAGGCAGACAAAATTTGATGAAGGTTAAATTCTGTGTGCTAAGATTAGAATAAGAAGCCAGACAATGGTGGCACACACCTTTAATTCCAGAACTTGGGAAGGAGAGGCAGGTGGATCTCTGTGACTTTGAGACCTTCCTGGTCTACAAAGTGAGTTCCAGGACAGCCAGAACTGTTACACAGAGAAATTATTTTAACAAAAGAACCTTAGACTAAGAGAGGGCACATAAAGGGTGATTTTAAATTGTTTAAAAAGAGGAAAGGCAGAATTCTGAACATTAAGAGCCAGAAGTAAGAATCTTAAGCAGGAACAACTGTTGGGTTTTTAAGGTATTTGTTGATTATTCCCAGGTTGGTAGAAGTCTATTGAAGAGACATAACCACTGAAGTGATGTACCCAAAATTACATTCTAGAAATATCACTATTAATAGGGTCCCAGCAGCTGGTATCCAGTAGCTGGATATTGCTCATATAATAAACTCTTGCACAAAGACCAAGAAATTAATGTGAGTATAACAAAGAAAAGATAGAGATTATTTGAAGGTAGGAGGAACCATCCTGTCTGGTAAGGTTGAAAGTATCTCAGAGTAGGTGAGTTTCACTCTGTCTAGTTAACATAGCCTGGATTCTGTATGTAAACAATGGAGGATGAAATTGTTACTCTACTCAATAAATCTATTAAATAATCTCTTATGCACAAACTAGGGAGCACATACAACTAGGGCATAGCATAATTCCCATTATATTTTGTGTGTAAATGATATAGCCTATTTGTTTATTCTCTCAATCATCCAGTCATTTATTCATCACAAAGAGGCCTTTCTTTTGTAGTAAGTACTGTAAGTACTGTACCAGGGTTTCTTCAGTGGTGAGAGTGTTTGTTTTGTTTTGTTTTGTTTTGTTTATAATGCTTAGAGTATCCTGAAGAATATAGATAAGTAAAAAACCTACTTGATGCAGATACAATATGCAGACACTGTAGATCTTGGGAAGTTAAAATTAATTACAGACTCTCTTCTAAGACAATTCCTACTCTCATTGAAGTTTTCTTTATAATTTCACAAGATGTCAAAACTCCCAACCACTCATCCACAGATCAAACAAATGTCACCACAGTGTAAGAACACTTGGTTTATAGAGACTTGGTGACTGATCCCGAAGGTGCCCAACTTCAGGAAAGCTGCACAAGTGTTTTGAGTGATATGAGCACTTTCTATAAATATACATTTTCACTGTTTAAAAGTACTCTAGCTAGGTCCCAGGCCCCTTTAGTACAACATTGATCTCTAGGGCCTAATCACTGCTTACTAACCTTTATCAAAGTACACCACATTAATGTTTATGTGACCACCTGTTTATAAGAGAAGTTCAAATAGCACCAAGTTTCTTTTCCTTTACCTTGTTCCTAAAACAGATCAACTATTAGATTTAATTCTAAAGTAAGACGTGAAGACCAATATAATAGTTATTATGAAATGTCTTCTTGTGAGATCATGTTTCATTGACAATTTCTAGATTCATTTACACCTAAATCCAGAACTTATTCCAATTGTCAGTTTTATGACCTTTTTTAATTTTTTTTGTTTTGTTTCAGATTTATGCATTTTATTTTATGTGTGAGTGGTTTGTCTTCATGCATGTCTGTGTACCATGTTTCTGCTTGGTGCTTTTGGAGGTAAGAAGAGGGCATCAGATCCCCTGGAACTGGAGTCGCTGGTGGTCTGGAGCCACCATGCGTTTGCTGGAAATTGAACTCAGGTCCTCTTCAGGAGCAACAAGTGGCTCCTGTTGACCCACCTTTCCAGTCCCACAGTCTTATGACCTCTATCACGCACACAGGAGATAGAACAAAAGCTTTGTGAGTTCAGGCCATGGTGAACCACACAGAGAGTTCCAGAGCAGTTTCCTCTACATGGCCAGTCCTCACTGAGAAAACCCACACACATGCAAAACCAATACTCCTTTTTAAAGTACCCGGTGCTGACAATTTTGAGGCTGGTCGTGTAAAAAACTGATTGGAGGACACAAAAACACTTTTTCACTTGCCAGCTAAAACTTTCTATACATTTACTTAGAAAGAAGAGACACCTCCATTTATTTTAATTTTATTTCCTTCTTTTATTCATATTGATAAAACAGTATAATTAAAATGACATCACTGTTCAGTAAAGAGCAGGCCTACTCACTCTTGAAAACTAAGATTCATTTGGCATCTAAACAGGAAGAAATCACTAAGATAAACAAATGCTCCTTTCAGAAGAGAGCTAGCTAAGGTCTATTTACCTTACAGAATGAGAAATGAAGACTCAGGATCACAGAGGAACTCAAATAGAGATGGAAAACCACAGAGACAATGCTGCCCAAAACTCCATTCATTCAGCTTCGGACTGTCACCCCTCACACTTCCTTCACTGACATGGCATTCAACCATCCATTTATCATATACTTACTCTTCTACTTAATCAGTGGCAATAATGGATATTTTCTAAATATATGAATACTGTATTTTCAAGCAATAGGAAGAAGACCTGTCTGAAGCAGGGTACTAAATAGTTGGCACTGGGACTTGAAGTGAGAGATGCAAGCTGTAACCAGATCAAAGTATACATCAGTATAGAGTACAGAAGAGATTTTCATATAAATATGGCACTTTTATTTTAAAATTTTAACATTATTACTATTTAATTTTCCTCAAACCCTCTTTTTGCATACCCTTTCTCTCTTTCAATTTTATTTTTTTCCTTTGTTTTTTACAGATATATATGTATACACACACACATACACACACACACACACACACACACACACACACACACACACACATATATATAATATATATATATATATAATATATATATGTATTTCCCTAAATATATAAATACAACATGCTGATTCTGTACTAGTTACTTGTGTTATGTATATACTTTCAGAGATGACCATTTGGTATTGGATAAGCAACTGGCATTCTCTTCCATGGGTTTTAAATAAAGAAGTATAGAGTAAATTATGTTTAGCAATCAATCATTTTAAATTTGAACCTTCTGTTCTGGTTAAATTACTTTACCAGCTCTCCCAAAACATAAACTTTACTCCAGCTCTTTACTTCTTTCAGTTTGAAAACCTTGTCTTTTGTAATTGCTGAGTTGAAGGAAGTTTAACACAAACCTTTCTCTATACTTGAGTGATAAAGTTTGACTCAAAGTTGTTTCCTTCCACATTGAACTGAATACTGCCTTAATATGTAAACAAATTAGAATCTTATCATACCTTTATAATCAATCAACTATATCTCAGAAATCATAGCAGGCAAAGTTCAGCCAATTAAATGCAGCCAGATGATTAATTTACAATTATATAACACATAGTCCAACCACAACCTATAGATTTCTTCATGCCATTTCCTTTCATCTGGCTGTAAATATAATTTGTGCATAGCAAGGCTAGGCATTTTGAACCATCCTTTATCTGCAATGCTGTCCCCTTCTAGAAACTTCCATATTGCTGTAGTAAACTTCAAACCAGTGTCAGCCTTCCTTTAACATGATAGTTAACTATTTGATGAAACAAAATTGATCATTTAAAATAGTATTTGAAAATCAGAAAATGTATTTGGAAGTACATTACAATCAGAAAATGGGAAGTCAGTGCAGACTTCTAGCTGTCATGTCTAGCCGTGAATATGCTGAATAAATCTTATATAGCTAAGTCTAAATGCTTGTGGAATTGCACCTATCTCTTCATACTGATTATACAACCACATCCTTTTACCATCCATTTTTTGCCTCCCTTTTATATATTTTCTTGGGGATCATGGCATTTCCTGTATTTTCCAAAGTCCTTCATTGTGTCTCTTATCATTCAAGATAGTTTGTTTTAAAAAAGTTATTGAAGCCGACTGTGGTGGCACTGGCCTTTAATCCTAGCACTCAGGAGGCAGTCAGGTGGATGTATGCGAGTTCAATACCAGCCTGGTCTACAGAGCAAGTGCCAGGACAGGCTCCAAAAGCTACACTGGGAAACCCTGTCTTGAGAAACCGAAAAAAAAAAGGTTACTGAATTTTTCGATGATAAACACTATGAAGTAATATCAAGAAGAAATAGAGGAAAGAAACAAAACATCTCAAAATATAGTTGGAAAAGGAATAAATAAGCAAGAAGAAAATAAAGAAACTGAACATAATATTTACTGTGAAGCTACTATTGCCAGCATTTTGATAAGGCAAACATGCATGTATTCAACACCAAGAATGTGTAGCAGCTTTTGATAGCTAACATTACCATATGATTTCTAGGCCCCAAGCAATGTGCTAAGCACTGTGCATATATTAGCATATGCAATCCTTATGGCAGCTTTACAAGGCAAATGGATGGCTGCTATCATTATCCCATGTTAAAAAGAAAGATAAGGAATCTGGGTACAAATGTTGGATACCTTACCCAGATCTACTCAAATTTCAATGAGACTAGGACTCATCTAGAGAACTTGTTAGAAATTCTGACACATTATGACATCCTTGATGGGTAATTTGTAGGGCTGAGGAGCAGCAACTTTAAGCTATTATCACCATTATCTGTAAGTCAGCACCACACCACAAATTTATGATTCTGATACAAACAATTCTTCAGTTGCTTGTTAAACTTTGTGATACAATACACCGTGCCCCTTGGAATACACCCTGCTCCATGCTCGTGGAATTTTAAGAGTGCCTGTGCATCTAAAGATACTGATGAAATTCAGAATATTCAGATCCTAATACTGGTCTGAACCCAGGAATCTCTCATCTCTAACAAGCTCAGAGATGATGCTGAGGTGACCTGAATAACCATCTAAGTGACTAGGGCCTATTATGCTACCAGAATTCTTTCCCTTAAATAATTTACCATAAGAGGAAGAGACTGAGACATATCCTAGTCACCATAATATTCATAGTAAAGCTTTACTGTGAAGAGTGCCAGTACTATGAAAATCAAGAGGACTTGGAAATAAAATTAACGTTCCCTTAATATGTCAATAAGGTTCAATTATGTTAGATATTAGGCAGTCTAAAGAAGAACAAGACATGGTCAGCCCATGCAAACAGTTTTGGAGCAGAGGCACATACTGGCAACCTTGGAGTGTGATCCAAGACTTGTTCTTATGCAAGTTTTTTTTTTTTTCTGTGAAAAAATATGATTATTTAGAATTAACCAGCTGCACTCAATTTAAATGATCCCAAGTTTTTAGCAACATCTGAGGTATCATAGTCAGGAGCCAGTCAAACATGTGCCTCTTTCTCTCCATCAGGCCTGGTCTGGTCAGGGAAGCTTATTTGTCTTCTGGGAGTCACCTTCTTAGAGTATTCGCTTTTGGATCTGCAGCTTCTTGAATGGACAGAAGGTGGGTAATATGCAGATCTTTTATGTCTTCTCCCTTTCAGCGCTGCCGTTTGGCTTTCAAAGCCTTCACTTCAGCTCAGTCTTTGAAGAGGTAAAGGCTTCCTTCTTCACCTTTGGCACTATCTCCACATACAACTTGTCTGCATAAAGACCTTTCACTGTAAATTTTCAAGCCATGCTATACCATATGAGCCTATTTCCTTGGCTGGCTGGTTGCAATCAATGTCACAATTAAACCATTGGCTGGCAGACAAGGATTTTCTTGCAAGCATTGGGTCTGTGTGGCATAGACATAGAACATTGATAAATAATTTTACTAGTGAATACTAGAACGAAAAACTATATTCATTAATGTTTTTTTTTTTTTTTTACCACAGTTGTGGCTGTTGTTTATGGTTACAGTGATGTTTTCTTTTCCTCAAAGGTCATATGATGAAACACAAAGATTCAAGAAACCAATTTCTTGAGTATAAGTCTTAGATCCTTCACATCTTAGCTGTGCCCTTCTCTCAATACTAAACTTTGTCTCTGGAGATGGTGATATTATCATCTATAAGATGGCATGAGGGTTAAATGGTACAGAACACACAATTATATAGTGGTACCAAATGTTTTCTACCTCCTATATTCACATCCGTGTATAATCCTCTCCACTAAACTATGAACTTAACCCAACAGCATGCTTTTGAATCAACAAAAATAATCACATATTCATGATTAGGTTATGAAACATTGCAACTTCTCTCCTGCAGCAATATGTTGTCTTAAAGAAGCTGTTGGGGTAAGGTATTGAGAGTATTCCTGGCCAGCAGCCAGTAAAGTCCTCCAATCAATAGAACTCAGGGTTTAGTTCTGAACTTGAAGTGAATCCTTTCTCAAGCCATCCTTGAGACTATAAATCTTGAGCAGAGATCAATCGCGGGTGATGGGGGAGGTCCTTCTATATGTATGTTTCTCTTATTGGTTGATGAATAAAACAGTGTTTGGCCAATAGCCAAGAGAAGCAGGAAGATAGGCAGGACTAGGAGAAGAGGGGAATTCTGGAAAAGGTAGACAGAGAGGTAAGTAAAGGATACGCCATGGAGGGACCAGGAGGATAGGACACACCAGGCGTTCTCTGGTAAGCCAAGACCACATGGAAAACAGATTTATAGAAATGGGTTAATAATTTTTTATTTTATTTTTTTATTTAATTTTTATTTAATTTTTACAAATTATAATTTCACATGTCAATCCCTTCTCCCTCTCCCCTCCCCCCAATCCCCACCATCCCCTTCCCCCCTCCACTCCCCATAGAGGGTAGAGCCCTCCACGGGGGCTCCCCAAATTCCACAACATCATCCTGGGCCAGGCCTAGGCCCTCCCCCATGTCTCCCGGATGAGAGCATCCCTTCAAGTGGTATGGGCTCTCAAAATCCCTCCTTTTTTAAAAACTCATTTATTTAGGTCATAAATAAAGTCATGCACAATTATGATACACAATACCTATGTTCAAAACGGCATGGCTAAATTAAACCAATTAACATGTTATATCACACATATTCATCATTTTTGTTTTGAGAACACTTAAAGTATACTATCTCACAACTTTTAAAATATAGCATATTGTTATCCACCATATTTATCATGCTCTCAGTAGACCTCAAGACTTCACAGAGTCCATGCCTCTTGTCCAACTGCAGTTTTATATCCTTAAATCAATCGTTTTCCCATTGTTAAAAACCCACATTGAAGCCTAATAGCCACAATTCTGCTCTCTGTTCATCATTTCTAGGTTACACATAAAATTGAAATTGTGTGACATTTGTCTTCCATTGTGTCACTGTTTTTTTTTTTTTTGGCAAGCATATTAACTTTACTACTTACTAAAGATGAAATCAAATTTGCATGCACAGGTGAGCACTCTCTGAAACACCTTGGATTCATCACATATTTGAGTTTCAATTAGCATATATATATATATATATATATATATATATATATATAGAGAGAGAGAGAGAGAGAGAGAGAGAGAGAGCAATAATGGCAATATGCTATGCATCAATAGCAGCAACAGCTTTTCCAGGTGCTGCAGTCATTTTAACAAAATTGTAGAGACATCCAGCACACTCCATTTAAAAAGCAAAAAACAAAAAACAAAAACAAACAAAAACAAACAAACAAACAACAACAAAACGTAAAAAACAAAATCCCAGAAAACAGCGCAGTTCTGTTACTATTGTGGTACTTGTCACCATTTTTTTTTAATTAGTTTCTCAGTCATCATCTGGGAGGAAACCATTCTGAGCAACATCATTAAAAACAGCTCTGATAAAGCATTGTCACTACTATGTATCATAAAGCAGGTCCACATATGAGTGAGTACATATCATGTTTGTCTTTTTGTGATTGGGTTACCTCACTCAGAATGGTTTCTTCTAGTTCCATCCATTTTCCTGCAAATTTCAAGATTCCATTGTTTTTTCTGCTGAGTAGTACTCCATTGTGTAAATGTACCACATTTTCTCTATCCATTCTTTGGTTGAGGGGCATCTAGGCTTCTTCCAGTTTCTGGCTATTACAAATAATGCTGCTATGAACATGGTTGAACATATGTCCTTATTATATAAATGTGCTTCTTTTGGGTATATGCCTAGGAGTGGAATTGCTGGATCTTGTGGTAAACTCATTCCCATTTTCTTGAGGAGTCGCCATACTGATTTCCACAGTGGCTATCCAAATTGGCACTCCCACCAGCAGTGGAGGAGTGTTCCTCTTTCTCTGCATCCTCTCCAGCATAAACTGTCATTGGTATTTTTGATTTTAGCCATTCTGATAGGAGTAAGATGGTATCTTAGAGTTGTTTTGATTTGCATTTCCCTGATGGCTAAGGATGTTGAACACTTTCTTATGTGTCTTTCAGCCATTTTAGATTCCTCTATTGAAAATTGTCTATTTAGTTCTGTACCCCAATTTTTAATTGGATTGTTTGGTGTTTGGGGGACTAGCTTCTTGAGTTCTTTGTATATTTTGGAGATCAGCCCTCTGTCAGATGTAGGGTTGGTGAATATCTTTTCCCAGTCTGTGGGCTGCTGTTTTGTCTTGCTGACTGTCTACTTTGCCTTACAGAAGCTTCTCAGTTTTAGGAGGTCCCATTTATCAATTGTTGACCTCAATGTCTGTGCTACAGGTGTAATGTTCAGGAATCGGTCTCCTGTTCTGATTAATTCAAGGGTATATCCCATTTTGTCTTCTAATAGGTTCAGTGTAGCTGGATTTATGTTGAGATCTTTGATCCATTTTGACTCAAGTTTTGTGCAAGGCAATAGGCTTCGGTCTAACTGCAGTCTTCTACATGTCTGCAACCAGTTATGCCAGCACCATTTGTTAAAACTGTTCTCTTTGTTCCATCATATAAATTTGGATTGTTTGTCAAAAATCAGGTGTTCATAGGTGTGTGGGGTAATATCAGGGTTTTCAATTCTATTCCATTGGTCTGCCTGTCTATTTTTGCGCCAATACCAAGCTGTTTTCAGGACTATAGCTCTGTAATATAGCTTGAAGTCAGAGATGGTGATGCCTCCAGAAGTTCCTTTATTGTATAGGGATGTTTTGGCTATCCTGGGTCTTTTGTTGCTCCATATAAAGTTGAGAATTGTTCTTTCAAGGTCTGTGAAAAATTGTGTTGGGATTTTGATGGAGATTGCATTGAATCTGTAGATGGCTTTTGGCAAGATTGCCATTTTTACTATGTTGATCCTACCTATCCAAGAGCATGGGAGATCTTTACATTTTCTGGTATCTTCTTTAATTTCTTTCTTTAGAGACTCAAAATTCTTATGGTACAGGTCTTTCACATTTTTGGTTAGTGTTACCCCAAGGTACTTTATGTTGTTTGTGGCAATTGTAAAGGATGACCTTTGTCTGATTTCTTTCTCTGCCAATGTGTCATCGGTGTATAGTAGGGCTACAGATTTTCTTGAGTTAATCTTGTATCCTGCCACTTGGCTGAAGGTGTTTATCTGCTGTAGGAGTTCCCTGGTAGAGTTTTTCAGGTCATTAATGTAGACTATCATATCATCTGCAAATAGTGAGAGTATGACTTCTTCCTTTCTGATTTGTATTCCTTGATCTCCTTTTGTTGTCTTATTGGTCTAGCTAGGACTTCAAGGACAATATTGAAGAGGTATGGAGAGACTGGACAGCCTTGTCTGGTCCCCGATTTTAGAGGAATTGGATCGAGTTTCTCTCCATTTAATTCAATGTTGGCTGTGGGCTTGCTGTATGTTGCTTTTATTATGTTAAGGTATGTTCCTGTTATCCCTGATTTCTCCAAGACCTTTATCATTAAGAGGTGTTGGATTTTGTCAGAGGCTTTTCGGCATCTAGTGTGATGATCATGTTTTTTTGTTTGTTTTTTGATTTTTGTTTTTTTCTCAGTCTGTTTATATGGTAGATTACATTAATAGATTTTCGTATGTTGAACATCCTTGCATCCCTGGGATGAAGCCTACATGATCATGGTGAATGATTTCTCTGATATGATCTTGTATTCAATTTGCTAGGATTTTATTGAGAATTTTTGCATCAATATTCATGAGGGATATTGGTCTGTAGTTCTCTTTCTTAGTTGTGTCTTTGTGTGTCTTGAGTATCAAGGTTATTGTAGCCTCGTAAAAAGAGTTTGGCAATGTCCCTTCTGCTTCTATTTTGTGGAACAATTTGAGGGGTATTGGTATTAGCACTTCTTTGAATATCTGATAGAATTCTTCGGTGAATCCATCTGGCCCCAGGCTTTTTTTGGTTGGGAGACTTTTGATGACTGCTTCTATATCCTTAGAGGTTATAGGTCTGTTTAAGTTGCTTATCTGTTCTTGATTCAATTTTGATAACTGTCCAGAAAATTGTCCATTTCCTTTAAATTTTCCAATTTTGTGGAGTACAGGTTTTCAAAGTATGACCTGAAGATTCTCTGGATTTCTTCAGTGTCCGTTGTTATGTCCCCCTTTTCATTTCTGATTTTGTTAATTTGCATGATCTCTCTCTGCCTTTTGGTTAATTTGGATAACGGTTTGTCTATTTTGTTGATTTTCTCAAAGAACCAAATCTTTGTTATATTGATTCTTTGAATTGTTTCCTTTGTTTCGACTTTATTGATTTCTGCCCTCAGTTTGATTATTTCCCAGCATCTGCTCCTCTGGGCTGAATTTGCTTTCATTTTTTCTAGAGCTGTCAGCTGTGATGTCAGATCTCTGGTGTGGCTATTCTCTAGTTTCTTCATGTGAGCACTTAGAGCTCTGAACTTTCCTCTTAGTACTGCTTTCAAAGTGTCCCATAAGTTTGGCTATGTTGTGTCAACATTTTCATTGAATTCTAGGAAGTCTTTAATTTCTTTCTTTATTTCTTCCTTGACCCAGGAATGTTGCAATTGTGTGTTGTTCAATTTCTATAAGTTGGTAGGTTTTTTGCACTTTGATTTGCTTTTGATTTCTATCTTTAAGGCATGGTGGTCTGATAAGACACGAGGGATTATTCCAATATTTTTGTACCTGTTGAGGTTTGCTATGTTGCCAAGAACGTGGTCGATTTTTGAGAAAGTTCCATGTGATGCTGAAAAGAAAGTATATTCTTTTGTGTTTGGATAGAAAGCTCTATAAATGTCTGTTAATCCCAATTGGGTCATAACTTCTGTTAGTTCCTTTGTCTCTTTGTTAAGTTTCTGTCTGGTGGTTCTGTCCAGTGGTGAGAGTGGGGTGTTGAAGTCTCCCACTATAACTGTGTGAGGCCTTATTTGTGATTTGAGATTTAATAATGTTTCTTTTACGAATGTTGGTGCCTTTGTATTTGAGGCATAGATGTTTAGAATTGAGATTTCTTCCTGATGGATTTTTCCTGTGATGAATATGAAATGACCTTCTTCATATCTTTTGATTGATTTTAGTTTGAAGTTTATCTTGTTAGATACAAGGATAGCTACCCCAGCTCCTTTCTTGGGTCCATTTGATTGGAGTATCTAATCCCAACCCTTTATTCTGAGGTAATGTCTGTCTTTGAATTAGAGGTGTGTTTCTTGTATGCAGCAGAAGGAAGGATTCTGTCTTCCTATCCAATCTGTTAGCCTGTGTCTTTTTATGGACGAGTTAAGACAATTAATATTGAGGGAAATTAAGTTCCATTCAGTGTTTATTCTTGTTTGTTTTTGGTTTGTTGTTGGTACTGGTATTGTATGTGGATTTACCCTGCCTTTTATTTTGTGTTTTTGTAGAGTGGGATTATCTATTGCCTATGTTTATACAAGTGTAGTTAATTTCCTTAGGTTGGAGTTTTCCTTCCAGTACTTTCTGTAGGGCTGGATTAGTGGTTACATATTGTTTAAATCTGGTTTTGTCATGGAATATCTTGTTTTCTCCATTTATAGTGATTGAAAGCTTTGCTGGGTATAGTAGTCTGGGCTGGCATCCATGCTCTCTCAGAGTTAGTAGAATATCTATCCAGGTCCTTCTAGATTTCAGAGTTTCCATGGAAAAGTCTGGTGTAATTCTGATAGGTTTGCCTTTATATGTTACTTGACCTTTTTCCTTTGCTGCTCTTAATATTTTTTCTTTATTCTGTACATTTGGTGTACATAGATGCATATATCAATGACAAGAACATAGGGAGGAAGCCTAGAAACTACAACACAAGATCAGTTAGCTGCACAGCTCTACAACACAAGACTAGTTAGATGGAGGAGCTGCACAGCTCTCAGTCAGGCTAAGGAGACTGAATCTTTTTGTGACTATGAGAAACCATACTAAATATATGTTGATAAGAGCCAAGGGGGGGCTCTAAGGTAGAATTAGAAGGTTTTTCTTTATTTTCATACTTGCATAAGCAATGGAATAGCAGGATTTGGTTATAACTAGGAATGTCTAGTTTGGATCCTAGATATGCAAATTGAAATCAGTCCTAAAAGTATGCAGAACATTGACTTTGAAACATCCAGCTAAGTGGCCCTATACAGAAAGCAAGTCAATGCACATTTAGTAGCAGTCAGCATGTCAAGTCATTACAGTGAATTAAATACTAAATATGGGATAAATAATGAAATGGGAAGTTAAAAGATGACAATTTTTAAAATGTCATGTAGGCAACTCACCAGGTTATTGGGGAATATATATGTATATACAATTATGCATGTAGCAACAAGTTTTTAATTTATTTTTATTTAAATTAGAAACAAGCCTGTTTTACATGTCAATCCCAGCTCCCTCTCCCTCACCTCCTCCCCTACCCCTCACCAGCCCCCCACAAAATCCCCCCCTCCACTACCCAGGGAGGGAGAAGCCATCCATGGGTGGTAGACAAAGTCTGTCATATCATCCCAGGTGGGGCCTAGGCCCTCCCCCATGTGTCCAGGCTGAGAGAGCATCCCTCCATGTGGAATGGGCTCCCAAAGTCCATCACATGCCAGGGATAAATACTCATTTACTACCAGAGGTCCCATACATTGTCAAGCCCTCCCCACTGACACCCAAGTTCAGGGGGTTCTGGATCATTCCCATGCTGGCATCAAAGTCTGGGGTTCATGAGCTTCCCCAGCTGATTCTGTGGGTTTCACTAATCTGGTCTTGACCCCTTTGCTCTTCAATCCTCCCTCTTTGCAACTGGATTCCAGGAGTTCAGTTCAGTGTTTATCTCTGGGTGTCTGCCTCTGCTTACATCAGCCACTGGATGAAGGCTCCAGTGTGGCATACAAAGTAATCCTCAATCTCATTACTGGGGAAGGGCATTCAAGGAAGCCTCTCCACTATTGCCCAGATTGCCAGTTGGTATCTTCCTTGTAGATCTCTGGAATTCTCCATAGTGCCAGCAACATTAAATAAATAAATAAATAAATAAATAAATAAATAAATAAATAAAGGAGGGCTATGAGTTTGAAAATGAGCAAGGAAGGGTTTGAAGGGCAGAAATGGAGGGGAGAAATTATGAAATTATGTTATAATCTCAAAAAAGAAAAGAAAAATGGGGGAAAGGATGAGAAGAAAAATGAGGCTGAAGGATTTGAGGTTTAAATTCACAAACACAATTAACAATTTTCTTACTCTAAGAAAAATTGTGTTTTTAGAAATAAATTGTTCTTGTATGGCTGTAACTTTTCAGGGGGCTACAGTTTGCCTAGCAAAAAGTTGTCACTCTTTTAAAATATAGTCTTAAATTTTAGGAGATTTCAGTTGAAGTTTCTGTGAAAAAGAACAGTATGTGAAACATGTAGATGTTTCTTAAGGAATCCTATAGGTCTGTACATGGCAAAAGAATAAACATAAAGGTGTCCATTGGATGCTATACCACAGGTAGAATTACCAAACACTGACATAAATTTAAACAAAGAGATCAATTCAGACTTTTGTACTTTATGGACTGAACAAGGGCTGTGATGGACACTACATTAATTTATCTTTTTCAAAAGTCTGAACATAAGTCATAAAAAAGAAGCTTATTTGTGAATGAATGTAGGAAAGGGTAGTTTTTGTGTTATTAAAATTAATTATGTGCAATTTTGTGTTATAGGACATTCAATTACACCTCACATCTGAGGAGAAGGAATCAATACAGAGAAAATGGAAATCTTACAGAAGGAAGGAATCAATAATGATGCAAAGCAACAGAAGAGATAGTGTAGAAGGAAAGATTATTTTTTAGACAGAAATAATAGAAGTCAAAATCACTAAAGGTGTACTTTGGTGTAGTGGAGTCACAGACAAATTTCAGCCAGTCCATTTTGCTTCAATCAAGACAAGAAGGTCATTCTATAAGAGTGAAGAGTCAAGGTTGAACTGAAAACCTTAAAGCAAACTAAAATGGTTTCTGTGGAGCACAGAAAAGGGAATGATATGGATGAGATAAAACTACCAAACAAAAGTTTTTGAGAGCAAATAAAGAAACAGATTTCACTACGAGGGTTAAAAACACAAGTTATCTGAGACTTTTTGGTTGAGATTGAATACATGTAAATTGGCAGAAATATGAGAATGTCAACAAGTCTTAAAAGTAATATTTGCTTTTTTCCCCATAGCCTTGGGATGAGTATTTAGATCATTGATGGAATGATAAGTTTAATGGTAAAAATGCTCTTAATTGTATCTTGTTGTGGTAGTTTGAATGAGAATGGCTCCCATTGGCTAATATATTTTCATGTTTAACCTCCAGTTGGTGAACTGTTCAGGAAGGATTGGGAGGTGTGGCATTGTTGAAGGAGGTATGTCTCTGGCACAGGGCTTTGAGATTTCAAAAGGCCATGTCAGGCCTCACCCTCTGCCCTGCCTGGAGATCTGGATGCAAAGTTCTCAGGCACTATGCCTGAAGACCACTGTGATCCCCACCATGCTGATAAAGGACTAACTGTCTAAAGTTATAAGAAGCCCTCTAATTAAATGTTTTCTTCTATAAGTTGTCTTCATCATGATGTCTCTTCACAGCAATAGAATAATAACTAAGACATTGGTAAAAATCTATAATCAGAGACTCCCTCAGTTTCTAGAAATATTACAAGTTTTAAAATACATTTGGGAAAACACATTTATCTTCAAAGAGACATAGCTTCTTTTTGCATCCCTTTGTATTATCAGCAGACTCATAGCAGGATCTTTCCAAATCTATTTTTATAGTTAATTCTGTCATCCATGTTTTATTCTGATAAATAGGGACCTAGAGGTTCTAAAAATGTATACTTTGGAAAGGAAACAGATGCCATTCTCTTGATTTAAAACAGCTCACAAATGTTTTTCTATTACAGCAATCTCAGATTTGTGATGATGTAGTTATAGTATTAAAGCAAAAAACATTCATTTCTTACAATGCTCAGGAAAAGTCTTAACAAATCCATACCATAGATGCAATTTCTAAGAAAACATCTAAACATTACTCCAAGTACAGTAGAAGCAATTATGAATGCAAAAACACAGTCTATCATAATTACAATCCATAACATCTATTCATTAAAGCTGTTCCTTCCATATATGTTTTCAGGAATAAGCATTTATTTTTGGATAACTAATTGGTATGTTCTTCCCTGGACCCACCCTCATCATTCTTCAGTTACCTGTAGTTCTTTGTGTAGAGCCAAGCCTGATGGGTTGTCCTTGACCTACTTTATTGTTGTCCTTGTTCAGCTCATATTTAGGTAATCATGTTGGTGAGACTTTATGGGTGTGGCTTCTGATAGACTGAGTAGGTGGTATTACATATCTAGGCATTCATATGTATATACATAGACATATCAGCAAAACAACAATTAGTAAAAAAGAGGCTATGGGTTCGAAAGAGGGCAAGGTAGGGTTTGAGGCCTGGGGGAAATGATGCAATTATATTATAATCTCAAAAAAACTATTTTAAACTGCCTCTATGGGGTCATTATTGAGTAATAATTTCATATTCTAAATTGAGAATGTCTATTTAAGACAAACTCATTTTGCTTAAAGTTTTCTGGACTTAGAATCATTCTTATTTCAGAGGTTGACACTTTAGACGGATTCTGCTGGAATAATGAGACAAATTCTGCCTGGACAGTTCAATATTTTGCAAAGCTCCCACCTAGCCCCTCCTCAAGTGATTCTCAACTTTCCTAATCCTGCAACTCTTTAATATAGTTCAACATGTTTCGGTGACCCCTAACCATAAAAGTATTCCATTGCTGCTTCTTAACTGTGATTTTACTACTGTTACAAATTGTAAATATCTGATATACAGGATATCTGATATGCAACCCCTGTGGGGGTCACAACCCACAAGTTGAGAACCAGTGCCTTAATCCAATCTAAAATTTGAATACCTTTGTGTTTGGTTTGTAACAGTGAATAGTCTCTTGGCCTTGCTTTTATATCCCATTTGGACTCTCAGTTCCATATTTCTTGTTCAGATTTGACCCCTTTTTCAAACAGTTTAGATTGACTTTGTTATAATCTAGAGTTCTTAAATCAGCCTTCTGGGGTCTGTCCTGCCCTCATCACAGACAAGACACATGCCTCTGGAGATCAGGTGGAAACTGAGCTTATGGGAACAAACACAGTAGCAAGTATGGTACCATGGATGGGTTCATTTAACAAATCAGTCTGTGGCAGAAAAAGCAACCAGAAACTGTGGTGTCTGCTTGCCAGGGGTGGGGTGGGGTTGGAGGCTTTCAGAGAGGTTTGCATCAGAGAACCTTTCCACCAACACAAAATCAGCAATGTCTTCTCTATCTACAAAACCATACTGCACTCAGAGTAACAGCAATCCTGGCATTCAGTATATTCCCAGCACCTTCTGATCTTTGAGACCGGATATCCATTGGGGAAAATGGATGAAAGGAAGGGGCCATGTGTCAGAGTCCCTGCAAGATTACAACATCTGGGGTGGAAAAATGACTCAGTGGGCTAAGTGCTTGCTATTCTAACATAAGGATCTAAGTTTGTATCCCCATAACCCATATAAAGCTTGGTACAACAGCACTTGTCTGGCACCCCAGCCATACTCCGGAAAGACTGGAGACAGAGACAGTAGTGGACTTGGTGTACACAGTAGTGAACAACAAGAGACTCTAAGTCAGGGGGAGGCAAAGGATATTACCTAATGTTATGCCCTGACATCCCCATGCATGCCACGCATGTGTGCCTGAAGTAATCTACATGAATGTACACACACACACACACACACACACACACACACACACACACACACACACACTACACAAGATAAACAAAATAGCAATAATTTTTTAGAGGGTTAGCCATCAGAGAGCCTTCCAGTTCTCAGAACCGAAAAGTAATTTATAGTTTGTTGTTACCCTTGACTGGTTTTAGATATTCATGTCTGAAATTACCAGTTAAGGTCACAATTGAATACACTGAGTTTCTCCAGTAAAAGTGTCTGGGCTAAATCTTCCAAATAATGCAATCAAAAGTGGAATGTTGGCATCTTCAAGAAAGCTTAAAAGTAGTCAGCCATGCATTCATGTCTCACACACTGATAGATGCTTTTCTTCAAAACAAACAGATCTCTCCTCAAGAGTACGCCAGGAATTACCAAGATAGAAACCTGTACTTAAGAATGTGTTTAGTGAAAAAGTCGAACAGGAAGCTTCCTTGAAGCATGCCATCTCCACCCGGGGCCTGGAAATGAGCGCTCTTTATCTAGAATATCTTCGAAAAGGCAGGACAATCAGGCTAAATGTCACCCTCATTAGTCATCCCCTCATGTGAGGGACTCAATTGTAAAATTGTATTAAGTCTAATTTCCTGTATAGATGAGGGGGAACTGCGATGTTCAGGCACCTCTCAGCCCCAAATGGTAATGAAAGTGGGGCTCCCGTGTGCTTCAGGTAGGTAGGATTTTACAGCTGCCCCATCTTTCCTCCTCCTTACAGGCACTATCCAGAAGGACGAAAGCAGGAAAAATCCGATGGCCCATAAGAGGCTAGTTCGGAGAGAAAAGAGCAATCCAGACACGTTCTGTCTTACCACATGGGGTTTATTTTCCCTTTTACCAGAAGACCCTCAAGCACCATCTAAAAATGAATTCATTATGAATTATAATTGCAAGAATCCCCCTCACTCTGAAACAGAAAAAGACTGTAATGGAACACAGGAGAATTTTATACAGCTTGGGAATGGACATCCTATGCCATGTTTTGTTCAAGACGATACAAGATTATTTTTAGATGGAAACACAACTATTACCCATTCACTAATAGCTGGACAATTTTGACTGCAAAGGCAAGTTTATATTTTATTTGTAAAGATGATTGTGTTCAGGGACACTATTTCTATGTGCTATCTGAATAAGCAAATTAAAGACTACAGTCTATTTGTGATTTTTCTATGCACACACCTGCAATTCAGAACTCATGCTGAAATTCTAATCTTGAAAGAAATGGAGTTTGGCTGTGTGGCCTTTGGAGAGATGACTAGGGCATGAAGCCATCCTGAGTAGGATACTGCCCTCATAGAATGAGCCCAAGGAAACCCAGTCAGTCTCCTCTTTCATCTGATGTGAGAAAGTACCATGACAGAGACCAGCAAGTTCACCCTCACCAAACACCAAATCTATTCGTCAGACTTCCTAGCTTCCAGGACTACAAGAAAGGGTAGCTTCTATGACTATAAGTGAAGAATTTCGGTTGCTTTTCATCCCGGGTTATGGCTCTGCAATAAGATCCTGAGGAAATTTAGCTGAGAAAAGAACCTCTCTTGCAAGCCTGAATAGGCTGACATTCAGAACAGATTCCAATGTGGAAGAAAGTGGGTTTCCCCTCTCAGTCTTCTCCTGCCCTCCCTACTTACCCCCACTATACACAGCTTGAGCCAGGAGATCCAGCATCTGCCCTTAAACCTAACAACTTCTGGTGTCTTGGCTTTCTGAGTCTAGGACGAATAAAAGCAGTCCCTTCCCCTATAGATTCTCAGGCTTTGGAATAAATACCATTGCCTTTCCCATGTCCCCACTTTGCAGATAACAGACTGTGAGACTTCTTAGCTTCCGTACTTTGGCAAGCCAATATCCATAATTGATCTCTTTTATACATTGATATATACCCTGATTGATTTTGTTTGTCTGAAATCCACGACTGATATAATCAGGTAGCAGTAATCCTCACAAAGAATGGAATATATTGAAAAATGAGCATAACTGGTTGTGATTTCAAGAACACACACCACTACAGTGATCACCACCATCTACAACAGATCTTATTATAGTGTAATTGAGGAAAATCAGTAAGAGATACAGTAAAATATATTTTTGTTTTTCCAATTTTCCTTAAAATGCTAGATAGTATTTAAGCCTAAGGACACTATGCTCTCTCACTACTTCTAAATCCTGCACTATAGGGTGAATACAGCCTATAGTGATAGCTCTGTTCTAAACCTTTTGAAAAAGACATGTGACTGGTCACATTTAGCCTAGAGCCATGTCTTGCCAAGGCTTTATTTACACCAGGTCACCAAAACATGCAAAATGTCCATCTTTCAGTATGTACTTCCAAAAACACATCTTCACACACACAAATACATCTATATGAAGCATTGCCACATATTACAAAATTGAATATGATTCAAGAACTGAAAGTAAGCTGGGGTTATAGCAAAGGGTTAGTGTTCTTTTCTAGTATCTACAAAGTCCTGGGTTCAATTCCCAGCTCTTACATAAAAAAGAAAAAAAAATAGACATACATTTAGGCGGAAGAGATGGCTCAGTGGCTAAAGCACTGGCTGCTCTTCCAGAGGTCTTGAGTTCAATTCCCAGCAACAACATGGTGGCTCAAATCCATCTGTAATGAGTTCTGTTGCCCTCTTTGGCCCTGCAGGCATACATGCAGGCAGAACACTATACAAGTAACAAATAAGTAAATACTTTTTAAAAACTGAAAGTAACATTAGAAATACCTAAATATCAACCTGTGAACAAAGATACAGTAGGTACTAGCTTACATACTTTGTAGGGGGAGCAGTTAGGTTTTTTTTTTTTTTGTTTTTTTGCTTGTTTATTTTTTTTTAGTTTATGAATATGAATGTTTTGCCTACATGTATATCTGTGCAATATGTGTGCAAGCCTGGTGCTTGCAGAAGTCAAAAGAGGGTTGGATCCCCTGGAGCTGGAATTGTGGATGGTTGTGAAATACCACATGGAGTGCTGGGTGCTTTGCAAGAGCAGCAGATGGTTATGCTGCATATTTTGCCCTTTAAGAAAAGAAGGAATTTAATAAATTTTTAAGTAAACAATAAAACAAAAACTCAAATAATACATCTCCAGAAGCATTTATTGAAGCAAGAGACACTGTGATGGGATTTTATCACTTGTAGTATGAGAGGAAGGGATGACCTCACATGCCTCTATTAGTTTTATTGACCTACTAAAATTTACCATCAACTGCATTACTTATAGATATGGCATTTATAAGAAAAGTTAGCTTGAGTTTCTGTCAATTCCTTGTGAATAAAATTGCCAGGCACTTCAGAGAGACAAGCAAGCTCTTTATCTGAGACATCTAAACTAGGCTCAAATACACATCTACTAAAACGTGCTCTTCATTGAATGTCTTCATTGATTTCCAGATACATTTTTCATTCTCTCTACTACTTGTTCACTGTGTTGGTTACTTTGATTATTGCAGCAAACAAATGCCTCACAAGAAGAGATGTCAGGAAGTATGTGCTCTGTCTCACAATTCAGGGGTACAATCATTCATGAAGGAAAAGGCAAGGTACAAGGAGAGACTAACGCTGTAGAAGCAGTAACATAAGGACACTTAATCTCAGAATATTAGGAAGTAGGCAGTGGACCACAAGTACATACCCTAAGTTATGAGCCACAAGATCTACTCTGAAGCAAGCCATCTCTACCAGGTAGGTTCTACCTCCCAAGATTTCCTAATTTCCCAAACCCACACTACAAGCTGGGGACCAAGCACTTAAACACACGGCTCTATGGAGAAAATGCCAAATCCTAACCTTATCATTCTGCCCTTGGTCCCTTAGGCTCATTGTCATCCCATTTTATATAAAACTTAGTCCAAGCTCAAAAGTCCTCACAGGCTTAAAGTTCCAACCCTCTTCAAGGTCCAAAGTCTCTCCTATGATCAAGACCATATCTCATCTATGAGCCCCAGTACAATAAACAAGTTACATCCCAGCATACAATGGCACACAGGATAAACAACACTATTGCAAATGGAAGAAATGAGGACACAGCAAAGAAAGCTCCGACCAAAGCAAAAGAGAAATCCAGTGGGGGAATTGCCAAACCTCAAAGCTCCATGTGCTGCATCTGGAGCTTGTGATAGAATCACCTGTGGTCCAGTATGCTTGCATAGACCTGCGCTTCTAGTTCCACTGAGTGTGGAAACTGTGACCTCTTTCTTGAGCCAATCCCACTTGGTGCCTACAGCTTTCCTTGACACATGCCCAACCTTTCTAGCATTTCAACTATCCTGGGTTGTCGATGCTACTTAGGCTTCCTTTGAAACTCAACACAATGGCCTCTTGTTGCCTCTGCACAAAATCCAACCCTGCAGCCCATTGGCCTAGTCCGCTTTTGGAGCAAGCCTCCATGACACTGTAACTTCAGTATTTTGCATGCCTGCAAATCTAGCAACATGTGGACAATGCCAAGTTCTGCTGCCAGCTTCAGGTGTAGGCAGCAATACCCTCTTCCCAGCACCTGTGATGGACTCCTTATATCATTGCCCCTGAGCAAGAGAAATCAATTGTATTGATGAGCCTGCCTAAGCAGGATAACCTGATGTTCCCTGTGTCCATGAACTCGCTTTCCAAATAAAAGTTTTCTAATATGGTTGCTTTGATATGCCTGGAGTTCTCAGTGGAAGATGCCTTGCCTTCAAACACTTTCCATCTTGTGCCTCTGCAGAGTCCCTGCATGCATGTTAGTGGTGCTAATCTTCCCCAATCTACATGGGACTTGACTAGACCTCAGAAGCTTTCTCAAACATTTTCTCATTAAATTTCATATTTTTCATCCTTCTTCAAATTCCCACTATCCATCTCACCAAACACAGTAAGGAATAACCATTTCACAGCATACGTGTCTTGAAATTGCCTTAGCCAAACAATTGAGTCTATTACGTTTTAATTCAGTCCATGAAATTTATCAGGGCACAGAAAGATTGCTGAAATGAATGGTGTCTAACACAACTTAAAACACAGTCCTTGTTTCCCTCTTAAATCTCATGGACCAGGCTTCCTCTGTCCACATTTTCCCCAACGTTCTGGTCTTCAGTGATGTCACCAGTATCACCCAGTGAGCTCTATTTATTCTGTTGTTCTAAGGCTTTGCTAGCCCACAGTACAAAAGCTTCTACATTCCTCCCCAAGCCACTCACAAAGGCCTAAGAAGCACAGAGTCAGATTTCTCAGAGCAGTAACAACAACAATCATTTCTTGCTCGCAGTTTTCTCAACATTGTGAACAGTGTCTTGAAATCCCCTTAGCCAAACAATTTAGTCTATTCCTTTTTAATTCAGGTGAGAATCAGCTTAACCTCTGCCACCAAAGCAATTATGACATCATTTGTCACCAGATGTCTTTCCATTGTCAGCTATGAGACATGCATACCCCTTAACAGTGCCTGCCAGGCACAGTTTGCTCTCTTGTCTCTTGTCCTCTCTTGCCTCTCTTCATCCTCTTATTTCTTTGCTGCCTACCTGCCTCACTCATGTACCCACTCTAGCATTGCTTTTTACTCTTTCACTCTTCCAATAAAACTCTTGCACTTAAAAAAAAAGAACAATCAACTTAAGAGAGTTGTGATTTATCTGAGTTCATCATTATTTGAGGGTACAGTCCATAATGGCATGGAAGATATAGTATAATAAGAGTGTTCAGGCTGAGGAAGCAAGATGATGAGGCTGCTTAATTACATCTCAGATTGTGAAAAGTCCAGAAGCAGGGCTAGACTATAAACCTCAAGGCCTTCTACCTCCCTCTTTCCAACCCAGGGATCCATTTTCTATAGGTACCATTCCACCTCCCAAATTTTCCAGTCTTCCAAGACAGCACCAGCGCTTAGGACCAAACATTCAAACATATGAGTGTGTAAGGAACATTTTATACCTAAGCTATACTTTATATGTAGACCTTGTTGGCTCATCAAAGAGGGTCTACATATAAAGGAGACATTTATTATTCAGATATTTACATCTACATGCCTTGATGGAAAAGAGATGGCTTATATTTCTGTTCATATTGGAGGAATTTTAATGGCACAGTATAAAGCTCTTTGCCTTGGTATTGTATAGTGTCGTACACCAGGAAGAATAAGAGAAAGTCTAAGGAATGGTTGCTGGAGGTAGAATCAAGTGACGTTCATTGTGGTCAACAGTCCATCAGTTGATAAATATCAAATGATGGCCACTCCTCTAGATAACCACTTCTATAATTCCTTTTTTCCTTTAAGAGTCCCTGTTGGTATGTTCATAAGTCAGTGAGACATAGAAAGCTAATTAAATAACTAAACAAAAGAAAATACAGTAAATAAGAAGCACAGAAATATGACTCTAGAGTCTGGACATACCTCACCCCTGTCTACATCCTGCCCTCTATCCTTCGGCAGGTGCCCTAGCCTCAGGTGAATATGGGCACTGCTCTGCCCACCCCCAACCTCCTCCATCAACACCTGCTTGCTTCTGCCTGACCCCACCCGGACAATAGTAGACCAGCCAAGAACAGAAGGCCCACCCTGAGTCCAGACATACCTCACCCCTGTCTACACCCTGCCCTCTGTCCTGCAGCAGGTGCCCTAGCCTCAGTGGGTACCCGAGCCTCAGATGAGTCTGGGCACTGCTCTGTTTCCCAACTTCTCTCATCAACCCCTGCTCGATTCTGCCTGAAACAACCCCACAGACAAGAGTGGACCAGCCCAGATTGGAAGGCCCACCCTGAATCTGGACACATCTCACCCCTGTCTACAACCTGCCCTCTGTCCTGCAGCAGGTGCCCTAGCCTCAGGTGAGTCTGGGCACTGCTCTGCCTGCCCCCCAACCTCCTCCATCAACACCTGCTTGTTTCTGCCTGACCCCAACCGGACAAGAGTGGACATCCCCAGTCCAGGAAGGTCCACCCTGAATCTGGACATACGCCACCCTTGTCCACCCACCACCCTCTGTGATCCTGCTGCTGCCAGAGGTTGAGCCCTCCACCAGTCACCTGAGAGAGGGAGAGACCCCACCTGTACTCACTGGAAGAAGGGATGGGAAGAAGACAGAGTAAGAACACACTCAACAACAGAAAAACCAATATGACACTACGAGAATCTAGGGACTCCACACCAACAAGATCTGAAAAGCCCAACACAGAGCATGAAGAAGAAATGGACCTAAAAAATTATCTTAGGAAGATGATAGAGTCCTTTAAAGAGGAAACAAGAAAATCCCTTAAAGAAATAGAAGAAAAAACAAGCAAAAAATTACATGAGATGGAGGAAAAGACAAACCAACGAATTCAAGAAGTAATCAAATCTCTTAAAGAATCTAAAGAAATCCAAGAAAAAACAACCAAATAAATTAAGGAAGCACTCAAAACAGTTCAAGGAATGAAAGCTGAAATAGAAACAAGAAGAAAACACAGAATGAGGCGATGCAGGAAATAGAAAGGCTGGATAAACAATCAGGAATGATGTGAGTTTAACTAATAGAATTCAAGAGATGGAAGAGAGAATCTCAGTTGTTGAAGACTCTCTAGAGGATATACAGTCATCGACCAAAGAAAATCTCAATACCAACAAATCCTTAACACAAAATATCCAGGAAATATGGGACACCATGAAAAGGCCGAACCTAAGAATAATAGGTATAGAAGAAGGTGAAGAAATACAGCTCAAAGGTACAGAAAACATATTCAACAAAATCATAGAAGAAAACTTCCCCAACCCACAGAAGGATATGCCTATGAAAGTACAAGAAGCTTACAGAACACCAAACAGACTGGACCACAAAAAGAAATTCCCTCGACACATAATAATCAAAACACAAAACTTTCAGAATAAAGAGAAAATATTAAGAGCAGCAAAGGAAAAAGGCCAAGTAACATATAAGGGCAGACCTATCAGAATCATACCCGACTTCTCAATGGAAATTTTGAAAGAAAGAAGTCCTGGATAGATATCCTACAAACACTAAGGGAGCATGGATGCCAACCCAGACTACTGTATCCAGCAAAACTTTCAATCACTGTATATGGAGAAAACAATATATTCCATGACAAAACAATACATATCCCCAAATGCAGCACTACAGAAGGAAAACTCAAACCCAACGAAGATAACTACACTCACAAAAATATAGGCAAGAGATAATCCAATTCTACCAAACACAAAAAGAAACAGGAGGGTGCAATCCACACACAATGACACCAACAACAATAAATCCAAATAAACAAGAACAAACAATCAATGGACATTAATATCCCTCAATGTCAATGGTCTTAACCTGCCCATAAAAAGATACAGGCTAACAGAATGGATATGGAGATAGGATCCATCCTTCTGTTGTATACAAGAAACACACCTCAACTTCAAAGACAGGCGTTATCTCAGAGTAAAAGGATGGGAAAAGATTTTCCAATCAATTGGGCTCATGAAACAAGCTGGTGTAGCAATCCCAATGTCTAACAAATTAGACTTCAAACTAAAATCAATCAAAAGACATGAAGAAGGGCATTTCATACTCATCACAGGAAAAGTCCATCAAGATGAAGTCTCAATCCTGAACATCTATACCCCAAATACAAAGGCACCCACATTTGTAAAAGAAAGATTACTAAAGCTGAAACCACGCATAAAACCACACAAACTTATAGTAGGAGACTTCAACAGCCCGCTTTCACCACTAGATAGGACCAGCAGACAGAAACTTAACAAAGAAACAAAGGATCTAACAGAACTTACGACCCAACAGGGTTTTAACAAATATCTATAGAACATTCCATCCAAACACCTTCTTTTCAGTGCCACATGGCACCTTCTCTAAAAATGACCACATAGTTGGCAACAAAGCAAACCTCCAAAGATACAAAAGAATTGAAATAACCCCCTGTATCTTATCAGATCACCATGCTTTAAAGCTAGAATTCAACAGCAATACAAATTGCAGAAAACCTACAAACTCGTGGAAATTGAATAACACCCAATTGCACCATTCCTGGGTTGAGGAAGAAATAAAAAAGAAACCAAAAATGTCCTAGAATTAAATGAGAATATAGACACAGCATACCCAAACTTATGGGACACTTTGAAAGCAGTGCTAAGAGGAAACTTCATAGCACTAGGTGCTCTTATGAAGAAACTGGAGAATAGTCACATGAGAGATTGACAGAACAATTGAAAGCTTTAGAGCAAAAAGAAGCAATCTCACCACAGAGGAGTAGACACCAAGAAATAATCAAACTGAGGGCTGAAATCAATAAAGTAGAAACTAGGAAAACATTACAAAGAATCAATGAGACAAAGAGTTGGTTCTTTGAGAAGATCAACAAGATAGACAAACCTCTATACAAACTAACCAAAAGGCAAAGAGAGACCATGCTTAATTAACAAAATCAGAAACAAAAGGGGGGATACAACAACGGACACTGAGGAAATCCAGAGAATAATCAGGTCATACTTTGAAAACCTGTACTCCACAAAATTTGAAAATTTAAATGAAATGGACAGTTTCCTGGATAGGTATCACTTACCAAAATTAAACCAAGAACAGATAAGCAGTTTAAATCGACCTACAAACCCTAATGAAATAGAAGCCGTCATCAAAAGCCTTCCAACCAAAAAAAGCCCAGGGACAGATGGCTTCACTGCAGAATTCTACCAGAACTTCAAACAAGAGCTAAATACCATTACTGCACAAGTTGTTCCACACAATAGAAGCAGAAGGGGTATTGCCAAACTCTTTTTAAGAAGCTACAATCACTTTGATACCCAAGCCACACAAAGATACAACTAAAAAAGAGAACTACAGACCAATACCCCTCATGAACATTGATGCAAAAATACTCAACAAAATATTGGTGAATCGAATCCAAGAACACATTGGAAAAATCATCCACTATGACCAAGTAGGCTTCATCCCAGGGATGCAAGGATGTTTCAACATATGAAAATCCATCAGTGTAATTCACCATATAAACAAACTGAAAAAGAAAAACCACATGATCATCTCACTAGATGCTGAAAAGGCCTTTGACAAAATCCAACACCCCTTCATGATAAAGATCTTGGAGATAACAGGAATAACAGCAACATAACTAAATGTGATAAATGCAATATACACCAAACCAACAGCCAACATCAAACTAAATGGAGAAAAACTCAAAGCAATTCCTCTAAAATCAAGACAAGGCTGTCCACTCTCTCCATATCTCTTCAATATTGTACTTGAAGTTCTAGCTAGAGAAATAAGACAACAAAAGGAGATCAAGGAAATACAAATTGGAAAGGAAGAAGTCAAACTCTCACTATTTGCAGATGATATGATAGTCTACATAAGTGACCTGAAAAACTCTACCAGGGAACTCCTACAGCTGATAAACAACTTCAGCAAAGTAGCAGGATACAAAATTAACTCAAAAAAATTAGTAGCCCTATTTTGTACAGATGATAAATGCAATGAAAAAGAAATAAGAGAATCATCATCCTTCACAATATCCACAAACAATATATCTTGGGGTAACGCTAACCAAAAAAGTGAAAGACCTATACAGTAAGAACTTTGAATCTTTAAAGAAAGAAATTAAGGAAGATACCAGAAAATGGAAAGATCTCCCATGCTCTTGGGTAGGTAGAATTAACATAGTAAAAATGGCAATCTTGCCAAAAGTAATCTACAGAGTCAATGCAATCCCCATCAAAATCCCAACACAGTTCTTCACAGACTTTGAAAGAACATTACTCAACTTTATATGGAAAAACAAAAACCCCAGGAGAGCCAAAACAACTCTACAATAAAGGATCTTCTGGTGGCATCACTATCCCTGACTTCAATCTCTATTATAGAGCAATAGTTCTGAAAACAGCTTGGTATTGGCACAAAAATAGACAGATAGACCAATGGAAATGAATTGAAAACCCTAATATTAACCCACACACCTATGAACACCTTATTTTTGACAAAGATGCTAAATCTGTACAATGGAAGAAAGATAGCATCTTCAACAATTGGTGCTGGCTCAACTGATTTGGACATGCAGAAGATTGCATATAGATCCATATCTGTCACCATGCACAAAACTTAAGTGCAAATGGATCAAAGATCTCAATCCAGCCACACTGAATCTTCTAGAAGAGAAAGTGGGAATTACCCTTGAACAAATTGGCACAGGAGACCGCTTCCTGAACACCAGTAGCACAGACATTGAGATCTTCAATTAATGAATGGGACCTTCTGAAACTGAGAAGCTTGTGTAAGGCAAAGGAAACAGTTAGTAAAACAAAACAACAGCCCACAGAATGGGAAAAGATCTTCACCAACCCCACATCTGACAGAAGGCTGATTTCCAAAATATACAATGAACTCAAGAAGCTAGCCACTAAAACACCAAACAATTAAATTAAAAAGTGGGGTGCAGAACTAAATCCAGGCAATGGTGGAGAGGATAACCTAAATGCCCTACCCCTAAAATGAGATTGATGACTACTTTTTATGCCATTCTAGAGCCCTGATCCAGTGGCTGATGGAAGCAGAGGCAGACATCCACAGATATACACTGAACTAAACTCTGGAACTTAGTTGCAGAGAGGGAGGAATGAAGAGCGAAGGGGTCAGTACCAGGCTGGTGAAGCCCACAGAAACAGCTTGTCTGAACGAGGGGGAACACATTGACCCCAGATGCTGTCTGGGAGGCCAGTACAGGACTGATCCAGACCCCTGAACATGGATGTCAATGAGAAGGCCTCTGCACTCCAGGGGACCCTTGGTAATGGATTAGTATTTTCCCTGGTGTAAGAAGGGACTTTGAGAGCCTATCCCACATGAAGGGATGCACTCTTGCCCTGGACACATGGGGGAGGGCCTAGGCCCTGCCCAGGATGATGTGGTAGTCTTTGGGGTGCCCCCATCCCAGGCCGTACCCTGCCTGGGGAGTCCAGGATGGATGGGGTGGGAGGTAGGTGGGGGTGAGGGAGAAGGGAGAGGGAGAACAAGTGATTGACATGTGAAACAAGCTTGTTCCTAATTTGAACAAATAAATAAATAAATAAATAGAAAGATATATGACTCTATCAAGACATAGAATATGTGTAAACATTTATAAATTTGTTTTTCTAAAAGAGAAGTAAAGTAAAAATGTCCTACAGTTCCATTACCTCATCATGTTTGCTTAAATGTTTGGCATTTTCTAAATCATTATTCAGCCAAGTTCATTGTTATCTAAACTTTATGATAACCTGAGATTTTAAAGCAAAGAGACATGATTCTAGTGACCATTTCACATTTACCTTTCATGGAAAAAAATGACAATGTGAATAAAATTCAATAAGAATCTTTATATTGTAAATAGAGTGACAATTCAATATAGCATTTAAAGGCTTTGAATGATTTAATCATGTTTGAAACTATCTTTTGAAAGGAAAAAAGGTCCCCTTGTGAAGTAACACACTTTTCAAATCAATGTGGCCAAACAGCAAGGAAGACATGACAAGAGAATGAAATTCTGTCCCTTCACTCAAGTGTCACATTGTCATTGTGGATTAGAATAATGTATTCAAGGCAACTCATCTCAGAAAACTGGTTTATAGTTCAATTCTTTTCCCTAGGAAAATTGCTACCTAGCCAGATTTTGTTGTACAGGTCTGTAATGCTAACACTTGGGAGGCATGGACAGGAGACTAAGGGATTTGAGGTCATCCCCAACTACATAGTAAGTTTAAGGCCAGTCTAGATTACATGGGACATTGTTCAAAATACAAACTAAGAAGAAAAAGACAAAGAAAATGTGTTCTGGCTTTGTTTCAGTGCCTTTGTTTGATAAACCTGAAAGGTAACATGTGCACTTTCAAAAGTCAACTCAAGAAAAGGTAGTAGAAATTTCTAATATCAATTACCATAAACAAAATTCAAAGTTGTTAGCTGGTTGGTCTCTCTCAAATAAATTACTATATCAAGATAGCTTTTTAAATTGGTGTTTATTTAGTGACAGTTTTCTTGATTTCTAATTTTAGTCATTTGTTTTATGGCAAGAGAAAATATGAACTTTGTACCAATTAAACATATCTATCAGAAAACTAATTGAGGGTAGACCGTTTTTGGTTTAATCAGAGATAATACATCAGAGCCCTTCCTTTCCTGTGATTAATAGTTTTCCTTTTTCATTAACTGTGCTTCTGCTAAACACTGACTTCAACTTATGGACATCAAACCTTGGGAGGAGAATTACATCTCTATAGCTGTGAACATAAACCTGCGCTGAGGCACCTCAATCCTCAGATGATGCTGCCATCTTTGTGTTTGGACCTTTGAGTCAAATTTCTCAGTTCCCCTTGTCCAAAATCCTTACATAGAAATAAAAGCATCCATAGTTCTAGACTCTACTGGTCACTGTGCCCCTGGCTTTTCATACATCAAAGTTTTTGATGAAAAGGAACCAACATTACAAAGAAACAGAGAGGGTGAAAACTATCCTATATGTTGATAAATAAATGATGTTTTTGCAACAAGACCTTCCTTGGCATCTTCCTATGTTGATTTTTTAATGTTTATCATGGATAAAAATATGGAAGATTAACACAAGTGTATCCAAGCACATAGCAGATAACACACATCAAAATTAGAAAGACTGAACATTGTAAGAAGTAAATACACAAACGAATAAAGTTGGATGGTTTTGGGGATTACTGACTATAAATGGAGTCATTTTTGCTAGGAAATAAAAAAGTGTACAAATATACAACTCAGCAAAAGTAAGAAACAGCTGATGTTAATTATTTCAGAACTTCTTCTTGCCTAATTTTACCTAGATCAAGTACTAGTCTGGTTTATTATTTTAGATGCTCTTTCTCCTGTAGAGGATGTACATAATATAAAAAAGGGAAGTCTTTATGCTCATTCTTGCAAAAATGAATATTTTTCCATCACAGCAAAGTGGGATGAAAAATATATTTAAAGGCAAACTTTCTCTTACTGGGGTTAAGAATGATTGACATTTTCTGGTCTTTTATTTGGGGTACCAGGGTAGGGTGAAATGGGTGGACCCTAGAGCCCAAGCTGTCCTGGAATTCACTGTGTAGATCAGGCTGACCTCAATCTCATGGTGATCCTCCCGTCTCAGATTTCCAGTTTTAATTCATAACTTTCTTAAAACAACTCTTCTCTAATTTGTAAAAAACAATGGTAAAATAAATAAGATTGTGTTCTGATGGCTGCTGTAAGTTGAGCTTGTGACAATCATGGCAACTTGAAAATCATTTAGTAATAACTACCTGGTAAAATGGAGCTATGTTGGATTCTAATTTTACTTATGATTTAGCCTCCAGTTCACAAAGTAAGTGACAGAGAAGAATGACAGTTCCTGTCTCGAATTTTGTTAACAGCTGAACAGCATTTTGGGTAATGTAAGGTCTCTAAGAAGCCTGAGAGCCTTGTAAGGTTAATATCAATCTTCCAATTTATCCAAACTGTGACAATCAGCATTTTAACCCAAATTAGAAACAGTGTGAATTGAAAACCACATGCCTCCTATCCTTTTTCCTCTTTCTTTTTCTTTCTTTCTTTCTTTCTTTCTTTCTTTCTTTCTTTCTTTCATTCTTTCTTCCTTTCTTTCTTTGTAATTACTTCTTTCCCCCATCCCATCCTCCCAGAATTAGGTAAAACTAGCAATATCCTAAAGCAGCATTGTTGGTACTGTCTTGTGTGCAACTGTCTTTTTGAATTTGATGCTCTGTAAAACACACTCCTACTTGTACAGCAGCAGATGAGAGGACTGCTTTGCAATCCTTCTCATACCCAGAGCTGGCTTCCTGAAAGGCAGCTCCATTTAACCCTCTCTTCTGTTTCTCCCTTTCAATCCACACTTGATTCTGTGTGTTATTTCTTTGTCTGCTGGATCCCCTCTGGTCGGTGACTGTCAAAACACTGCTCCAGGCCTCTTGGTATCTAATTTCAACCAGGTTCTGTTGTTCTCCTCGGGGGTTATTTCCTAATGTCTGAAATTATTTTTGATTATCACAATTAGGGAAGATCTAGTAGTAGCATCTAGCACACAGAGGCCAGGGATGCTGCCAAGAATCCTACAATACACAAGAATCATCTGACTACAATGTCTGTAGTGTCACTCCAAGAAAAGCTGAAAAAAATTTTAAAAAGAAGCATTTGGAGAGCTGAGTAACTTTCAGAAGAATACTAAGTTCTACGCTTTCCAGGCTGGTATGATGGCTCTCAGTGGATACAAGTGCTTGCTTGCTACCAAGCCTAACCCCCTGAGTTTCATCTCTGGCTGCCTCCCACATCTAGGAGGAAAGAAACGACTTCTGCAAATTGTCCTCTGACCTCCATACACGTGCTGGGCATACAAGTGCGCATGTACACACATACACACACAAACACACACACATAAATTAACATATTTTTTTAGAGATGTATGCTTTCCTAAAATCACAAAGCACAAGCTGGCAGCAATTGAAATGTCCTTTGTTTGGAACTGGATGGGTAATGAATGGGTGGGTTGCAGCTTATTATTTCATCCTTATGAAATGCTCTGACTGACAATTGTCTTTCATTATTCTATTTAATGAGAACTAATCTATTAATAATAAGTGCAAAGGAGATGTGGGTCCTTTTTCCTCCAAAATACAGTATGGATGGAAGAGCAGACAAAGAGAGCAAGCAATGGCAGCAACTGAGCAGGCTGAACATCACTGATACAGGGTTTGTTTGTCACAAAGAATGCTTAATCTTATATAAATAATAATTTTCTATTCTAAAAGAAAAAAAATAATTTCCAACTGAGCTTTTCTCTTTCTTTTTAATTCCACACAAAGCCTTACATGGCTTGGAGTATTAGCTTGTGACCTGTCAGCTTTGTTTTTATTTTAATTGCTTATTGGCCTCCCTGTTCAGTTCTTACCCACTGGGTAGATCTTTATGGACTTTCAGACACGAAGGCATTTTCTCAGTTTTAAATTAAGAAAGTCATTTCTTGACACAGCCGTGCTGCTCTTGTGTTCAAGTGGAATGCCTTTTGTTCTGTGTTTTGATTAGCTGTCTCCTCTACCCTCCTATGGTATGAGACCAGAAATAAATCTACCACAACCATTGTGACCTGGGTCAACAAAAGTGTCTCCCTGGCTATGGTGGAAGGTTATTTCCTTTTGACCTGTCTGGCTCCATTGGGCAGGAGATGAGAGGCAGGAGAAAGAAGGGAAGCTGGTGACCCAGTTTTAACAAACTTATCAGGCAGTGTAGCTCTCTTCTCACAGTACTGAGGGATGCCCTTCTGCCTCACGACATATGCTAGCCCTGTTCCTGTTAAGATATTGCTACACCTCCATTTTTTGTGCATTGTATTTTATAAAGCTCTATGCTATATAGTGTGTGTATATCTATGTGCACAAGTGTGTGTTTTTTTTTCCTGCCCTCCACACTATTGTCAACTTTGCAGGGCAGGTAGAGCCATGCTATCCTCCATAGACAATTCTAGAAATTTTGTGTTCAGAAAGTCCATAAATGTTGTGGTTACAGAATAAATAACAAAAGCATGCTTTTGAGGGCCAGGGGAGATGACTCGACGGCCAAGAGCACTGGCTGCTCTTCCACAGGACCAATTTCAAGTCCCAGCATCCACATAGTGGCTCACAACTGTCTGTAACTTCAGTGCCCAGGGATCTGACCCCTTCTAGCTTCTGAAGGCACTAAGTACACACAGATGTGCCTTATATATATATATATATATATATATATAATATATATATATTGTATGTGTGTGTGTGTCCGTGTGTGTAATTTAAAGAATCCTAAAATAGCCTTTTCAGTAGATGCTAAGATGAAGATACAGCTAACATGAGATTTGTAAATCTTTCAAGATCCTGGGAATAAATCTGCATTGAATCATTTGATAAACTAGCTAAAGGTAATTTGTCAGGACCCAAGTAAAGTGCTAGGGAAGCTAATACGACCCTCTCTGTAGAGGATTATTATCTGTTAGACAGCACAGATAGCAAAACAAACAGTCACTAAGGAATGTGCCATTTGATGAATAAAGACAAGCACCACCTAAAAAGGTACAGGAATGCACAGGATCAGCGGTCAGTCCTGCAGAAGGAAGAAGGAGAACAGAGAATCAGTTACATTGAAATTGGGCCTTTAATAGGGTGGGAGGTGTAGTTCACATAATCAAATGTCCCCTACATTTCCATATTTAAGTTCTTGGTCTTCACTGTGACAATACTGAGAGATGGTGGAAATTTAGGACAAGGGACACATAGCAGGCCAGAAGTGAATATTGTGAAATGTTTCCATTTGCTCCAACACAAGTCTCTTCCATTATGTACCCCATCACCCTTACCAAGGTCACATGTACAGACACCACCACTGCTCAGTCCTGAACTTTGAACCTATGCCCAAAAGTGAGAGCCAACTAGACATTTTTTATGAGTTAGCTGCCATGATTATTTTATTATAGTTATACAGATCTGACCAAATAGTCAAGGAAAATAGTACTTTAGTCAAAGAGAAGGCAGAATTTCATTGTGCGTTCTTATTTCAAAACAAGAACACCTTAGGGTCTTTTTTTTTCAGAGAAAACATTCTTTTCTCTGCAAACAAAAGCTTGATTACTAACTTTATTTAAATTTTTGATACATTACTATCCTGTTGTTAGACCCCCAGAAAACTCAGGCTTCCGGTGTCTCAGCCCAGGACCTCGGTCACCCCAATCACCAGGCGGATTCAAAAGCTTGCTGCAAATAGCATGAGGCTTTATTGTTGTTGAACGATCTAACCCCATGTTAGCTAGGGTCTTTCACCCACCCGCCATGGCAGATGGCTAGCAAAGACAGTTCAAACCGGCTGCAGAGAGATCTTCTAGGGCAGCATAAGGGGAGTGTCTAGGGGTAAGCACAGGCTCAGCAATGGTGTGCCTCCAGGCTTAGAGGGCTTTCCCTGTGTTGATTGGCCAATTGGTTGTTATGGCCCATAGGCCCTCCCAGGGTGGTTGCTATGCTCTGCTTGTCATTGCAGTGCACTTGTCCGTAAAGCACACCCAGAGCCATAAAGCATAGCGCCGCCAGCTAACTTCTGATTGGTTCCTTGCCACGAGGCAGGCATCTGACTTCTAGTGACTAGGACAAGGTCATGGCAAGCACGTGTTACTGTCATGGCTGCCGAAATGGGAGCTGGTCCCTTCATTCCCCCATTATTTTTTTTTTTTTTTGAAATTCCAATCATGGAATTGCTGTCTCTCTATCGCCTCCATCAGGGAGTGAGAGATATTGGCATCCCCATGCAAGGGAGTTCCTTCTGACATAGCATTTTAACCAGGGGAAATGGGTGGCAAATTCTTTCCCAAGCTACTTCCTGCTGCCTTTGGGACGAAGTTAGGGACCCCAGAAGGTTAAAATGCTAGTCAAAAGCAAAAAAAGGAATTTAGGCAGTGGGGAATCCATCAGGGGCTGTTGGCAGACTCTGTTACAGAGACAGGGATGTCCACATCAGCTGGACTGGTTCACATCCACAGCAAGTCCAGGGCTCGAAGTCTACTTAGAACAGCCTGTAGTCAGCAACTGATACTCAGATGTCTGCCAGAAGCAGAAACCTGTTTAAGACATGTTTAAACTAGCAACAGAGGTTAAAACTTATTTACTGAAGCCCACAGTGCAGAAAAAAGCAGATATCTGGATATCTGTTCAAACAGCAGGAACATATTTATAATTTTGAGTCCTAGCAAAAATACAGATTTGGGCTAGAAGCATGTATGTTTTTCTTCTATCCAGAGAGCCAGGTATGGATTGGACAGAGGTGCCTTTGGCCTGATGAAAAGCCCTTTAAGTTTATATCTAGATGACAACCAAAATAAACTTAAAAACCTTGAACTTGTGACTGAACAGTAGGTAGTCATTACTTTATCAGCTAACATGCTGACTATAGCCTATAGTGGATCTGACTGTCTGATGCTGTCAAGCTGACAACCATTAATACTTCAGAGATCTGAGAAGGGTATATTTTATCCAGACCTACTAAAAAGTGACAGAATCCAGTTAGAAACCAGTCCATATACAGTTAGCCATACCCAAGTTTCTCCATTACCACTGGAGGCAGATGTCTCAAAGAACAGCAATCTTTGAGGCCTATAAGGTGAGAGGCTTTTTTCCTCTCTGTGGAAGAGGAACATGGAAAAGACTGACCTTGTTTTGTCTAGGCAAAGGGGGTGCAATCAATTTTCCAGTGTCCAGCAGCTTTGTCCACAGTCTTGGCCAGGTCCTGGCGGGCAGCAGGTATCACATCTGAGCATCTCCCTCACTGGTCCAAGTGCAGGAACTGGGGTGCCTCATAATCTTCTTTGGAGTCTTTGGGTCTCCAAAGCACACCCAGAGCCATAAAGCATAACACTGCCAGCTTACTTCTGATTGGTTCCTTGCCATGAGGCAGGCATCTGACTTCTAGTGACTAGGACAAGGTCCTGGCAAGCACGTGTTACTGTCATGGCTGCTGAAATGGAGAGCTAGTCCCTTCACTGTCAACCTCTGCAACATATACAGTTGGTGCTAAGAAGTACTTGAAGAGACCTAAACACAGCAGTGCTGCCTCCAGTAGTGTGGATTTAGCACAAACCATACCTAAGCACCTGTTTTCACAGAGAGATCCTTTGTAACTTGGGGAAGGAAAGTAAAAGTGGCTGCTTTCTGACTCAGTCAGAAAAGCAGCAGCAAATGACCTTGCAGGTGTGATTTTGAAGAGGACAAAAGGGAGGTCTGTGTTAGTTAGAATGGTATAGGATATGTGGTGGGTTTTGATTTGGCATGGTAATTAGGTAAAGCAAAATACTTTAAAAGCTGGACCTTGGTAGTCAGCCTCAGGAGGAGGAAGTGGTCAAATAAGGAACCAGACTTAAGTGGTTAGCTTTAGGCACATAATCTAATGGTTTTTGTTAGTAAGGCAGGGAGAATTGGACAGACAAGGCCTGCCAGAGTCACATTTGTCAACGTCAGGCTGGCTAGAATTCCCCCCCCCTTCAGTACCTACAAGGATGACTGCTCTATACTCCACTTTTCTATTTGTTCTCTATGTTCTTTCAATTTTCTCAACTGTTTAATTTTTCTCTTATGTGGGGGACAAAGAAAGTCTCATTATGGAATGTCTTAAGGTCCAGCCTCCAGTTTCAGTAAACAGGAGCACCCAGAAGCTCAGGCTTACAATTGTATTGCTAATGTGAGCAAGTCTGCTATTGAATACCATGGCCTCAGTGTAGAATGCCTCTCTACAGGACTAAGCATTTGAATAGGCCTGCACCTGGGCCAAGGGTGAGGTGTGTAAGTAACGAGTGAGGACACAGAGAAAGTTAGGAGCCATCTAGCAGGGAGAGGAGCCATCGAACAGAGAGGAGTCAGCTAAAGGAGATAGAAATGGCCTCATGGCCTTGGAAGCATGGTTAGGAGACATCCAGGAAGATGCTGAATAAACAAGAGACTCCAGTTTTGCAACATGGAACTGAGAGCTCTCTAAAGATAACAAGATGCCTGTGCTTGATCTTTATCGACGTTGGGTTGCTAGAAGTTTCCAAGTCCACACTCCCCCACTCAGGCCAAACCTCATGGCTGCAGTGGCTTTGGGCTGAGGCATGCCAGGCCACAACACTCTCAGCTCCTTCTTGACCACCCACCCTCAATTTCTCAGAGATATCATTTGGCACTTTTCACCAAGTAGTCACTATCTCAGTAATAAAACATTACTGAGAACATGACTCCTTAGTGTGTTTTACCAATTGTCAGAGAAAATCAATTTGGTTTGAAGGACATCTTTGTTGTTAATTATTAGTTCTATTTCACAATAGAAAAATATCATAAGAAGATCCCATCTTCCTAACTAAATATTTTGTTTCTGCCTAAAAATGTGTCTTAGAAAACTCTAATAGAATAAAATACATACATTCCAGCTAAGGCAAATTTTTATTCATAAAATAAGGCTTTCTGTGAATACCAATATACCTGTAATTTTCTTAATTTGTGTATTACTAGTCAACCTAGTTAGATTTTTCTTTTTGTCAACCTGACATAGCTTTCATCATCTGGGAAGAGTGAACCTCAATTGAGAAAATGACTCATTCAAATTGGCCTATAGGCAAGTCTGTGGGACACTTTCTTTTTACAAATTATTGAGGTAAGAGGGTCTAGGCCAACCTGGACGCACACTCTGGACACACACACACACACACACACACACACACACACACACACACACGAAGGGACAAGCCCCCCATTTCGGCAGCCATGACAGTAACACGTGCTTGCCAGGACCTTGTCCTAGTCACTAGAAGTCAGATGCCTGCCTCATGGCAAGGAACCAATCAGAAGCAAGCTGGTGGCACTATGCTTTATGACCCTGGCTGGACTACTGACAAGCGCACAGCAAAGCAACCACCCTGGCCATAACAACCAGTTGGCCAATCAACACAGGACAAGCCCTCCAAGCCTGGAGGCAAACCAATTGTGAGCCTGTGCATACCCCTAGACGTTCCCCTTATGCTGCCCTACAAGATCTCTCTCTGCAGCCAGTTTGGAGCTGTCTTTTGTAGCCAACTTCCATGGTGGGTGGACAAAAGACCCGAGCTAACATGGGGTTAGCTCGTTAAATTACAATAAAGCCTCATGCAGTTTGCAGTAAGCTCTAGAGTCTGCCTGGTGATTGGGGTGACTGAGGTCGTGGCCTGGGACCCCAGATACCTGAGTTTTCCGGGGGTCTAACATTTCCGGGGGTCTAACACACAGACATATACATATACAGAAATTGGCACACACACAACATCAATAAATGTAACTTAAAACTTAAATTCTGGGTTTAGTGTGTGATTTTCCAGTTTTATGAGGAATATTTGTAGACTAAATTTTGATGACGAATTAAACATTTATTTCAAACGATGGGAAGCACTGCATTGGAGTGCTAGAGTGTTGTGGCTTATCAACCCATCTCATCTGAAATGAGGAAAACACTTTTGGAGTCACAAAAGCTTGAACAGCTCACAAATCACTCACAAAAGCACCAGTGAGGATAACTGCAAAATAGGAGAGATGACAGGGAGGAACTGTCAAAGAAACACAAGCACAACTGGGTATTTTGATGGCCACTTTCAACGAAGCATATGATCAGTATCAAAGACATTGATATTTGAACAATTACAAATGTCAAAAACTTGTAAATAGTAATTTAGTCCCAATAAAAGAAAATAATACCCTTGGATAAATCAAACAAGGCACATTATGCATCAGCAAAATTTAGGCAATTCTCAAAGATAATACCAGACTGAACCAACAGAGAGCTCTTAGTCTAGAAAGAGGGAAACTTGACCTCAAAATATCTTACTAGATATAGTTGAAGTTCTGTTTCTAGTTTTAAGATTAAGCAAATAAGTAGTAATACAGAAGATATTCATCTCTAAGGGAGCTTAATGTGTCTGCTTATGTATGTAAATGATCTACGGGGTAAAGATAAAATTTAATCATTTCATTTCTATTGAAAAGGAGAAAAAGCAATGCTCACTGATATTTAATTATTAATATGACTACAAACAAATCCTATCATTCAGTCTATAATCAGGTAATTCTATGTCTTGTAGCAAAGTCTTCCCAAAGAGCAACAAGGGAGAACTTGACAAGAACAGTCATATTCTTCAATTAACTTCAAATTTTTCTAATACAATACATGCATAACCTGGAGATGGATTAATGGAAAATATTACCAAGTTCTGAGCAAAGTGACCCTCATTTAATGGGCAGATAAATAACACCTCTATACATTCCATAAGGAAGGGAAATTGAAAGCTGAGACATTTAGAACTGTTTCTCCTAGTCTCAGAAACAGATTCTCTTCAGTTACAATGAAGATGAAAAAGGATAAACTGACGAGCACTGACAAAAAATGGTGTCACCAAGCTCCTGTATGACAAGACTTTTCCTGGGGAGATGCTACGCACATCTAATCACCCCAGATAAGGAACCCACAACAGACTGAAATACAGATACCAACAAAGAACAACCTGGTCAACTATGAGTTTTATTGGGATTCCTTCCAGGAGTATGGGTGAAGGGTTACTAACAGGAGCAGAAAAGACCCAAAGACAGCTGTACTACCAAATCCCACCCCGGCAAGGGTGACAAATGGCACAGTTGTGAACCTGGAGCACACTGCATGGCGATAGCCAGCTCAACAGGTTGAACACTGTCCTTCCTAAAAGACTCAGTTGCTGTAAACTTCTATGCGTCCCTGCTGGTTTCTGATCCTTCCAGGCCGCTGATCTTGTCTCAGAGTCATTGGCGCTTGGCCTATGTGAGAATCCTCTTTGCAGCTTATCTTGTCTAAGAGTGACTTGTTGTAGAAGATTATTTTATGGTGTGTTACTTTTGTTTATGTTGTTGAACATTTGTTTAATGTTGTAACAATGTGTTGTTTTGGTTTATGCTGCATTTGTTTAACTCTGTGAAGCTGACTCTTTGCCTGTCTAAAGCACCTGATTGTCAGATAAAGATCTAAACAGCCAATAGTGAGGCAGGAGAAAGGATAGGCAGGCTGGCAGGCAGAGAAAATAAATAGGAGAAATCTGGGAGAGGAAGGAAGGAGCAAAACAGAATGAAGAGAGGAGGATGTCAGGCGCCAGCCACATAGCCACCAAGTCACTAAGCCACCATGCAACCCAGCCACTGTGTAAGAGTATAACTAAGACAGTCCACTTCCAGGTTTGAAAACTTAATCCCACCAATCCCTGAGCATGAAAACTCACCAATCTCTGAGAAAAATAAAAGAAAAAGAACAAAACAAAAAACAAAATCCACCAATCCTTGGGCTTGGCTTGAAATCTCACCAATCCCCACCCTGGAAATCTCCACCTTGGAGCATTCCTCCCCACCAAAAAAATCTTATATAAGCTTGTCTTCTGCATAGTTCCTGCTGCTCTCTCCAGAGCAGAGACAGTCACCCTCTTGTGTCTCTCCCAGTAAGTCTCTTGTGTGAAATTTGTTATGTGGTATAACTTTGTGGTATTCCTTGGCTCCCAACTGCCAGAATATCTTTCCCATCAGAGCTGTAACACTTCCATTGGGGAAACTTCCCTCTTAGAGCTGTAACACTTGCCCTGGGAAACCTTCCCCTTCAGAGTCACAGTGCCTACACTGGGGAAACTTTACCCCTTCAGAGCTTTAACACTTCAATCTGGGAAGCCTTTCTGCTCAGAACTGCACTATTTACAAAGACTGTGGCACATGTGTGACTATAAATGCAGAGAGCAATAGAGAGAGAGGGAGAGAGAGAGGGAGAGAGAGAGAGAGACTGAAAGGAAGGAAAAAAGGAAGGAAGCAAGCAAGCAAAGAAGCAAGGAAGGAAGGTAGATTTCTTTCAAGATTAAGAATCACTGCATTGGGGAACATTGTATAGCAGAGATTATTTCCTCTCTGAAATCATATAGTAGAAATTCACAGCTCTAAATAATTCTTAGCAGGGGTGAGACAGATATGAGGAGATAAAGAGAGAAAAAGAAGGTTTCTCTCTGTCTGTCTGTGTATGACTATGTGTGTCTGTATCTGTATAAGGAACTCTGTAAAACCCAAGTAAGGTGAATTTACTTCTCTTGCATTTTTGACCATTTATAATATAAAAACAGGGCTGAGCTGAATAATTTCTAATGAATTGCCAACTCAGTGACAAAATCCTGGTTTCAAGATGTTCAATATCTCCTACTGAATTAACAGCTTTTTTATTGTATTATAATAAAATGACAAAGAAAAGCACATTTTTATAAAACAAATTGAAATGGGTATTAAAGGCCACATCTCAAGAATGAAAATCTGATCACTCATTTTACAAGCACTTACCACTGGTCAAATGTTAAGCATGCTGTTCTTGATCTCGGATGGACACAAAGATGAATAAAATGCTATCGAAGATGCTCAAAGATCAAAATTACACTCATACAAAATGTTGTAAATAAATAATGATAGTACTGGCTGTTGTTATAAAATGATGACAGGAAGCTCCTATAGTTGTTTCTTATTTATTTTCTTAAGCAGAATTACATTCTTAGATACAAATGGGAAGAAATCAAGTAGAACATTCTAATGACCCCAACTGAGTGCATTAGAAGATGTTCTTTTAGCTCTTTAATGGTTGTATGTTTCCTGGTCAGCCTGACCTCAGTAGCCAGGACTATAAAATGTCAATCACAAATGTTAATCTGACTAATTTCTCATAATTCTCTATCGTAGCCATGCTCTCAGAGAAATATTCCTCATAAAAATAGACTGAAATATAACATTGCTAAAAAATATGTAATATAATTTTTGATAAACCATATAAGCAAAGCTATAGCAAGATTTTAGGAGTTAGAATGGTCCCAACTTAAATTGGAGCTCTTCCAACAAGATAATAATGATTTGATCCCTTGATATTGGTGAAGAATCAGAGATATTTAGGAAATATAAATGCTAATATGTGGTCTGCCCAGGCATACATACAGTATACCTTGTATATTTGGGATAAACTAACAAAGTCTGAGACTAAAGGCAGAAGATAGGCCAACAACATGCATATTTATCAAAGAAGAAAGCTGGTGAGGAAGTGTAAGACAGGCAATCAAAACTTTCCATAATTTTATAGGAGTGAAGATTGAATAGAACCACTTATGACACAGACAAGTATAGCTGGACTATATTAGCATGGAACAATGAGGTTTTTTGTTAAGGAAAAGATAAGAGAATAGTCATTTCTTGTTGAGGACTGATGTCTTCAGGAATGCAATCCCAACCAGCCAAACAACCCCGGGTCTGTTCCTGAATGGGGGAGGGTGGATGAGGGAAAGTTAACTATCTGACATTAAAGAAAAGTCAGAGACATTTGATCATAACAGGAGGGCGGTCAGTTAGTACTGAAAGCCCCAGTTTATTGATCCATCATCTTAAGTAACCATCCAAAGGTGGGGACAATGGCAGAAGACATCTATTATCATATATAAAGAGCAAATAGAAATTACTCCCCTTAACCCTAAAGACACTACTTAGCTGCATGTACTAAGGCCTTCAAGCACTGCATACCAGGAAGTCTCATCCAGTCTTGGCCTAGGTCTATTGTTATTTAGATAGGAGCTATTCACCACTGAGGCCAGGACATCCTGCATTCATTAGCTGACATCTTAAAGACAATAGAAATCAAGGCTCTCCTGAATTTATGGCAGGGTGGAATAGATTTCCAAATATATGGGCCTGATAATTTCTTTATAACCATTCTAAAAATATTTTGAAAAGACAGTGAGAAAGATGAGGCAGGAAGATCATGAATACCGGGCTATACGTGTGTGTGTGTGTGTGTGTGTGTGTGTGTGTGTGTGTGTGTGTGTGTTATGTGTTAATTGATCTAGAGATATGTAAAAATATAGGAAACATGACTCTGCAGGAAAATGAGCAACATTAACTGGCAAGATCTATGTGGCATGAGTGTCATCAAAAGGCAAGGTCACAGAGTCAGGAAGAAAAGATATCACAAGCACAGTCCAAAGTCAGAAGGATTCTGTGAAGACATGAAACACGGATAAGAGTAATCGAAAGAAATGACTGAAAAACTCACAATAAATAATTAATCTTAGTAGAAAAGAAACCATATAGCCAAGTGTGGATTAAAGTTCTTAAGAGGAAAAATTTAAAGTTCTTAAGAAGAGAAATTTGTAATATATGTGTATTCATAAATGACAGGATATAATAATCAAAGGGAGTAAACAATGAACCAAATGAAATAATCATACACTGGCAGAGTTGCATACACATATATAAGTCCAATCTCATTTACACATATAACATAAAACTCAATGTATATACTGAAGGGACCAGCTCCCCATTTCAGCAGCCATGACAGTAACACGTGCTTGCCATGACCTTGCCTTGGTCACTAAGAGGTCAGATGCCTGCCACGTGGCAAGGAACCAATCAGAAGTTAGCTAGTGGTGCTATGCTTTACGGCTCTTGGAGTGCTTTACAGACAAGTGCACAGCAATGACTCGCAGAGCATAGCAACCACTGTGGCAGGGCCTATGGGCCATAACAACCAGTTGACCAATCAACACAGGGCAAGCCCTCCAAGCCTGGAGGCACAGCATCCTGAGCCTGTGTGTACCCTAGACACTCCCCTTAGGCTGCCCTAGAAGATCTCTATGCAGCTGGTTCTGTCTGTCTTTTCTAGCAATCCACCACGGCGGATGGATGAAAGACCTGAGCTAACATGGGGTTAGCTCATTAAACAAGAAAAAAGCCTCATGCAGTTTGCATCAAGCTTTTGAATCTGCCTGGTGATTGGGGTAACCATGGTCCTGGGCTGAGACCCTGGAGGTCTGAGCTTTCTGGGGGTCTTACAATACTATTTAGCATAAACCATCTTAGGTATATATCTTTCTTGGTTTAAAAGGATTCATTCACTCGCACACTGTTTCAAAGCTGTTTTTGAACATCATATATCTTACAACTAAAATTTCAATCAGGGATATTCTGTTGAACATAAACACTAGATGTAGTATCACATCAGGTCTCCAGACAACTGTGTTAAAATGAGTCTTTCAATTAAAATGATTTGAGTAGTTTCCTCTTCTGATCCTTCTTTATTCATTTCTACCTGATTAAGTTGGTAGTGAGAAAGAGCTGGCAGGTGTGTGTACTGATGAGATCTTTTAAAGAAAACTTTTACTAAGTCTTTACCTTTAGAGATTTATCCTTGTGGCCACCTAGTCAGGGGGAACATGTGAATGTGTATTGCTACTCACTATATAATTTAATTTCCCATTTTTAACTGTGTCGTAGTTTAGGAGTATGTTCAAAGTGTCTGTGTGTTGTATAAAAACAAATGCTTTCCCCAAGTTCAGATTGCTGTCTTCCTGTGACTAAACGCCTTTTAAATTCTGATATCTTTATTTCCTGAGTAGTTTATTATTTAAGTCTATTCTGAAATTTTTCTATTTGGTGTAACAACTCTTTTCTCTTAATTTTTCAGTTAAACTTTTCATTAAATTTTGATAAAAGTTAATGTTTTATATCACATGATATAAAGCAAAAATATAAAAGCAAAAATCAGTTTGGAAGGGTCTTAATTGAGGGTAATAAATATTCATATGCCAACCTTCACCACTACAAAATGTTATTGATAAGTCTGAATCTCTGGTATTGAAAATCCGCCACCACTGACGTAATAAGCCAATCAAATCAAGCTATCAAATGAAGGTTTAATTAACAGAGCAAAGCAACTCCTGGGTGATCTTCAAGAGGGCAGAAGAGGAATCACAAGGACACACAAGGTGGAGCTAAGGGCCAGGTTTAAAATAGCTGGTAGGTGTGGTCCTCCACATCTCTGGGGGATGACTCATGTTTGGTAGGGCAGGGTTTGGGAGAAAGAGATGGGGGAGGGGTATTGAGATGGGACTCCCACTAGTAAATTCCAGATTATTTGGGTTTATGGCTGCCAGGGACTAGGGTGGAGCTTCCACCGGAACAGTTATAAAAGTAAGCAAGGCAAATTAAATCACCAGTGAGTAGCTACTTCACACTCTCTATTCAGGTGAATGGAGAATTAAGAAATTATTCCAGATAGTGGTGACACATACCTTTAATCCCAGCACTTGGAGACACAGGCAGGCAGGTCTGAATTCAAGGTCAGCTTAGTCAACAGAGTGAGTTCCAGGAAAGCAAGGGATACACATAGAAACCGTGTTTCAATGAAGAAAAAGAAATTATGAAAATGAAAAAAGTAACTGAAAATATGAAATTGATCAATTTGGTTATTTCTGTCAGCTCAGCTTTGGCAAAAGTACCTAACTTACTCATTTTGATAAAGCTTATACTTGTTAGTCACCATAACTAAAATATTCATAACAATTTAAAACTCATATATTTATACTGAAATCACCATACAATATTCACAATTAATATTATAATCACTGCAAAAGACACTTACATTTTTACTGGAAGAGGGCAGGGATGGGTAAACAAGGGCAACCTCTTAGAAAAGATAAGAAATATTTGACCTGGAGCATACATGAGGTACACAGCTTTGACTAGGACATAACAAAAGATAATTTCTCATTACTTCGGTTTTTCTCCATTTGGCTTTATTTCACTGAAAAACTTGAAGCTGAGGGGAAAAAAAAAAGCTGAGGAAACATTTCTTTAGAAAACATCTAAATAATACATCACCTCTCTGTGTAGTGCCATCAAACTCACAATACAAGGCCTTTGTGTCTTAGAGGAAATTTTACATGTTAAAGGAACCCACTGCTAATTAAATCACCACATGTGCTGCACTGTGGAACAAAGATAGTGAACCGGAAAGAAGAGATGAATTTCCTGGGGTCATTCCCTCTTCACAGAGCAGTTTCCACCAGGGTGTTAGCAAATACATCATCCTTTTTTTAACTGCGGATAAATCCTTGGTCCTCTTCCTGGCTTGTCTTCCTGCCCTATTCTTCTGTCTGGAGGGCTGGGTTTGTTTTTCCTGACAGCGCTGGGGATTTCTAAGCGACCACAGTGGTGCCAGCCCACACTGTGAACAGTAAGTGAAGAAGAAACAATCTGGCTGTTTTAACACTTTGCAAATAGTAACTTGTTTCTGCTGCTTGATTTCTTGCCCCTGGACATCCCACAGTGTGATAATCAATACAGCAAGAAAGAGACAGGGCTCCTCTTCATCTTCTCCTTGTGCAAATTTAACTCAGATAGATACTTCCAATTCAAAGGAAGTCCTAAAAAAAGCTTTGGGATTTTATTTCACACAGTGAGAAATCCATTATCTTCTTCAAAATGTCCCACCAAATCCTCATAAATCTTCCCTTAAAAATGGATGCAGACTGTAATAGCAACTGCAAAGGGTTGCCCTCTCTTGCTGTATCCCTTCTTCCATCCACTGCATCTTTTGTTTTAATGGCTCCAAATTGAAAAAAGTCAATCAAATAATGTACATTGTAAATTTTAGGACCAACATGTTCTTTCATGGCTTGGATATAGTGAACATACTTATTTGAAAAATCCTGAAACATACCTTTCTATGTTGCACATGTTTAATAAGTGTTTAGTAAAGTTGCCTCTAGAGTAGACACTGTAGCATTTTCTAACAGACAGTAGCTCCTTTCTAAATATTTTTGTTAGGAGTCTCAATGTTGTTAGACCCCCGAAAACTCAAGTATCCGGGGTCCCAGGCCATGTTCGAGGTCACCCCAATCACCAGGCGGATTTGAGAGCTTGATGCAAACTGCACGTGGCTTTATTGTAATTTAACGAGCTAACCCCATGTTAGCTCGGGTCTTTCACCCACCTGCCATGGCGTGTGGCTAGCAAAAGACAGCTCCTAGGGTCTCTCAAAAGATCTTATAGGGCAGCGTAAGGGGAGTGTCGAGGGGTACGCACAGGCTTACGCACAGGCTCACGATTGGTGTGCTTCCAGGCTTGGAGGGCTTGCCCTGTGTTGATTGGTCAACTGGTTGTTATGGCCCATAGGCCCTCCCAGGGTGGTTGCTATGCTCTGTGAGTCATTGCTGTGCGCTTGTCCGTAAAGCACACCCAGGGTCGTAAAGCCTAGCGCCACCAGCTAACTTCTGATTGGTTCCTTGTCACAAGACAGGAATCTGACTTTCTAGTGTCTAGGGCAAGGTCATAGAAGCACATGTTCGACCATTATGGCTGCCAAAAGGGAAGCCGGTTCCTTCAATGTCTGATGTACAATTCGGTCATCTGTGATCTTATTTGACTAGAGATTATTATCCAAAGTCTACATGTGTTTCTAATAGGTTGTATGTTGAGTTGGTCTTAGTTTAGGGTGTCTTGCTATAAAAAGAAAGTATGACCATGACAACTCTTATAAAGGAAAACATTTAACTGGGCCTGGTTTACAGGTTCAGAGGTGTAGTTCATTATAGCCATGGAGAGAAGCATGGTGTCTCAAAGGCAGACATGGTGCTGAAGAAGTAGCTGAGAATTCTACATCCAGATCACTAGATGGTATGAAGAGAGAGAGACTGGACCTGGTTTGACCTTCTGAAACCTCAAAGCCCATCCCCAGTGACATACTTTCTCTGACAAGTCCATACTTACTCCAACAAGAACATAGTTCCTAATAGTGTCACTCCCTGTGAACCTATGGGGGCAATTTTCATTCAAACCAACACAGATCCTTTAACCTATAAGAGTTAGAACAAGCACTTCTGTGAGACACTCCTAACTGCTTTGCTACAAAACACACTATCAAAAGATCAGTAACTCTGAGACTTTCAAAGCCATCTCTGCCCTGGGTTTCTCTTCCATCAACAGCACAAAGCATCCCCTGGATAGTCACTTCATAAAGACCCAGGAAGAGTAGTGCAAACTACTTCACCCAACAGAAGCACTTCTCTCATTGTACACTATCTTCTGAGACTCGATACAAAGTAACAGCTATTGAATTATTGTACTACAATAAGCACTAGTTCTTACCCTGGGTTAATGGATAAGTTCCACGAATCTCAATGGGGTTTGCTTGCTAGATTTCCAAAATGTTATAAAATCTGGCTTACTTGAATCCTGTGGTTCTTTGGGGGGATATCTTGTATGTGAATAAAAAGTGCCAACTCAACTAATCAAACTATGCACACACATGCATACATATGTATATACAAGCATACATATTTTTTTTAAAAAAATCTGTAAGAAGTTTAGAACATCAAAACTTGACACAGAAGTGGTGGAGGAACCTAAGGTGACTAAAATATACCATTTCAAGTTGTATCTCCTTCTTGAATAATAATCTTTCCTTTGTAGTAACTATATTCCAAAATGGGAGTTGGAACCATTTCTGAAATTATAAATAAAATAGAAGTATTTTGTAAGATCTTATTGCTGATGAAACCATGTGTTTGTTTGTTTGTTTGATACAGGACACAGAAATCAAGCTAGATCTGCACTGGTAACCTCTTTTCTGCTGGCTAGCATTCACAGTGCTTGAAGATCAATGGTCCCAACCAGCTGTAGATACCAATCTGACAGCAAGACATGCACATTGGGGCAATAGTGGCATGACTCTTTTGGAGTAACCATCCACTACATTTGGATTTGAACCCATTCCCTGTGAGGGAATGCACATCAGGTACTGTAAACCCTGTCAAAAGCCAGAAGCTAGAGAGGTCCCAGGCTCCAGAGGAAAATTTACCACTCATGTTTTGCTTAAACAGGAATATAGTGAAAATGCCTTCAAATCATTTACAGTTAAATCTATAGACTAGTAATTCTCTCTGCCTGGTCAGAGAAGCCTCATTTTGCAGACGGTGATGCTTAGCATTAAGAGTCACAATTTGCCAGCGTGCTGTGAATAAGTGATTCTTGAGTACTCAACCTCAAACAGGACATCTGTGCTACCCACCCAAAGGTCTAGGGAACATCACAGAAACAAGGGGCAGAAAGATTTTAAGAGCCACAAGACAGAAATGAAAGTTATAAAACATTGTTTTCTGGAGACAGCATGGCCATGTTAATCATGAACATATAACCAGTGTAGCTATATGTACAACACACACACACACACACACACACACACACACACACACACACACTTACACAGGTATGCACACAAGCCCATAGGAGGGGAACTTGGAGAAGAGGGAGTTAGAAGGACTGGGAGGAGAGAAAGAAAGGACAATGAGGGATCACAGCACGTTGTATTCATGTGTGTAATTGAAATATGTTTTTAAAAAGAGGATAATCATTTTTGGCAAATAGAGAAAAACATGCATGTGATCATGAAATAGGGTATTTGTTAAAACAGATATTAATAAGTACTCTGGTGAAAGTTGAATTGTAAGTGTTGTCTATAAACTAAAGTCTGTCTTATGTATGCATCAGTCTTACTGCTTTGGAGAGAGATATGTAGCACAAGGGAGTATGATCTGTCAAATATACTGGGTGGTGGTGGCGGATGTCTTTAATCCCAAAACTTGGGAGGCAGAGGCAAGCAGATCTCTGTGAGTTCAAGGTCAAACTGGCCTAAAGGGTAAATTTTAAGAAAGTCAGGGATACACTGAGAAACCCTTTCTTGAAAAGAGAGAGAGAGAGAGAGAGAGAGAGAGAGAGAGAGAGAGAAGAAAGAAAGAAAAGTAATCTGTCAGATCCGAAAGACAATGAAAAGATTCATGATTGGCAGTATGTGAAAAGATATAATTATATAAGCTGAAGGCTTCAACTCCAGATCTGTAAACTGAGGACATGACCAGTCCAAGGTATCATTGAGAGAAGGTTTTCATTTTAGATAAGAGGAGCGTACAGCCAGAGGCATCTGGAAGAATCTAAATCATGGAGAGAAAGTAATACAGTGACCATGGCCAGATGACTCTACTGGGCCATGAGAGGAGAGAAGTGGGTTGGAGAGGGTTACAGAGAAAGACAGAGAGTGCAGACAAAGGAGACCAAGAGAGAGGGGCAAGAGAGGAAGACAAAAGAGGGTGTACCAAGAAAGCACAGTACTGAAATAGTGGGTTTATATGAGAAGGAGAAGCTGCGAGAAGGTAAGCCAATGAGCTGGAGAAGTTTAGTGTACAGGGAGGGTGAGAAGAGCTGAGAGGAGCCCCGGGTTGTTGCGATAGTGGGTGAGCCTGGAGGCCAGCAAGCTCTTTGGATGCTAATAAGCTCCACAGATAGACATTTGTCTGACTTGCTTTTGGACCTTGTTATAACCCTCTACACTGTAACTAGCTAGGGTACTGTACATGCCATGAAGTTGAAACTGCAATGAGTAAATGACCATCAAATCAGCTCACAAAGTCACCTTTCTCTTAGCAGTAATAGGAGGGTTAAAATGTTTACAGCAGGTAATATGGAAAGTAATATTTGATGAGATATGTCAACTTGTTCATCTGAAGAGGTAAAAGAAGCGATTTGAGAAAAAGCTTGGAAAATCTTGAAAGCTCACTGGCTAGGATAGTAACTCTATTCTACAGGGAACATGTACAGTGAAGTTCTAGGAACTACTTTAGGAAAAGAGAAGACTGTGACCAAAGAAATTTTCTAAATTGAAATTACTTTTAAAATATATAGCAAAAGCAACAGAAAATTTACTCAAGATTCTGAACTGGTCTTTGATACAGCATCAAAATGCAAAATGGTATTCAATCAGATCAATGCTTGTAAAATATGTAAGTGTTTAAAAATAATAATTTTACTCTATTTTTATATGACAAAATGGATTTACTAAATTGGCTTACAACTATTATGGGTGGGATCATCCACCCATAGTAGACAGGCTGAAAAAAATAGGTGGTTTCTTAGTCTATACATCTTCTGTACTCTCTGTAGTCCCCATCTGGCACTAAAGGCCTGGGAGGTTCCTGTGGAATATTTGGTCTTTAGTACACTTTGGAAGGCAGAAGCTGGGATCTGAATCAGCCAAGAACAGAAACACTCACCAGGAAAATGGGAAGTGGAGTGTCAAGCAACACAGTTTTTTTTACTGCAATTTGTTTGGATTTCTTTACATTTGGGACCCTCATCAGAAGATGCCACTCCAGGGGAGGGATTTCTTCCCACAGTTAATCCTTCCTATAAATGGGAAGAGTTTGTTTCATCTTCCAACTCTCAGGTCAGACTCCAGCACTAAGGAAAGTCAGGACAAGAACCTAGAGTAGAACCTGGAGGCAAAAACTGATGCAGAGACCACAAAGGAGCATTGCTTCCTGGCTTGCTCCTCAAGGCTTCTTCAACCTTCTTATACAGCTCAGGACTACTGCCCAGGGTTGGTACCACTGACAGTAGGCTGGATATTCCCACATTAATAATAATTATTATAAAAAAGATAACCACCAGACTTGCCTATAAACTAAACTTATAGATGTATTTTCTCAGTTGAGAGTACCTCTTGCCAAATGACTCTAGCTTGTGACATAAATCAAACCAACAAAGGCCCTAAACATAGGACTTGAGACTACCAAGAGACACCCTAAGATATCTTCTGTACTCCAGAAATACTCTTCCTTACTTCCATTAATCTTGGACTATTCCTTATACCAAAAACATATTTAACAGTTGCAATGGTATGGATATGGTGTTTCCCTCAAGAGTTCATGTGTTAAACACTTGGTTCTCAGTATGGCATGATGATAGATTGGTAAGAGGCAGAACCTGGTAAGAGGTTGTTACTCAGATGAGAATGTGTTCTCAAAAGGCATGTGGATGCCAGAACTCTTGTTTCACAGATGTGACATTGGACAGCCTAACTCCTCCTGAGATTATTACTTCTTGCAGCCATGAGGTCCTCACTAGAAGAGAGCTGATGCCAGTATCAGGCAAGCCTTTGAACATGCAAAACTATGGCCACTTCTGATATACAGTTAGCCTGCCTCAGATAATATTACAGTCACAACAATATAAAGCAGATGAATACAGCACTCCTAAAAACAAAAATTAGCCCCTAGCTTTCATATACATTGAACTTAAGTGAAACTAGAGAAATAATGATATTATTGATGTAGTACTAGTTTAAATGGATCCTGGGTAACAGCAGTCCCAGTGTCTTAGCACAAGAAACTCAGTCTGAACATAACAGCCCTTTCTCCTTCAAAACATGAAATTGAGAGAGCTGTGCATAACCAAGAATAAGGAGCAACTATCTGACAACCCAAACACTTCAAACCACTGTATACACGAAAACAAGAAGTTTCCTTTTCAACGTCAGAAACCATGGTCTAGGGAGCCTAACAGAAGCACTAATCTCACATGGAGACCGAGATTGTTTTCCTTTTCATTCAGTACAACAGGCAGCTTTTCCCAGACACACTGGTGGTATAGAACACCTAAGACCAGCACGGAGAATGTGAATGTAAAAACAGGGGGAAAATGCACCAAATGAGTTGGCAGAAAAAGAAAGGAAACTCTCAGAGGCCAAAACAGCCAGCAAAGTACAAACCCATAAAGCCCCAAAGCACTAAAACCAACATTCTCCAGAGTTTTATTTTAACGGTCCATGAGCCTGACTTAGAGAGAAAGAAAGAGGGGTGGGACAGAGAGAAGGAAAGAAAGAAAGGCCTGTTCCTTGTGAGTGGCAAAATGAGAACAGATATTCCCAAATAACGTTGGACACTTGAAAGGCTTCCACTCCACTCCATGCAAGAAAAAGACAGCTTGACCTGTCCAACACTATTTCCTCTTCCTGAGCACTGAAGAGGCTATGCTTCCCCGTGTCCTGTGTAGTCAGTTAGGGGCTGTGAGGTGGTACTCTGGCCAGCAGACTGTGGGTGGAAATGCTGTATTCCATTTCCTGTCATGGCCCTTTGTAGGTAATGGGTTCCAGATAGGACTGGAAGGCAGCAGGACAGCCCACTCCACCTCAGACTTGGCATAAAGAGATGGGCTTTCTTTCCTAAGCCACTAACAAGATTTGGGGTTTATTTTTTTTAACTGAATTTAGTCTATCTTGTTCACTATAATAAATCAACCAACAAAAACCAAGTGGCTCACGAAGAGAAATAACAGAAGCACCTGCCCTCACACTGGTGGGAACAGTGTCGATAGATATAGGGAAAAACAATAGTCCATACAGAAAAATGACAGGGGGCCTTTACAAAGTTTGAGTGCCCCAAGTACCTGCAGAATCAAATTCAAATTCTCCCTGAGGGAACAAACATTAAATTTGGGCTCACAAACTCTGAAGATAAGATTGCAAGGATTATGGTATAATGAATAAAAGCCACAAAACAGAAAATAAGCCACTGAATACAATGGAGAAATGAGAGCAACTCTACCATGTGGAAGATGATGACTCCAAATGTAAGGGTTCACACAGTGAAAACATGAAATCAACATATATAAAATGGTTTTCATGGTTATTTTAAGAAAATATTGAATTGAAAATATATAAAAGCATTAAATATCGACCCCCCAAAAAATTAGAAACATACACACATAAACAAATCTATCACAGTTGAATTCCAGAATTCCAAATTAGACACAAGTTTGACTCACAAGAGAGAACCAATGAAGGGATAGGCATGAAGTCATAACCTAGAATCCAGCATGAGAAGACATGCAGGCTGTAGGAAGAAAATGAAGGCTGTACAAAAATAAGGTTAATGTAAACCATAGGGAGGTGTTTGGAATTTTCATTTTATAAGATGAAATTGACCAAAAACAAATTCTGGAACTCATATAACATTATAAATTTAAATTTAAAAAATAGATTACCAGTAGAAAAAAAAGGAAGCAGAGAACTGGTGAGATTAAAGGGGAAAACATCACCAAAGTTGAGAAAAATGAACACAGTATTAGAGGAGATAATGAGGATTTTAAACTGTTGTTATTGAGGGGTTTTGCTTGTACACAGTAGTGAGAAATGGAAACCAGGGCCTCTTAGGTGGTATGCAGGTACTCTACCACTGAATATCCCCAGATCAAAGCACAAAGCGATAGAAACCTAAAGTTAATATTTCATTGGCCTTCTTGAAAGAGAGTGACAGGAAAAGAAGGGTAGATGACTAGAGAAATTTCCAGAAATGATGAGACTCAGTTCTGGATCAAGAAATCCAGATATATCCCAAACACATTTATAAATAAATAAATGAATGAAACGACTACCATCCTACAATAAGATCATTCCAGGGAAACTGAAGAACACTAAATACAAAAGGAAAATAATTAAAAACCCAACATAAAGAACACAACTACTACAAAGAACTGACATTTAACTAACCATGTATTTCTTAACAATGGAAGAAGAGAGAGAATTAGATTAAGTCTTCAAAGCCCAGACAGGAAAAACAATTTTCAGTATATACCCACTTAGACCATATTTTAAGAACTGGGATAAATTAAAGACATTTCGTGCAAACATTTACTGAAAGTTCTATGACCAACAAATGTTCATTAAAGGAACTTCTAACAAATGTACTTTGAGAAAATTGATCTAAGAAGGAAAGCTAAGATGTACAAAGCACTGAGTGAGGAAAATGGTAAACACATGAATAAATCATTGAAATATTGACTGTCAAACAATATGTGAATATATTCGGACGTAAAGGCTAATGGCAAAAAAAAGTTCCTGCTTTAGTATAAATTTAAGATAATGGGCATTTTTGTTGCCAAAGTGGACAAAACCGGATAAATTATATATGCCATATTTTTAAAGGATCAGAAAACTTTAGAGCAACAAACTGAAATTCCAGAAAGAAGAAAAAGCCTTTCACAGGAGGTAGAGGCTTATCTTTCTTTCCTCCTGGGCATTGCTGCCTTGTGTGCTTGCAGACCCTAGGGCTTGACTAATAGAGAGCTGGGGGAGGAGGGGGGGAGCTGGAAAAGAAAGGAGCCAAGAGAAGTTCTGTGAGTCTGTGGGACTGCTCGAGACAAACCGCATCCACAAAGGTTTGCACATTCTCTACTGCTCTTCCTACAGGACAGTGGCTGAGCATGTGCCTTGCAGGAGCCTGGAGTTTCGGCCAAAACTCTCAGAAGGCAATGAAAGACGTTCAGAAATCTTAGGGAAATGCCGACGTCAAACATGTCACTAACCTTATTTTTAAGGAAGTTGCTCTATTTTTGTCATAGAACGTAGATTTAAAAACAAACAAAAGCATGGCTGCAATGTTCAAAGGACTTTGCCGCAATCTTCCTAACAATGACAAGACAGCTTCACTAGCTTCAGCAGCAAAGAGAAAGGCAATGGCCACCCCTAAAAGGGCGAAGAGAAATAGACTAAGTGTTTAAAAAGGAAACCCGACCCAATTTGTGCAGGCCTGAATAGATTGAGAAGCTAGCCCTTCCTCCTTGTTTCCAATTGCCAGCACAGGAAAACGTAAACCTAGCCTTTATCTTGCATGAAATGACTAACATACTTTTAGAAATCACTAAGAATGCAGGTGAGAAAATATGACCATCCCCCATGAGAAAGGGAGAGATGACTCAGACACTTCAGTTAGAAAGAGGTTTAGAAACCTTAATATGGAGAGAGAGAGGAGAGAGAGAGAGAGAGAGAGAGAGAGAGAGAGAGAGAGAGAGAGAGAGAGAGAGGAGAGAGAGAGAGAGAGAGAGAGAGAGAGAGAGAGAGAAATAAAGACAATAAAGATCAAAATGGAGAGAATTTGAGAGAATTGGAAAATATTAAAGGAAATTAAGAATAGTCAGTATGTAAAAGAAGAAATATACATGAAGCTAAGGAATTAATAGATGAGTTGAAGATCAGACAGCGCACCTGGAAACAGGACTGTCAACCAGAAGATAGGTGAGAAATTATGAAGAAAAAAGACAAGCATGCATAAAGGTGAAAAAACAAACAAACAAACCAGCAACTTGTCTTTGCCCTGGTATTCCACACAAAAGAGCTTTCAAAAATTGTTTTGTCATTTAATTTTTAAATATATTTGATATTGTTTTTAGTTTCTACCAACCCTTCCTAGACCCTCCCACCTCCCTATCCTCTCTGCTCTTTTCTGTCTCTCCAAAAACAAAAACAAACAAAAACTAATAAAAAAAAAGCCCAAACAAAACATAATGAAACTAAAACCTGCACCAAACAAACAAACAAAACAAAACAAAAACCAAACAACATGAAAACATGGAATTTCTTTTATGTTGTCCAGCTACTTTTGGACATGTAGCCTATTCTGGACAGTGATTGATGTAGCCAGGGACACTCTGCTAAAGAAAACTGATTTTCCCTTTGTCAGCAATTATCAATTGCCCTCTATATCTACTTTACCCTCTCAGTTTGGGGATCCCATTTGGCTTGAACCTGTACAGGTCCTTTGTATGCTGCCTTAGTCTCTGTGAGTTACTACGTGCATCAGTCCTGTTGAGGATGGGAGACATTGTTTCCTTCTGGTCATCTACCACCTATGGCTCTTACTGTATTTCTGCTTCCTTTTTCCTGAACCTTGAAGGGAGGACTTTAGGGAAGACACCTCATTTATGCCCAAGGGTTCCAACATCCCTCACTCTCTGTACATTGCCCACTTGTGGATCTCTGTGTTAATTTCTCTCTACTTGCAAGGAGAAGCTTCTCTGATGAAGTTGAGAGATGCGCTGTCTATGGGTATAGAATGTCATTAGGGGTCCTTTTACTGCTATGTTACTTTAGCAGAATACTAACAGTAGATACTCCCCTTGGCCTGTGACCAATCTAACCTGAGCTTCTTGGCCAATTTGGTAGTGTCAGGTATGGGTTCCATTTCATGGAATAGCTCTTAAATCCAGTCAAAAAAAAAGTATTTGGTTACCTGCATAACATTTGTGCTATTATTACTCCAGTGTATCTTGTAGGCAGGCCACTCTTGTAGGATTCAGGGTGTGTAGCTGGGTGATATTGATGGTTGCTTTTATCTTTTGGTACTTTGCAGAGTACCTTCTAGCTCCATGAATGTAGCAGGAATAATAAAAGACCCAGAGACTGATATCGAGGTTCAAGCTTCAAGCTGAAGATCAGCAAAGTAAAGCAGCCAGACACTGGCTCTTACCTCTACCTCAGGCCGAAATGACAATCTTGGCTCCAAGAATCCTAAGAGTGAAATCCTCAGAGGCAATAAGTGCATGCATTTAATATTCTTTTGGAGACTTCAGAGATCTCATTAGGCCACATTGTTTCTTTTTTTGGTAATTTTTTTTCTGGGTTGTTTTTCTTCTTTGAATGCCTATTTGTCCAAAGATCTTTAAATTATTCAAGACGGTTGTTTTCATTTTCATAGAAAGACAAAAACAAAACCCTTCCCCAACCCTAACTTTGGGAACATTTCTAATCTAATCTTTATCAATTTTGAGTTCTGATTTCTCCTGAAATTTTTGTTTTAACTTTTAAAGCTCTTCTATCATACAGAGCAGTGTGCTTTCTTTACAATAGGTATTAGGTTCTTTAATTGCTCTGGGAAGGAATTTCCAGTGTCAGGAAACTACTGAACTGAATTTGCCATATGGGTGTGAGAGAGGCCCCTCAAGGCATTTCCTAATGGCTAAGTGTTACCTTGATAGTATCTTGTTGACCTACATTCCTTTGAGCAATGCCTGCCTTTGCCACACTTTCTGAATAATCCAGAAGGGAGGGGAGGGGGTGTTCTGTTTGGATTATGTTTATAAAAAGCATTGTTTCTAGGAACACCCTGTTTACAATCCCTTTTAAGGTGACCTTGTCTGTCACAGTAAAACATTTGACATTTGGATTTTTCTTCAAACCTCTTGAAACCACCTCTCCTAATCAAGCACATCATCATGGCCATGAGCTTCAGTACTAATTGTATCTGGAATCCAATCCTCCAAAGGTGCTGACCTTGCTTTTAAAGGCCTAATTATCCTTTTGCATTGAGAATTAGCATTTTTAAAAGCCATAGCTTCAATTATTATTATTTTTCTAGTTCTATGTCTAATATCATTCTATTTACTGCTGAAGTCAGTCTTTGTTAAAAATCAGTGAAGGCTTCTTTTGGGCCCTGTATAACTTTTATAAATGATTCAGTTTTCTTTCCTACTTCTCTAATTCTCTCCCAAGCATTCAAAGCTGCTGCACAGCATAAAGCCAAGGGGTGGTCATCATACAGACATTGCCATTCCAAAGTAGGACCTGAACACAAGTCAGTAGAGGTGAAACATATATATGAAAAAAATTTAAATGAATTCACCCTATAATGAGAGAGACAATGCCCCAACCAGAAATCTTATGTTAGTATAGGGACAGGTTACATCTTATTTAGTCATTGGCCAAAGGAATCCCATGATTCCCCCAAATATCATAAGCTATTTCCAAAGATATCAGTCACCCTCCATAACATGATGTTAAGGGCCTGTTGTTGAGGATGACACTTACTTACGTCATCAAACAAAAGATTCTGATTAAAAAGGTTTGCATATTTAGAAAGTTTTAGAGGTAACCATCTTAGGCAATGAAGTACTACTGAGATGTAGAGGGAGCTGAGATGAGCTGCAGTTGAAAGACATCTCTGAGTTCTACAAGATTCTAGCAGGGATTTTGGAACCAAAAAGGCCCTTCAGAGATGTCTCAAATGAGGCAAGAGAATTGGGCATTTTTACTCTTATATGATCTGTTGTTAATGCAATTGCTTCTGGGAAGAAGCATAAAACTTGGGCAAAGCAGTTATATTTGGCAGAAGGCCCTGCCATGCAAGGGATTCAGCTGTGAGTTGTCAGCAATCAGCATTCCTAACAGCTGGGAATGTTAGGAATAAGTGGGGCATCTGGGCGTCTCACCACAGCCCCCACTATAGTTCACACCTGTGTGCTCTGAGCCTCCTTTTAAAATAAGTTCACCCAGCTGGGAACAACTCCTCCAGGAGTCTGGTCTATCTCTTTTCCTGTATAAATTTACAAGAACAAAGTTCATGGAAACATTGCAGCCCTCACCATTGCAGCTGCTCTCGGGGCTATAACATGTTCATTGTCTCCCTCTGCTAGTCACTATTTCAGTCACCCTTGGCTAGCACTTCTGCTCACACAGGTGGTTTCAGCAGTGGAATGATCCAAACACTCATTTTTGAGCCTCTTTACCAGAACTGTCTCAGGGCCTCCAAAACTGGACAAGAAGGAACTGAGAAGATGGATCAGTAGGTAAGGGCAGGTTCTGATCAAACATAAGGGGCTGAGTTCAAGTTTCTAGAGCCCACATAAAAACCAGGCATGGTTACACAGCATTTAGTTGTGCTTAGGGGTGGGGGCTGCAGACAGGAGGGTCAGCGCTGCAGACAGGAGCATCAGAGGAGCTTGGTAGCTACAAGTCCAGCTCCAGGTTCAGTGAGGACACCAAATGCCCTACTCTCTACTCTTCAGGGTGTACATGGGTATGTATACCCACATATAAACATGGACACATCACACACACACACACACAGAGAGAGAGAGAGGAGAGAGAGAGAGAGAGAGAGAGAGAGAGAGAGAGAGAGAGAGAGAGAGTTCAAAGACATGAAAGGATGTATATCTGGATCTTTTAGATTCCAAACTGCTTCTCCCTCACTTCATTGTGCTACTGAGCTCTTCCTTCAGATGACTGGGTCAGCCATCCCTGTCAATATGAAAGTTTTTTCTTGCTTGTCAGTCTCTACTCTCAAGACTCAAAGTCATCAAGAAGAAACCACAACATAAAGTTTCATAGGAATGGTACTGCATTGTCTATTGGAAGCCTTCTTTCTCTGGGAAGGCACATCTCTAGACTTTAGGTGGTTGGTTCCAAAATAAAAATCTGCATGTGTATCACAAAGAGTTCTGGGAAGTGGAGTTATTCCTGTGTCCTTGGATTCTGGTTCCATGTAATCTAATTGTTAGAGACAGAGTAAGCTTTAGTGACTGATAATAAGGGTGTGTATGTGTACTGTGTCTTCAGTTTGTACCATGGCTTCTGATGGCAGGCTCCAAGCTGCCACCTCAGCTGCTACATCTTTAGAATCTCCTTTGATTGCTTTATGAAATTAGCAATTTGGGTGTGGGTTGTAAGTGCCAACAGTGAGTGGATTGTAAGTTACATGCTCACTGTGACAACTCCCTTGCATTGAAGGATCTTGTAGAACTAGGTTTATTACATCACGTATCCTGCCATTGAATCAAACAACTGCAAACACTCACAGTGCTGATGGCTAAAGCTCTGCAGACAAGTATGACAAAGATATATTTGTGTCAATTCCTGTCACTGTACATCAATACCTCTAGGATGTAAGGAATATGACACACTCAATTTCCTGCTGGCTAATGGTTGTATTTGGTATCCTCTATGGACAGAAGCATATGGAGGCACAATAGATGTTTTTATCTGGCAAGTTAGACATCAGCAGCAGCACTGTGAAGAGAATTCATATGAACTCCACACCCGCTTTCACTATGATTTCACACAGGAGCCAAGTGAAGAATGATGGAAGGTGGTTGATGTGGATTATCAAGGGTATCATGCTTTACTTAATGCCAATCCTGTTATTGTGCTTTTCTTCTCAGCCAAATGTAGCCTTCAATGCATGTGCTGTGGCAAATAACTTTTAAGCCTATCACCCTTTTTGTGAATTCAGTGATAAGCTTTCTCCGTACAGAGACTGGGAATGACATTAAGGCAGACCAGAATTCCTGGACTACCCAGTATGGGGTAGGAATCAGGAAGGTGGGTGTGAATTTGCTGGGGGCCCCAGCCAGTACATCTTCCTTGAATTTCATCAAAGCTACTTCAGTTCTCATAGCATCTGTCGTCATCATTTTACACAGCGTTTGTTTATCTTATTATCATGTGCTGGTTCATCGCATGGCCACCAACAGTGCTGATTGATCTGATGAGCACTGCAATGTATGACCCTTGGAAGATGATCAGCACCACAATAAGACACACCCCATAAAATTGTGGAGGCTAGGCATCTTGTGAAATGTCTGTGAGTTCCACTGTAAGAGTTCCAGACTATCCTTTCCAAAGAAAATGCGTTAGAGTTAGACCTACTCACAACTAAAGAATAGCTGCAGTTATTAGTAGGCATTTTCAAAGTTTCGAGGCAAAAGTCATATATGAGCAGTCTGTTCTGATTCACTAAACAAGTGTCTATAAGCCTGAGAACAGTAGCCTGAAAGAAAAACTCTGCATCAGGTCTGACCACAAAGAAATTTGTTCTGATTGAATGTTATGACCCTGATCATCCAATGATACTAAAATTGTGCAGGGTGAGTAGAGCACTGAACAGAAACTTGGGGCAACCTAACTAGAAGAGCCACAGGGTAAACTCACAAGCAACAGAAACAAAACCACCATCGTCTGCAGATGACTGTTCTCACAGAGACACTGCCCTTGCTTTCTGCTTGGCCTTGGAAAGAAACAAACATCTGACCCCTGAGCATCAAGAGAACTTGAGATGGGAAGTGACCTGTCTTTTAACTGATCCACAAAGTCATAGTTTGAGGATACACAGCATCAACTGCAGAGAAAGTAGAAATGGACAAAAACTATGATGTAACTGGAGCATTTGTGTCCCTTCCACCAGTCTCACAGCCGCTTCTAAAATAATCATTCAGAGGCTACATATTAACTTTGATTGTTTGGCTAATGGCTCAGACTTATTACTATCTAGCTCTTGCATTTAAATAAACCCATTTCCATTAATCTGTGTATTGCCACTTGGCTATAGCTTTAACTCATTTCCTACATGGCTTGCTTCCTCCATGGCTGCTGGCATCTAGACTCTACCTTCTTTCTTCTCATATCTCTTCTTGGATTTCCCACCTAGCTAAATTCATTTAACAGAATGCTAGCCAACAACAAAAATAAATGGCTTAAAAAATACATGCATTAAATAGATTAATATGTAGGTGAATACATCTGTTGTGATTATGTTTATATAGAAGGGTTTTAACTAAAAGTCAAAATGAAGATACCTGATAGGAAAACAAACAAAAATGACTGATATAAAACACAAGCTGTGGATTCCTTACATAGATCAGATGGGATGAGAAATAATAAGACATTCTATTCATCAGTTTTGAAAGAACCAGCAGTATTGTATTTCCCAGGTTTGTGATGGGTATATCAATCATTATTTTTTCCCACATTACTATTTTTTCACTAATGGTGAAAAGTTTACAGATTACAAAATAAACTCTTTAAGAAGCTTAAGAAACAAAACAAAAACAATAAAGCCCGATGCTGAGTTTGAGGGCTATCGGTATTGCTCCTAAGGATAACCATGTTGGGGAAGCATTACTGTGCACCCTCAATATACTCCTTTGTATGTTTTATATTTTCAAAAAGCAAAAAAAAAAAAAAAAAGGAATTTAAAGGCCAAGTAGGAAATGATTCCTATTCCAATTTTCTACTTAGCTCCACTCTGATGTATGGACCCATTTTGCTTTGGCGCTTCCTGCCGGCCAGCCCTACGTTGCTTTATGGGTCTTTAGAGACAGTCATACTAAATGTTCTCATGAGGTAATGACTATTCCCAGCCCAACCCTGTCAGCTCTATTTGGCTTTTCTCTTTAATCACCACCTCATCTGCAGATGAATTCCACTCTGTCCTAGCAACCTTCCTGCTACAGAAACGTCTAAGCATTTTTCTTCAGGGTTTCTTCTCTGACTGCTTGCATTACTCTATTTCCTCTTATCGTTTGCCTGCAAGTTTTCAAGCCCATCACGAGTTCTCTTCTTTTACTGTTCTTCTTTCCATTACCTTCCTTCACAGGTTCATCTAAGCACAGACTTGTGTCTTTCTTCAAATGAAGGGGACTATTCAAGAAAGAAAAAATTGAGGATCTCCTTGATGGGTAAAAATCAAAAAATCCAGTAAATGAGAAGGTGAACTCTGACAGCTCCCACTGGTTTTGTTCTTTTGTTGTTGTTGTTGTTTGTTTATCTACTTCTGTAAGCTTTGAAAGAGTACAGAGTTTAGTGCTGTACTGACTGATGGCTCCACCAGTAAACTGTCTGCTACACAAAAGGGCCCAAGTCTGATCTTGTGCATAAAGTCAGTCATGGTAGCAAACTCTTACACCACCAGCCCAGGGGAAGTGGAGAAAGGAGTAGCTGGCCAGCCAGGCTAACCCAACCCAGGTTCTGGGCTTGTTGTAAGACCCCATCCCACAATAGTAGAGAGAAGTGATAGATGGAGAGAAGTCACATTTTAAAGTGTGTTACTTCTTCGATGCTGTGCTTCCATATCTCTAAGCAACAATGTATTTGCATATTCTTGAAGCCAAACCAAAGACAGCAAATGTACTCAAGTGAAAATATGATAATGTAGAATAAACCAAACCAAATAACATAAATAGTAGCTTATATGATCTCGTCAATAAAGTGTGATAATTCAAACAAAGAACACATTGGGGAAATATGAGGCATGAAACATTTCAAATCCAAATTACTGAGTGTAAAATGCTCAAAATTATGAGGGTGCTAAGAATAACTACCATTTTACGTGGGACCTATCAAGTTCTTTAGTGATAACAGATCCTGCAGGTGAAATATTTCTCTAACACTGTTGAGAATCCATTAAGTATTCAATAAGAATTAAAAGTAGAGCATTTTCCAAAACATCTGTGATTTCTCAGATGTTAACTTTTCTCCAGATTCCATTCCAAGCACCTTAAAAAGAATAAAATATTTATTCATATTTATGAAATCCTCCAAAAATATTTTCTCAAAATAATTTGTTGTTAATAGAGATAGTGTTTTATAGATAACAATTATGTAACTACAATAGCACACAAAATAGAAGGGTTTTAAATTTTTCTTATAAGAAATACATAAAAGCAGCTGTTGCTAAGACACTAACATTGTTATGTGAAGGCAGCTGACCTTAGAGATAAGACTGATTATTTAATTATATTTCAAAAGATTCCTCACTTCCTGCCAGGAAACTTGTATAGGTCAAAATAGTCTTTTCAGGAAAAGAACTATGATTAGGCAATTAACCTTTTAATCTGTTTAATAGTTCAAATTCCTCTCACTTCAAAGTTATGCATGCAGTATGATGAAGATAATTGTGGATGTTTAAAGGGTGTTTGTGAGTGATAAAATACGGTGTGGATGTGTGCCGTCTATATGTGCCCCCATGAGCATGTATGTGTTTGTATGAGCAGAAGAATACAATAATAAAAAATTAAACAGACAAAGTTTACTAAAGCCATTAGAATAAATAACCCAAGATCTTTTAAATTAACAGATTTGAGGTCATTACTGTTACACGCCAGAGGTTCAGTGATGGATATTACTGTATCTGGGATTTTTAAAAGAAATATATATTACACTTGGATAAATAAAATTACTAACCTAATTGCCTCATATAATCTAGCTAGGATATGTGTAGGTTTACTTAAGATAGAACTAAAGTACAGCATGTACTCTGAAAGTGAATGAGAGACAAGGTGGACACATCAAATAATGTCAAAACAAGTGTGATAATCTTCATGCTCCTCTACAATAAGTCATTTTTTCCAGTATAGCTAATACTCAAATGGGAATTTTCTATGCCAAAAAAGTAAATATACTGACTCTTATTCCCACCTAATATACTTTAAACTTAGCTTTAAGAACTATATTTATTGTATTATGTGAAATTAGAGGAATTTTTATATCCACAGGAGATGTACACTTCAGAATGGTTGATTCAATGATCAGTTTTTGGTCCCTCTAGTTTTTTACCTTTCATCTGGTCTTCTTGCAGAGGCTAGCAATAAGATAGCTGTATATGTGACAGGAATTAGGCACAACTCTGGCCATGAGTTGAGGAAAAACAGAAAGCACCACTTCTACTTTCCTTTAGGGATTGCTATGTAAAATGAGAAAAGATTGTTTTTAAAATAAAAAAAAACTGACAAAAAAGAGTTAAATTTCCATTCTGGTTGATTTCTCTTAGTATTTCATGGACAAAAACAGCCATATCTGTTTCAGAACAAATCAGAAATAAGGGGTACTTCATGGGAAAGAATGGCCATACCCATTTCACAGCAAATCAGTGATGAGGGGTAATCTATTACCACTTAGCTATCTGGGGTATAGTGAAAATTGTGGGAAAAGTCTGTTAGCCACACTGTGATTTAGCACAAAGCACCAATTCCTATATGTAGAATGCAGCACTAAAAGTACAGTTAGGGGGCTGGAGAGATATGGCTCAGTGGTTAAGAGCACTGACTGCTCTTCCAGAGGACCCAGGTTCAATTCCCAGCACCCACATGGCATTCACAACTGTCTGTAACTCCAAGGTCTGACAAGCCCCCAGACATACATATGGGAAAAATAGCAATGCAAATAAAATAAAAATAAATAAATAAAAGTACAGTTAGAAGCAAAGTAGCTGTAGTCTTTAATGCCATGTAAGTAACAGTCTAGCTGTAAATATAGATGGCTTAAATATCATAGAAATAACTCAGTGGTTATTTTAAAAAAACACTATTAGGTACAACAGACTGTGTATAAGATCCATACAAGGAAAATCACACATTTTTAATGAAAGAAATAAAAGAAAAATATGTGGAGGTATAATCCATGTTCAGAGGTAAGAAAATCCAATGTTTCCATAATGTCAGTTCTTTTTATTCATAGATTAAACAGAATCTCCAGACAAATTGTGAGAAGTCATTTTGTGACTATGGACAAACTGGGTGGAAAGCTAATATGAAGAAATGAAGACCTGGAAGATGTCACAACTAGAAGGAGCCACACACAAACATATACCAGGCTTTCCCCAAATACCAAATCTACCAACACCTTGATCATACACTAAGCAGTCTCCATGACAGCAAAAATAATAGTTATCTATAAGCATTTGCAATAATATATTATTGAATCATAGTATCATAAGCAAGCTACAGGAAACATGATCTGTGAAATGACTGATAAGATGAACACCCTTGCAATTAAAAACTGTTCTCTGTAACAGGCTATCAGAGATTGAAAGGGCTGGGAGAAAATATTTGCAAATGCCATACCATATAAAAGACTGTAATCTAAAGCATAAAAACAATATTACAAACTAAACAATGTGTTTCATAATGTTTTACTCTTTTGGCTTTTTGAGGGGCCTGCCACACAGCACCCAAATAACTCATTTCACAGAGGCTCATTCTTAGTTATGAATGCCCGGGCATATCTTAGCTTGTTTCTTGCCAGCTTTTAGTAACTTAAATTAACCCTTCCAATTTTCCCTCTGGGCTTTTATCTTTCTTAATTCTGTATATATTACTCTCCTTACTACTCTGTGGCTTGCTGGGTAGATGGGTGGCTGGCCCCTGATGTCCTTTCCTCCTCTCCTTGTTCTTTCATTCTTCTCCCATTCCTCCTTTCTCCTACTTGTCCTCTCTGCCTGCCAGCCCCACCCATCCTTGCTCCTGACTCACTATGGACCGTTCATCTCTCTATTAGTCCATCAGGTGTTTTAGACAGGCACAGTAACACAGCTTCACAGAGTTAAACAAATGTGTCATAAACAAAAGTCACACACCTTAAAATAATATTCTACCACAACAATGAAAACCAAGCATTTTAACAAACCAACTCACTAAAAAGTGGTCCAGACACCTGAACAGATAACTCAACAGAGAAGGGAAGGGACAAGTGAGAAGCATGTGGAAAATGTACAACATCTTTTAAACATCTTTTACAATTTCAGTAAGATAAATGTCTAACCCTGAGAAAAGGCAAAAATACAAAACACTGACATTTACCATGGGTAAACATGTGGCAGTGAAAAGTCTCCTTCATTTCTGGTGGTAATGGAAAAACAATGATGAAGCTCTGGAGGACAGTTTGCAAAATTCTTACAAAACAAACTCCTCTGTAAGAGCAACAATTGGCCCGTTTGTGTTTACTCAAATGGGCTAGATACTCAAGAGCAGACAGAAGCCTGCACATAAACTTGTAACAGTCCCATTCATAAGTGCCAAAACATGGGAGCAATTGAGATATCCTTCAGTGGGCCAATGTTCAGATAAAATGCAGTCCATCCAGACAACAAAATACTATTCAGTACTAAAGGAAAATGACCTACGGGTCTGGAGAGACTGCCCAGCAATTATGAATTCACTTTCAGAGAGCCCAGTTTTGGTTAGCACATCCATGTTGGGTGGCTCACAACCAACTGGCCACTCAAGTTTCAGGGGATCTGAGGCACTCATCTAGCCGCTGATGCAACTCTACACATGTGGTACACATAAAGACAAACAAACAGCCACACACATGCCCATAAATATAAATAAATATTTTTATGAAAATGAGTGATGACAATTATAAAATAACCTTAAATACAAAGGTACTAAGTAAAAGAAGCCATAGAAAAGTTACATTAAGTAATATTATGATTATATTCACCTCCTATAAAAGAAAAGAAACTCTAGTGAAGTGGTGAAGACAAAGAATAGAAATTGGGAAGGACTAGCTCAATTGACTGAGTTCTTGCTTAACATGAACACAGGCCTGGGTTAGATCTCTAGGATTGTATTAAATTGGATGTAGTGGTGCACATCTTTAATACAGTCACTTGAGAGGTTGAAACAGTAGGCTCAGAACTTCATGGCATCCTTTAAATAATTTGAGACCAGCTTGAGTTACATGAGATCCCGTCCCAAAAGAAATCAAGGAAAAGAAGGAGGAATGGGTAGAGCAGGTAGACATTTTATATCAGTGAAATTATTGTGTATTATGTACAGTTTTTAAAGTAAAATGAACTCTAATGTAAATTATGGGCATTTAGTGATAAGAATTTATCAATGTAGATGCCAATAAACATACCACTTTGGTTGGAGGAGTTATAGTGTCTGAAGATGCACACAGGAGGAAACAGGGAATATAGATCAGAAAACTGTACTCTCTCATCAGTTTTTCTGTGACTATATAGTAACATCTTGTTGATAAACACTAGTGGGGAGCTAAAGAGACTGCACAGCAGTTAATAATGCAGTTAAGGTACCACATTCAGTACCTGACACACATTTAAGCAGCTAATAGTGACCTGAGACTTTAGTTCCAGGGATCTAATGCCCTCTCCTGGCCTCCAAGGGCACTGCACTCATGTGTACACACAACCACACAAATATATGTAATTAAAAACAAAATAAAATAAAATACTATTGGAACTTAAATGATGAAATAGACCAGGGATGAAGAATATGGATGGGATAGTCAGGCAAAAATTTCTTTTTTTGTGTGCTTTTCTTTCTTTTTTTTTATAATGGTAACTAAACCAATTTAAAATTAGAGACAGGCTTCTTTTACATGTCAATCCCAGTTCCCTCTCACTCCCCTCCTCCCCTGCTCCCCAACCCCTATCACAACCACTGTCCAGGCAAAGATTTCTTAAGGAAGTGGTTTCAAAGTGAGACAGAAAAGATAATGATAATTAGCCAAGAAGGATAAGCACATGGGGTGGGAGAGGCAGGCAGAGGAAAGAACATGCCCATCTAATATAGTGTCTCATATCCATCTTCCCTTTTTTCTCAAATAGTAAGATAATTGTACATATTTAGGTGACAGATTCAGACACAGGGACATTGAGAAGAAGAGAAGGTGACCGTTGAAGTAGTTTAATTCAACCTTATAGCTGGGTATTTGCAATCAAATCAAAGGAAACATTTCCCATCCTTCCTAATAAATGGGTATTGCCAGAGTATCATGAAATTTACACAGGATAATATTGACCAAATAGCATCAGACTGGATGCAACATTCTGTATTTAAGAAAAAAAAACTTGACTATTGTTATAAACATGAAGTAGTTAATGTGGGGAAATGACTGATACCATGGAGAAAATTGTGTGAACTATTATTATTCTATCCTCATGAATAACCTTACTACAGCATGATGGGTTGTATATTTTTAAAATCATAAATTGTAAATAATTGTGATATATTCTTAGATAAGTCTTCTGATAAACTGATTTCTCATTTCATTTAATTCATTAAATTATACTGAATTGGCCCTAGGTTTTTTATTTTCATAAAATTCACTTGGAACGGTTTATGAGGCAAAGGACAAAGTCAGCAAGACAAAACGGCAGCCTACAGACTGGGAAAAGATCCTCACCAACCCCACATCTGGCAGAGGGATGATTTTCAAAATATACAACGAACTGAAGAAGCTAGTCTTCAAAACACCAAACAATCTAATTAAAAAGTGAGGTACAGAACTAGAGAATTCTCAATAGAGCAATCTAAAATGGCTGAAAGACACATAAGAAAGTGTTCAACATCCTTAGCCATCAGAAATGCAAATCAAAACAACTCTGAGATACCATTTTATTCCCCCTTAGAATGGCTAAAATCAAAAACAGCAATGACAGTTTATGCTGGGGAGGATGTGGAGAAAGGGGAACACTTCTCCACTTCTCCCACTGCTGGTGGGAGTGCCAACTTGTACAGCCACTTTGGAAATCAGTATGGTGACTCCTCAAAAAAATGGGAATCAGTCTACCACAAGATCCAGCAATTCCACTCTTAGGCATGTACCCAAAAGAAGCACATTCATACAACAAGGACATCTGTTCAATGATGTTCATAGCAGCATTATTTCTAATAGCCAGAACCTGGAAGCATCCTAGATGCCCCTCAACTGAAGAATGGATAGAGAAAACGTGGTATATTTACACAATGAAGTACTACTCAGCAGAAAAAAAAAATGGAATCTTGAAATTCACAGGCAAATGGAAGGAACTAGAAAAAACCATTCTGAGTGAGGTAACCCAATCACAAAAAGACAAACAGGGTATTAATAACTCATATGTAGATTTTAGACATAGAGCAAAAGACTACCAGCCCACAATCCACACAGCCAGAGAAGCTAGGAAGCGAGGAAGACTCGGAGAGAGACATACATGGGGAAAGGGTCAAGATCTCCTGAGCAAATTGGGAACAAGTAGGGAGGGGAGAGGGAGCTAAGAGAATGAGAAGGGGAGAAGAGGAGGGGTGAGGAGGACATGAGGGAGCAGAAAGGTTGAGTTGGAGGAAGAATAGAAGAAAACAAGAAAGAAGACATTATAGGTTTAAAGAGAAATCAGGCACTAGGGAAATATCTGGAGAGCTACAAAGATGACACCAACTAATAATCTAAGCAACAGAGGAAAGGCTACCTTAAATGCCCTCCCCTGATAATGAGATTGATGGCTGTCTTATATGCCATCCTTTAGCCTTCATCCAGCAGTTTCTAGAAGTAGAAGACGCCCACAGCTAATCACTGAACTGAACTGGAATCAACTGCAGAGAAGGAGGTCCATACCAGGCTGGTGAAACCCACAGAAACAGCTGACTTGAACAAGGGGGAGCTCTTGGTCCCCAGACTGATAGCTGGAAAACCAGCACAGGACTGATCCAGACCCCAGGACCTTGGGTGTCAGTTAGGAGACCTCGGAAATCCATGGGCCTCCTGTAGTAGATCAGTAGTTATCTCTAGCATAGGTGTGGATTTTGGGAGCCCATTCCACATAGACAGACACTCCCTGAGCCAAGACACATGAGGGTGGGCCTAGGCCCTATTATCCCAAAGAATATGACAGATTCTTAAGACCCCCTATGGAAAGCCTCACCCTCCCTGGGGAGCAGAAAGGTTATGTGATATGTAGGGTTTAAGTTGGTGGGGGGGGGGGTGATGGGGCGAATGGGAGGAAGAGGGAACTGGGATTGACATGTAAGCAATCTTGTTTCTAATTCAAATTTTAAAAAATGAAAATAAAGAGATAAATTGAACTATTGTAGGCAGTGTCCCATAGTTGGGATAGACATGACTACATAAGCAAAAAGAAGACCACCTCATAAACCTGCTTGCTATATTGACAGAAATTATTAACATTCGCAGTTAACATCAATTTTTAAAACATTTGTAGTAGATCCAGTCTATAACCCTATAATATCCTGGATAAAAGAAATAAAAAGTTTCGAACATATGTATAGAAAACACATTCATGATTTAATTCCCTGCTTGAGAGATTAAAAGCAATGCTTAACCCTGCTTAAAACCGTGGTTTGATGTGGAACATAGTAGATTAAAGAATGTAGGATTCCGCATTAAAGAAATCTGGGTTTAGATTCTGGCTTCCTACCTTATTAATTCTATGGCTGAGTAATTTACGAAATTCCTCTGAACCTTAGTTTCTCATTAATATTTAACTGAGGAAAATTAGTATTTATCTCTGGGATATAAATCCAATAGAGACGTTGGCACATAATAGATGTTTAACAAGTCATCATTACAATTCTCGTACACTGCTTCTAAGTTCATTTTGAGGGCAAAGATCATGTTTTTCACCAGATATTTGCTGCTGTGAGCTCGCTCTACTCACAGTGAATCTCTAAAACCACACTAGATTTCATTATCAGCTGAACTAATCACAGAGTCCCTAACTTGGAAGAAAACTTAGGTAACCATGCAGAAGTGTTGTTTCCAAAACAAATCTGTGGGCTATTTAAACTGAAAAGCTCTATTCATTTTTCCTAAGTTGTAAGATGGTGAAAAAACATTCTTAGATTATCATTAATAAGGGTGAAAATTAAAATAATTAATTGCCTCAGGTTCTAAGTACAGTTCCATGTAAGACATAATTTGTCTTACTTTTATAGAAAGCAGTGCATAATGGAATCATTAGTTATATTGAAATATTACTTTTTCAACACACTTCTGACAAAGGCAGAAATGTGCATGTGACATGTTGGAGACAGCAGAATAGCTCCAATCAATCTCTCATCTGTCTTCCCCTGCCCTCTGCCCCCTTCATCTCCTATATTCTCTCGGTGTTAGTAGAGAAGAAAACTTGAGCTTGGAAAACATAGAGAATAAGGCATGGGAATGAAGTATGTCATCAGGAAACCTCTTACCCCAGGTAAGATATAACAACATCCACCCCAATGACTATTCCCTGAAGGTACTACTTGAGAAACCCAAATGATTTTGTTAGACTTACTTACACAGCCTGGGTGAAGAGTTATTTACAGAATCGTAGATGACTCTGAAGCAGTTACACCACCAGGGAACAGTCAGTCAAGAACAGCAAAATGGAATTTTTTTAATCCATTATACATTTTCAGGATCTTTCCATGTAGAAATACATGTTGTTACTTTCTGAGAATCTGGAAAGTATTTAGATAATTGAAACAAAACAACCCATTCTTTTTTTTGCCAAAACATTATAAAGGACCAGTATTAATAAAACACACACAAAAATACTGTCTCTCACATTTCTGAACCTAAGGTCTATTATCTCTTTTTACAGATAAAATGGGCTTAAATGAGTGAGGTATCCCAGACCCAGAAAGAGAAATGTAGTATATCTTCACTTCTATGTGGGTATTAGCTATTAGGACAATGATAACTAGGGGTAGGAGAGATGGATCAGCAGTTAAGAGCATTGACTAGTTCAATTCCCAGCAACTACATGGTGGCCCACGACCATCTCTAGTAGCATCTGATGCCCTCTTCTGTCATAAAGGTGTACATGAAGAGAGGGCACACACACCCATAAAATAAACAAATCTTGTTTAAATGACAATGATAACTAAGCTGTAGTCCATAGAATCACAGAGGTTAGGTGTAGAGTAAGAGACTTGGGCAGAGATCTCCTTAGGAAAGAAAAACAGAATAGATAGTTATCAACAGATGGGGTTAGACAGAGTCCCATCTGTCCATCTCTTGCCACAAAATGAAGTTCCCAGTACCAGGATGGGGTTAAAAGTATTTGAGTTGTTGGCCAAAGAGTTCCCATGGGAATCCCCAAAAAACCCAAGCTGTTACCAAGACTATAGGTTGCTCTCTACAAACTGATGACAAGGTCCCATTGCTGAAGACAACACTTACACAACACAATAACCATGGAGAAGTCAATTAGATGCCTACATAAAGCCTTCACACCTATATGGTAGTGTGCTTGGTACAAGAAGGTACTCTGCATGCTACCCAAAGAGAAACATAAACACCTACCCAGCCACAAATCCTTGGGTTGACAAAGGTGTCCTGCTTGCAAGCTATGCAAGTGCAATAGTGGCATAAATGTTGTGGAAGTAAGCAACCAGTATCTAATTTGACTTAGGGCCCACTCACAAGATGGAACTCATACCTGAAAGAGCTTGGATGACCAAGAACCAAGACTATGTAGCTCAGGGATCTAGGAAAAAAGCAAATACTACTGTTAACAACAACAACCAAGCAATAAATGACTTCTAATGACATTCTGCTATACTCTTCTTTAGCCATCATCAGAGAAGTTTCTTTCTGCAACAAATGGGAACAAATACAGAGACCACAGCCAGAAATTGTGCAGAGAATGAGAGACCTTGGAACAGTCAGCAATAAAGGGAATGTCTCCATCAAATCCTTCCCACAGAGCACACAGAACCTAGAGGAAAAGGAGGCAGAAAGAATGTAAGAGCCAGAGGGGATGGAGGATATCAAGAAAACAAGACCCTTGAAAGTTTATGTGAACTCACAGAAACTGAAGCAGCACGTACGTACAGGGCTTGCACAGATTTGTACCAGGAACTTTGCATATGTAATACAGCTTCCAGTTTAGTGTTTTCATGGTATTCCTGGGTGTTCAAACAAGTGGGAATTGGCTTCTTGTACCTGCTCTTGGGCCTTTTTCCTTCTGATGTTTGTTTTGTCCAATTCCAATGTGTTGGTTTTTGTCTTATCCTATTATTATATTTTGCTATTTTTTCTTTTATTTTATTATGATCTCATAGAAGCCTGTTTGTTTTCTAATGAGAGACAGAAAGGGGGTGGATCTGGATGGGAGTGGAAGTTGGAAGAAAATGGGAGGAGTAGAGGGAGGGAGACTGAAATCAAAATATATTACATGAAGAACAAAATCTATTTTCAATAGAAGGCAAAAATTTAAAAACCAAGAAAAGGGCTCAAATGCTTTTATGAAAGCAAAAGACCATGTTAAATATTAACTTTGCTCTTGTCAATTAGCATGTTCATGTATTGTTTTCCTCCTGTTTCAGACACGGGCAGCTCCCTTTAGTTTGCTCTTCAGTTTCCATTTCTCCCCAAATATAAAGGTTTTAAGTACTTTCTCCCAAGACATAGTCTTGTTTTGTCATACTTAAGTATAATTGGTATAATTGGTCCTCTATACCTCTACAAAATATACATCAACTTCAAACTGGAATACTCAGAAAGCCAGCTAAGTATATATTCAAATAAAAGCAATTGCTTTAAAAATTAAACTATAAAATGTAGTTTGCGAAGGTGTGGCCTTAAAGCTTTTCTTGGTCACAAAGGAACACTTGTCTTTGAAAGCCAAAAAAACAGGAAATTTTGTAAAGTGTAATTATTTCCATTTTAAAACATCCAACCTCACTATTTTAATAGAGTAAAATAATAGAGAAGGGCTGGTCTGCTGTGTATCACAATACAGAGGGGAGAATAAGTTGTAGTACACAAACACAGGCACATGTCCTAACTAATCTGTCACGTGCATGCAATCAGTGGAGACAATACATCACAAAAGTTAGGATTTATCTCATGAGGCATTCAGATGGGAAGAGGCAATGGTGGATAAACTATCCCTATAATTAGAAAATTGAAGAAATGCTGATTCCAGACTGCCTTCTGCCGATTTTATGAGATAAGCTGACTAATGAAATTATAAAGAAGTAGTTCGGTTCATGGCATTATTTTGAAAATCGGACATTGCAATCAAGCTACAACTAAAAACACATTGTCTTCCATTTTCCCCTCCTGTCCCCAACTCATTACCAAAACCGCAGGGTTGTGAATAATTCCGGTATAAGAAATGATTGGATTAGCATCATCTAAACTGAAACAAATAGCTGTAGTTCATACATTTCTACGGCTGCATAGTAACATAGGAACACAGCACAACTAATTACTCACACATTGTTAATGAGTACTTTTTTCTAAGCTCTTTGTTCCTCAAAATGTATCTGAATGTTAATTCACAAATAACTCTTTGCATACACATTCTGGAATTCCTCTAGTTTTGAAGCATTGCGATGATGCATTACCACTATTGCTTTGTGTGGGTTGTTGAGACTTCTTTTCCTGGTCAATGCTCTTGCATGTCAGGGATCTTTTGATACAAAATTCCCAGCTCTGGTTCTTTAACTACATTCTTGAGACAATTCCACAAGAGACAATTCTTTATAAATGAAGGTTTTCATTTTATGTGTGGGGACACCTATATTTCATTTTGGGAAAAAAAAAAACTGGAGAAATAGAGTTCTAGGGTCATGATCCTCTCTTAACAACTGAAAATAATTTGTCTGGACTTCTCCAATACGTTGTCAATAAATTTCCTGGTAAGTCTAATACCAATCGCACATTTTTGTAGGCAATCTGTCTTCTCTTTCCCTGTCCCTTAAACTATATTCCTTGTCAGTTGTGTTCTAAGTTCCCACTACACTGTTTAAGTGGAGTTCTTTCATTCATTTTATGTGTGATTGGATGGAAGTTGTTAAATCTAGGGTTTGACACTTTTATCTTTTTTTGAGAAAATTCCAGCTATTTCTTTCTTCATATACTTGCACCCATTTTCTCAAAAGCTCAGTTGTATGGAAGTATGTCATCTCCTATTACAAGTATGAATACCTGTTCTATAACATCTTTAAATCTCTTATTTACTATTTTTTCCATCTTTATCATTGTTCACTGTGTTGCTTCACTTCATTTTCTCACATAAACCCAGTTTATTTTAAAAATTCAAATTTGCATATAGGTATGACAATGTCATAGTAAAACTCTTATTTGGAATGCTAATGTAAACAAAATAATAGAAGTAAAAAAAAATGGGCTGGACAGATGTCCCAATGAAGAAAATTTGTTGCACAGTCATTCAGATCAGAATTTAGATGCTAGCACCTGCATTATAGGCACCTATCCCACAAATACTTGTCACTACAGCTCTGAGGCATCTAATTACTATTCTAGGTTCCACACATATGAAGACATATGCCTCCACACATGCTCAAGTATATCCACCCCACCCACCCATGGATACACAATGAAATAAAATAAATCTTTCCTTAAAGTAAAAGTATATTCAGACTTGTCATGTTGGAATATCAGAACCAATGGTTTTAGAAAATTGTCTTTATGGCCTAAGCAACAAGAGCATGTGGATTTAATTTAAAATTTTAGGGAAGGCATGATGACACACACCTGGAATCTTGGCACTTTGGAGAAAGAAGCAAGAGGATGAGGAGTTCCGGGCCAGTCTTGGCTACACAACAAGTTTAAAGTCAGCTTGGGCTACTAGAAAAAAACTAGAAAAATCAGGGGGGGAAGCATTGATTGTATCTAACAGCAAATACATAATTTAAAAAAATCTTAATGTATCTCTCTTTCTAAGATATTAAGTACTTATAATTGTTTTTTTAATTCAGGGAATATTTTATTATTAGTTTCTGTCATCATATCCATGCAGTTAAGACCTTGCATATTTAATGTAGTGCATTACCCCTGTACAAATGGAAAGAATGACTTTAAGACCAAGATTGTTGGTAATTCTGATATGGTGCCAGCTCAACACAGCGAAGTAGGATAGTTTTTTCAAAGTTTACAGAACAACAACACTTTCCAAAACTTTAAATTATACACAAACATGCTCAGATTGGGAGGACAGAGAGAGAGGTTTACATACATAAACAGGGAAGGAGGAAGGCAGGGAGAAAAGAAGAGGGACTTTGGTTCTTTAGGTTCTACAGTCATCTGAACAAAATTGTACACATATCTAGCATGCTCCATTTTATAAAGAGAGTTAAGAACTGTAATATGAGTTCTTAATTGGTCTAGATAATAAAAAGCCAGAGCCAGATATAGAGGGTAATGCTGAGAGGTCAGAGAGAAGGAGCAAGCCATAGCTCACCTTACCTCCTAAGTGTCCCTGCAGAGAAGAAAGTGGTTTCCTATTTCTCCCTGCTTACAACCTGTTTTTGCCCAGCTACATAACCTCCTATTTCTCCCTGCTTATAACCTGCTTTTGTCCAGCTACAGACCTCCAAACCTCTATGGTTAGCTAGTGCCAAGCTCCATTCTCTGACCCCCAAACAGATTTTATTTGTGCAAGAACGATATCACCACAAAGAACAAAACCCCAGGAAACAGCAATGTTCTGTCACACTATAGTTGTAGCTGACACATATTTTATTAGCTTCTCCATTATCATCTACATCAATACCTCTGGTTTCATGTTCGTAGATCTCTATAGAAGCTGCTTTCAGAGTCTGTCTGTGGTGTTTTGCTCAAAGCCCCCATTCTTGCTGTTTTCATCAAAACTTAATAGTACCTCCTTAAGGAAAGAATCCTCTGATCCCACATTCGAGTCAACAGTCAGACTATAACATTCTGACAGCCTTGGATGTTCATCTTGAGTAAAATCATTCAGCAAACAAACATCGTTTGAGCTTGTTATAAGAGCCAAAATGCAGGGGTCATAATTTTTCTAATTTTCTTTTGACTACTCCATCTTCTATTACCCAGGAAAATGACGGTAACACTACTTAATAAGGGGTTCACGGGAATAAATACAAATCTGTGCTACCTGCTACAAGCATGATGACAACTAGTTAAATTCAATTCCTAGTTTCCTGGAGCTTACAGCTGCAAGTTTCCATAGAACGAGCTGACAATCATTGTGATGGAGGAAACAACACAGGACACACTGACATTTGTGTTTAACTCTCTGAGTTACATTTTTTTCCCAAGGCCATTGAAGCAACTACTCATTTACATCCCTGTATTGCTTATGGTTGTCATTATTATGATTCTCGACTCGACAATGTTCAAAGATCATTATCGTTAAGTCATTTTTGTGTTTCCTATTAGAAATTACTCTCACCTCCCTCCCTCCACGAAGGTGTACTATGAAGAACGGTCTGGTTAATTGATGATAGATCTGTGGTTAACCGGTTCCATGCCTGGCAACTTTAAGGCAATTATCTCGACGATACAGAATGTGAAAAAAAACGAAAAAAATTAAAAAATTAAAAAAAAAACCATGTTGATTTTCTCAGTATCAAAGTGGAGACACTTCAGTTGCCATTATGATTTTTAGAACTTCATGTTCACTAAAGGCTTTGCTTGTCTCCCTGAGACTTGCAAATTTTAGTGGCCTAATTAACATTCCTTGAGTAGAAGGATTGAAGCTCTCCCATAAATACCTTCCAAGGTCAAGGTGAACTGGATTCAGTTCTCTTGTGTTAATGGGTCCTCTATCACTAAGTAGTGTGCAGCCTAACTAGAAGTGGGAAAGTGTTTATTCCTATACTGTTGGCACAATTTTCTGGCTTTGTTCCTAGTACTTGGGCTCTTCCAGAAAACTTGAAATCAATAAGATGGTCCGTTGCTGAATTCCCTCAGTCCTTAAATTTAAACTGTCTGTTCCATAAAGAGGTTCCTTTATTTGTTTTTTTGTTGTTGTTGTTGTTGTTTTGTTTTGTTTGTTTTTTTTGCTTTTAGGAAACAATGCTTAAGAGTGTGTGTTTCATTTGTATCCTACCTGAAAAATTTACAGCCATCTTTGTGCATGAACAGTAGTTTCTTGTAGAATCAGTCAATTCTTTGTCTTTTTCCATAGAAAAAATCATGCCCCGGGCTCCACGCTTTTTTGTGTGTATGTGTGTGTTTTTCTTCCTTTGTAGCATTCTCTATAATACTAAATAATGTTTACCATGATAAGAGGATTCCAACAAGGACTTGCCACAGGCAAATGCCATAATTTGAGTGAGTATAAGCCTGTGGATGTGGATTTTGTTCTTGGCATCCATGTCCCTGCTAAGTTGCTGACAGGAGTTTGTGGCTGTTGTGACTTTGGGAATAGCCAGCTCTGAGACATACTATATTTCTCATTTTGATGTCTGGGGTACCCACAGGAGACATTGCCTGTACTTTTAAAATCATTCTTTCCCTTTCAAACTCATTTCTTTTCTCAAGTCATCTCTGTAATTTTTCTTCATCTCACGGTTTCTTATTATTTGCCATTGCTGTATTTTCTGCAACCAGAAGCATAGACTTTCTTCCCATTGTGGTTCTTATATGTGATTCCACAGAAAAGTAAGCAAGCATGATGAAATCACATTTTCCAACAAGTCATTTAAGGATTCGCCCCTGGTTACATTGATGGAACTGAGTAGATCTATCCCTCTGTCCTCTTTTATGTGAGTTTCAATAGATAGTTTCCTGCCATTATTCTTGAAATCCTTTGTGGAAATGGGTATGCCTAAAGGATAAATAATAACAATAATTAGTCATTTCCTCCAGTTTTCAAAGAAGTTATCTGATTTTAGGATATAAATGGTGTCTTCTTTTTGTTAATATGAGTACTCAGACTTTCATAAATAGTTCTATTGTACTTTCTTAGAATTGCTTTTCACAGTAGCTGTTAACTAATGTCCAGCAAACTTTAACAAGTACACTAGTCAACTCAGCATCTTGATAGTTACTCTACAGCTCTGGACTGAGCCTGAATTTCTGGATTTTTAACAAGTTTCCCGAGGATGGTAATGTCACTGGTGTGTAGAACATACTTTGAAAGGCAGGTATCAGAGGGTCAGAAGCAAAGCCCTGACTCTCTTAGTCATTTCTACCTTTTTCTTGCATCCACTACTTAGATATATGTGTTGGGATATTTTGTTTTTGATCTAACAAACAAAGCTTGTTTGAAGATCAGAGTGCAGAGCTAGTCACACTAGTCAGCCATACAGACCAGGCATTGGCAGCACATGCCTTTAATCCCAGCAGCCACACTAGTCAGCCAGAGAGGCTGGGCAGTGGTGGCACATACCATTAATCCTAGCACTAAGGAAGAATATGACAGGAGGAGACAGGACTCAGTTGATCTGCAGTTAACACAGAAGCAATTCCCCCATCAACTGGTCCCATTTTACAGAGGTTCTCAAAGGCAATGCTTTTGTTGATCACAAGAGCAGAATCACAGCTTTATTTGATTTCTGTGAATTGCTTACAGAAGTTGTCTTAGAGGAAGTAACTTGCTTTTCTCATAGACATGCTAGGCTGGTTACTCTTTTAATGACAGAGAATAGAAATGCCATTTCAAAGGAAGGGAGATTTAAGAGTCTAATTTTTAAAAACAGAATAAATTAGCATCACCTTACCCATCTCCCTAAAAACACAATGTAAAAAAATTCAAGGTCATAGTCACCTTGTTAAATTTGGAATGGCAAAGGCAATGTAATCAGGAGACAAAATGAAGCTTCTCTATCGAGACTGTGATTTAGTGGCTGCCATTACTAGCCTCTGATGTAGTGGGAGCAAATCATTTTTAAATACAGAAAGCCATTATCAGTAAAGAAATATAGTTGAATAACAATTAGTAATTCTTCTTCGAAGTATGGTAATGGATTGCAAATAAACTTCTTGAAGAAGCATATTCATTGTGTAGTTTATTAAACACACACACACAACTTTGTCAGATCCCTTTTGAGTCAAGTAGTTCTAAATGATATTTTAGCAAGAATTCTGACAGCTGGGGAAAATCCACCTGCTGAGTTACTACCTTTTAATTACCCAAATTGAAAAAAAATGTGAAAGCATGACAAACTTGACTCAAAATTTAAACGTAAGAAATCAATTATTAATGTGTTCTAAAATTAACTCTACTATATATGAGAGAAGAAAACCACGTTTATTATTTACAACCAGAGAAGAGATGCTTAGAGAATTCACTTGCCCTGCTGTGCCAAGTAGCTAACAAGAATAATTTTTGGAGAATTTGGGGGTGTGAGAAGGTAGGTGCACAAATAAGTCATTGCTAAACTGTTCAAAACAAAGAATAACCCATAAGGAGAAGGATGGAGTTGCTTTAAGATAAGAATTGTAGAAACAGATGTGACAGATGCCAAAGACAAAGAGGGGAAGTCATTAAGATAGACTTCAAAGAAGGTTTTGCATGGCTATGGGTCATGGGATCCCATTTCTGCCCAGTCTAGGGATTTCAACCCAAGCATCATTGATATCTGAGACAAGATGAATCCTCACTTACTGATCATTCCTCTCATTCAAGAAGTTTGATGGAAGTGCCATCCACCATTACATTTGCCAACCAGAAATGTTTTCAGCTATTAGGCAATGAATAGATTACAAAACCCAATCTCCCTCTGTAACTGAAGACAGAATCTCATGGCTTCTTCTAAAGTCTACATTAGTTTTTGTGTTTTGCAAAAAAAAAAAAAAAAAAAAGGGGAATCTCAGGAAATCATGATTGAGTATAAACAGATAAGTGGAGTTAGTTAAACAGCAATGAGTTTCTCATGTTTAACATACATTTGTCAGTATCTGCAGTGTAAATACACCCACAATGGCCAGTTTCAACCTGCCAATGTGGCTGAAGAGGCTAGGCTCTAGATCACTGAAGATGAAGCATGGACGACTGAATGATGGAGACATGCAATCTATTTCCCCTGCCCAATGTCATCCACTAGTGAAAGAAATGTCAAGATTCTGAGTGTATGTTATTAAGAATGTTTCAAAAACACTAATCCATGAGGGACAAGCCATTTCAAAATCATTCCCTTCAGTTTTTCTAATCTTTCAATATGTAGAGAAATGCCAACCACTGAAATCAGTAATATTAGACACAGCCTGGCTGGAGACATTGTGGCTTGGACAAATATTTACTTTAGGAATATAACTTATCCGTATCTCATTACATTATTCATCTAAAAATACTAAAGCCAAGGAATATACACTTAGATTATATGTTATCATCTGAGATTTAATTAAAACATGTCTCTGAGTATTATATTGGTATAATAAGCCTCACATTGGACAAGTAAGAGAGAAAGCCCATAAATTTCTAGCAATTCATTACAGTACATGTACAAAGACACAATGTGCCGAACCCATATGTTTATGCAAGCATAATAGATTTCATTTAAATGAATGTAATGAAAGTATATGCATGTCATATTTTACTTTATGGTAAAATTTTTAAAAATTAAATATACTTTCCTTCTTTTCTTTGGTCCCTCCAACCCATCCCATGACCTTCCCTTGGGAACCTAAAATTTCATAAGTTCCATTGTCTTAAACTCACTGTGAGAAACATCATATGAGCCCTATTAGAGATATTAGCAAATCTAAAATGTCAAGTATTTCCTGAACTCTTGGGCTCCTGAGATTCCTCCGTGGATTAAGGTACTTGATGCCAACATTGACCTTCTGAGTTTGATCCGTGGGACCCACATGGTGGTTGCAGAAAACTGACTGCTTCAAGTTGTCCTATGATGTCTACATGTATGCTGTGGTACAGATCTCCCCCACCCAACACACACACACACACACACACACACACACACACACACACACACACACGTAATGTATTATGTTTAAATAAATATGTATTTACTGCATGATGTTAACTGAATTTCTGGTAGCAATATATTTGTACAAGGGCTGAAGTCTCTAATCTGTGCCTGAAAAAAGCACCCCTGGAGGCCTCAGCAGTGAATGGGGAGGATGTTGGTTCATTTCTCAGGGTAGATAGTACAGAAAGAAAATGAAGATTCCTTATTAAGGAAACAGGGTTGGAAAAATATGTTACATACCTACCATGAGAAATGCACTTCATAGCAAAATAGTATATGCACAGAGATTATGTAAAAAAATTACAGGTTAAACTAATTTTCTTATTAATTCTGCTGCAATTAAATACTGTCCTTACTACTTTAACTCTAGATCCAACAATAGACAGATTCCTAGATCTTGATAACTAGACTATACAACACTTCCTGTTCAAGTAGATTTATACTCAGGCTAAATTTTCCATATAAGAACAAAAGTAGGAGCTGTGAGGAAAAGACAATAAAATTTTAGGAGCAACACTAGAAAGAGGGAAAGAGAAGAAGAAAAGCTGGCAAAAGAAAGGGGAGCCAGTGGCTATGTGACCTTTGACACATTATTTGAGATCTCCAAAGCCAATATTTTAGAGGATGAAATAATATTTATAGTTATATAAGGAAGTAATTGGGGTATGGGTATGGGTATGGGTATGGGGTATGGGAACTCTAAAGATGGGAATAGTAAGATAATGGTATAATTAAGGGGGAATTTGGAAAATGGGGCATTGAACTGGGAAGAGGAGGATAAACAATGTAGAGAGAGAGGGAGGGTGGAGGAATAAATAACACTGAAGATGTGTGAAAAATCCATAAGGAAACATATTCTTTTATAGGCTTATCTAAGAATATTTGTGTGTGTGTGTGTGTGTGTGTGTGTGTGTACAAATATGGAGTTTAAATGCATTTATGACACATGGAATGATAATGACCCACCCAAAAACCACAGGCCGTCTAACAAAAATCCTAGGTTCAGGCAGGGGAAATCTCTGTTCAACTTGTTCATGGAAGTCTATGAGATTTCCAAACAATATAGAGTATTGTCATTGTCCTTGCTTGTGTCTCAGAACTTAAAGTTAAGTCCCTATTGCTGAAGACAACATATGCTTAGGACTTACAGGACTTGGCTAAATAGAGCTGAAAGTGACCTGAAAGTCTCTTTCCTGATTACTAGGTCTCCTAGTGTCAGAAGATGGTCTACAAACTGCCAAGGGAGAAAAACTATCAATAGCCCTCCCAAGTTATAATGCCTATGATCCCCAACAATGGCTGAAAAGGGAAGATATCCTCAAAGATGCAATAGCAGCACTTATATCTGAATGGTAACCAACAGATGTCTGATTGGTGAGGGGTTGTTATGGTGGTTTTCTTGTCCTGTCAGGTCCCGTGCCCTTGGGGACCAAATAAACACACAGATGCTATATCAATTATAAAACTGTTCGCTGGTGGCTTGGGCTTATTATGGGCTAGCTCTGTCTTAATTATTAACTAATTTCTATTAATCTAATTGTTTTCATGTGGTCTTATCTTATTGGAGAAGGGTCTGGACCTCTAACTCCTTTGGCATCTCCCATGGCAACTGTTCTGGTGGGCTTCCTGTGTCTACCTCTCCCAGTATTCTCCTCATCTCCTAGTCCTGCTTATCTTCCAGCCCTATTGGCCAACATGTAGGGGATGCTGTAGCCATGCCTGCGAGGGTGTGGTCAGGGTGACGTAGAGTGAGGGGTGTTCAGGTGGCTGGTTTCACTTTCATTTCATTTTTGATTTGCTGTACTGCTGCCCACTGGCTGGCTAGGTCACTCTGTAAGTAAGGGTTTTCCCTATTAAATTCCCTTGTATTTCTACCTGGCTCCATATTGTTAATTCCCCACATTATCTGGTTGTCAGGAGTGGGATATTGTAAACGTAGGCCCCATTTGGGACAGCCTGTGTGTCCCACTGGGACAGCAGACTAGGCTAGGAAAGCTCCCTGTCTCCACAGGTGCTCCCAGCTCGCAGCCGACCCACCCAGCCACACAAACGTGTTCCTGTCACAGCTGAGCCATTCAGAACCATCTGTCCAGCTGGGAGGCTTCTACAGACTCCCTGACTCTCCACGGTTACTGTCACAGTTTCTAGCTGCGTACATGGGACCAGCTCAGACTGCAGCCTACCCGTGCCCGGAGGCCTCCCACCCTAGCGCTGAGTAGGCCTAGGTTTTCAGCAGGGTCTGTGCAGCAGCCTTAAAGCTGTGCCTCATTCGCAAGGCCATACACTCTCTAAGCTAAGTGCAGCCGCCTTTGTGACCTCTCTCCACCACTGCAACCGACGGATGCCAAATGCCACACAGACTAACTGAATGCCTGCACCACCTGCTGGCCAAAGATAATTACTGCATCTGGAGTAGGAGCCATGAGGTGAAATCATGGTGGAATATTTATCATTTAATAAAATTGGCAATATTTTTGCTTATTATGTGAATTCAATGTTTGAGGAGGACGCTAATCTGCCAATTACCGGCCTATATGCAGTAATGGCAGTTAGCTTGCTGGTACAAATAACATTCCTAGCCAGAATCCTCAGTAACAGGCACAAAGATAACCTCACCACCTGCTTTCAGGAAATAACAGCTTTATGCAATGAGGTTTTGGAGAACAGATTTGGTCAGGCCAAAATTGTGCAGGAAGTGGAACAGAAATTGGATGATAAGCTTGGCTCTGTGTCCAATACACTAAAGACAGAGCTGTCTGTTACCCAAGATGAGATGCAGATAAACACAGAAAGATCCTCCATGTCTGAGGCATTAGAGGCTAGGCTGTCAGAGGACCATCACAAACTAAAGAATATCTGCAGCCAGCTAGAAACTCAGATAGGCTTGGTGACTCAGAAACTAGATGCAAAGGTGCAAAATACCCAGGATAGGGTTGAAGAATTGGACAATGGCATTCAATCAATTATTGAAGCATCTAAGGTAGTAGATCATAAATTTGAGTCTAGATTTGAATGTTTGGAAGATAATTTACAGTACAGGGATGACAGATTAGATAGGTACATACGGTCAATTGTTGAGTACTGAAAATCAGCAAATCATGACCTCGAATCTAGACTCCAATACCTAGAAGGCAGTTTCCATATCATCCAGATGCTATCTAAAGACGATCTATTAAAGACTTAGAAAAACGTGTAGAGTAGCCATTAGAACAATTTACAGATTCACTAACATGCTTGGAATCTTTTATGATTAAGGAGATTGAAATTTTTCATGAGGATATCATTACTAGGCTTAAAGATCATTGGGATGCCTCAGAGGCAGAACCACTCCAATCTGAGGCACCTACTCCACCCAGGTATCATGACTATTTTTCTAAGGTTGTTACTCGTACGCCCAGCTACCATGGTAGAAATGCCAGCTTCTAAGAAACACCTGCAGGGATAGATGGCTTTTCTATGGTAACCTATACAGCTGAAGGATCTTAAGAATATTAAAGAATCAGTTGTCTCATATGGTCTCCATAGTCCATATGTAAAACAGCTATTAAATTCCTGGGCAACCTTTAACAGGGTGACACCGACAGATTGGGAACAATTGGTGGCAGCTGTACTTGAGAATTCATGCCAAATCCAGTAGAGGGCATTGGTCAGGGAAGAGGTGAAGCTCCTTGAGCATCAAGGCATAAAGGAAGGTTATGATGCCCCCCTAGATAAGATTCTTGGTGAGGGTATTTATACTAACCCACAGGCTAACTCTGAATATGATGACCATATACTGTCACTATGCAGGAAAGCAGCATTAAACTCCTGGGATAAGGTTTGTGAGCCAGGAAAACACCTAGAAGCTTATACCCGAATAGAACAGGGACCTATAGAACATTTCCAGGACTCCTTACAAAGGTTAACTAGAGCAGTAGAATTACAGGTAACAGATCCAGAAACAAGACAATCAAGTATATATACAATAGCTTATGAAAATGCAAACCCAAAAGAATACTTTTGCCTTTAAAGATCAGATCAGCTCCACTAGAATGGGTTTTGCATGCAGCCAATGTTGATTATAATGTGAAAGATACTGGAGCTTGTGTAGGAGAAGCCATCTCCAAAGGTTTAAAAAGGCAACAGGAGATTTAAAGTTGTAGAGGTGAGGACACAAGGGCTTGGGAGAGAGAAGCATCTTACAGAGTGCTTCAACATAGGTACCAAGAGGCTAGATGTTACTACTACTATGAACCAGAACCTCTGGTAAGAAGCATCTTCCCCAGGAGACCATGAAGGCGCCAGGAACCTAGATGTTTCAGCTGTGGTAGAATGGGACATATCAAGAGAAATTGTAGACAAACGAATTCTAACAATGCCTCATACGGAAGACCACTACCCTCTGGATTGTGTAGAATATGTGGTAAGGGCAGGCACTGAACCAATGAATGTAGATCGACCAGGGACATACAAGGAAACCCATTAAGGTCGGGAAACCCCGAGGGGGGCATTGAGAAAGGTTTGGTCATTCCCAGTAGCAGTGCAAGACAATCTCTCACATGATGAATAGATAGTTCTTTGCCTATTGTGAAAAATGATACTGCTCTAGATGGCAGTTTGAATAGTGATGAGGAATCAAATGTGAATGGACAAAATGAGAAACGCATATTTTGGCAAACTTCTATTAATGATAAAAGGCCTCAGTCGAAAGTGAAAATTAATAATAAAGTTACTATTGGCTTAGTAGACACTGGGGAAGATGTGACTATTATTACCCAAAAGTCTTGGCCTCAGAAACGGCCTCTTAGAGAGGCGAATGTACAATTTTTAGGAATTGGAACTCTATCTAGAATTCAACAGAGTGTTAACTCGGTGGTCTGCATTGGACTGTAAAGACAGAAAGAGAGACTGAAACCATATGTGGCAGATATAGCTATACATCTCTGGGGTCATGATCTTTTACAGCAATGGAATACTCAGATTAATATTCCTCCAGTATCGGATACAAATTATGTACAATCTTTAGATTTTAGAAAAGATCTGGTAAGACACTATGGAAAACAGTTACCAAACATCCAGGCTGTATAGAAACTAGGTACAAATGATGGAGCCAAAGGCCCTGACATTGAAGTGGCTTACAGATGAACCTGTTTGGGTAGGACAATGGCCTATGACCTCTGAGAAGCTAGAGGCTTTAGAAAAGTTAGTACAGGAACAGCTAGAGGCTGGAGACACAGAGGAATCTATCAGCCCTTGGAATTCACCTGTATTTGTTATCAAAAAGAAGTCGGGTAAGTGGAGAATGCTGACAGACCTGAGAGCCATAAATAAGGTAATTCAACCAATGGGCTCCCAGCAACCTGGAATGCTTTTGCCTTCCTTGATACCTAAAGGATGGCCTATCATAGTCATTGATCTAAAAGACTGTTTTTTCACAATACCGTTACAGGAAAATGATAGAGAAAAATGTGCATTTCCTGTACCAACTCTTAATAATTCACAGCCAGTTAGGAGATATCAGTGGACGATTTTGCCACAAGGAATGCTAAATAGTCCTACTTTGTGTCAGCACTTTGTACAGCAACCTTTGGAAGTAATATGTAAGAAATTTTCACAATCTCTTGTTTATCATTACATGGATGACATTCTTTTATCAGATTCTAATAAGGAAACTTTGGAACGTATGTTTGAAATGGTGAAGGAAGTTCTGCCTCATTGGGGTTACAGATTGCCCTAGAAAAGATACAAAGAGGAGATTCTATTAACTATTTAGGTTACAATATAGACTTACAAAGAATCAGCCCTCAAAATTTACAAATTAGGAGAGATCGTTATCAAACTCTTAATTCTCTTCAGAAGTTATTAGGGGAAATTTCTCAATTACAGACGATTATTGGGGGAGAAGGACATGACTTAAAGCATTTAAAAATGGCCCTTAAAGGTGATAAGGACCTAAAGAGTCCTAGAAGATTATCCGCTGAGGCAGAAAAAGAGTTACAATGGATAGAAAACAGAATATTGGATGTACATGTAGATCAGATAAACCTTAATTTAGAATGTATTCTGGTTATGTTGCCATCCAGAGAATACCCTTCTGGAATTATGATCCAGAGGGAAGACACCATATTGGAGTTGATATTTCTGCCACATAAACAGAATAAAAAGTTAAAGACATATATAGAAAAGATTTCTGATTTGATTCTAAAGGATAAATTAAAACTAGGTCAACTGACTGGAAAAGATCCAGCAGAAATTAGAGTACCTTTAACTAATGATGAAATTTCCTTATGGAAGGATAATGAATATTGGCAAATAGCTCTTACTGACTTTTTGGGAACGATTAGCAACAATTATCCCAAAACTGAGAGAATTAAATTCATAAAAAAGACAGTCTGGATTCTTCCACGTATTGCAAGACAAACTCCCATTTCTGGAGTTCTTACCCTCTACACTGATGCCAAGAAATCAGGTAAGGCCATTTATAAAGCAGGTGAGGTAAGTAAAGTAGTTCAAAGTCCATATACATCTGTACAGAAGTCAGAATTATATGCAGTTCTCATGGTACTCATGGATTTTACAGAACCTCGTAGTATAACTATACTCATTCTCAATATGCAGAGAGAGTCGTGTTACACATTGAAACTGCAGAATTCATTCCTGATAATACAGAATTAACTTCACTGTTTATACAATTACAGGAAAGAATCAGAAGCAGAAGTAATCCTATATACATTACACATATCAGATCCCATACGGGTCTGTCAGGCCCACTAGCACAAGGCTAGAGATTGATGTTTTATTAGTTAGAAGTGTGCTAGAAGACTCAGAATTTCATAAGAAACATCATGTAAATAGCAAAGGTTTGAAAAAGGACTTCTCCATCACTTGGCAACAAGCTAAGGAGATAGTGAGAAACTGTCCTACTTGTTCTTTTTATAATCAAACTCCATTGCCATCAGGTAGTAATCCTAAGGGTATTTGGAGAAATGAGGTTTGGCAGATGGATGTCTTTCCCTTTGCAGAATTTGGAAATTTGAAATATGTGCATCATATTATAGACACATTCTCAGGGTTCCAATGGGCTACTGCTCTTAACTCTGAAAAAGCTGATTCTGTTATTACACACCTGCTAGAGGTGATGGCAGTTATGGGTATACCTGCACAAATAAAAACTGACAATGCTTCATCTTTATGTCTCCACAAAATGGGAACAGTTTTTCAAATATTATAACAGAAAGCATGTCACCGGTATACCAAACAATCCTATGGGACAAGCAGTGGTTGAGAGATCAAATAGAACACTCCACAAACAAGCTTGGAAGACAAAACCCCCAACACATAGGTTGCATAATGCTTTATTAACACTAAACTTTCTTAATGCCAATGAGAACGGACAAACAGCTACAGAAAGACACTGGAATACAAAAAAAAACTGCTGAACTGAATCAGCCGGTATACTTCAAAGATGTACTAACCACTACATGGAAACCAGGACATGTGTTACGTTGGGGTAGGGGTTTTGCATTGGTTTCCACAGGAGAAGAAAAACTTCAGATACCATCAAAGTTGATCAAGATTCGAGTTGAAAAGGAAAAACCTCTCGATGAGAACAAATGACAGGCATTCTACTAAGATATCTTATAAACTAAATAGAAACCTCCCAAAGGAAAGGGAAGTGTTTTGCTTTTATCTTCACAGGAAAACTCATCTCCAGAAGTCCAAGAACACTACATGGGTAGATGCTTAAGAAGAGAAGGTAGCTATAACCATAAAAAAGGAACGTGCCATACGGTAAACTTTACAGCTATCTCTCAAAGAACTCTATTTCTCTTTATTTCCTAGTCCCTATGCAATTAAACCAATGCTGGATTTAGAGGTGGATTTGGCTTTCCTCCTCTAAAATCCAAGCATGTTGTTTAACTAAGCTTTAGAGTTTCTGTATTGTATCAAGAAGCCAATTTATAGAATAAGAGAAGAATTTGGGGACTGTCTTTGTCTTTTCTTGGCTCTTTCTTTCAAAATGTATACCCTCTCATAATCGTTATTCTCCCATGATTGCCTTTCCCAGTATGCGTACATACACAAGCAAACATTTCTCTGCTGTTTATGTTGAGTCCCACACAGCCAATGAAAACCTGTCTGACAGCAATCACTGGACACCCTGGAAAGAAAATGGGCCACAACTCCTCAACTGCACTGGATACAACTTGCTCAATTTCAACGGACTTTCAACGGACACTCCAGCCAGAGATTTTCGTACTGACTTTAGTCAAGTTGAGGATTTCAAGTGAGATTCCCATCTAACATGGACTGGATATAATCCATTCACGACTTTCACTATACTAACATTTTCTTCCTACAGGACACCACAAGGCTGTCATCGTCCCATTTCAGCAGGAAGTAACTTGGAGGATGCTACGTCCCCTTTCCCCCATTGTTGTCACTTAGGATAGTGTATATACCTAGTTAGGGATAGCTTCCTATTGTTTATGGTTGCGATTGGAAGGAGGTGTTCAGGCTTAGACAACTCTTTCAGATGACTTTAGGGTTCAGTTAAAATAGATAGGACGTGATATAACCAGATTGTTGTGTCTTCTTATATTTCACCTTTATGATTGCTAATTTTGGATACTTTATACTGTTAAGTTTTAATCCTCTTTTTGACTAAAAGGGGAACTGTAGGGGATGCTGTAGCCACGCCTGCTTAGGGGCTCGCTGCAGATGTGCCTGACCATGCCTGCAAGTGCGTGGTCAGGGTGATGTAGAGTGAGGGGCGTTCAGGTGGCTGGTTTCGCTTTCATTTCATTTTCAGCTTGTTGTACAGACTGCTGCCCACTGGCTGGCTAGGTCACTCTGTAAGTAAGGCTTTTCCCTATTAAATTCCCTTGTATTTCTACCTGGCTCCATATTGTTAATTCCCCACATTACCAACAGTGTTTTATTCATCATTTTAAGGTTATTTCAATATATTTCAAGATACATAGAAATATCTCTATAATTGATCTAAGTAGCTTTTCCAAATGGAGTGAAACAAAAGGCAAAGACACACATCACAGGCTATTGATCGCTGCTTGACTTTTATCTTAGATTAGGAATAACACATTTTAATATAGAATGGGTTAAATTGTGGTTTTCTTACAGATATAATAATTTGTAGCTATTGAGAAGCATAATTATCCTACCTATGGTAATTTTTAAATAAAGATGGCTAAATTTTGCTGTAGACTGAACCTAACAAAATAAAATACACCTAAAATATAAGATTAAAAGTGAATAAGTCACACAATGATATTAACAACTGTTGCCTCTCCCTGGAAGCAATGGTGGTATTGTTTTTCTATTAAAAAAATCTTTTAAATTGCATGGTAATTATTCGAGGATTACAAGTGTGAAATAAAGTTCCCAGAAGGACAGCCAAACCTACATTAAATTTTCCTGAGGCTCTCTATTCAAAGGTTGTAATTGTGGAGAGTTATAAAGCTACAGAAAATAGTCAAATTATCTGTTGTTGTCTCAGGTGGGTGTCTTTAATAGTCTTCCATTCCCCACTGCTGATTCAGACCCAGTGTCATTGTGGCTCTCAGGTAAAACCTGGAATATGGTAACAGCACTAGCTCCCACTGAACCAAAGGCTAGCAATGTTGTTACATATTATTTAAACTCCAAAGCAAAAATTTCTCCACTTTGCTGGATCCTGCTTCCCTGATACTTTGACTAATGCATTTTTTGAATGCATTGATTTATATGGCTCTGTTTTGTTTTATAGGATGTCCATGAAACTGTTTCCACAATGAAATATTACCAGGGGCAATCTGAATCCAGGCCATAGTCACTTATATCTAACTCAAGAATAAGCTCTTCTTTACCTTCTTTCTACATGTGTATAAGAACATTCATACAAATTATATATAATTTATACAATATCTGTTCTAAGACACACTCATAGGGACATTAAAAGTTTATAGCAAAATGTCATGATGTTTTTTTCTATGCTCTCCAACATTTGAATATAAACCTTTCAAATACAAACAATATACTATTGATATTTAATAGTATAATTTAATCACTTAGTATATGCTCATTTAAATATACTAAGTAGTTATTATGCAGTGATTGAATACATTAATATGATTGGACATATGAACATGTGTAGAGCTGATAAAATATTGCTGTAAATGGTTCTCATGGTTTGAATGCCATATAGAATTGTTACTATGAAAAGATATGTTCAGAAAAGGAAAAGATTACATGTGCATTCCCAACTCTGTTCATAAATTAATGAGATGCTGGAATATGAATTTACATATTTTTGAAATTTTCCTGTGATTTATGAGTTAGTGAGATGCAGAATACAAGTGCTTAGCTATAAACTTCAAATGCTGAGCTATTAAGTGGCTTTTTGATAGAAAGGCACTACTGTTACTGTCAGTAGCACATTATACAGTGAAACCAATGCAAATACAAGCCAAAATTGAGTATAGTTTTTAAGAGTATAGTACCACTGATGGTATGATATTTTCTGTGAATGTGGCAATTGGAACAATATGAGAAGCATTCCTTTAGTTTGTGAGAGTTTAAAGTAGTAGGGGGAAATGAATTGAATTTCTCTATAGATTTGTAAACTTCTCAATAAACTGGGTTTGAGATTTATCTTTGCTCCATATCCTCTACCTTACCTCACTCATACAAGAACAAACATATGCTGTGGGACACTAAAGGCACCATGTAAACAAAATTATAGATATATAGATACAGCGTCATCCCAGGTCTGGAAAATAATTCAGACATAGTAAGTGCAAAGAAATTATAAAATGTTTTCTTCTTTCAGATTCATGTTAGATTGCATAAACTAGAAATTTCAGATCAGCATCAAAAGAGTGCTGTTATTATGATGATATCCAATGGGCGAATATTAAAACTATGATCCTCAGTTTATTGAAAAGTTGGGGTTTCTTGCAGATTTGTGGTCAATATGTAAAATGACAGAATTAAATCTCTGGTCTTCTTTACCTGATCTAAAATGCTATACATAGCTTAGACATAAAGATTCTATAAATCAGAATTGAACATTTGACTGAATTTTTGTGGAAAACATCAGAAGACATAAAGATACAATAGAAATCCCAGGAGAGAACAGAGTGGCCTAAAGACAGGGTGTCTCCCACTGTCTACTAATTTTCACTTTTGACTTCATTTGATGTGTGGGTATCATCTAATCCTGCTAAAAGAACTTATACATATTTAACATTGTACTGATTATCTTATTTTGTAACACAAACCAGAATTTATGCTGTCATCATCTATATAACACCAAGTACAAAACTATAAGAGATATAATAATTTGGAGAAACATTTCACACTTCAGGTTAATAAAATTTTACTAGTCACCTTTGTTATCAAAAACTCCATTAAAGACTAGTGATATTGCAGATGGAATGTATATTCACATGAGAACTATGACCATTCCAGGAAGTAAGAGTAGCATAAAGTAGGAATAATCATTTATTAATACACTTGTATATGCATCTATTATAGAAAATGTTATAATGCTGGGCTGCTAGAAGCCCTGACTTGTTCACAGCCATAGTTTTCAACCAACTTTGTTTGTATTATTGTTTAATAATTCAAATTATTGCATGAATGAAAACTATTTTTGCTAGCTTTCGTCTTTTCGTTTTTATCTTTTTTCTTCATTTTTTATTTAAATTAGAAACAAGATTGTTTTACATGTCAATCCCAGTTCCCTCTCCCTCCCCTCCTCCCCTCCCTCCACAAACACCCTACCTGTCCCATTCCATTTCTGCTCCCCAGAGAGAGTGAGATCTTCCACAGGGTGTCATCAGAGTCTGTCATATCCTTTGGGATAGGGCCTAGGCCACCCCCTTGTGTCTAGGCTGAGGGAGTATCCCTCCATGTGGAATGAGCTCCCAAAGTCCATTCCTATGCTGTCTTTTCTCTTTTTATATCTTGTGAATTTTTGAGAATTTCATACACATATTATTTTATCACATTCATTCCTAACTACTCCCCCTAACTTCTATCAGCTCCATCATCACCTCTCTGTCCCCACTTTTTGCCCTCTTTCTTGTTTCTTGTGTGAAGAACCCATTGACTCAAAATTTTGCTGCTTATATTCTCCTGGGTGTGAGCCATCCAATGGAACATGTTCAACTTACTAGGGGCCAAACGCTTCCCTTAGAAGCCATTAACTATCAATAGCTCCTCAGAAGATATTGTGACCTCCTTCCCTCTGTATGCTAGAACGTTAACTGACTTGATCATGTGCAAGAAATTACAACTGCTGTGAGTTAATGAGTCCAGTGGTCCTCTATATCCAGGAGACACTTTTTCCCTCTGGTCCTTCCTGACCTTTGCCCCATACAATTTCTCTCTCTCTCTTTCTCTCTTTCTCTCTCTCTCTCTCTCTCTCTCTCTCTCTCTCTCTCTCTCTCTCTCTCTCTCTCTCTCTCTCTCTCTGACCCCTCTTTTTTGGTGGTCCTTGTGACTTGGAAAGGAGGTGAGATACAAATGTTCTATTTGGGACTGAACACTCCACTGCCATTTACCCTCTGCATTTTGACCAATTGGAGGATTAACCATCATCCTCTGCACAGAGAAATGTCTCTGATGAGATCTAAGAGCTACACCAATATGCAAAGCTCATAATCTCTTTGCAAGTGAATATAATTTTGGTTCATATGTAAATATATAAATACCATATTTTCATTATCTAGTTGTCACTTGATGAGCATCTCGGCTGTTTACATGCCTTAGTTATTATGAATAGAGAAGCTATAAACATGGTTGAGAACAGAGGTTAGGGGGATTAGGACACTTTGTACATGTGGCCAGGGGTGATATAGTTGGCTAATACAGTATATCTACTTCTTAGTTTTCTGAAGAACTGTAATACTGATTGTCACAGTGGTTGCATGAGTTTTGACTCCCACCAACAGTGCATAAGGGTTCCCCATTCCACACATGCTTGCTAGTGTTTATTGTCTTTTTGTTTCCTTAATCTTAGTCATTCTGACTAGGTTAAGATGGAATCTTAAACTGGTTGCAATTCTCATTTCCCTAATGGCTAAGGATAGCAAACACTTTTTTAAAGTGTTAAAATATTTTCATTTCTTCTTTCTGGGACCTTTGTTTAGAGCCATGGCCCGTTTTATAATTAGGCCATTGGTTTCCTTGGTGTTTAGATTTGTGTGTTCCTTGCATAGTCTAGACATTAATCCTCTGTCAGATGTATAGCTAGCAAAGATTTGTACCCATTCTGTAAGCTGATTCTTTTTTAAAAAATAAATTTTATTTAAATTAGAATCAATCTTATTTTACATATCAATCCAAGTTCCCTCTTCCTCCCATCCTCCCATGTCCCCCAACGACCTCCCCATCCCATCCCCCTTCCACGACCCAGGGAGGGTGAGGACGTCCATGAGGGATCATAAAATCTGTCAAGTCATTTGAGGTGGGGCCTAGGCTCTCCCCTGTGTATCTAGGCTAAGAGAGTATCCCTCCATGGGAAATGGGCTCCTGAAGACAGTTTGTTCACTAGGGATACATCCTGGTTCCACTGTCAGAGGCCCCATAGACTGCCCAGTGCTCCTAGCTGACACCCACATTCAGAGGGCCTGCTTTGGTTCTATGTTGGTTCCCCAGCTGTCAGACTGGGGTACATGAGTTCCCACTTGCTCAGGTCAGCTGTTTCTGAGGGTTTTCCCAGCATGGTCTTGACACCATTGTTCATCACTCCTCCCTCTCTGAAACTGGATTCCAGGAGTTTGGCTCAGTGGTTAGCTGTAGATCTCTGCTTCTGCTTCCATCAGCTACTAGATGAAGGCTTTAGGATGGCATTTAAGGTAGTCATCATTCTCATTATAGGGAAAGGGCATGTAAGGTAGCCTTTCCACTACTGCTTAGATTGCCATTTGGGGTCATCCTTGTGGATCTCTGTATAATTCCCTAGTGCCAGATTTTTCTTTAAAACTATAGTGGCTCCCTGTTTGATTTGTCTCTATTCTTGCTCTTCTCTATTCATATCCCCACTGAATCTTCCTGATCCTTCATGTTCTCCTCCTCCCTCCTCTTCTCCCCTCCTCTTTATCCTCCCTCCTTCCCCCAGTGCTCCCAATTTGTTCAGGGGCTCTTATTCCTTTCTCCTTAACTAGGGGACCATGTATGTATCACTTACAGTCCTCCTTGTTTCCTAGCTTCTCTGGAGGTGTGGCTTGTAGGCTGCTAATCCTTTGCTCTATGTCTAATATCCATATATGCATGAGTACATATCATATTTGTCATTCTGTGACTGGGTTACTTCACTTAGGATGGTTTCTTCTAGTTCCATCCATTTACCTGCAAATTTCAAGACTCCATTGTTTTCTTCTGCTGAGTAGTACTCCATTGCATAAATGTACCCCATTTTCTGTATCTAGTATTTGGTTGAGAGGCATCTGGGTTGCTTCCAGGTTCTGGCTATTACAAATAATGCTGCTATGAACATAGGTGAACAGATGTCCTTGTTGTATGAATGCATCCTTTGGGTATATGCCAAAGAGTAGAATTGCTGGATCTTGAGGTAGACTGGTTCCCATTTTCCAGAGAAATTATCATAGTGATTTCCAAAGTGACTGTATAAGTTGGCACACCCACTAGGAACGGAGAAGTGTTCCCCTTTCTCCACATCATCTCCAGCATAAACTGGCATTGGTGTTTTTGATTTTAGCCATTCTGATGGGTGTAAGATGCTATCTCAGAGTTGTTTTGATTTGCATTTCCTTGATGGCTAAGGATGTGGAGCAATTTCTTAAGTGTCTTTCAGACATTTTAGATTCCTCTATTGAGAATTCTATGTTTAATTCCATACTCCACTTTTTAATTGAATTATTTGGTGTTTTGGTGACTAGCTTCTTGAGTTCTTTGTATATTTTGGAAATCAGCACTCTATCAGATATGGTGTTGGTGAAAATCTTTTCCCATTCTGTGGGCTGCCGTATTTTGCATCAATGTTCATGAGGGAGATTGGTCTGTAATTCTCTATCTTAGTTGTGTCTTTGTGTGGTTTGTATACCAATGTAATTGTAGCCTTATAAAGAGTTTGGTAATGGTCCTTCTGTTTCTATTGTGTGGAACAATTTGAGGAGTATTGGTATTATCGTTTCTTTGAATTTCTGGTAGAATTCTGCAATGAAGCCATCTGGCCCTGGGCTTTTTTTTTGGTTGGGAGACTTTTGACGACTGCTTCTATTTCATTAGGTGTTATAGGTCTATTTAAATTGTTTATCTATATTGATTTAATTTTGGTAAGTGATATCTATCCAGAAAAAAATGCCCATTTCCTTTAAATTTTCCAATTTTGTGAAGTACAGGTTTTCAACGTATGAACTGATGATTCTCTGGATTTCCCCAGTGTCTGTTGTTATGTCCCCCTTTTCATTTGTGATTTTGTTAATTTGCATGTTAATTCTCTGCTTTTTGGTTAGGTTGGATAAAGGTTTGTCTATCTTGCTAATTTTCTCAAAGAACCAACTCTTTGTTTCATTAATTCTTTGTTTTGTTTTCTTTGTTTCTACTTTGTTGATTTCAGTTCTCAATTTGATTATTTCCTGACATCTACTCCTCTGGTGTGAGTTTGCTTCCATTTGCTCTAGAGCTTTAAGGTCTTCTGTTAATTCTCTAGTGTGGCTATTCTCCAGTTCTTCATATGGGCACTTAGTGCTATGAACTTTCCTCTTATCACTGCTTTCAGAGTGTCTCATAAGTTTGGATATGTTGTGCCTTCATTTTCATGGTAGGAAGTTTTTGATTTCTTTCTTTATTTCTTCCTTAACCCAGGAGTGATGAAGTTGAGTACTGTTCAGTTTCCATGAGTTTGTAGGGTTCTGCAATTTGTGTTGTTGCTGAATTCTAATTTTAAGCCATGGTGGTCTGATAACATACAGGGTGTTATTCCATTTTTTTTTTTGTATCTGTTGAGGTTTGCTTTATTGCCGAGTATGTGGTTGATTTTAGAGAAGGTTCCATGTGGTGCTGAGAAGAAGGTATAATCTTTTGTATTTGGATGGAATGTTGTTCTATATATATATCTGTTGAACCCAATTTGGTCATAAGTTCTGGTAGATACTCTATTGTTGAGTTTCTGTCTGGTAGTCCTGTCCAGTGGCCAGAGTGGGGTGTTGAAGTCTCCCACTGAAAGTGTCTGGGGCTTAATTTGTGATTTGAGTTTTAGTAATTTTTCTTTTATGAATGTGGGTGCCTTTGTATTTGGTGCATAAATATTCAGAATTGAGACTTCATCTTGATGGATTTTTCCTGTGATGAATATGAAATGACCTTCTTCATATCTTTTGATTAAGTTTAGTTTGAAATCTAATTTGTTAGATATTAGGATTGCTACACCAGCTTGCTTCTTAAGGGCATTGTACTGTAAAATCTTTTCCCAACACTTAAGTCTGAGGTAATGTCTGTCTTTGAAGTTGAGGTGTCTTTCTTGTATGTAGCAGATGGATGGATTCTTCGTACCCATTCTTTTAGCCTGTATCTTTTTGTAGGTGAGCTAAGACCACTGATATTGAGGGATATTAATGACCATTGATTGTTCATTCTTGTTTGCTTTGGATTTGGTTTTGGTGGTGGTATTGTGTGTGAGTTTTTCCCCTATCTCTGGTTTTTGGTAAAGTGAGATTATCTATTGCTTATGTGGGAGTGTAGTTAACTTCCTTGGGTTGGAGTTTTCCTTCCAGATCTTTCTGAAGAGCTGGATATGTATTGTGTAAATGTGGTTTTGTGATGGAATATCTTGTTTTCTCCATCTATAGTGATTGAGAGTTTTGCTGATTATTGCATTCTTGGCTGGCATCCTTGGTCTCTTTGTGTTTGTAGAACATCTATCCAGGCTTTCAGTTTCCATGGAGAAGTCAGGTGTAATTCTGATAGGTCTGCCTTTATATGTTACTTGGCCTTTTTCCCTCACTGTTCTTAACATTCTTTCTTTATTCTGTATGTTTGATGTCTTCTATACCTGTTATTCTTAGGTTTGGCCTTTTCATGGTGTCCCATATTTCCTGGATATTTTTTTGTTAAGGATTTGTTGGATTTAAGATTTTCTTTAGTTAATGAATCTATTTCCTCTAGTTTATCTTCAGCACCTGAGGTTCTATCTCTTGTATTCTGTTGGTTATGTTTGCATCTGTAGTTCCTGATTGTTTACCCAGCTTTTCTATTTCCAGCATTCCCTCAGTTTGTGCTTTCTCTATTGTCTCTATTTCAGTTTTTAGGTCTTGAACTGTTTGAATTGTTTCCTTTATCTGTTTAATTGTTTTTTTATTGAATTTTCTTGCTTTAAGTTAAGAGATTTGTTGATTTCTTGCATTTTTTGGTTTGTTTTCTCTTTCATTTCTTTAAAGGATTTTTTTCATATCCTCTTTGAGGGCCTCTATCATTTTCATGAACATGTTTTTAAGGTCACTCACTTCTGCTTCATCTGTGTTGGGATGTTCGGGTGTTACTGGTGAAGAATCCCCAGACTCTGGTGGTGTCATATAAATCTTTCTGTTGTTGAATGTGTTCTTATACTGTTGTCTTCACATCCCTTCTTCCAATGGGTACAGGTGGGGTCTCTCCCTCTCCTGGTGGTGGGTATGGGTTCAAGGCTCTTTCCTCTCCTCTCTCCCAGAGGGTGCAGGGGCAAAACAGGGATGACAGCCTTGCTGGATACTTTGTTCTGCCTCCAGATCCCTCTGGGGGATTCCTTGGCAGGAAGGGTCTGGCAGCCACAGGTCAGGGGACTGCAAGAGTCCCTGTCACTCACCTCTCTACTGGAGGGTGGAGGGGCAAGACAGTAGTGGTGGCTGATCCTGGATTGTAAGCTGATTCTTAGTTCAACTATACTTTCCTTTGCAGTACATAATTTTTTAAAATTTAGTTTCATAAAACCTAACTTATTGATTATTGGTCTTATTTTGTAGGTAACCAGGTTTCCAAGCGGAAAGTCTTTATCTGAATCTATATTCTAGGTTGTTCTCCCTGCTCTTTCTTCTGTAAGTTTCAGAGTTTCAAGTCTAACACTGACATCTTTGGCTCATTTGGAACTGATTTGTGTACAGGGTGAGAATTACAACTACCAATTTACTAAACCAGCTTAAGTTCTAACTACATTCTAAATATTTACCCTTATACCCACAAATAAATGTAGCTCTCATCCCTCAACAAAGAAACTTCTTTTTGCAACAGATGGAGGCAATTACAGTAAAACACAACTGATCAAAATGCAGAGAACAAGTGACTATGTAGTGCCCAGCTCCCATGATACATCCACAACCCAACTCTGTAGTACCTGAGGTTCAGAGAACATTATATATCATATACATTATTATATATTATATTATGCATCATATATCAGCTATCATACACATATATACACATAATGCCCAGTTGTGTATATTAATTGTCTACATCACATTATATATATATATATATATATATATATATATATCCATACATGTGATATAGAACTTTAGAGTGCAAGGCTTATGTACATTTTATGAGGTGGAGGGTGGAGGGAGTAATGAGAAAGGGAACAATGATGTAAATATATTTTAATTTCAACTAATAAAAATTTTAGATCTCATTTATTTCTGTTTAGAATGTGATAGCAATTTTAAGTTAATAATAGAGGAATTAATATAAGGAAAATTATATTTACTTCATAAGTAACTGCCAAAGTATTTCATTATTTGTAGAAGTGCCTTATTACTTAGATCTCTTCCTGAAGTTTTTACATGAAAAAATATTAAAATAGAACTTAACTTTAATCACATTTTCTCCTTCCATGTTCTTGATAGATGTTTAGGTTTGAACTATAAGAATATGATAAAACTAACAATTGTGAAATGTTATTTGAATCATGCCAATATTTGTAGAATTTAGCTACTGGTTTAAACATACAACTTATTTTTTTTAAATGTTAGGAGGTTGGAGAGATGTTCTTGAAAAGGAATCAAGTTCAACTTCATTGGCTCAAAACCATCAATAACTCCAGGCTCTAATCCTAAGTGCTAAACCCTGAAATCATAGCTGATCTAATTCCCTCTTTTGACCTCCAAAAACACCAGGCATACATTCATTGCACACATATGTGTGCAGACAACACACTTGTGCACCAAAAATAAAATAATAATTTTGTTCAAGCACAAAATAGAAAAATGGTATAATTGAGCTGATTTCTTTCTTTGTGACATTTAGGACTCACATATGAATTATTGTAAAGGTCAACTGAATAATATTGCAAATTCCCTACAATAATGACAATGCAATTCTACTGGACAAGCCAATAAGTGAGAGAATAAAAATATAATGAGGTTAAAATTGTGCTGAGTGCTGACATGATGCTAATAAAATGGAAAAGTGGCACAGAAGGAATCTCCTTAAAGGGTAAGAGAATCTGTCTCTAAGATGAGGACACCTGAATTGATACTTGAAGAATAAGAAGCCAGTCATGATGAAATTTGAGAGATGGATGTATAGAGCAGAGGAGAATGATGAGGATTCATTCTTGATACAGAAAATATTAGCTTAGCAAGGCTCAAGCTATATAGCTGAGGAAGAGAGTGGGGAGGAAAGGGGGAGAGGGGGCGGACACCATGGTGAGATTTGAGCCATCCAGAAGCACAGGTCAGATCTCCATGATATCATTTAAGGCACAGGAAAACCCATGGGAGCCCTCAGTAGAAGTCATGTGATTGAATTTACACTCTGAGGTTGTTCTTAGATGCTTTGAGTAAAAAGATAGTATGAAGTAAATGGAGTAGGGAAGATGGTAAGGAATTCTGGAAAGTGGTACTGGTGGCTTATACTGTGACACAGCTGTTCGATTTGGAAATTTTTGTGATAATTTGATTTGGGTTGTTGGTGGGTTCTATGCACAGGTGATGAGGAAGAGGCTGAAAATAGGTCAGGCTGGAATTTCTAACTCCATGGAGGTGTACAAACATTAAAATGAATAGTTCTAAAAGGACTGTAATCACCTACTGTATCTGAGCTGTGTGATGTTTAATGCTCTGCAGGACAACCAAATGAAAGCTATCCTTACAGGATGGTTTTGAGGTATGCATATTATTGCAGGATCATTTTTTAGATCTCTCCTAATGATCAGGTGATATGTCTATTATCTTCCATGCAGCAGTGTGACTACTTGCGTGTTGAAACATTATCTTGTTCATCAGTTTCCCCCAGTTTAGACAATCATCATGGAAGGCACATATGCACATGTGAATAAACACTGGCAACTTAAATGCCAGGATTGAACTTGTACATTTCCAATTGTACTATATAACCTTATTATGAATATTCTTGGTATTAATAATCGTATGATCTTTAGGCCCGTCTCATGCTGCCAAACAGCTGAGTCAACTACAAACACTGAGATTATGATCTGCAAAGCCTTTTGACAATCACCTAATAAAATCCCTCTATTCACTGGATAGGAAAGTACTATCCAGACAAAGTTACTTAGAATATAGTTGTGTCAAGGCTTGGACTAGAACCCAAGTTGTCTGACTCCATGACTAACTAATCATTCTATTACTTGATATTCTTCAGATCAAAATCCAATAAAAATTGTTCATTTCACTTGCTTGGCATAGATATAACTAAGACTTTCACAAAAAAGTCACACTGTTTAAATTACAAACTTGCTTATGAAATAAATTCTCTTTGAAATTAACAAAATGTGGAATATTATAACACACTACTTTTTAATTTACTCACTCAAAGGACTTCATAAATTAAATAGAAAAAATCTACATACACTCAACATTACTAAACGTTCTTTGGTTTCCAAGGAATTCTCTCACCAGGACTTGGAGCACAAGCATTTATGGGCGAGGATGAAGTCATTTTGCAAAAGAAAACATTGGGCCTTTTGAATTCACGGAAAAGCAAATGTGTGTCAATATGTTGCTGAGTCAATTGGACCACAGTAACCATGTTAGAATACTTCTCAGTGTTCTCAGACTTTGGAATACATAGTTTCCCAGATTATGACTACACCTAAGTCAGAGTAAGGAAACTGATTCACTGTAAAGTTCCACATTTAAAAGGCACAGCTGCCCTTCTTTGTAGTGCAGGATTGATGAGATCCATATCATAGACTATAGAAACTTTAGTTTGGTATTTGGGGTGTGTGTGTGTGTGTGTGTGTGTGTGTGTGTGTGTGTGTGTGTGTGTGTGTGTGTGTGAATGTCATGCATACAGGTCCTTTGGAAGGCCATAATATAGTGTTAGAACCCCTGGGGGCTGGAGTTATAGGTGGTTATGAGCCACCTATCATGAGTGCTAGAAACCAAACTCGGGCCCTCTGGAAGAGTAGCAAGAGGTCACATCCACTGAGCCATCTCTCCAATCCCTATATTGTTCTTAAAGACATTGATTGTTTAGTCTTGAATTGTAATTTACACTCCTAAATATTCAGTTCTTCTGTTAGGGTGTAAAAAACACAACAAATCACAAAGTCTGCAAATGCTTCACCACACTTACAATAGTGCTGCTTCATAGTTCTGATTATGCTAGATGACTATTAAGAAAGGACATGGGGATATTGAGTCTACTGACTGGAGATTTACACATGTGTATGACATCTGGATTGTAGCTTGTCTGTATGAGGAAATGAAGAGTCTCTTATGAAACAATTAAACCACCGGGAATAGAAATGTGGATCCACAATTGTGGTTCAAGGATATTTAATACCACCATAAATTGAAAACTCCCAGCCTCAAAATGGAAGTAAACTAGAACAGAAAACCTGTTATTTTCTTATCCAGAATGCATCCTGAGTCTACAAAAGCTGCTTTCCAAACCTTGGGACCCTCTCCCCTCTCTCATTCTCTAGAGGTGTTTTCTCCTTCTATCTCATTGAGAAAATGAAAACATTATCCTCTCAGTACCCAATTTAGGGATCGTACTTTTCCCCTCAACCATCGCTCTGTCCTCTGTTGTTTCAGAAATGCTCCTTCCCATTCACTTTTCAATCACTTCAATAATGACTCAGTGTCAAATACTTAAGAGTGATTCTATCTTCATTGGGAAAAACGCGCCCATTGGTTGTTTTCTCCTTTTAGTTTTAGCTTCTCCTTTTTATATATTCCTCCCCAGCAGTATTTAACATTTTCAATCTGGCTCATATTAAAAAATAAATATAAAGAATAATAATTCCTTTTACTGTAGGCCCTCCTTTCATAGTTTCTGCCAACTTTTGTGTCTTTCTTCTTAAACTGCTTGACAAGTTCCTTCATGACTTGTTCCCAGGCTATCTTTTCTTGTCACTCTGTATATTCAACCTAATTAATTTGAACAGCTCTCTCTTCGTGCATTCAATAGTACATCCTTATGGCTCTCCAGCTGAAATTTGAATTCAAGTTTCAGAATTCTCTATGGATTTTTGGTCACTTTCCTATACATCCCCGAATTCTTGAGTTGGAATGCTATCCACATTAATTTTGAAGTTACTAGATTTATTATCTCTATTTATCCACAAAACACACCTATCTTGTGCCCTTGTTAACATCAACAAATAGATACCAGGTGACCAAATTTTCCTGGAAACTTGTGTTATATATTTTCTTCCCTCTCCCATGCTCTTATAGCCAAACATCACATTCTTAAAATTTTTTACCTTATAAGGAGCTCTGAAAATTGTCTGATATGTTTGCTATTCTTCTTAATCAAAGTTGCAATAGTCCAAGAATTTTGTTTCCTGTCTACCTTCATGAGTACATCCTTGATGCTGTGGCAAGCCTGAGCTTTACAATGCTATTTCTAGCTCAATACCTCCTTGTTCAGAGATTTTTAGTATTTTTTTTACATAAATGCTGTATTTTCTTCCATAAATAATAGATGGTATTATTCCTTTTAAATTTATGTGAGATGCATACTACACATTCCCTTGTAACAAGCCTTTCTAAGTAAGCATGCTATTTTTTAGTGCTATGTTCATCAAATCATGTGTTTCAAGGCACTTTCTCCAATCTAATGGATAATGTTTCATTATATGACTAAACCCAGGTTTCTTTATTCATCCATCCACTGAGAGCTATTACATTAGTCCTACTTTTTCATTGCAATGAACCAGTGCTGTGATTAGGTTGCCTGGACATGTCACTTGTGCAATTGTGTGAAAGATTTTTTTTTAACATGGATATCTAGAAGACAAGGCAGAAGGTCAGGAGACTGCACATTTTGAGTTTCAGTAGATGTGACTGCATCCTTGCACAGGAAGGATATAAGCTAGCTAGAGGATGGGGAGTTTCTTGGGGGAAAGGAGGGAGGGAAAAGGGACTGTGCCTTCAGAGTTTAGATTAATGATATCTCCATGAACCATAAAGCAAACATATCCAATGAGACTCCGTGATGACTACAGAGATGTATAGACTCTCTACTTTGTGCCTTTAGAGTATTTCATAATTAAAACATTTTTAGTAGGACTTCTAATGGCTTCTTTCACTTATCATGAATTCTGGATTTTTTTTTTTCTGGTTGCCTGGCCTTTCCAGAGGGCTTTCTCTCTAGGAATTCAGAGCCTACCACACTCTGCTTTTGCTTCAGGCATTTGTTTACATGATTCCTTTGCAGCTTTCTGGAGTCATCTCAAATACTACTTTCTTAGAAATCTTTTAAGTTCCACTCATTGTTCCTGTTCATAGTCATTACTTTCTTCTTTTCAGTGCCCCTTTACATTTAGCTGTTTCTTCCACTTATCTTTAATCACACTGTGATTGCTCAATTATTTATATCTATCATCCTTTTAGACTTTGGTCATGTAAGGGTAGAAATTGTGTAAGTTTAAATCAAAATTGTTTCTAATACTAAGAATATGTCTTGTCCATAAGTGGTCAAGGAAGTATCTGTAAGTATTTCTAGTTGCCATACGCTGCTTCCTCTACCTGCTGCATCCTCTGTCTTCTGCATCCTCTACCTGCTGCATCCCTAGTTGCTGCATCTTCTGTCCCTGCTCTCAAGCTCCAATAGGCCTGGGAGAGCTAAGGGAGGATTCGTGGACTTTTTTAAATCAATAAAAATAATCACATTACACAGATTTATAAGAATCTAAAAGCATAACACAGCAAAGCCTTGTAGCACATGTAACTGAATGTGATTTGGTTAGTACAAATTCGAACTACCATATCTGTTGTCACAGTTGGTACAGGGTAAACATAGATTGAACATAAGACTTAAATCACAATTGAACAAATCAGATCTTGAATGTAAAGCAAGATTATTGAGTGGCAGAAGTTTCAACTGTGGCAATCAGAGAAGAGACCAGAATGACAGATTCATAATTGGGGAAGTTCCATTTCTAGGCTGGGGAACAGAAATGTAAGTTGATCACAGAGTGGGTAGGGGCATAGTCACAGTCATATCACTGTCATATTATACAAGCAATTGAGAGCTTTGTTAACAAATCATAAAATGAAAATTAGAAAAATAAGATATGGTCACAATTTGTTATGAGGCAGCAGGACAGGATAGCTATCTATAGTTTATCTAAGATACAAAAAAATCTGTTAGATCTTCAAACAAGGGTGGGTATGTGGCAAAAAAGTTAAAAGGTGGGTTTTTGCAAACAATTTGTGGGCTTTAGTAAAAGCCATCTGTGGCTGCACCTTAAGTAAGTAATATCCATCCTAGAGAATATGCATTATGGCTCTGGATGGTGAATCTGACCAGGCGTGTCTAGGAACACCTCTCCCATGCATCTGATGATACTAAAATGACTTTCATCTTCATGGCAAAACAAATCACTAAAGAGAATGAATTCACCTATTTTAGCTAGTTGCTTTCTCTTTTCTGCTAATTTGATCATGGACAGAAAACCATTCTTGGCTATAAGGCTGCCATAGGAAATGGAAGCATAGGCTTATTGAGCTCACTAACTCTGGTTTCTCTGCCTCTAGTGCTGTTATGAAATATATTACTTTCCTTGCCCTCCTCAGACATTCCTTGGGGCCAATAATCTGGACCATATAATTCACTCAAGAGCTAAAGTTATTGTCATGGCAGCAGTTATATCCCGAGAGTTTCAATAAATAATTCATTGAGTGCATCTATGTCCAGAAGATCTGCTCAACCATGAATCTGGTTCTTCTTCAAGACAGTGCAAATATTGCCTCAAAATTGAAAAGCTACTTTAACATGGACCAACTATTGGGATAGCTGAAACAGAAAGACAAATTTTAGTATATAAACATTGATGTTCCTTGTAAATGCCTGGTCACTGGCAAATTCATTGCTGTCTTTCAGGGAGCAGGAGAGAGAGAAAAATCTCAACTTGGAAATAAAAATCTTCTGGCCTTTTAAGTGATTCTTATGATCCTCCAAGAAAAAGTCAAAAAATCCAGGTTAATTCTGGGGATGATAAGGAGATCCAGGCTTGATACCATATCTCCACTTCCCTTTCTAGTGGATGTGCATCTACTTTTTCTTTATGGAAACCTTATAGAGTGTGAAAGTAACAGTCCACCGCATCTGTCACTCCAACAAGCCAAATTGAATTCAATATAGCATTTGTAACATGAGGAATAGCATACCTTTCAGCAAAAATAACATCCACTCCTGTGGTTTCGTAGAGTTCTAGACTTTTTAGACAAGCAGTTCCTTCTCTTTGTCAATGCTGTTCCATCATCTAATAGGTGGCATTTGTCCCTCAGTTTATTGAACAAACCCACACTAGATCATCCCAGGCAGTCAGCAAAGCCTAGAGACTTTGGTCTCAGAGTCAAGCTAGAGTAAAAGAATCGCTATAAATGTTTCAAGGCACCTAGATAACTGCCCCCCAAGGGAAATCTTTGCTGTCTCTCAGCTCAACAAAGTGTCTGTCAAAAGTACTTACTGAGCTGTCCTTTCATTATTCTGTCTTGTCCACTTTGAATATAGGCCATATGAAGGAGGAAATCATATCTTGTTCACAACGTCCTCCAAATATGGAAGTATTTTGATAAATACTTGTTGAGGTGTAGGTCAATAGATGACAAGCCTAGTATGTGCAGCACCCTAGGTTTTCTCTCCTGCATTTCAAAAGGAAAAATTGAATATCTATTGAGTAAATAATTGTCAATTAATGGATGCCTAATGGGATTACACAGTGCCTATAATCACAGCACTAAACAGACCGAGGATGTCTATTGGTGGAGAATTAAGGGCCAGGTTGGACTATAGAACAAGACTCTGTCAAAAAATTTAAGTATTGGGCTGGAGAGATGGCTCAGAGGTTAAGAGCACTGACTGTTCTTCCAGAGGTCCTGAGTTCAATTCCCAGCAGTCATATGGTGGCTCACAACCACCTTGAATAAGATCTGGTGCCCTCTGCTGGCATGTAGGCAGAAAACTGTAAACATAATAAATAAAATCTTAAAAAAAAAAAAAAAAAAAAAGTCGGGCATTGGTGGAGCAAGCCTTTAATCCCAGCACTCGGGAGACAGAGGCAGAGAGGCAGAGAGGCAGAGAGGCAGAGAGGCAGAGAGGCAGAGAGGCAGAGAGGCAGAGAGGCAGAGGCAGGTGAATCTCTGTGAGTTCCAGGCCAGCCTGGTCTCCAGAACGAGTGCCAGGATACCCAGGATACACTCCAAAGCTACACAGAGAAACCCAGTCTCAAAAAAAAAAGTATTTATACAGCTTGATGAATGAATTTCAGGAAGATGCTTTCTTGAGAGTCTTTGGGTACAAAATATTACGTAGAGCAAACAAAAAATAAAAATAAAAAAAATACAAAAACCTATCCAATATTCTTCAAAAACCACATAAGGATATATTCTGTGTCAGGAACAGAAAGAAAGTCTTGTGACAAGTTCATTTTTCATTTTGATTCCACTAGGCACATCTCCCATGTTTCTGAAACACACCAAGGTCACCTAAACATCATGTAGTCCTACAGTTTAGTTCTGGTTATTAGTCTGTATGCTGCTAATTATCACCAGGATTTTTCTATGTCTCTGAACACAAGTATAATAATTAGCACTTTTGGTCAATTGATAGCCCTCTTTATTTCATAAACTGTAAAATACATTACAGGCATTTCAAGGGTGAGATTATTACAAAGACTTGTAAGTAGTAATTTCACAGTGGTGTGTGTATACATAGGAAAGGGGGGATCACACTGCTACCAGACTTTCACACCCTGTCAGCGTTGCAAAAGCATAATTAGAGCCATGCCTTTGAAATTATAAAATATAAATTGATTGCTTTTCAGATGCTTTAGTGCTAGTACCATATTATATTGCCTGACATTTGGAAAGAAATAACTTCTCAGGCATTTTGTTTCTGTTAGTCTAGAGATGTTATATAAACACAAATTTCATTTTATTTTTTAATGAGGAGTCTCTGCTAATATTTAGACAAATAAGGCTGTGTTGAGGAAATATATTCTGTGTTTAAAGTGTGGACATAGACAACATTCCAGAATGGCCAAGGCCACCATTATTGCTTCTTAATGCTACTATTATTTTACCAGAAAACTGTAGAGATACTGAATTAATTCCTTATTCAAGGACTAAAGAAAAAAAAAAAACACTGACTATTTATGTTCATCTCATAAGGTTACCGGTACTTAGAGTGACGATCTTAATTTTGTGGGTTTGTTCCTACCAGAGGATATAATCAAGACTTTTATGCTGATACACACAGAAGAAAAACAATATAATAAATAATGTTGATTATGATGATGATGATGATGATGATGATGATGATGACATGCACAAGGCTTCCAGGAAAAAGAAAAGGATATAGAAGACTAGAGGTCTGATGAGATGTTGTAAAGAAGGTTAGGGTTCCTGGGAGTTTGATGGAATTGGTGGCAGTCCCTCCCAAAAAGAAACAAGAAAATGAAGGACGTGCTATAGTGCTGTACATCACTATTGACCTTTGTCTATTCTGCTGTCCAAGAATGGTGAACGATCTGTTCTCCAAATTTCTATCCTCATTTCCAAGTTTCCAGAAGCCTCCCAGGATTCCATTTTATGCATAAAGTTATTATCCCCGTTTGTATCTGGTCTGTTGTAAATGCTTGTCATAATCACTGCTTCTTAATTTAGCAGATGGTTGGAACTGTGTAATCCTTCTCAGAGGAATTAAATAGAGTTATGTCATTTCCCAGGTTGATTTAAAAGATGTAACTTGAGATCAAGTAATGTTTCAATTTCAGTATTAGCTCAGAATCGTGGACATATATGTTTTCTTTTCTCTACTTCTGTAATTTTAAATATTGGGGATACACTGAGTTAGTCTTCTAGTATTTTTGTGTTTGATGTGTTTAAATAAAGAAATAAAAATAAATAGCTTGTTGTACTGCAATCCCATATTTTTCTATAAGTTTCATCAGAATTCTTCCAAAGAGATTATCTTATATGTGAACAGAACTGTTTCTCACCTACTGTCAGAGAGTATACAGTGGATAGAAATTATTTCTCACACAAGATTGGTGTATGTGAGCTCTACAATGAATACCTTTCACTGCACTCAAGATATAAGTGGTGGAATAGAAACAGAGAAGCAACAACCAACAAACATTTCCAGAATCTCCTGTCTACCCAAAATGCCACTGGTGCTTTCTAGGTAATAGATAGCTAGTTGCCATTGACTGTTTTATACAGGAGCACACATTTTCAAAGACAGGAAACTAAAAAGGAAGAGGTTGTGCAACATTCCAGATCTGTTTCAAAGTAACAATATCATCTCTCTCCACCCTGGGGGCTCTTCCAAAAAGCTAGCTTTTCTAAACCAAGATTTCACTAAATCAAAAGACTCATGTTTATATGCCATGCAACGTTTTTCAATTTTCAATTTCTAATTTCTATGCCCTTACAACCCCCTACTGTTCCTGTTAAACTTTGCCATGGATACAACAGGAAGCAAGTGGGAAGGGGCAGATATTTGAGGGTATGCAGAGATGGTTAATTTAGTCAGGGAATCTCATTATTATGCCATTATGCCCTGTGTACAGAAGCTTTCTTCTTAGGGAGTAGAGGATCTTAAATTCAAATAGGAAATAAGCTGTACAATCCCCCTGTGAAATGGCAAATTATATGAAAAGAGACAGCCATCTTCTAGGCAGTACCGGTATTGTAATGCAAAGTTGTCAGGACGACTTTGGTTTTGCCAAAGGCAAACTTTGGGTTTGCCTTTCTATCTGTGACTTGCTAATCTTTTATGGCCTGATGTAGTACTTGCTTCACAGTTACAAATTATTGTCATGATGATGAATAGGACAATGTAAACACACACATAAGTATATACATATAACATATGTACGTTGATGTGGGGGGTCTCTACATTAAGGATAATGTTTGTATATAAGGTATATTTATATTATAATCAGTAATTCATCCCTCCTCTGAAGGGAAGGTACCACTCACAGCCATCCATCCCTGTGTTCTGCTTCAGATTTATTATTCTGCTTCCCAATTTGGTACCCTGGGAAGATGCAGTCATGAAGGTACAGATGCACTCCTCTCCCTGTGCATGGTCGGCTAAATGTCGGTGTCCCCATCATGAGGATGGCAGCTATCACTGTGGTGAAAAATGGTAGCCAAGTTTTGCTGAAATAGGTTTTCAGCTAGCTTCCGAAGAGAAAAGTTCTCTGAGCCTAGCAGTTAGATGGGGGTGGGTGTGTAGGTTTAACAGTCATTTCCTATTGATGCATTTCTTATACCTGCCACTAAATCCTGGGAACTTAACTGGCCCTTGCAATTACTAGAATTCCAGTCCTTTCCTACCACATTAGGAAGACCTGGACCAGGGTACTGAATGACTAAGTCAGAAAGTACATGCTTCTGCTACAGTTTTGATGTCTTGGTAGGGCTTTACTGAGTGTCACTTGCTGTTTTTTATACTATCCCATTTCTTTTACCCTTCAGGTAGTAACCATGAAGCAGGCAGGATCACCATGGCAAGGTCCATCTATTGTGATCCATTGGTCGCCACAGGAGCCACCCCACACTTGAGCATTTCTGCAACAAAAAAGTATTGTTTGCCTCCTATAAATTTCAATAATTAATTCTAATTTGAAAATAATATTCTTTTCTGCTACTTTCTTGTAACTTAAAATCACTTTTTTGCACACTCGTTAGGAGAATTCCCATTATGTTGTGAAATAAATTGAGAGCAAGTAAGGACATTTTTGTTTGTTTCAAACTGATATGAAAGCAAGGCATATAAACATAACTGATATGAAAGAGGTTTTCATCTACAGCACATTCTTTTCTAATGGTTTACACACGTCTACAGCTATGATGGTGCTTTATGTGCTTTCCTTGGGTCTCTAGTGCTGATACAGAGAATTCAATCAGCTATATGATCTACAGATACATTCTAGCAAGCGTTGATAAAAAGCTTAATAGCTATTAAAATGCCATAAAATGAATGCATCTAAAGAAACAAGTTCACTTTTTTTCAGTGTCTTGTTCTTAAGCAGCCACCATGATAGAATACTTTCCAAGAACAGTGGGTACTGTGGGTAAATATGCATTGCTTTGTTTGATATCTACACTTTATTCATCAAACATATGAGGATCCTGAAGAGAAAAAGAGCTTAAGAAAATGCCCAAGGTAGAGTGCAGAAGGAGCCCCAAGGCTGCTGATCTTGTCTTTAGCTCTTGGTGTTCAGCCACAGTATAGAAAAGTTACCTGAAACCAAGGCCACCTACTTTGTTCAAAGAGTATGACAAGATTGGATAAAGACAGCTGGAGGTGAACATGAGCATGGTGCACTGATACCTATGTTTGAAAATGTCAGAATGAAATCCATTATTTTGTTTGCTAAGAAACTGACAAGAAGAAAACATAATGACATAATTTAAAACAAATTAGAGCTAGAAGAGAACACACAGAGAAACCTAGACCCTGGGAAACCCTTTCGTCTTCATTTTCCTTTTAAGGCAAGCACATGGCCATGTTGTAAGATGGGTTCATCTTTTTTGGGGGCTCCACACTTAATATTGAAGTGTTAAATAAACCTAGCTGGCCTCAATTTTACATTAGTATTCATGTTTCCTTTTTCAAAATTACCCACTTTTATTTTCCATTTAATAACTTAACTCTGTCTGATACAAAGCTTTTAAAAATCTTCTTTTTTCTTTATAAGACAGAAAAAGAACGACCCAATGTGTGACTCTCTAGAGAAATGAAGAGAGCATAATCAATCTGAAATAACTTGAGGTTATTTTATGCATGGTGTTTTGAATATTAGATGATGGTATTTGTCTAGCTATTTATATTTCAACCCATTTTGTTTATGCCAATATTCTCTTATGTAATAGAAAAGTAAAAGGTGGGTACTACTTAAATCCAGGCTTTCTGTTGTTTAGCGTGCTAACAAATAAATTAAATAATAACTCCCAAATCTTTTATTTCTTTAAAAAAATTAAGGTTATAATTTAATTACATTTTTCCCTTCCCTTTTCTCCCTTCAAGCTCTCCCATATATCCTGCCCTGCTCTCCTTCAAATTCACAATCTCTTTGTTCACCAATTGTTGTCCTATGCATATATGTATTTGCATATGCATATATTCCTAAGTATAAAACATGCTCATCTTTGCCCATATAATGTTATTTATATATATATGTTCAGAGCTGACTATTTGGCACTGAACAACCAATCGGAGTGCTCTTCTCTGGGGAGGACCACCTCGCCTGCTCCTAGCTTTCTTCAGTGGTCTATAGTTCTTTGTGTAGGGCTGAGGCCTCATGAACTTTTTCAACATGTTTGCTAGTGTCCTCTTTGTTGAGCTCATGTTTGGGTGGTTATGTCGGTGAGACATTACAGATATATTACTTGGGATGTTACTAAGAGGCACAATGTCACAGCAAAATCCCAGATCCTCTGGGGCACTCTGCTTTTTAAAAATACCACAGTTGGCTGAAAATCCAGAGAGGTGGACCCAGGATATGGAGATAGATGAAACCCAGGGTCACTTTGGGTTTTCTTACAGGACTGAATAGCTTGATTTGCTGTGATGTTTCTACTCACTATACCAGTACATGGTTGGATCCCAGATTGATTCAGAATTCAAGACTCTGCCCAATTCCTTTTTGTTCATGTGTTAGGCTAGTAAGGTTAACTCTCTGAAAATAGGTTGTCTAGTTTTCTTAGGCAATGAATGAAACACTCTATTGGCAACCTCTGCTCCTGTCCACTGCTTTACTACTCCAGGTCTACCCTGAATATCTTACACTCCTGATCAACAGAAAAACCATTGGAAACCATACTGTCCTTCTTCACTGTTCCTCATGGTGTGATGGTTTGACGCCTGTCTCCCCTTCATCACATGGTCTCCATGCAAAAGCAAACACTAACATAATTTCATACCAAATTTTATAATGCACAGAAGGTCAGAGGTTACTGAATGTGCTGACAACAGTGAAATAAATGTCTTGTTTTTAGAAACAGAGACTTTGACATGTATTTATGTTATGGTTTGGCTATTCAGTGTGGCTCTAAAAAAAGACAAGTATGTTTCTTACATCTTGGATCCAACCATTGAGGTGTGATTGGCTCATAAAGGTCCTGACTTAGTGTTACCCCAAGATACTTTATGTTGTTAGTTGCTATTGTAAAGGGTGATGTTTCTCTGATTTATTTCTCAGAGCACTTATCATCTGTATATAGCAGGGCTACTGATTTTTTTGAGTTAATCTTGTATCCTGCCACTTTGCTGAAGGTGTTTATCAGCTGTAGGAGTTCCCTGGTAGAGTTTTTCTGGGTCACTTATGTAAACAATCATATCTGCAAATAGTGAAAGTTTGACTTCTTCCTTTCCAATTTGTACCCCTTGATCTCCTTTTGTTGTCTTATTATTCTAGCTACAATTTCAAGGACAATATTGAAGAGATATGGAGAGAGTGGGCAGCCTTGTCTTGTTCCTAATTTTAGAGGAATCGCTTTAAGTTTCTCTCCATTTAGTTTGATGTTGGCTATTGGTTTGCTGTATATTACGTTTATCATGTTTAGGTATGTTCCTGTTATTCCTGATCTCTCCAAAACCTTTATCATGAAGGGATGTCAGACTGTGTCAAAGGCTTTTTCTGCATCTAGTGAGATGATCATGTGGTTTTTCTTTTTCAGTTTGTTTATATGGTGGATTACATTGATAGATTTTCATATGTTGAACCATCCCTGCATTCCTGGGATGAAGCCAACTCGATCATGGTGGATGAGTTCTCTGATGTGTTCTTAGATTCAATTTTTAGACATAAAGCAAAGGATTACCAGTCTATAATCCACACTTCCAGACGAGCTAGGAAACAAGGAGGACCCCAGGAGAAGATTGCATAGTCCTTCGAAGAAGGGGAGGAGGAAAAGAACGCCTTAACAAAGTGGGAGCACGAGCACGGGGGGGGGGGCCGGCTACTGGTGGTGGAGAGGAAGGAGGTGGGAAGGGAAGAAGGGGATGGGGGAGGAGAACAAGAGGACTGAGACAGGGGAGGAATAGAGGAGTGCAAGAAAGGAGATGCCTTAATAGAGGGACACAGAACAGTTATGGAGAAAGATCTAGCACAAGGGAAATGTTAGGGGATCCACAGGGATGACCCCAACTAAGAATCCAAGCAGTAGTGAAGAAGATGCCATTGATGCCTTTCCCCTATAATGAGATTGATGTCTACCTTGGTTACCATTCCTAGAGCCTTCATCCAGTAGCTGTTCGTAGTAGAAAAAGGCACCCATAGCTAAGCACTGAATCATACTCCTGGAATAAGGAGTTGTGGAGAGGGAGGAGAGATGAGCAAAGGAGCCAAGACGGTACTGCAGAAACCTGCAGAAATAGTTGCCCTGCTTAGTGAGAGCATAGAGACCCTAGTCATAAAGCTGGGGAACCAGCATTGGAGCGAACCAAGCCCTCTGAATGTGGGTGCCAGCTAGGAGGCCAAGACAGTCTATGGGACCTCTAACAGTGGAGCCAGTCTTTAACCCTAGAGCACAAATGTACTTTGGGATCCATTCCCTATGAAGAGATACTATTGCATCACAGATACTGCAAGGAGGACCTAGGCCCTCCCCCAAACCATATGACAGACTTTTGAAGGTTCCTAGTAGAGTGCCTCACTATCCATGGGGATGAGTTGGGGGTTCTGGGGAAGAACTTGGAAGGATGGGAGGGTGAGGGAGTGGGGGGATGGCTATGTAAATATGAGTAGTAATTAAAGAATTTAAACAAACAAACAAACAAACAAATAAATAAATAAATAAATAAATAAATGAAAGGTCCTGACTTAATCAGTGGATTGTTCACTGACTGGCTCATAATTTCATGACATGTCTAGGAGGGGATGAAAGATTCTGGAAGTAAGATCCAGTTGGAGGAAGTAGATCACTGGGGGTATGTCTTTGTTGTCTGTATCTTGTCTGTGATTGAGTTCCTGTTCTTACTCCGACTCCCCTCCCCTCTCCACACCCTTCCGTGCTTACCACTCTGTCCCTCCTGTCCAACTTGATGTAGGTTGTTTTCTCCACTGCTTGTTGTAGCCATGAAATTTCCTATTGCTTCAGGCTCACAGCAGTGGTCCTAGCTGACCATGGACTGAAATCTCTGGAACCATGAGCCCAAACAAGTTCTTTCTCTCCTTTAATTTTGTTTGTTTTATAAGAGACAGAGTACCATATACCCTAGACTAGTCTCAGAATCACTGTATAGCCAAGAATGAACTTGAACATCTGATACTCTGCCTTTACCTTCCATATGCTAGGATTACAGGCAAGCACAGCTACACCCCAAATTTGTGGTACTGGGGATTCAAATCAGAGCTTCATGCATGCATGCATACACTGTTGACCTACGTCCTCAGTCTGAACATCTGGTAAGTTTAATAATATATTTAACGTATTCTACAAGGTATTCTGTCTGACAAATGTGCTGCCTGCTTTCCTTTCATTTAGTCTATTATCCCCAATAATGTATGCAGCACTATGGCACATGCTAGAGTGCCTAATGTAAATGAGACTTGGTTACTAACATCCTTAGTCATCAGGGAAATGTAAGTGAAGACTCTTTTGAAATTTCATCTTACCTTAGTCAGGATGGCTATCATATGCAAACAAGTAACAAGAGATGCAAGCAAAGATGTGGGGGAAAGGGAACATTTACTCACTCCTGGTGGAAATGTAACTGATATAGTCACTGAAGGAATCAGTAGGCAGATTTCTCAAAAAATCATAACTAGTTACCATGTGATCAACCTGTATCATACTAGATAGATGTTACGGTGTAATGGTATGGACTAACAGAGATGGGGCACCTGACTTAGGTGAAGGTATATGGAGACAGAGTTGATGAGGATACCCTGCTGAATACAGTGAGGCTCTCCTGTTTTGAACTATTAGAATCGACAAAGAGAAAGACTGTTCTCATAATTCTTCTCCAAATATCAAGGTTGCTGAGCTAATATCAATATTAGCTGCCGAGGATGCTAATGAACAAATTCATGTGTGCCTGTGCCTGGGGGAAAAGAACACCAGCATGAGTATATGTGAACACCCTCTTTCCACAAGTTCTTACAAAATTATGACCAAATACCTTCTGTACCTAAAGGAAGGGATGAGAAAGACTGGTTAGTAAGGTAGTCATTTTCTTACAAGGCACTGAATACCCACAGAAGAATGCCATAGACACAGAGGTTAATCTTTCTCATGTGCATGGCATCTGGCAGCAAGCCCTTGTTGGCTTAGATTCACCCGCTGAACAATTATGTCAGGGACCCTAGGGTGCTGGCTATTACTTTTACATTCCTTGCCTCATGGTTGCAAAAGGACTGCTCTCTCACATCCAGATTTCACTGTCACATTCAAGGCCGGAGGGGAAGCTGAGATGCCAGCCTTTCTAGAATTCCTCCTGGTGGGCCACTGCTTGTATTTTATTGTTACATGGCCAGAGCCAGCTGGAGCAGAGCCTGGAAAAGCAGTAGACAGAAGTATCACAGTTGGCTTGGACCAGGGGTCATCGCACTTTTTTTTGTAGCCAGCAGAAAATAAACATTATAAGCTTTTCAGGTCCTGAAGTCAGTCTCAGCTATAACCACCCAGTCTTGTTGTGGTAGCAAGACCATGTCTGGCTTTGTTCTTATTAAATTTTATGATAGTGAAATTTCACAGAACTTCCACTTATTGTAAAATATGCTTCATCTTTTTTTAACCATTCACAGTTTTTGACCAATTTGAGATCAAAGACAGGGGTCCTGATTTGGCCTCGAGCATATCATTGGTAGACCTCCAGCTTACAGTTATGACAATCCATCACTGGGCTCCATAACAAGATAGGTTGATGATGATCACACAGTCTGTATGAGAACAGCTGTCTGTGCTGCAGAAACCACTACTGCAGAGACAAATAATAAGGCAAGGAGGGGGCAGTTTTTATTTTCTACATGAAATAGAACTTCTGCAAGTCACCTGGCAGCTGATCTAGGCAGAATATTTTACTTCATTCTCCTCCATTCACTTTAGCCTAGAGTCTTTTCTTACACCAAGTCATATCTGCTTTGTTAAGATCCATGGGGTCCATATTCTGTTTCACTGACAGTGAGTTATCAGGATCATCTTTTCAGAGCGTAAATATTTTCTAGTCAACACAGCATTCATTAATTCTTGTTACATTTTATAAATGAAAATTGGAAGAAGACCCTTAAAATTATGAATTAAACTCTACTTCACTTTCATAAATGTCAGTTTCCTTCCTGAACTTTTGAGTAGTGAGGAAATACAAGTGGAACCCTGACATAGGAAAAGATATTCTGTAGTTGGGTTTGGCTCAGGCTCGTGTATATTCATTTCTTACAAGAGAGAAATGTGAAAAAGATTTGCAGGCTGGGGTGCGGTGGGGAAGGCTCCCACTACATTTAATTACAAAGACAATTTCCGCTATAGCCTACTTACAGGAATACCTCTTAGCATGTTGCCAACAGTATCACAACTTGTTTCTCCAAAGGTTACATGGGAATAGGAGCCTTTTGATATTAATCAAGTAACTTGCAAGTGTTGCTGGGAAAAAGAAAATGTGAGCATTATCCTAAGGAATGAAATATCTCATTAATCAAGTTTACTCTACTGAAGATAATTTTAGGAAGAGAGAGGGCAAGTAGACACTTCAGATAAGAAATGGACCTTAAAACAGGGTTTGCCAAAGTCTTCTGCATAGAAAGTACCTAAGTAAACAGACTTTAATCATGTTACACATTTTGTGTGTGTGTGTGTGTGTGTGTGTGTGTGTGTGTGTGTGTGTGTGTGTGTGTTATTAATTAAAAATCCTACCCAGCATGCCAAATTCAAGTTTTACATAGGAACTACTTTATTTGCTTAATGTCTCAAGGTAAAGATGCTATGTAGACAATGGCCTTCCTTACACATGTTTCTTTTTTATTTTGTTTTTTTACTATTATTACCACCACAGCATACTTTGGGTAGCTTTGGGACTTGTTCTCTCTCAATAAGAATTAAATTCTGCCTTAGCAGGTTTTAAAGGCATTTGTGTAAATCTGGTTAAACAGCATATGTTGTAAGATTTGGATGTAAAAATAACAAAATAACTTTTTAAAAAAGGAGTAAAGGATGTAAGGGTTTTTTTTTTTTCTAGCATGATGAATTGCAAAAATCTATTAGCCAAAACCCAATGAATAGGGTGGGAGCAAAACAAAAACAAAACAAAAACAAACATACATACAAACAAACAAAAAAGAATGAATAGTTAAGTGCGATGAGGCAGGCATTATCTGAACCTGCCAGCATATTAAAGTGACATGGGAGAAAAAGAAAAGTTTTACAATATTGTATCTTATTGTTCAATTCATTTAAAGACTTTACTGTAATTAAAATGAAGTTTTTAATGCAGGGCACAATAGAATGTTTAGATCTTAAATAACTTTGAAATATTTAAAAATTCTAGGAAAAAATTGTTCTTGAACATTTTCAGTACATCTGTACACAATATGCCTTTGTAGAAGGTCTCAGGGTAACTCTCAGTGTGAGGACCATCTTTAATAACAGTGGAAGACATCTGTAGATGTCTCTGGAGGCCAAGTAGAAGATGGTGGAATGGTGTACTGGCTGGTTTTATGTATCAACTTGACCCAAGCTAGAGTCATCAGAGAGGAAGGAGCCTCAGCTAAGGAAATGCCTCCATGAGATCCAGCTGTAAGACATTTTCTAAATTAGTGATCAATGATGAAGGGCCAAGCCCATCCCTGAGCTGGTGGTCCTGGGTAAGAAAGACAAGGGAGCAAACCAGTAAGCAGCTCCCCTCCATGGCCTCTGCATCAGCTCCTGCCTTTGGGATCCTGCCATTTGAGTTGCTGTCCTGACTTCCTTCATTGATGAACAGCAATGCTGAAGTGTAAGCCTAATAAACCCTTTCCTCCCCAACTTGCTATTTGGTCATGCTGTTTAGTCACCACAATAGAAACCCTGGCTAAGACAGATGGTTTGCTGGAATAGGGGTTAGTCAGCCTAGTCTTACCACTGCCATGAAGCGATGGTTTCCCCTGACTTGTCAAATATTTTTAATTTCAATAAAAGCCATATTTCGATTCCTAAATACCTGCTCATGTCTTCCAAAGGATTAACCTAGCCCAAATGCTTTCAGGTTTTAAGAAAACATCTGGAAAATCCACTTTTCATGGGACAGGTCTGGGCTGAGAGGCCTTTGTAAAGCAATTTAGACATTAAGGTAGACAGTGGAAGAGATTAGTGTTTGGTAGACGATTAATGTTCATGGAAACTGGAAACAGGTAACCAATGGAAAACTCAGTATGACCTGAGCAACCAGAGAGAATTAAGAGAACAGGGTGATTCAATATTTAATATTAGGGTATATATTTGAAAACTACTGTCACTGAAAATATTTCAAATCAGCCACACACTTGTATCCCTATACAGTGGCTGGAGAGATCTCTTAGTAGTATGCTTGCTATGTGAGCATGAGTTCCTGAGTTCAGGTTGTAGCATTCAGTTGACTTTGTGACATGTTCTAGAACCCTGGCACTGGAGGACAAATGGATCCTTGAAGATCTTTGGCCAAGGAGTCTAGCTAATAAGTGAGCTCCAGGTTCAGCAAGAGACTTATCTCAAACAATAAGATGGTCAGTTATATAGAAAGACATCCCTGTATTATTAACTACTCTATACCCACGCATATCTATACTCATGTATAACAGTGCATACATACAAATAGCATGCACAAAGTACATACACATTCACACATAAACACACACACAATTGAAAAGCATACAATAAGGCCAGTGTAAATGATTCTTTGAAATATCAGAAAATAACCTCTGGACTAGAAAAAGAAAAAGAAGGGAAAGTCTTGAGGGAATTGCAGAGTTGGGTCTTCAGAGCTACAGGCATTGAACAGCTGCATAATCCTATTGAATATGTGCTGAACAAAAAAAAATTAGGCCAAGTTCAGCTAACTCATGGCTGTGAAAGAAAGCCTCAGTAAGGGCAGCATTGTAAGTAGAAGCAACTGGTTTTGTATCTCTGGTATGGTCAGTTAAAAAAAAAAAAAAACTATAACAAAGTAGTTGAGAAAAACGTTATTTTTGTGTACTTGCCTTTAAAAATAAAACACTGAAGTAATGCTCATCTCTTTTATTTTTCATCATGTAGAAATATAGTTGGGATTGGTTTCCAGTTCAGGATGAATGTCTTTCCTATGAAAACACTTTTCAGTCATATCCTTTCTTCAAAAGGTGAGGAAGCCAGGAACAGGGCAAGCCCCTGGAACAGACTGCTCATGTCTACTCCCCTCAGTACCAGCCAGGGATTTGTACTGAAGCCTTTACAGTCTGAGTTAGAATCGCTGATTCTTCCAGGATGAGAATTTGGTCAAGCCAGGCAGCCATTGTGATCCTCTGAACCCTCACCTAGAATCTGAGGGTAACCATGGCTCAGTATACTCAGTAACATTGCTTTAGAGCAAAATAGAAGAGAGGTGGAGATTTCAAAGGAGTAAAACACTCTGAAGGACAAATGCAAAGTCTCACTGTGAGTGAAAGGGGGAAACTAACAGTCCCTCACTTGGATTTACAACTGTGGAGGTCCCAGAGTCTAAAATCCCAAGAAGCACACTGAATGAAGTTGTGGTGAGTGTCCCACCCATGACCCAAAGCTAAAAAGGGAAGGAAGGTAATATTGCAATGTCCCAGTGGTTTCAATTTCAACAGTGTCTCTGTGTGTTCCTTCCTGTGTTAGAGATCTGCTGTTTGATCATTTAGCTGATATTCCCAAGGCAAAATGAATTTAAAACCAAGATTCTTGAAAAGCAGTTCAGAAATTATCCTTATACTGAAAAAGACTTATAAATCTAAGTTCGTCCCATCTCTTCTTTTTGCTTTTTACCCCTTTTTAATATGGAATAAGAACAAAAAAAGAAGTGGGATGATGAAGGGGGATGAGGATGAAGATGAGGAGGATGGTGGGAGAAGGGAGGAGGAAGACAGGTACCACAGATGGCCGAATCACAGCACAAGTGTGTTGTGTTAGGAACAAAAGACTTTAAGAAGATGCACTAAGATGATCCTACCATTATCCAAAATGTCTGCCCCCATCTCCTTTTGACTTGTCTGAATTTAGCTCATTTAAGGACAAAAAGCTGTGTTCTTACACCAGACCTCTGCTAATCAACACATTTCAAATTATGTCTCTTTCATCAGTTTCTGCTGGTGGTGTGTCAAAGGTGCAGACACTTATGTTTGGAATTGGGTTCAGCTGTAGACTTCCTAGACACATAATGAGTGTTGGGTGCACAGCAGGGAGAGAGGGAAGTCAGTCAGTGGGAAGGATGGAAATGAGCTAGTGACCATGAATGCTTGTAGCAAATGGATTTTTCCATTATCACTTTGCAATATAAAAATGACATACTGCTTGTATTCGACCATTTTTGTCTGGCACCTAGGGAGATCTAACTAGTGTGCATGATCCTCAAATCTTTGATTTCACAAAGAATAGCCTAAAATATGGCAAAAGGTATTTTTTTAAATCGTCAATCATGCCCA